>NW_026055502.1:0-600000 GCF_023757995.1 Alternaria metachromatica
GTTTAGCTAGATTTATATAAAAAAGAAAAAGAAAGCTAATAGAAACTAGTACTAGATAGTACTAGCTTATAGAGTAGCTCTTTTATAAGCTAGATCTTAATATTATTAGTTATTTAGTAGCTAGAAGCTTATATATTACTAAAGTTCTAAAGAAGTATATTCTTAATATACTAATAATTAAGTACTTTCTTAAAAGTAAAGATACTATCTATATCTACTTTACTATTATAGTATAGTAATTAGTTACTTAATTAGATTATATACTTAAAAGAAGAGTAAGTACTCTAGTAGCTTAATAAGATAGAAAAAAGCTTTTTTAAATAAAAATACTATTTTATTACTTATTACTACTTACTTTACTTTTAGATTCTACTAATTAGATATTAGATATATTCTATCTCTATATATTATA
Organism: Alternaria metachromatica; assembly: GCF_023757995.1. Lineage (NCBI taxonomy): Eukaryota > Fungi > Ascomycota > Dothideomycetes > Pleosporales > Pleosporaceae > Alternaria > Alternaria metachromatica. The sequence goes on from NW_026055502.1 coordinate 413, forward strand.
TTATTATACTATACTTTATATATACTTAGAATAGAAGTTAAGCTATATCTAAGTATAAATATAGAAAGCTATATTTAGTAGTAGTAGACTATACTAGAAAGAATTTTTAAAAAAAAGTAATAAGAAGTAAAATTATAATTAAGATATTTTTATATATTATCTCTAGTATATAAATACTATTATATAAATAGTAGTAATAATAAAGTTTTATTAAATCTACTACTATATTATAGTAAATATAAGGTATTTAGAAAATATATCTATATTAAGATTACTATATAGAGTTACTAAACTACCTTTTATTACTCTACTTTATATTAATATTTTACTATAATAAAAAAGTTTTATTAAAGCTAGTAAAGATATAATATTATAGAACGTACCTCTAGATACTCTAGTAGAGTATTATATATAATTATACTAGTATAGATTAAAATAAGCTCTTAAAAGCTTTACTACTTAAAAAAGCTTTCTAAGTAAGCTTATAATATAATAATTTATCTTCTATTTATTTCTATACTTCTAAATATAATATATAACTATAAAATAGTTTTTTTAATATAGTAGCTATTAGAGAATAGAAATACTATTATAGTTATAGTAAATATAATATATAACTATAAAATAGTTATTTTAATGTAGTAGCTATTAGAGAATAGAAATACTATTATAGTTATAGTAAATAAAGAATAAATATACTAGTTCTATAAGTAGTATTTATATTAAACTATTACTATTACTTTATTACGTATACTAGTATAGAAATATAAGTATAATATAGTAAAGTAATATAGTATATAATTATAATATAGGTATATTCTCTAAATATCTTATTTTATAGTAGGTAGTAGTATATATTTTTTTAAAGATTCTAGTAATTAAAACTAAACTATAAGGTCTAAAGCCTAATAGAGCTTAATAGAATGTACTAAAGCTTATTAGACTTAGATCTTACTATCTATATATATATTATCTTAGACTAAGAATACTATCTTAGTTATTCTTATCTTTTTAGGTTATATTAGCTTAGTAGTCTAAGACTATATTCTTATATAAACTATAGAGTTTAAAACTTCTAAGCTTTATAAACTTAGATTCTATAGAGAAAAAAAAATAAAAAAGTATATATTCTATATACTCTTAGACTATTACTATATATTATCTTAGCTATTATAAAAGTTTTATATATATTAATACTATATCTAGAATTATAGAAATAAATAGAAAATAAATTATTATATTATAATTTTTCTTAAAAAGCTTTCTTAAGTAGTAAAGTATATAAAATTTTATTTTAATCTATACTAGTAAGTTATATATAGTACTTTCTAAAAGTACTTTAAGAATATATTTTATATTATAAGCTTTAGTAAGATCTACTAAGCTTTATTAAACTTTAGATTTTATACTTTCTTAGAAAAGAATACTACTTTAATTACTTATTAATATCTACTTTACTTTTATATTCTACTAGCTCTAGATTTAATACTTTATAATTTTATTTAGTATAAATATAATAAGTATTTACTTATATAAATTTTTTTCTATTCTATATTATATATCTAAATTAGAATTAAAACTTGTTAGAGCTAGAGACAATTAACAATTAGAGATAATTAAGTATATTATAATTAATCTACTACTAAAGAAAGTTAAAATAAAATCTCTAGCTATATATCTAAGAGCTAAGCAATTACGTATCTGCGATTAAGTAATTATAACTACTCTTTAACTTTAACACACTCTCTAAAGTAGTAAAAGTATTAATCTACTCTACTAAAACTAATTCTATTAAATCTACTATAATTAGTATACTCTAGCAGAGTCTAGACTTAAGAATCTAGAGCGTAGTAGTAAGTCGCAGCCTAACTAAGCGTTTAATTATACTTAATACTAATAGTAGTAAGCTCTTACTTATTTAAATAAGGCCTAATAGCCTAGAAATTAACTCTATTAGTTTAAGAATTATCTTATAATAGCCTAGAATGCAGCTAATAGCTATAGAAATCTAGATATCTAACTAGTAAGAAATAATTCTAATAGTAAGATCTAAGCTTCTAATCTCTCTTAGGTAAAGTTTGCAGCATAATTAATAGCTTAATAAGCTATGCTAGCTTTCTACGTAAATACGCGCTTAAGCTAGAATTAGAGACTTTATAATAATAAGTTCTCTAATTCTTCTTTTCTCTACTATAATTATCTACTTCTATATTATTAAGATACTTAAGCTAATAAGCTAATAAGCTACCTATTTAATTAACTTATCTACCTAAGATTCTTAGCTTTTAAGCCTTAGCGCTCTTAAGCTTCTGCGCTTAATTCTTTACTCTACTTAATATACTACTCTACTTACTTCTCTACTCTACTTACTTCTTTATCTTCTCTATTACTATAGTAAGTTCTTACTTTTATACCTAAATTAATAGCTAACTATTATAATTTAGTCTAATAACCTAACTTCTAACTCTAACTCTAGCTGCAAGCGCTAACACTCTAGCTTCTACTATAATAGTATTCTACGCTCTAATTATAATACTTCTAGTAGTAGTAATTATAATATATAAGCTAGCACTTAGCGTAACAGCGCTTAGCGTAATAGTACTCTTATTAATAGCGCTCTATAGTTAAGCGCTTAACCTCTCTACTACACTTAACTTAAAAACGCTACTACTTAAATTCTATCTCTACTTTCTAGAATAATAGTAGCTAATAGTCTATTCTCTAGTAGCTTTATATAAGATAATTAGGCTTCTAATACTTAACTATCTTAGAGCTTTATAAATTCTAATAATTAACTAGATTAGAGCTTTAAAGTAACTAGTAGTTTTAGTAATAATAACCTCTATAAGAATTATAAGCAATTAGAGTTATACGCTAAGCGTACCTACTTAGGTTATAAAGCCTTTTAGTTTAATAACTTTAATAACTAGAATGTCTAAGAGACTATTAAGTCTATTTCTAAAAGTAGTATCTTTATTACTAATAATACTTTCTAGACTTAGAATTTAGGTCTTTAGTAATCTAACTATATTAAAAAATAAAGCGCTTAAGATTAAGAGAAGTAAGTATTTCTAAGCAAAGGTTATAGTTATAGTTATCTTTCTAAAAACTCTAAAAGCAAGGCTTCTATAACTAAGACTCTTCTAGATTATCTATACTTAACGTACACTAGTTATCTACGTAAGTAAGTTAGAGTATTACCTAACTATAACGCTTCTTAATATCTCTAGTGTAAGTACTATATTTATTAGTAACTTCTTAATTCTATTCTAGAGTCTAATTACTTTAAGCAGCTCTACTAGGTTACGCGTTATTTATTCTACTACTCTTATAGCTACTATCTAGCTAATTAAGACTTTTAAAATTACTATATAGGTATAGCTAATTACTATAGTTCTTAAGTAAGTTTATAATTCTCTTTTTTTTAGCTTTTTTAATCTTTTACTAACTTAATAATAGCGCTAGAATACTAAGAATACTTAAAAGTATTATAAGTAGCTCTACTAAGATCTCTATACTTATAAGAAGTAAAAGAAAGAAGCTAAGAGTAGTTCTAAGACACTAGCTAAATTATTAGATAGAACTTCTAAGTTCTTAGGTAAGAAGAGCTTAAAGAGTACTCTACCTATAACTTCTTAAGACTCTAATTAACGTAGTGCTTATAGTAAGTCTATAATACTAAGTAAGAGAATAAGAAGAATTAATATAGATAGTAGCTAGATACCTCTACCTACTCTTTCTACTTAGAGTTATCTACCTATAGCTTTTAATCTAACACTATAATACTTAGAATACTACTATTAAAGCTTATTCTAGTAGCTACTACTACTAACTTTCTAGCTATAGGCTTCTTAATTTAGAAATTAGCTACTATAGAATTAGTAGTAGAATTAGTATAGTTATTATTAGTCTTAGTAGCGTAACTTCTAGTCTTAGTAGTATAATTATTAGTCTTAGCTACGTAATAATTATTCTTAGTATTATAATTCTTATAATTCTTAGCTACGTAGTTACTAGTCTAATAGCTCTATATCTAGTATTATAAGTAATAGGTTCTATTACTATACTTAGCGTTAGCTAGCTAAAGCTAAGTACTAGAAAGCGTTACTACGTACTAAGTATAATTAGATATAGCTTAAGATTTATATATAGAACTAGGCTACTAAGACTACTTATCTAAGAGCTTAGGTTAAGAATTTTAAGAATAGCTAAAATAATAAGCTAGCCTTTAATAAGCGTAACTATAAGAGTTATAATTAGAGAGATTAGCGCTATAGTAGTTAGTAAGTTAGTAGCTATATAGGTTAGTTTAGTAGAAAAGTTTAGTAATTTCTCTACTTTATGCTTACGTTAATTATTAGTAATTACTTCTCTATAACTAGGCGCTAGTTAGAGTAACTAAGATCTAGCTTAGATATAATTAACCTTTATAGTAGTAGTCTAAATAAAGATCTCTCTACTCTATCTACTTCTTAAGAATTAAATATTATAAATCTTATAAGTTAAGTAGCTATTTAAACTTCTTAAACTATTATTAGATAAGTAATTTAGTTAATCTATCTATAAGTATAATTATAGTCTCTAAATACTTAACCTTAAATAATTCTTTAGTATATTTCTACTATAGCTATATATTCTAGATATTAATATACCTAAGCTAAGTATTAATATACTTATTCTTTCTAATAACTAGCCTAATTATCTACTAATTATTACACTAGATAGTTTAGAGTTCTCTAAGATTAAGCGCTAGCTTCTTAAAAAAGTACCTAAGTACTATAGCTTTCTTAGTAGTGTACTTAAGAGTAAGTAGCTCTACTTCTATAGTAAAGGTAGTAACTATACTCTACTTTATAGCTTTCTAGAAGATTACGTCTCTATATAATATAGTAATATAGCTATAAGATAATTAGTAAGTCTCTAGATTATTAGTAAAGAATACGTCTCTAGTAATTATTAGATTAGACTTATTATAGTTACTATACTAGATTATATTAAAATAAGTATAGTAGAAATATATAATTACTTACTCTATAGCTTTTTTATACTTATTACTTAGATTTATAAAAAAGTGTAAGAGCTTTAAAGTAGTATACGCTATATCTAGTTAGAGTATAATTACTATATAAAGTATAGAGCTAACTATTTTCTAGTATCTCTTAATCTTAGACTTAGTTACTTCTTTAGTATTTTTAATTAGCTTCTCTAATAGTAGAAGCGTTAGAAGAAAAAATCTATCTTTAAGCTTAAACTTCTTAAGTATCTTATCTATATATATATTATAAATAAGTATAATTATCTTTAGATATTAGTCTCTAATTATATAAATACTAAGAAACTACTCTATATCTCTCTAATCTTAGATCTTATACTTACTAGAGATCTTAGCCTATATAGTAATTACTTATTATTCTATACTCTTATAATAAAGTAATAGAATATTATTAATATAGAAGAGAATAAAAATCTTATATTCTTAATTAAAGAAAAGGTAAAGCTTTTCTTAAGAAGCTATTATACTAATAGCTCTTAGCGTTTCTAAGAACTTCTTATACTATAATAGTAGAGAGTTTTACAATCTATAAAGCGCGCAGTTAAGCTATACGTATAATTCTAGCTTTCTAAAGCTATCTAGCATCTTATAGATTACTAGGTTCTCTACTATAATCTTTACATTAAGAAACACTTCTATAATATTAAACTATTTAATCTTTAGATTACTCTAGATAGTAATTACTATTACAGCGTAAAAGAACTTTATAGTAAGTATTACTATATAAGTTAAGTTAATTAAGTTCTTCTTCTAGAGATTACTATAAACTATAATTTAAGCTTTATATTTAAGAAGATAGCTATTCTAATTATACTTATAAGTCTATATCTATTTTAATAGAAGTAGCTAATCTTAGACTTTTAACCTATAGATTTCTATCTAGATTCTTTTCTTACTTAGCTAATTAATTTCTTTCTTAGAGGCATCTTTAAAAAGCATACGTATAGAATACTAAATTAGTTATTTCTATAACTTAGGTAGCTTCTAAAGATTATTATAGTATTAGTAAGTAGTCTTTAGCTTATACTTGCTAAGCGTAGTAGCTATAATAATAGAGTTTATAGTTTTATAGCTAGCTTAATTATTCTAGTCTTCTTAAAGACTAGAAAGGTAGGTCTTATAAAAGTTAATCTAGGCTTACTTATTAACTAAGCCTATAATTACTATATTTACGCTACCTACACTATTACTTTCTAGTTAATTACTAAGCTAAGTAGGCTACTTACTTTTACTTTTAGAGCGTTTTAATAGTTAATAGACATTTATAGAAAGAAAGCACTTAGGCTCTTTACTTATAACTTTTCTACTATAGTAGATTTTAAAGAATTTAGCTACTAGCTAATTCTATAGCTATGTTAATTATTAAGAAAAGGCTGCTAATTTAGATAGCCTACCTCTTAGTCTCTTTAGCGCTTACTCTAGTTAAGCTAGTCTCTTATCTATTTTTATAGAACTAGAGTTTATTATAATAAGCTTAATAAATAAAGTTAGATCTTCTAATCTATATATAAAAAGCTTTCTACCTCTAGGCTCTAATAGGTTAGCTCTCTTAGGCGTATACACTACTCTTTAACTATTAGAAACTTTATAATTACTTTAATTACCTATCTCTAAAATCTTACGCTTAGGCGTAGATTCTAGAGTAGTAAGCCTAGTAGAAAGCTACTAATTATTAGAAATTTCTAATAAAATACTAGCTTTATACTCTATCTCTATTAAATTAATAGAGCCTTAATTATATTTAATAAGTAAACTAACCTTATTACTTTAATTATAGCCTATATTACCTCTAAGATCTTACTTAGTAGTTAATAGCTCTACTATACTTACTATTTAATTAATAGAAAGAATATTAAACTTCTCTATAGAATTAATAAGCTTGCTATTATTAAGTATTTTAATCTACTTAAGTACTTAATCTCTAGTTAGCTTCTTTTTACGTTTGCCTTAATAGAACTTCTACTTATTAAAGGTAATATTATAAGTTGTAATTACTTAATTAATTACTAGTATCTATATATAATAGATATTAGAAGCTTAATAGCTAATAAGATATTCTATATAGCTATAAAGCTTAACTTTAAAGTCTTAATAGTGCTTTCTAGCTACGTAATTACTATTAAGTAGATACGCTTAATAGCTATAAGCATAGATTCTACTCTAATCTAGATAAAGATTAGTAGCCTAGTACCTAATCTTAGGTAGCTAATAATATTAGAAATACTTTCTAAACTATTTATATAATACCTAATCTAGAGATTAATAGCTATAAAGCTATAATAAACTTATTCTATAGAGTTAGACTACTACGTTTATAATTACTAGCTAGAGCTTAGCTAGAAGATTAGCGCTTATGCGTATCTTAATTAACTTAGTAATAAGCTCTTAGCTAGCTCTCTCTGCTAAGCTATTAGGCTTATAGGTATATAGTAAAAGCGTTATAATTATAATTCTCTTCTCTTTAGCCTATTTCTTATATCTTAAGTACTCTCTCTAAGGTAATATTATAGTATTATTATTCTAATAGATTTCTACAATCTTCTACTAATAGCAGCGCTTAACTATAGCTATAAAGCTTATAATAACTTCTATTACAAAGTCTAGCGTCTTATTCTTTAGATTATAATTATATAGCTTATCTAAATAATTCTTCTTAATAATTAGAGCTTATTTATTAAGCGTATAGCTTATAGAGAAGTTAAATAAGTTCTATAATACTCTAAAGAAGAAACGTAGTAATAGCTTATAAGAATAATAAGAGATTCTTTAAGATATATAAGTAGTAGTGTAATTATTATATTTACTACGCTATATACCTATAATCTCTATATTCTAGGCAGCTTTAATAAGAGCTTTAAGAGCTTACTTACCTAAGTAGCTAGATCTTTAGTACTAAAGATTAGCGTTGCTAGTGTATAATTATAGAACTTATAAGCAGGTAATAGTATTTATAATAATAGAATTAGAAGAATAGATAGAAGAGTTATATTTAATAAATAAGAGGTTAAATCTATACTTAAGAGTTATAAGAATAATAAATGCCTCTAGTGTACCTATTCTAATTATATAATTATAGTCTATATACTATATACTACTATTTCTAAGAAGCTTCTCTAAGATAATATTAGTATAAAAACTAGAGATAATCTTAATACTAGTAAGCATAAGATTAGCTTTCTTAGGTTCTTTAGAGGTGCTAAGAACAAGACAAAGTACGTAATTACTAATACTAATTACTAGAAGAATCTAGCTACCTACCTTAACTATTTCTTTATTAGTTTTAATAAAGAAATTAAGCTTAATTAAAGCTTTATTATTAACTAAGTAGACTATAGCTCTACTATTAAGAATTATACTAGCTAAGAGCGCGTAAGGCTTAAAGCCTATACTAAAGATAGAAAACCTAAACTTAGTAATTAGTTTCTTTAGATAAATAATTATTAAAACTATATTATTTAGATACTTAGAAGCTAGAGCGCTTATCTTCTAACTAGATTACTTAACCTTCTTACGTAGGCTACTCTACTTCTCTTTATAATAGCGCTTCTAGATCTTTTACTTATCTTAAGCTAAGAGTTCTATTAGTAGAATACCTAGTAGCCTAAATCTAGTAATTATAGTCTATAATTAGAAATATAAAATAGGCTTCTATTTATACTTTGCGTTAGGTTTATAGAAGTAAAGCTTAGGTAGTAAGCTTAACTACTTCTTATCTAACTTAGTAAGAGTAGAGAGTTAACCTATAATAGCGTTAAAGATTATACTAGCTTTCCTCTTTTTAGTAGTAATTAATATCTTCTAGAGAATAATACTAAATACCTTACTAAGATTACTAAGGCTTAATATATTCTTTCTAAAGGCTATAGTAAATAATTAATTATATTACTACTAGTAGGCCTACTTAAAATTAAACTTCTTAACTATAGTAAGAAAGTTAGTAATTATAAAAAGTTCTTTAACCTCTAAGAGCTTAAAGATCTTTACCTTCTAGTAGAGTATTAACTAGTTATTAAACTACTTCTTAGTAGTTTCTTTCTAAATCTTCTTAAGATAAGCGTAATACTTTGCGTAAACTATATATTATATAGTCTAATTAGTAGAAGTAAGTATAGTCTTAAGAGTCTTTATAAGAGACTAGACTATTCTTTTATTATTACTTATAGTTATAAGTAATAAGTAATCTAGCGTAATAGTGCGTATAATCTAAGTCTTAACATTATTAATCTTCTTACTCTTTCTTAACTACTACTTAGACTTATAGTTCTAGTAGGCTATAAGAGTAGTACTATTTTTAGTCTTATAATTATAATCTTATAAAAGAGCATTATACTTATAGATAGCTTTATTATACTTATTTTTTTAATTCTTAGTTAGCTCTATAAGAAAAGAAGCTAAAGCTATAGACTCTAGAACTAAAAAGTTAGAGAACTTAGGCTCTAGAGTATCTATATATTTAATATCTAGAAGATTAGAGTTAATCTTTTTCTAGATACTCTTTTTATTATAGTATTACTTAAAAAGCGTAAACTAAGTATTCTAGTTAGATTACTTTTTAAAAAGTACACCTATAGCTATAATAGCTATATTATAATTACTTATATCTATAGAGTTAAAGAGTAGAATTAATATAAAGATATAGAGAGGTAGGTAGTAAGTAAGTACTTATACAGAAAAAGTTCTAATTACAAAATATTTAGAGAGAGTAGAGTAGAAATAAGATTAACTAATCTATCTTCTAGTAAGCTTTAATGCGTAGTAGAAATTAATTTTATAATTAAGTAGCTAGGCTTATAACTATTAGAGCTAGAGATAATTAATAATTAGAGATAATTAAGTATATTATAATTAATCTACTACTAAAGAAAGTTAGAATAAAATCTCTAGCTATATACCTAAGAGCTAAGCAATTACGTATCTATAATTAAGTAATTACAACTACTCTCTAACTTTAACAAAACTATAAGTAGAACTACTTTACTTATTATTAAAAATTTAATTTTATTACTATAAGCTAGATATTAGTATATAAGTAGCTAGATTTATATTTTTATTTAGTAATTCTAACTATTAGTTTACGTATAGTACTAAAGTAGACTTTAGTAAAGATTTTACTATTTTATATAGCTTAAAGTCTAGTTATAAGTAATTATAATATAACTATATTATAACTATATATCTAACTTAAACTAATACTTAATAGTATATTAGTTAAAATAACTCTAGATATTATTATATACTAATTTAATAAAATATAATAAGTATATTTAGTAGAACCTTAATAGATAGAATAGCTAGTAAGATATTAGTATATATTAATTTTAAAATATTTATAAATTAGTTAGCTCTAGAGTTTACTAGAGTACTAGAAAACTAGAGCGCTAGAGCGCTAGAGCGCTAGAGCGCTAAAGTGTCTATACGTAGTCTATACGCGCGCTAGATTAGTGTCTTAGTAAACTAGTTAGAAATTATTTCTAGAATAATTTTTTTAAAATAATAATAATACTACTCTACTATACTACTTATACTACTAACTAAGCTACTAAATTTTACGCTACTTACTACGCTAAATTATAGCCTACTAAATTATAAGTATACTTTATAGTAATATATAAAACGTTCTAAAATTATTTATTAATTAATTCTAATAGATTTTAGCCTACGTTTAAGTAATTTCTATAGCTTAACTAGCTACTATTTAGTTATTTAGTCTTTACTATAAATACGTAAGATTAGTTTATTATCTATATAAGTTAGCTATACTATATAATTAATATTAGTAGTAGCCTTTATAGTATATAAATTATTCTTTAATTATTTTTTAAATAATTCTAACTATTCTTTTAGAGAAAGTTTACTAGCTACACTTTTCTTAGAAACTACCTACTTACTATCTATAGATTAATTATAGCTATAGCTAGGTAGATTAGTATACTCTCTAACTAGCTAATTTAGCTTAAATTAGATAAGTTTAAATTATTTTTTAATTATTTCTAAATTAATTCTACTTAGTTTTCTATATAAATATTATAGCTAACTATAATATAATTACTAACTTCTCTTCTTCTATTACTAAAGAGAATTTAAATTAATTCTTAGATAATTTAGATAAAGAAGAAAAAGAAGAAGAAGATAAGAAAGAAGAAGAAGAGTAGAAATAAGAAAATAAGAGCGCTATCTCTAGCTAAAAGAAAAAAGAGAAAAAAAATAATAGCCTTTTTTAGAATACTATTTAGCTTAATAAAGATTAAACTTAAGTAAATTATTTTTTAAACGTTTCTAGATTATTTCTAACTAATATAGCTTAATTATAATTTTATAATAGATTATATCTAGAAGTATTTTTCTAATCTAGATAATAAATTTAATCTCTCTTACTAAAAGTATAACGTAAAAGGCTTTAACGCTAAAAATCTAAAGAGTAAGCTTTATTTAAATTATTTCTTAAATATTTCTTAATTAATTCTAATAAAATTTAGACTATACTTTCTTTTATAATAAGTTTACTATATATACTTCTTAGTAGTTCTTCTATAACCTTTCTAGAGAAACCTCTAAGTCTAAAAGTCTAGCTACTCTCTCTAAGTCTAATAGTAATAAGAATTAAAACTATAGTAGAATTATTTATAGAATAATTAAGAAATAATTTAAGAATAAATAAATATATAAAATAAATTTAATAAAACTATAACTTTAATTATATTCTCTATAAGTTTTAAAAAGTAGAAGTATTATAATACTATTAATAAAAGTAATAAGCTATATTTTAGTAAGTAAAATATATATTAATTAAAGTTTAAATAGTAAAAAAAAGCTTATATTTAAATCTTCTACTTTAGTAGAATTTATATAGTAAAGGCTTATTATTTTTAAGTAGTAGATAGTAAACTAATTAGAAATTAATTTTACTCTTTTTCTATTTTTTTTACTTATTTAAGAATATAAAGCGTAGTACCTCTAATAAAAATTTAGTAAAAAGAGTAGCTAGTTAGGTAGTAGATTAAATTAGCTCTAGATTAATTAAAGAATAATTCTAAAGTTTATTTTAAATCTACTTTTTAGTAATAGTATTCTTTTCTACTACTTTAGAGTTATTATAGCGCTTTATTACTTCTTAAAAAAAGTAATAGATAGCGTAGTATATCTATAAAAGTATTACACTAGTAGAATTTAGTGTAATAAAGTACTAGAGGTAGATTTTATAAATATATTTAATAAAGTTTAATCTTCTCTTATAGCGCTACTAGAATTAGTTTAGAATTAATCTATAAAGAGTTCTAGATAACTATTAAACTTATACTATAAAAACTTAAAAAGCTTTTATTATACTTTATATAATAAAAGAGTTCTCTATAGAAGATAATATATTTTTTTTTAGAGTTTTTAAAGTTAAACTCTATAAAGCTATATAAAAGTATAGTAAGAGTAGTATATTAGATATATATAGACTAAAATAGTTAGTAATTAATTTAGAACTAGTTAAATAGAGATAAATCTTATTAGAAAGAACTCTACTTACTATATTTAATATAGAAAAAATAGAATTAGAGAGTAAAGTAGGTTTTAGTAAATTTAATTTAGTGCTAAAAACTTTTTAATTATACTAACTATTCTAAGACTAGTCTAGTTACCTCTTAACTAGTTCTAGATTAATTTATACTAAAGGTAAATCTATAGCTTTCTTTCTTAGAGCTTTAACTTAGTTTTCTTAGTTTAGATTTAAAGTAACTTTCTTTTTTATTAAAGTTTTACTTTTTTATACTCTTTTTTAAGCTTACACTTTTTTTCTTTTAAGTTTATATTTAGATTAGAGCGTTCTCTATATAGATTAGTTCTAGATTAATCTAGAAATAGTTATACTTATAAAGCTAGTAATAAATTAGCTCTAAGAGAGAATAAAGCTAAAAATAATAACTAGAATATCTATATACGTAAGCGCTATACTACTAGCTAAAAGCTTAAGCGCTAGTAAGGTTACTATCTTAATAGCTTAGGTAATTTAAGTAATTTAAGAATATTATCTTTTTTTTTAGTTTCTTTTTTTTATTTCTTATACTCTAAATAGTTTAGAATTAATCTATATATAAATAACTAAATACTTACTCTTTTTTTATCTTATATTATTATAAAAGTAGCTACTTAGGCTTAAATTTTACCTTAATTTATACCTAATACTATACTTTTTATAAATTTTATATTTCTATATATTTTATAAATCTATCTATATAGCGCTAGGTAAAATTAGTTATAAAATAATTTAGAACTAATTTAATATATAGTCTAATACTAACTAAAAGCTTATATCTTAGGCTAGTATAATAGCTCTTTATATATACTTATTCTATAGTATTTATATAGAATTCTAGTATATTCTAGATAGCTCTAGATATACTACTATAGTGTATATTTAATTTTATAGTAATAATAAAGTTCTTCTTATTTTTTACCTATTCTTTAGCTATAGATATTAAAGTATTTTCTTAGAATAGTTTAGAAACGTTCTAGAATTAATTTAGACTACTTACTAATAAGTAGATTATATAACTTAAAATACTTAGTCTAGCTTACTATAGTAAGTAGTACTTTTATTCTACTTTATAAAGAATCTTTAATATATAGTATACTAGAATAAGTCTTATTAATAGTGTAAAGAAAGTAAATAATATAGAATCTTATATAGTAGCTAAGATAGTACTTCTAGTCTTTATTAAGCTAGTTAAGACTAGTAAAGTACTTTCTAAATTCTAAGCTAAAATAAGTATAAATTAATTATAAATTAATTTAACTTACTAGCTATCTACTTAGTATTTATATTAATAGTAATACTATAGAAACTACGTGCGTAGAGATACTACTATTATACTAGCTAACTTAAATACTTTTTAATAGTCTAGAAGAAAGTAGTAAATATCTTTTAGTATATTTTAGAAAACTTAGTATTAGTAGTAAAGCGCCTAAATATAATAACTACGTAAATTAGCTATAAATTAATTTAGAAGTAATTTATATACTCTTTTTATAGCTCTTTAGTATAGTAGTAAAAAGAATTTCTCTCTAACTATTATAGTAGCGCTTAAAAGATATATTTATTTAAAAGGTCTTTTATTTTATAAGTAGTTTAGCTTACTTATTCTACACTTAGATAATAATATAGCTTTTACTAGCTAGTAAGATTTAGTAGATATATATCTATATAGATTAATTTAGAAATATTTAGAAAATAATTTAGATAGCGCTTATAGTAGTAGAGTTAAAATAATTTACTTTTCTTTTAAAAAGAACCTCTTTTAAGCTAGTATCTAGAGAAAATATAATTAATCTTTAAGTAGTAGCTATTCTTATAAAGTAGTTTTTATTTACTTAAGTAGTATAAAGTTTCTTAATTAATAAAACTCTATACTATCTTAAGTAAAAGATAAACTAGTTAAACTATAAAAAGATAGCTAGAATAGTTTAGAAATAATTTAGAATTAATATCTATAAAATAGCTTATATCTTATAGTGTTTAGTATTAATATTAATTAGAATATATAAACTATATTCTTAACTAATTTATATCTAGCTACTAAGGTAAAGAGAGTATATACTAGTATATACTAGTTAAAACTACTATAAAGTATAGAACCTACTTAAAATATAAAGAGATAATAATATTAATTACTATATTATAGTTTTATAAAATAAGTTTATCTTAACTCTAGATATAGTTAGTATCTAAAATAGTTTAGAATTAATCTAGAAATATTCTTTAAGAACTTACTATAGTTTTTTAGGTATAAGATCTAAAGCTTAACTATATTATAGTTTTTATAAAAGCTCTCTACTCTACTATTTAGAAGAGCTTATAAGTAAGTAATATTAATTTTTAGTAGTACTCTCTAAATATAGTACTCTATATTATCTAGAGCGTAATTACTATAAATAATAAACTAAGAAGTAAGCTCTATTACTTACTAGAATTAGTTAGAAATTATTTCTAAAATAGTTTAACTATATATACTATTAATTCTACTTAAAATAACTCTAGACTATAAAAACTTTCTTTATTAGTATAAATACTATCTCTAAACTAACGCTAAAGCTTATTAAAGTAGCTTTTAGCTTTTCTTTTTTTTTTATTCTACTTAATTTAGCTTATAAATATTTTTATCTACCTAAGTATTTTATATAAGCCTTTATCTATCTATAAGTAAGTAAAATTTTATAATTAATTCTAAATATATTTATATATTTTAATACTAAAGTACTTAAAAATCTATCTTAAAGTAGTTAAATTTAAAAAGAAGCTAAAAGTCTTTTTTTTCTCTACTTTACTAGCTTTATAGTATTAAAACTACTTATACTAAATTAGTTTTAAATTAATTTAGAAATAGTTTATATAAGCTACTTATACTTTTAGTATCTTATAATACTTTCTTAACTAAAGAATATTACTTATTTACTTTTAAAACTTAAATAATATAAATATAGTTTTTAAAGTTTATACTAAAGTATTAAAGTAGATATATAGTATACTTAATAACTTTAGCTTTTAAGAGAAGTATACTACTATTCTTAAAAGTAAGTTAAACTATACTTTAGTTTAAATAAGTCTAGAATTATTTTAGAATTAATTTAACTATATACTTTAACTTAGTTTTTAATACTACTATTATTACTTTTACTAAAGCTAAATAAATATAAGTTAAATCTCTTATAAATATTTAAGTCTAATATATTAAAGTTAAAAAATTTAAGCTTAGTATTAAATATAGGTAAAAAAAGCTTTATATTATAATATAAGTATAATTTAGTCTAAATTAATTTAAAATAAATCTAAAAATTATTTAAATTAAAATTTTATTACTAAGTACACTAATTTTTTTAAGTAGTATAACGCTAGTATACTATATTTTAAAAATTACCTATTTGCGTTAGCGCATGCTATATCTTAGCGCGCTCTTAGTTAGATAGACTGTATGCACGGCCGTAGGGAAGCCCTAGGCGTGACGCTAGTCTGGACCCTCACGCGCAAGCTTAACTTTCTGGTTGGCACTGCGCGCAACCTCACCACCACCTCATGCCGCAATCACCTCATGAAATCTTGCAACAAGGCGATTAATTGATCACACGCCACCATGGCCTTCAAATTCTCCCTAGGCGCCGCGAAAGCCAACAAGGCGCAATTGAACGCCAAAGCGAAGGAGGAAGAGGAAGCGAAGGCGCGCGAGGAGAAGAATGCGCTCGACAAGGTCATGGCCGATTTCGAGGCGGAGCACGGCGCAGAGAAGAGCATACTGGGCGAGGTTGAGCAGCAGGAAGAGGAAGATGTCTTTGTTCCAACGGGAAGCAAGAGACATTTCACAGGCAGACAGCGGACGATGAAAAGCGGCCCCGGCACCCTCGAAACGGAGCCTCTCAATGGCTATAACAGACCAGGCGCACCTCCAGGACGCCTCGCACCACAGATACAGTCACGATTCGGAGGAGCAGTGCCTACAGGCCCAGCCGCACTCGATGGCCCGAAGCAGACCGAGAATTTCTACACCACCGTCGTAGCGAAAGCGTCGAACCTCCCGCCCGAAATAGACTCGCGACGCGTCGAAGAGCTGTTCGCCGATTTCCCCTCACTCAAGATCGCGCGGGTCGACAGAATACCACAAGGTTCGAGGGTGGAGGGCAGGCCTTCAGCGACGATGAACATCACCTTTGACAAGGATGCCAACGCGAGGGACCTCGACGCAGCGATGAACAAACTCAACGACAAGAGGTATCTGGGCAAAGGCTACTATCTACATCTAGACAGATATCTGGGTAGTCGCACAGCAGACACAACACAACAGACAAAGGCATTTGGCGCACGGTGGCAGGCACCCGAGCTACCCAAGGGTTTTGCGCCGCCGCCAGATCTTGGTGGAGGGGGAGGGGGTAGAGGGCCGCGCGAGAACACTGAAGATCTCATCATCACTGCGAACCAGCCTCCCGATCTCGCGACACTCAGATTGGTACATCAGACTATTGAGGGCGTCATTCTTGGTGGTGTGGAGTTCGAAGCGGCTTTGATGAACGAGCCGCAAGTACAAGAAGAGGAGCGATTCGCATGGCTATACGACCAGAAGCATCCCGTCAACCGGTACTACCGTTGGCGTCTCCACCAAATCGTCACCAACAGCACCGATTCCGAAATCTTCGCGGGGCAGGGCGCCTGGAAAGGCCCCGTCGATCCGCTCCGCCACGAGTTCGTCGACCACGTTGGCGCTTTCGAATCAGACGACGAGAGTCTGGATAGCGATGACGAGGAGGAGAAGGAGAAGCCAATATTCAAGCCTCTACCCGTGGGCGACAACTATCCCGGCCGCGTGGACAATGGACACGGCATCATGAACCCCAGATCACGAGCGATGCTCCTGTGGATGATCAACGCAATCCCACCCGGCAGCATCGTCTACGACGACCTCGCCGCCATCTCGACCTTTGCCGTCGATAACGCCGCCCAGGGCATGGACGAAGTCACCAGCATCCTCGTCTCCAACATCATCAACCCCTTCCAACTCACCGACGCAAACACACGAAACCGTGCAGGCGACGCAGCCCTTAAAGACGACATCCGGCGCCCGGACCTCCGCCAAGTAACCCTAAACGCGCTCCGCATCGTCTCCGACGTCCTGCTCGTCACCGCAAGGGAATCAGGCGTCTCCTACAAATACCGGCTAGCCATCGGAACGGAGCTTGTCGAACGCAAAGTCTTTGAACACCTGGAGCAGTTGCCGCAGAAATTGGAGATGGGAAGGATGACGGAGAGGACGTATAGGGAGGATGTTAATGCGATTTTGGCGGTGTGGACGGGCGATCATTTGTTTGATGAGAAGACGTTGAAGGAGCTGGATGATGCGTTTAATCGGAGGGAGAGGGAGAGGGAGGAGCTGGAGGTGCAGAGAAGGGCGGCGGAGAAGAGGAGGAGGAAGGGGGTGGTTGTTAGGAAAACGGCTAATCCTAGTGCGGATAAGGGGGAGGGTGAGGAGGTGATGGATGTTGATGTGGATGAGGATGCGAAGGATGGGGCGGGATCGCCTTCTCCTACTGCGAGTCAGATGGGGGACCCGGAGCCTGAGCGACCTGTTGCTGAAGCGGATGCTGAGGCTGTGGTCAAGGAGGAAGTTGTCGCCCCGGAGGTTGTGGTGCCTGCAGATCCGCCAAAGGTCGTTGAAATACCTGGAGAAACCGCTGTTGCGAGGGCGAGGCGGTTGAGACCAAAGGCTGAGGATATGTTTGCTTTGGATGAGGAGGATTAGTCTTCCTATTTCACCACGAAGATGCCGTCAATCATCTCAAGCTCTCCAGTTGGACTCGGAACCAGATAGGTTGGCCACGTTGATCGGAAAGGACTAGGAAACTGTATGACGCGTGGGTGGGGGAGGTGGAGGGGAGGTGGTGGCATCTCATCAGAAGGATGCTGCATACCCTCTGAAGCTCACCTTATGCGCCCAAGATAATATGGGGTTTTTCGCGTTGATCGAAAAGGACTAAGGAACTGTATGATACCCTAGATAGAGACAAGTGGAGACATCGGCGAGTAAAGAGCGGTGATGAGGAATTCGAACCCCGACCGCTGTCTTTGATGCTTCGAATTTTCAGTTGGTATGAAATTTTGGCTCCACATTCTCACAATGTCTGGGTAACGCGTTATGATGAATGTTGAGTCGTTGTTCGTACACATGGATTCTGAACGTAGGTCTGCCAGGGCTCCCTTCAACTTGAAAGGCACGAACAGGCGCCATGCCGCTAGTCATGACCCCACGTTCGATCGACGACAGGCACGCCCCTGATTCGATCCCCTGCCCAAACGCATGGTCGCAGCATATCCTTTGACGTGATATTGACAGTTACATGCGTGAAAGATGGCGGCTCTTTGAAGTTCGCAGAAAACATCAGGTGCACGCGTGATTGGCTCGTGACTTGGGTGCTCGACTTGTGGACCCCAACATCGTGGAGCGCCCGCTACGGAAGCTCTCCGCTAAACCAACAACACAGACCTTCAGAGTCGCTACCTCACACCGCCTCCTAGCCCATCTTCGCCTACTTACTCGCGCAGCTGCCCCTCCGGCGGCCGCTCTATCGCAGGGATATTTTCTCCCTCCCAACTCTGCCAAGACTACTGTGTTAGGGCTCTTCCGCTGCCATCTCCGCAGCTTCGCAGCCGTCCTCACCACGCCTAATCCAAAATGCCGACCTTTCTAGGCCTCGCCGTCAGCATCCATGCCGACAGCAACCCGCTTCCAGAGTACTCGATACAGAAGCAATCTAAACATCACCGCATCACCTCGTACATCCCTGTCCCACCCGCAAAGATACCGCCGGGCGCTACCAAGCCTGAGCAGTCTTCTTTCGCGATATCGATCACTCTGCTCACTCCAGGTCTTCACGTGCCCTACTCGACGCCCAAGCCAACTGACGATGACCCCAACCCGAAAGCGAAGATTGTCGGGGGCCTCCCAGGTCAAACCGGAGAGCGGGGCAAGTACGGTCCCACGATAGCCCCGTACAAGCCCTTGACCACCTCGCCGAACGAGACAATCGCTGCATACATATACTTTGACGGCCGGGCAAAGGAGGAAGTAGCGACCCTGCTGCGACGCGGCGAAGAGACGTGGGTCAACTCACGGTGGGTCAGCGTGCCAGAGTCAGAGGGCGGGGGTCTCGCAGAGCGCGAGTTCCTCTTCCGCGAGGTCGGTCTCGAGAGATGGCTCAACGGTCTGGATCTCGAGGGCAAGGACAAGGACGTGGCCGCCAAGATTGAGCGGAGAAAGCAGCGCCTGGAAAAGAAGCGGGCAAAGCGGAGAGAGGCCATGGACAGCAGCGACGAGGACAAGAAGACCTCCGGCAACGGTGTACTGCGCTACAGCGAAAGCAAGGACGCGCCTGTCGAGACGCTTTCTGGCAACGACGAGTTCTTCACCACCGACTCCGATTCGGACGACGAGCCCCCCATGCCCGAGGCAGCCGGACAAATCAAGGTCGCCCTGTTCCGCGTCCTGGCGTCTGGAGAGATCAAGCGCGGCGAGTACTCACCCCAGTTCGACGCACACGATGACGACGAGCAAAACGGAGGAGGAGAGGGCGAGGATGTTGACCACACAACGAGTTTCGCAAAGCCTAAGACGCTGGACCCCAAGTCTATCAGCACCCAGACCGTGACTGGCATAGATCCTCCGGACAAGCCTTACGCAGTCTTTACCTTCTTGTACCGCGGAGAGCGTAAGTTTACAGCAAGGGATACAAGATTTTCGCTAACCAATGACAGGTCAACTGCGCAAGATGGGTATTCTGAACACCAAGGAGACGCCCAAGATCACCTCGCCACAGACCAAGCGGAAATCCGGCGCACTCGACTTTGGCAGTCTGAAGCCTCTGAACGCGGCTGCTGGAACAAAGAACTTTGGAGGTTACCGAGAGACTTCGCCCAAGTCCAAGAAGAAGACGGAGGACGCCATGGACAGCGACGCCGACGACGAGGACGATGTCAAGGTGGAGGATGCGGATGATGATAAGGAGGTTCTCGACAAGGGCTTGCTGTCGCCTGAGGATGCTCACAGGCAAGGCGAACTTGCAGAGGGCGTACGCAAGATCAAGGTATGTGTATTGTTGTCGCTCGAAATTCATCTACTAACACATCACAGCTGAAGCGTCAACATTCCGCAGAACCTCTCGGCCGCCCCGCAGGACCCTCCCACTCCGATTCGACAGGATCTCCTCTTTCCGGTACGCCAGCACCAGAAAACGCGTCGACAGGAGAGGCGTCATCCTCAGCCGCCGCGAACACCTCCGGAGAGCCCAGCACAAACTCGATCGCTTCACCCTACAAGAAGCAGCGCGCTTCATTACCCGGATTCGACGACAACGTGCGCAAGAGCCTAGGCCAAGCCCTCATGGATGCCCACAACCAAGGTCGGGCGAACTCTGACGGAAACATCCCCACCATCGAAACCAAGATGGAAGAGGACGAGGAGTTGTGACACAAGAACATCCGTTTCCAACGCGCATTCGAATGAGGTAGTTTCTCATCGTGTAGCAAATCACACATTTTGTTTGCATTATAACGGTCAACGACGAGTCGAAATCCAATACCACGATGTCACCCAAAACCTTAATACCACGCGGACACCACAGTCGGGCATTACCTTTCAGGCGCAAAAATTGGCAAACGGAATCCTGCGAAAATCAAGGGTTTGGAGGGGGCTTTGGATAACAACTTGGCTCGGTGCCTTTTTTGGCTCTGGTTGCTTTGGTGGATTCTGTACATGATCATGTTTCGTATGTTTCTTTTTGCGGTGAGGCTTCGGCACGAATGGCAAGATGGGTCGGTGGTATGGATGTGGATGGGGTATGACGGTTTGGTGGATAAGATGCAGACTTTAGTGTCTTTCGTCTCTGGCGGGGTTGGTGGTTGGAGGTTGGATTGTCGACTGACATGGAATGAACTGCAATGAGACGTATGATACAATAGATGGTATTTGCTGATGTGACGAGTGTGTGGGATCAGAGTGAGGGAGTGTGATGTTTGTATGATGAAACACTATCGATGGGCTTGTAATCGGCTGCTTAATTTCTTCATTTACCAAGCAGTGCCATGTAGATTACGTCTGGCTTCGTGGTCGACCCTTCTTCTGCCCTGGCGACAGTGTATTATACTTGCGATTTCTCTCATTCGTGAGACCTGCCCTGGCGATCTGTCTTCAGGGACCTCCTCCTTTATATAGACATATCGGACGGGCGATACTTCAAGCCGTTCAGATACCTGTCGTGGCCACGCACACAAATCGAGCAAGGAACCAACATGTGGCACCATTCTGTCCTGACTGATTACCTCTCCTGCCTCCCCTGTCTCTTTTCCCTTTTCTTCCATCTTCAAACCGTACCCTTGGCCACCCAGGGCATCTGGATCTCTCTCTAGCAATACGCTCGACCAGCCTGCGTCTTGCGCGCCGAACACGTCTTTCTGGATATCATCGCCCACGTAGATTTTCTCAAACGAGGAAACGGGTGGTGCAGTATCGGAGCTGGAATTAACAGAGTCGTTTAGAGTAGCAGCCAGCATCTCTTCCGCTGCCGCAAAAATCCTTCCATCGGGTTTCTCAGCCCCGACGTCGTAGGATAGGACTGTGAAATCGATGTCGTCTTCTTTTTCCGCCTCCTTCCTGTTCTTCTTCTTCTTCGATGGCTCTGATTTTGTGGTGTCCAGAGGACTGACAGCCACACCACTATAACGCCGCGGACTGATATTGAGATCAAAGGAAGATAGTATCCCGGGGACGCGGTTATCCGAGTTTGTGATTATGCCTACTACAGTCTTGTCCCAGGGCCAGAGTCCATGAGAAGCGCCGTAACGTCTCCTATGCGCTTTCATATGCTGCACCATGCGGAAGAAGGGGAGGACGTCGGGGTACAGTGTATACCCCTTACGTGACGAGTAGGTGTGGAGAAGTTCGGGGACGAGGTACTTTGGGAGAGTTTGGTTTGGAGCCAAGAATGGCGTGAAGGTCTCTTTTATTACTTTGGCCCACCATTTTTCTGCGCCCATGCCTGTTGCTCGGCCATAGTTTGGGTGTTCTGATGATAGGCGCTTGAATGCGGATTTGAAGGATGAAGATACTTGGGTGGCGGGGTCGGGCGTGTTTATGGTGATGCCGTGCTTGAGGGCGGCGGCGGCGTAGGTTACTGGGATGGGTGCGCTGGGTGTGAAGAGGGTGCCGAAAGCGTCGAGACAGAGGAAGAGGTTTTTCCTCTGGGGTGTGGGTGACATGGTGAGAGGGTATCCGGCGTATCGACCGGCATTACCCTACAAATCCGACAGCACCGATCCAATATCCTTCTAATTGGCGCGGGAATGTCGATTCAACATTACATCGACGTGTAAGGCCACCCAAACAGGCTAGTCCAGGGTCCGCCGACAGCCCCGAGCTACTTGCGGACACGATCACCTCCGCGAATCCTCAACTCCCCCAACGTCAACCCTCACCTGCAGTCGCTCATTCACCCAATTCCGCAGACACACAACTCATACACGCGATTGTAAAGATGGCGAACACCAACAAGTACTCGGTGCTCCTCCCCACCTACAACGAGCGCCGCAACCTGCCCATAATAACATGGCTGCTGGCCAAGACGTTTGAGGAGAAGTACGTCGCAACACCCACCCCCTCAACCTCCACCACGTTACTATACTAACAATGCATGAACAGCAAACTCGACTGGGAACTCATCATCATCGACGACGGCTCCCCCGACGGCACCCAAGAAGTCGCCGCCCAGCTCCAAAAAGCCTACACCCCATCCCGCATCCAAATCCGCGCGCGCGCCGGTAAACTCGGTCTGGGAACCGCCTACGTCCACGGCCTGCAATTCGCAACCGGAAACTTCGTCATCATCATGGACGCGGATTTCAGCCACCACCCCAAGTTCATCGCGCCCATGATCGCTTTGCAAAAGACCAAGAACTACGATATCGTTACCGGAACGCGGTATGCAGGCGACGGCGGCGTGTTCGGCTGGGATCTCAAGCGCAAGTTTGTGTCGAGGGGGGCGAATCTTTTTGCGGATACGGTGCTCAGGCCGGGTGTGAGTGATCTTACGGGCAGCTTTAGGTTGTATAAGAAGGAGGTGTTGCAGAAGGTTATTAGGCAGACGGAGAGTAAGGGGTATACGTTTCAGATGGAGATGATGGTAAGGGCCAAGGCTATGGGATGCACCGTTGCGGAGGTGCCTATCTCGTTCGTTGACAGGTTGTATGGCGAGAGCAAGCTTGGTGGTGACGAAATCGTTGAGTATGCGAAGGGTGTGCTGGCGCTGTGGATGAAGGTTTAGACGGGACGTGTGGGGTGTTGGTGGCCGGCAAGGATGGCTGGCCGTGACGATATCTTGGGCAGGTAAGGAGATGGTACATTTGATCTTTCTCCGCCTTGTCTGATTAGTATGTTTAACTCTTAATCTTCTCACCAGCGTCTTCGCGCACGTGTTGCTTCCAGTCGCGACTGCCACTACCTATTTCGTACGCCAAGCGGCGCTAGAGTCCGTTGCTCTTGCCAGAGCTGCCTTCACTTTCGTCCTCGTCCTCACTTCGATCTTAACAGTCTCTCGATCGCTGCATCGCTACATCGCGGGTTCAGTCTCTCACTACAGCTCTGGAGTACACTCACCTTGAGCAAGGAAAACACCAAACAGGTTTGCAGCCTACATTAAGTTGAAACATACAAAGTACGCGAATTAACTCCAACGCAGGCTCTACCGCGTTCGGCGTTTTCCTCGTGTGCAGTGCTATCACGATGTCGACGCAAAATGACTCCAAGCCCTTTCGCTTCATGGACCTCCCGTCAGAGTTGCGCCTCATGGTTTACAAGCGCCTACCCCGTCAGATCAAGCACACTGAGGTTCGCTATCTGGGCTATTCGTGGCCCGACACGGAAGTGAAACTCGATTCAACATTCGTCTTGATCACACGTCACCTCCCAGTCGCTATCCTAAGGACAAGCCGCCAGGTCTATGCCGAGGCGCACAGTATCGTCACAGCTCTGATCAAAAGCTTTGTGACAGAGTCGGAGCCGCGGGCCATAGGCCGTGAGGACAATGGGAATGCGTTTCTTTTACTCGCCACATTGATAGCAACTGAGCGTACAGCGCTTTTGGTGAGTCGAATCTCACATTACCATTCTTTAAAGCTCGAATCTAACGCAAGTGTAGACTGGTCAGCCTTACCATGTGAGCGACGTCATTCAGCGACACCCGTACCTTGCCTCTCATCCATGGGAAACCAGACGGCCGCGCGACATTGCAATCTTCTTTGGTCAAACTACACTAGCGAAAACGCCAGACACCAGGATCTGGGTCGCCAAAATCGCTACAGTATACTTCGAGAAGCAGGAAGACGTGATCGACACGCTGCGCACGCAGCATTCTTCGAGCCTCGCCCCTGGCCCCCCACCACCTCCTGCGAGCGTGATAGAGATGTTTCGTCGGGAATATGAGTCTGGTCTCGGCGAGTTTGTTCGCACAGAAATGAAGGGTACCATCGCATACGCTCCCAACGAAGAGTACAAAGTCACAGCAAAGAACGTCCCTGTCATACTCAACGTGGACAAGTTCGATTTGGATGGGACCTTGACCCTGGAGACTTGCATGAGCCAGGATGACTGGACTGGGCATTGGGTGGCTTCTTCGTGAGGGGTTCCCATATGTCATCCAAGGGAGGGATTTAATGCCCGTTCATGAAGAATGATGGAAGTAAAAAACCCGGGAGTCTACGTTGCGTTGAAAGTTCGCCATCTTTTGTGTGCGAAACCACGTAGACTGCAGGGTGTCTAGCTCTTTCCTTTGATAGGGTGCTCACATCCTAGTCGAAGTACCGTCCAAAAGGGCCGATCAATACTCTTATAAGAATTCCGCTCTCACGTATCTCGCAATCGTTACGTGAATGTGGTAATTGTCACGTGATCATCTCGTCTTTCACGTCCCCTCGACGGGCATTAGTATCCACCTTCGCAACTTGGGTTGACTAGCTGGATCTCGCTATACAACTGCTTCCGGTGATCCGACGCAGACTTTCTGTCTATTCGTCCATATTTCGCCAGTCATCTTACCAATACTCCGGCATCGTTCTTTCCGGCTTACCCGTGGTCTTTGTGACGGCACGGTAATGTTTAGTGAACCCATCCGATAGGGTTTCTCTTATCGCCATACCTATCCAAGCCTTATTACTCTAGTATTGACACCGGCATATATGATCTTGATGCTCATTCACGATTGAATTCATCCATTCTAGAACATCGCAGCTTGCAGCCGCTGGCGTAGTGAGTACAGTCAGTACCTTGATGTCTTCCAATATCAGTCATTGCATACGATCCCTCAATTCCAAGAGCAACACATACATTATCTCAGCCACCGACATGTCGATCGACCAACACAATCCTTTCCCAATCATGAATCTTCCCGTCGAACTGCGCCTAATGATCTACGAGCGGCTGCCACGCCAGATCAAACACACCGTGGTCTCCATAGACGGAGAAGTGGCTGTCCTAGTCACAAGACATCTGCCGACTGCCATACTACGTACGAGCAAGCAAATCTATCTCGAAGCCCACGCCATCGTAAACAATCTAGTCCGACATTTCGTCGAAGAGTCACCAACGCAGCTCATCGAGCTCGGCAAAGCTGGAACAAAGATGAGACAGAGGAAGGTACTCGACTATCTCATGTCACAAATCCCCCGCGAACGCATAGCCGTCGAAGACGATGAGAAGTCCGACATCCAAGCCATTTCGCAGAGACTACCCAAGTCCAGTGGACTTCGACCTACCGATCCCGCCAAGGCATCCAACATCGCTCGCTTCTTACATCAAGCTGCTAGAGCTAGATACCGTCCCGGTGACGACCGTTTCCACGACGCAGCAGGCGGGCTGTGGAACAATACTGTCGTCACAGTCTTCGTGACCCGCACATCTTACAAGAACGAAGAGGAGTTCCAATGCTTCGCCGAGATTAATCACAGACACATTCGACATATGTATCATCATGGGGAGATGCCGCACTTTCCGCACGACATATGGATCCGAGATGGTGGTAGCATACAGGTCGAAGGAGATGTTTCTCTGGAGAGGGCGATTGACAGGGTTCCGATGTTATGTCAGGATGGCTATGACGATTGGGGTGAGTCGATAGAGGGTGTGGGAGATTTGTGGGGGCCGGCCATGGGGAGAGATGAGTGGGATGGAGAGTGGCTTTCTTCGTAGGCACGTCATGGGACAGGGATGGATGTTTGTACTGCAGTTTGAATGCAGTTAATGATGACTTCGTTCCCCCATATCATAAGTCAAATACCCTTAATAACCCAACATAACATCCTGTTCCGACCAAGTCGCATTCCCAAAGACCATATTCCAGCCTGGCTTCCAATTCCACTTTTCCTTCCCAAACTCCCGAAACCCATCACCAACCACGCATCTAACCCTCCCTCACACTAATCCCCTTCTTCATAACCAACAACTTCGTCTTCGTCGGCTCCGCAAACTTCTCCTCCTCCTCCAGCACCGGAATCGCCGCATCGCTATGCATAAACGCAATAAACTGCTGCAAATGCAATTCATCCTCAAACGCCATGATACCCATGCAATCCCAGTCCATCCCGTCATCAACCCCAATCAACACCCGCGGAATCCCGATTGGGCATTCCTCGTCGTCAACATGGTAGTGCCGCGTCCACGACAACGGGTGCACTTTCCCCGCGATCTTTTTGAGTAAAGGTGCGTATTTTTCCTCGTTGTGTCGGTGGAATTCTGCGCGGGAAATGCCTTCTTTCCGTGTCGCGACTGTGGTGAGGATGTAGGGGTAAGCACTCGTTTTCGTCATTGTAGTTCCCGGCATTTTGGTTCTGTGGATTCTCCGGTTGTTCAAGGTATGCGATGGGGATGGGGGCTGGGGGCGGAGCTACGTCGGCGGTGTAGAGATATGCGGCCGATGATTGGCATGGGAATAAGTAATCGCAGGATCGCGGAGGATTGTGAAGGATTCGCAGGAAGAAGCAAATAAATTATTGCTGGGGGAATTTCAAAGGAATACGGAACTGGGCAACGGGAAGAACGAAACGCCAAACCGAAATTTCAGGGCCAGGAAAACAGGAGAACGGATGGCTTCCGTATGCAGGCTGGGCCCGTCAGACCGTAGTGTGCCGGTGTCAGCTAATGGGCAGTTTGCACCCCTGTATTTTATTGGTCCCCACTTCCCGCTCGGTTACCACGAGGGCCGATCGCTGGAGACAGTGCAGACAGTGCGCTAGCTGGGTCTGGACTACTGACGAAGCGAAGTGTCGAGCCTTTCCTTTCGAATGTCAGGTTTCCAACCTGCTGCCTTTTTTGGTGAGGCCGCCGATTCGGTTGCGACATGTCAATGCCGTTGTGGTGTTTGGTGTTTGATTATGCGCCTGTTATCTCGTTTGTACTGGGGAGGGCCTGTGAGCGTCATCGGGTATGACGTTAGGCCTCCAGACACCGCTAGTTTCATGTGCCGATGGCTGCTTTGGGAGTTGAACGTCGTTGTCGGAGTGTTGATCAGACGGAAGTACGCGGAAGTGGTGAGAGGTTCTTCCTTAGGTCCGCGGAGTCTTTCGGTATGTTGTGTTGATCGTCGCTGCCATCATTGATAGAGTTGTGCAACAGCTGTCATCTAGTACTAAAGCGTCACAGCGCCGTGAGCGAACTCATCTCTGGAAGTCAAACTATTGCATCGCGCGTTGTCCGTCAGCTCTTGGCCCGCTGTAGCGTCCACATAGGTACTCGTTCTGTTTCCTTGCGCTTGTGCATCGGCGCGGACCGTCACTACTTCACCCCGCATGTGCGTGGTCAAGTCCGTGGCCGTCATGACTCCACCGAGGCTTCACATCTATCGATATTTCGAAATTCATTGGAATGGTATTTCATCCAAGCGCATTAATTCTAACACAACTAGAGCAAAGGTTAAGGCCAATCCCCTACCCCATATTCTACTTGCGAGTTCTGATCTCGAGAGCCCTCCTCTCGCCCGTGGGAGTGTTCTCTCCCAATCCCCTACTGAGATCCCACCTCTTGTCGTCCCAAAGATACCGGAAGACCCCCAGTGTATGTGTCTTGATGACAGTCATAAACTCTTCAATGAGTACAGCTTCACCATCTGCACCCATCCCGCTTGGAGAAGGCCCAAACACAAACGCCGGTACACCGCGATAGCGATAAAACTTACAATCCGTACCACCCAGGCCGACAATCTGTACCGGCTCCCTCCCAGTAACGTCCCGCGCAACATCGGCCATGTACCCAGAAAGCGGATGATTGTACTCCGATAAGCTTGCTGGGTTGCTGGCCGCTTCTTGCACGGAGTATGAGACGCCAGGGGACGATAGCAGTAGGCTGTCAATCTCATTGAGTACAGTCTCAGCCTCGAGCCCGATCGGCAGGCGGATGTCGGCTTCAAAGACGCACTTTGAAGGGATGACGTTGACTTTAACGCCGCCGTTGATGATGCCGATGTTCAAAGTGGGTGAGAACATATTCGCTGCTGCCCCAGCGCCCATGATCTCATCAGTCACGGCGTGCGCTTGTTTGGAGCGAAGATAAGCCCTGAGTTGGTGCGGGATCTTTACGGGTATCGATTCGACCACGTGCTTCAGCGTCGTTATCAAGGAGCAAGCGTGTACGATAGCTCCGCAGCCGTTGTGTGTGTACGCTCCGTTACCGCCTTGAGTGTTGACTGTGAAAGTCAATCGTAGAGTGCCTACGGTACAGGGTTAATATAGGTCTTCAAAGCTGTTCATGGATAAATGTCACTTACCCTTCTCGCCGAACCTAATGGACTGTAGACCACCAGGCTCGCCGTTGACAACACAATCGCCTAGCCAGGGTGAATTTTCACCACAGTGATCAAGCAGATACTTGGTCCCCCATTCGCCTCCCGTCTCTTCGTCCGAGACCACGGTCAAAGCGACGCTTCCGATGAGATGCGACGCTCGCTTCTTCAGCAACGTGAACGCGATAATGGAGGCTGCCGTGCCTGCCTTCATGTCG
This sequence comes from Alternaria metachromatica, assembly GCF_023757995.1. Lineage (NCBI taxonomy): Eukaryota > Fungi > Ascomycota > Dothideomycetes > Pleosporales > Pleosporaceae > Alternaria > Alternaria metachromatica. The sequence continues at coordinate 30,023 of NW_026055502.1, forward strand.
ACGGACCCGAGACCATGTATCGAAGTGCCATCGTTATGTCCAGAGTATGGCGGGTAACGCCAACCCTCAAGGTTATTGACCGGGAAAGTATCCATATGGCCGTTGAAGACGACGCGAGGACCGTCCTGCAAGCGGCCTTCGAAATCCGAAACCACGTTGGGCATGTGAGCCATCGGGGCAACAATATCTGCATAAATGTTGTTGGCTGCAAGGAATTTCGTGACGACATCTGCGGCGGCTCGGGTGTCGCCTGGTGGGTTGGGGCTTGCTGCTCGGACAAGCCTTTGCAGAAAGTGTATGTACTTGTCCTTGTTTGCTTCGATTTCGCATAGTATGAGGCTCTCGTGGTATTGTCTGGCTGGAGCCATCTTGACTGGAGAAGAAGGTTTGCTATGTGTAGATGAATGAAGATGATGTTGAGCTGGTGAAGAGATGGAGGCTTTATGTTAAGAGAGAGTGCAGACTTTTACTCGCGGAACTGGTCGAGTACGGAGATGAAGAAAATTCATGCTCAATCGTGGAAGGCGCCCTTGGTAGTATATCGGCGCATGCCATAGATGAGCACACGAAACATATGCGCGTCGCATCACTGGCTGCTCAGTGTTCGGTACCGTACATCAGCGAGCGTCCCATCCGTGTTCAGTACGATTCGCTTACAATTCGGAGTACGCCGACGGATATCTCTCCAGGAACAACCGTACACGATAACTGTGTGGGCTGACTACATGAAGAGATTGGTTGCGCGTTCGAAACTTTTGTGTGGTTCGTAGTCCGCTACCTAATCCGCAACTTTCCGAATTTCGAACTTGACTGCAGCACCCACAAGTCTTTCCTTTGAAATTTCGGTATTCTGGTTCCATTACTTGTATCCATAAATGTATCTCATGAATTCATGATGTCTTCGCTCATGGTTCCCATCCTATGACTCAGCCTTAGGAGATCCTGTCACACTGTTCCCTCATCGCTGCTCTTCTTTTCATTCGGTGACGCTATTACAGATCAGACGAACTCGCGGAGCCATACATTTGATCTACACGTGGCTCATGCGACCATCTTATGACCATATCCCGGCTAGCGACCCGGTGAACCCTCCCCATCAACCCCATCCGCGCCGGTTATGTCCTGCTCATCCGATAACGTCATACCCTCGACCGCCTCCTCAAAACTTTCCAGCTCCACAAGCTTGGCCTCGGACGACGTAATCTTCAGCTCCATCTCCTGCTTCAGCACCTCGACCGTCGCACTGAATCCAGCAAGGGCCTCAAGTAGAGCCCACGCTGTTGCCAGTGTGTCGAGATGGTCCTTCGTCGCTGAGATTGCTTCGTCTATGGCAGCGTAGAGAAGATCGCGCGTAGTGAAAGTTGCGGGGTTGATGAGAGGCGCGTGCGTGGCGAGCACAGTGACTATGGATGCGAGGTCGGAGACCGTACTTTCTGTGCTTGAAGATGCAGAAGGCGAATCGGCGGCAGGAGAGCTAGTTCCCTCCTCGGTGATCTCTGGAAGGATGTGTACGGTATGCGGCTCGGGTGTTCGTGGCGGCGACGGATCTTGCGATAGCGGCTTGGGCTCGTTTGCGGGTGACTTTGCGATGAGAGGCGACCTTTCATTCTCGCCGACTTTGGATGGGACTGCGTCGCGCTTGAGTTTGGAATTCGGACCGTGCCTGAAGATGTGTCGCAATAGACTTCCTCGCGTCATCGTGGCGGTTATGGTTGAACTGGCGAAGTCGACGGGGGTCAGGTCGCCGCGGCTATACCGACGGGAACGAGATATGACTCTCAGCGTAAACTGTCGGCGTAGAAGCGGGAGGTTGGTTGGGTGATGGCGTCGCCGCAGTCGCAGTAAATACTTGCTCACCTACAATATAGTCGCGCTAGCCAAGGCCATATCGACAAACGCACGATCTCGTATGTACTTCCAGAACACCACGGTTCTTCTGTTCTTCTCTCGAAATCCATCAATTATTCAAAGTCTTCTGATGGCCTTCAACAATACCTACGACAGTGCCCGTGACCCTCGGCTTAGTCGTCAGCCTAGCAATGTCGACATGCCTGATGTAGCGTCTATTGTCCCGACTCCGAACCGCCAAGCCGTTCCGATGCCGCCTACAGAGCTGTGAGTACCCTGAAACTATCTCCGAAGGAGCTCTTACTAACTTCATCACAGTGCGGCGCCGCCCTCAATCGATGGCAACATGGCACCAATGAGGCGGGTTCCCGAGCTTCTTGCACGCATCGCGGACCAGGAAGCTGACAACGCAAGACTCCAGCAAGAGAAGACGGCTGCCAAAAAGATGTCCAGCGACTACCACACCCGTCTCACGCAGACAACCAAGTCCCTGGGCGATCTGACAGTCTCGTATTCGAAGCGCCTGGAGGAGAAGGACGCTCTATTCAGTGAAAACGTCGCAATCGAAGAGCGCGACACACTGATGAGAAAAGAAACCGCCAAGTCCGCCCGCGACATCAGCGATATGACGGCCAAGATACAAGAGATGGAGGCCCAGATCCAAGCATACGAGGTCGAGAACAAGGATCTACAAGATCGCGTCACTACGTTGGAGACAGAAGCGCATAGCCTACAGTGTCACGTTCAAGACCTAGAGTTTGAGAGAGAGCAGGGTCGGGCTTCGGAAAGTATCGATGGATATGGAGCAAACGGTAGGAGGGACTCCATGCAACGCCCCATGTCGAACGTTGACGCCACTCCTCCGCGCCAAAGTTCAGATCGAGACCGAGAATCGAGGTACAGCGAGGCGGTGTACACTGAGCATCGGAGGACGTCGGGTGGATTCTACGAGCGCGGTGGCCATCAACGAGGAGCTCGCCGGGAGCGCGATCGTGGCCGAAACGTACGGAACAGGTCATCTACCAACGATCGCTTCGTCCCTGACCTGTACCCTCCCACCGGACCTCGCGCCGACAGGCGCTGATGCAGAGAGCAGGGAGAAATGTGAAGGATCGTGATGAAGATGGTGACAAGCGTCACAACCTGACGCCGTTGGTAAGACTGAGAAGATTGAAGGAGGAAAGTCCGTACGGCAAGCCTGCTCTACATGGCGGGAAACGAACCTGTGGGAATTGTCAGATGTACGCAGCGGATTCTGACTGGGTGGGTCCCAATATTTGGCATTCTTTGCCGTACATACAATACCTGGTGATAGCAGACGCCTTAGCATGATGAGAGCTAATGCCGGTTGCTTGAGTCATGTTCATCATCCCCAGTCTGATCCATCGCTAGTGAAACATGCGTAGACACTCATCAGTTTGCATACTGAAGATAGTATTGTTACCGTCGCCGTACACAGACCCATAACATGTGTTGAAAGAACGACGAGGTTGGTCATAAGTCACAGTGAAGTGCGAACGTCAGGGTTGTCGTCACCGACAAAGAGTCTCCGCGGACGAAGATATATGTGAAGAGACTAGTGGGAAGCAGGGTACGCGGAGCCTTAATATCATGCCGTGATAAATGTGGAGAGGTGACTTGGATGGAATCTCGCGTAACAGAAACCGACAGGGGGGCAAGAGCATCGGACATACAAGCCGCCTCACGTGACGTGTCCGGGACTCGTGAACGGGCCGCTAGTTCATCTCAGTCAATGACCCCGAATATAAGGTTCGCTAAAGCGGAGAGGATCTGGAGGATTGCGAGGACATGTGTCTGACTGGTTGATCGGGTCTGGATAGGAAGATAGGCGAAGCCACGATGCGACTGCGCCGCATGCCGGTACGCGAGCCAACCACTCATGTAGAGCCAGGCGTTGCTCGCTGCCCGTTTACCCAATGGTGGTGCTTTGATCAATAATCGCGCAACGGGCGACGTTTCTTACTGCGTTGGTGGCAGCGGAGTAGTCGACAGAACCCATGTTCGTACTGCAACGCGATAAAAGGGCCGTTTCCGCGTCAGAAGGCGTCCTCGGAGCATCATCCGTCTTTCTCCATTCGTGCGTACCATCTTGAGAACCATGGCAGAACCAATGAACAAACGCGTCGTGGTGGTAAGTCGCCTTATATGCCATGGCTAATATGAGGCTGATCATTCCAATAGGTTGGTGGCTCGATAGCTGGGCTCATGCATGCTGTGGCGCTCAAGTCTCATGGCCACAGCGTTGTGGTTCTTGAGATGCGAACTGAACAGCAGCTACAAGCCCGAGCTGCAGGCTTGAGTCTATGGTCAAACGCACAGAAAGTGTTCACAACATACCTACCTGATGTTGAGCTCGACGATATCGTATTCCGCAACCCCGCATTTCCAATCCTTGACAAGGATGGTAAGGTCTTGGTAGAAGTACCGTTCACGGAAGACGTGCGCACCTCGTGCTGGGCTGGTCTTCACGGTCTGCTGTGGATGGCCTGCGAGAAAGATGTCGAGGGACATGGGCCTGTCAACATGCGCTGTGGATACCAGGTATGCGGGCTGACTGAGCAAGCTGACCACCTCGTGGTGTCATACAAAGGCGAAGATGGCATCGAGGAACAGATGACGGCTGACATGGTCGTGGCGGCCGACGGCGCACGTTCCCGTCTTCGAAGCCTTGTCCTTCCTGACGTGAAGACCGACTACGTTGGCTATGTGGCGTGGAGATCACAATTCCCAGAAAAGGATGCGCCTGACGAGCTACGTTGTGCCATAGAGGGGAAGATGCCTCTTTGCATGCTGGACGGGAGCTACATAGTGGTGTAAGTTGGGTATAACGTTGCCAACCATTGACTGACATATGGTAGCTATCTGTCGCCTAGCACGATCGGAGACATGCGTCCTGGGAACCGTGTCATCGAATGGTGCTGGTATGATGCTTGCGACGCTTCGACACCAGTGTTCGCGGATTACATGACCGACGTCAATGGTGTCCGCCATAACGTCACCGTACCCGGGAACCTATTGCGTCCAGATGTTTGGGAGGCTCAGCTTAAGCGAAGGGACAACGTGTTGTCTCCAATGTGGAGGAAGATCTTCCACGAGTCGAACCCGCCGCTTCTCACAGCCGTTCGCTGTATGTGCCGTCCATGTAGATACTCGGTTGATGATTTGTGCTGACTTACGCAACCATCTAGCGTTCGACAATACAAAAGCTTCGTTCTTCGGAGGCAAGTTATTGCTGGCAGGCGAGGCATTCATTCAGCTTCGCCCACACCTTGGCGCGAGCTGCGATATCGCAGGGTTGTCGGCGATTACATTGCCGCAAGTGCTGGGAGGGGAGATGAGCCTCGAAGAATGGGAAAAGAAAGTGGGTAAGCACGCCATGGAGAAAGCGATCGGAAGCAGGGCCACTGGAATTTTTGGTATGACGGGACAATGGCCAGAAGGCTATACAGCAGAGTCTGCGGCAAATTTCTCTGAAGAGGTGATGGTCTGAAGAGGTGAAGCTTGCCGTGTGAAGGGAAGGAGACAAGGGGGTGATGACGTAGGAGATGCTCAGAAGTTGGCCCCAGCGCTAGCGAACGGCCTAATCGAATTCAGTCGGATGCCTCCTGCTCACTTGCGCATCATGTCTTTTCCATCACAATCGCTCATCGCAGCAGAACACGGGTGCTCATCATCTCCAGCGGCAGACGGCCGTTTAGAGATCAACATGGTCCTGCTATCGTCGGCTTTCATCTTGCCGCGAGCGGACGGTCGGCCGAACATTGACGCGAACCCCGCGCAACGCCTCAGCCTGGCACCTCTTCAGCGCAGCATGCATCCAAATATCCAACTTTTCGGATTCCGCGGACACGCTTGACGTGTTTTTGCCCAGTCGGGGATCTAATAGTGTGTTTATAAAAGGTCCGAATGCTTGGTTTGCCGGCGGTGGACCGCCTAAACTCGAGTTGCCAAGTCTACATCGCGCGAAAAGACATGGGGGACTGCTTCGCATACTATGCGATGTACGAAACGATGTCGAGGATGATGTACAAAATGATGAATCATATAAGTGTAGCTGAGTGTCTTCAATCATCACCCTGCTACAGCTCAAGATGATGTCCGCAAGTATCTTCGCTCAGCTCAAGGAGGCTTGGGACCTGTCTTTCGTGGAGACGCGCTCTTACTCCGAGCTTGCGGCCAGCATAGTTCTCTTCGCCCTCGTTCTGGGCTTCCTACGCGCAGTCTACCTACTCTACTTTCATCCACTAGCATCCTTTCCGGGTCCATACCAGGCGGCACTATCCAATTGGTGGCAATACAATCTGAGCAAGACTGGCCAACAAGAAGAGACACTTGAACAATTGCACAAAGCATATGGTAAGTCTCACGACGAATCACACGCCCAGGCACTGACGATTTCAACAGGCACACGAACACTGAGGATCGGTCCAAATGAGCTTCACATTACTGGTCCCGCGCTCTACCGTACAATTTACTCACAGAACTACGCCTTTCCCAAACAAAAGTACTTCTACGATGCTTTCGCCGCACACCACTCTGTGTTTGTCGAGGGCGACAAAGAGCTGCACCGTGTACGACGAAAGCTTCTCAGCAACTTCTTCTCGAAGACGCACATAAGGTCGATGGAGAAGACTTTGCTCTCCAAAGCCACCCTCTTATGCAATAGGATATCGGAGACTAAAGGCAACGGCGCGATCAACTTCTACTATGCTTTCAGGTAGCCCTCCCCAATCCTACCGGATGTAACATGAACGCTAAAATCATCACAGGTGCCTGACAGTCGATCTCATCACGCAAATGGCTTTCGGAGAGTCTTTCAACTTGCTTACTAAATCCGATGACAATACTTTCGACGCTCCCTTCCACAGGTGCTTTGATCAAGCCGCCGAGTCACTGTGGACCATGCTATACTTCCCTCCTCTCCGGACTATCGCCTTCAAATGCCCACCCAGTATAGCTGCCAAAATCAGTACATCAGCCGCAAAATTCCAGGCTCTCATCACCGCCACCGCGGATACCGTAGCCAATTTCCGACGCCTGAAGACTTCCGGAAAGTCCTTCGACCATGAACTCGTGTTCGATTCTTTGGAACACCTGGACGATGACCTTGTCTTAGCCGAAGCCATCAGTACTTTGGTCGCAGGCTCCGACACCACGGCCTTCACACTCGCGACTGCTGTCCAACAGATGAGCGAGGATCCTGCAATCTTCGTAAAGCTAAGGAAAGAATTGCGCGACAGCGGTATCACGGCGGGCCAAGATCTCAGCCTTTTGACACTAGAACAGCTTCCATTTTTGGTATGTGCCCTGACATGATCGCGATACGAAGCTAACGTTATCAGACTGCCTGCGTCAAAGAATCGTTGCGCTATGCTATGCCCGTGCCAGGGCGACTCCCGCGTGTCGCACCGTATGGAGCAAAGCCGCTCATCGTCGACGACAAGATCATTCCACCTGGAACCGTAGTCGGCATGTCTGCGTACAGCATACACTTTGACGAAAGCATATGGGGTGAAGACGCCAGAAGCTTCAACCCCGCTCGTTGGTTGACTGGAGACGCAAAAGAGCTGGAGAGATATCTCGTGGCCTTTTCCAAGGGTGCAAGGCAATGTCTCGGGGTCAATCTTGCCTATGCAGAGATCACCCTCACGCTCGCCATGCTGGTCAATAGGTTTCGCTTCGAACCTGACGAGACGATGACGGAATCTGATACCCGACGTCTGGACCACTTTACGTATGAGTTTGAAGGCACTGGCGTTCGTGCTATTGTCTATGAGGATTAGATCTAAGCTTTTGCACCCTGCGCATTAGACAAATGCTTTGGTTAAGGATCGAAAAGCTGGGTGCGATTAGCAGGAAGTCGAGACTGTGAACGAGGAAAAGAGGATCGTATGAGTAGATTGTACTATTTAGCGTGTGCGTTCTTGGCAATGCTGCGAATGTAGGCGATGCGATCTTTCATCATCTCCACCTCTATGTGAATGTATGTGAGGCTAGAAGAGGCGACCGGCTTGTCTGCGGTTTGACGTGCGCACATGCTGGTCAGTTGCTGGGGTGGTTAACATCGCGCACGGGTTGCGGTCTGCGATGCGTTAAACTACTATGACAAACGCAACTTCGGGCAGTCAACTCACGCCGAGCTCAAGGCTCATGTCCGTCAAGGGTGCAGTGCTCATCGTCGGATGGTATGCGCAACAACAGGTTGGAGAATAGCATCCCTGACCTGTTGCACAATTTGACGGTTGATGGCAGAGCGAGGGCTGAGCTCAACATCTGGCACGAAGTCAGCGACGAACATGCCTCATGGCCGACCATATTCACTGACCATTCGATGCGCGGTGGGCGTTGAGATCCTTGCGCCTGAGTAGATGCCAGACGAGGACGAACGATGGAGGGCATGTCACCACAAGAGTGACGATTGCGATGATAGATTCGCTAGACAAGGATGACATGGTTTCTGATTGGTCCAGCTAGCGACTAGTGGCGGTGTCTTGCGCGCTCGATCCTCTGAGAGACGCGGATTGTTTGAACGATAAGGGTGTAATTGTGTAGAAGGCCGTTCAGTATGGAACTGATGCTGGCTATCTTCATAGTGCCTGGGACCATTTTATAATCAACAGAAATGAATTTTGTGCGTCTGGTGGTAAGGGAGAGGTTTGGTGGTAAGGGAGCGCTGAAACATGCAGACGCTTGGACTTTGGCGTGACGCGCCTGTATAGGAACTGTACATTAACCAGAAGCAGACTTTGGCCTGATGAGGCTTGAAGAGGCCATGTAGCACACCCAATCAGAAGCAGAAGCTCATGGCTATGCAGCAAGCAAACTTGACATCATGCCGCGATCCAACGACTAATGGCAGTGGAGGCTAACTACGGGCTGCGTACGTTCGCGAGCTTATAGGAATTGATGGATAGAGAAGATGCACGGCCACGGACTGATTAGGCTACGTATGAAAGCGCAATACATGCGACCATCTCGACTGTTATTGGGCGCCTATCCCTATATACCTCAATTGTGCCCTTGAATGACTTCGATTCGTGTTCGCCTTTTCCGTGTGAGCACCCCTTGACTCGCATCGAGTGGCCCGAAGCCAGGAGACGGCGGCCTCGATGAAAGACATCATCCTGATCTATCCTTCGTCGTAACAGACCGACTCTTTGCGATTAAAGGTAGCCGACTGTCATGTGTCATGTTCTCGGAAGGTGTTGTGTTCTATGCACGATCATCAGACGGTCACAACCAGATCCGATCGAGACCCGTACTATGCCATCCTTCTCTCCGATGGTTCCACGGAGGTAAACGCTTGATGTGCAGGTATATAAGCAAGACCAGGTCGAGGTACAAGGAGGTCGACCTGACCGTCGACGAGGTCTCCGATGCTTGGCCGAGCTGGGCTATTGGCGAGCTCGGCATCTAGAGTGGTTCAGCCGGGATTACATATTGCAGGGCTACAGTCAGATGTACATACCCATCCGACAGACTCCATTGTTAGGACGAGATCGCTTGATCCAATGACATAACAGCGCAACCGAAGGGGGACATGTTGTGACGAGGGTAGCGATAGCGATTATGTCCCCGTTCGACAGGGACGACATGTTTTGTTACACTTGCGAGGATGTGAGGAATGGAATAGAATCCGTGGTAGGAAGACTTGAATAGACGCGATTGATGCACGAGATCGATGCCGTCGTATATGCCGCTTGAGAATCGTCCTGCCGATTGGAGAAAACCACAGAAGACAGCGGGCTGGCATTTTATAAATGTGTGTTGAGCAGTCTAACGCGTGTATAAGCTCCCAGCCCATCTTGCCTTAAGTATTGGGATGCGTGCTCAGCTCCGTAGTCGTCTACGTTCTTGCGAAGCGAGAAATGATCTCAAGCTAGCAAGATGCGAGCCTACGAGGAACCGGCGGCCTCCCGGCCGTTCCCTACTCTCCATTTGAACCTACGTTTCAGAAGCAGCGGGTTTAGCCCGATATTTGTTCCAGCGACTATGGGCATATGCACGGCGTTGATACACCTATAAGATTCAGCGTTAACAGGGACGCATCGCAGAGATCTGCACCGCGGACTAGATTGGTGGAGGGTAGGTAGCGTGGAGGCTCGTGTTGGTGCTAAGAGTGACGGGACGAGCGCGCGAACCCGCATCCGCCAGAGGTCCGCTGGGCGTTCTTCCGTGCTCGTCCGGCGGCGTTCTATCAGGACGCATGGCGGTGCAGTGGTCGGCTCAATGATTGCGCATTGCTTCCTCACCATATCGTGGTTTTTGATGGCGGGCAGTGCAGTGGCGCGTCCAATCCTCTGCGCCACGCGTTCCAAGGTTCTTTTATAACGCAGGCCCTATGCGTTCATTGTGTTCCGATGCAGTTCAAAGCGATCGTGGATGAAGGGCTTCGTCAATGTCCGCCTGTATGTAGCGTTATGTTGGATCGTTAACTTGAGTCGGCGTTACGAGGTGCGAATACATTGTTCGGTGGGTGATGCAGCCTTCGCACCGGGTCGCCCGCGATGTGAGTTAGCAATTGCCGCCCTCTAAATCGCAAACCCATTCTAGGATGGCAGTGATTCTGTGGGCCTTTGGGATCTATCGCGTCTCAAGGATCTGAAGAAGTAACGCGAGGCAGTGGAGCGGCAATAGTTGCTCGAACTCGCCGGGCGGCACGATGCGTTCGCGGTTTGCGTGAGTCGCATTAGGCTGTATATCATCCAAGCTGGTGTGCTTATGGATTCAGCATTTGAGCTTCGCAACCCATTCGATTTGCGTTTCCGGAATGGCGTCCTTGACTGAGATGGTGTAACCTGGAGCGTGGAATGAACCAAATGCATCCTTCCATGATGCAGATGGTGGACTGCCGTGCATTACCTTGTGAAGTCCCCATTGTGCATGATTGTAGGATAGGAGATCATTGGCCTGAGCAGACAGGCAAAGGAACCCTGGAGGGCTCATCAATTATCAGCTAGAATTCGCGACAGACGCTGCCAGGTGTCAGGTAGGTAAGTGGAGCCGAGGCTGCCCAGATGAGATGCCCCCGGGGCCGAAGCGGCCCGCGCAGCGCCAGTCGTCAACAGGCCCACATCGCAACCGCAACCGCTTTTCCTCTCGACCCTACCATCACGACAACGCTAAACAGCTTCCAAAGCATAACGATATTCTGGGAATGCATTCGCCATTAGCATGTGCATCTCTGTCAAGGACTGGTCTACAGCAGGCGACATGCACTGCCGCCGCCGACGCATGTGACGCGATCGCACTGTCCTAAGCAGTTTCAGTGTGGGAATCGATCAGGCTGTATGGCATATGTCGCCTGGTCATGGTCTACGTGCTTCATAGTCTGGATGTAAAAGGTTAGGAAGGCGGGAACGTGTTGTAGGTGGTCTGGCAACATTATTATGATATCTCTCTATGATACGCCACTCTTCCCATCTTTCGTCGTCAACAACATTTTTTTTTCATAGCTAAGACCCATCTAACTACGCCCCATCTTCCAAGATGCTCGACTCTTCTGTTCGCTAGGTTTTTTGATAGTCTCTAGCGCGTTGAGAAAGAGAAGTGGGCTTTGCCATGAGGTGGTGGAAGAGCTTTGTTGAGTTGTTCCCTATCCCGTGTCGACGATGCGAGTGATGGTTATCGCCGAGAGAGGTAAGTAGGAGTGGGTTTGAGTAAAGTATCGTCGACGTGCTTGGTGATCTTGCGATCGATGGCTGAACGAAAGAACTCGTCATCTAGGAAGCTGTCAGCGACGAACAGTGAGCGTTGACACATCTCAACGAACCGTTAAAGTCTCTTTGAACATGCTCTTTACGCCTGAGTAGGTGCCAGATGAGAACTAGGGAGGGCGGACATGTTGCGACCAGACTGACAATGGCGATGATAGATTCGTTGGAAATGGTAGACATGGCGGTTCTGATTGGCTGAGCGACGCGAACTGACCAGTACGTGTGGTCTGCGCTTTACAAGATAGTCGGAAATAGCGTTGTGAATGAGGAATGAAGTTCTGTGTGAAAGATCTGTTATGCTTGAGTTGCAATTTTTGAAGATGATGGGAAAGCGCTTTAGATAAAGTGTGCTACGTTCATCGGCTGAGACCCACACCCCAACACAGATATCCCCAAACTATCATCGGTCACCCCTACGCTGGGTACTTGGGCAACTCCTCACGAGAAACGGCTCATCATTGGCCAGTTGCGTACGGAACGTCTTAGGCGCCAATACATTCTCTGACGTTGACACCCGGATGCAGGAAGTTGTAAAGGACGATACACTTTACCGTCCTACTCGAGCCTACCATAGGGCTGGCCATATGTGGGATGGGAGGGCCAGCGCGCTGGGCCGTATGTGGGATGGGAGGGTCAAGAGCGCCAGCGCGCTGGGTTAGAGCAGTGATGGGGCAGTCGTAGGCTTATCGCTAAGCTGTCGTGCATTCATCGCTCACGGGATTTGCAGGACGGACGCATATAGCCTGGTATTTCCCGTCAATACGCTACTTGTAATTCCTCGGCACACAGTTCTCATCTGTATTTTGACACCTTGAGCGATTGTGACGGTCAAACTACCTCAGTTCATTGGCTACAGCGAGCATGTAACTCCCAATCTTGTGATCGAGAGACTTCGTGGAGGCTTAGCTCCTGCATACTAGCAAGCCCCGCACCGCGCTTGCTACAACTTCCTAATCCTAGCCACTAGTAGGTAGCCACACAACGTGGGTTCTGGGGCAGATTAACTAGGTATCCGCGCATACTTGCCTATTTACCTGCCCCGTAACAACCAGAGAATGCATACCTGCATCTTCATCACGTGGACGGGTATTCTTGCCATGTGCACATGCGTTGTATGTAGACCCGCGTAAGCGTATAATGAAAGCGCCGAGAGGAGAAGTCTTTTCGTAAGTCCATACGATAGCGCAAAGGCACATCGGCAGCTTTACCAGAAGATACTCCGATCCAGCCCCTAGATTAATGGTTGTATGTGCAGGCTTTCAGCAATGCGTGCGCATGCAAAGTCGTGACTGTCAGTCAGCAGGTCTGACGGCTTGACTCGATGTGCCTCAACTCCAGGTTTCGTCCGATTGGTGGTGGTGCCGCGGGAATCATTGCACCGCCTCTTCGAGTCTTCACCGGTGATGGAATTTGCTGACCCCTGCATAATCTCGCGAGTCCACTGCGAATTCCAGGTTTTGCTGATTGGAGGATGATATGCAGGCTCTCAAAATGGTATCGCCTACGTCGTGATGCATTCCAGGTTTTGTTTGATTGGTTCGTGGAAAGGAACGCTGGAGCGCATTTATGCTGCCAGATGTAGTCTTCTTCTCTCTTCGCTGTGTTAGACAACTTCCTCTCAGCTCTTACCTTCTCATCGCAATTTGATACCATTCTCATCATGTCTACAGATGCAAGACCTAATGCGCCACGCATTCCTCGAAGTACGTGGGAGAAGCACCGATACAGGATCAAAGCGCTGTTCGTGGACCAGAAGAAGACCTTAAGCCAGGTCATTAAGATCATGAAGCAGTATGGCCTTCATGCAAGGTTAGTAGCCATATTCATACTCTCTCGTGTAGCTATAGATAATTTAACGCCCGTCTAGTGAGTCGCAATACGAACGCCAGTTAAAGATATGGGGCATACGGAAGAATCGTACAAGAGAGGAGTGGTGCCTCATCAAACGTGTAGTCGAAGAGAGGCGTCTTCAGGGAAGGGACAGTACTGTTCTGATCGATGGCGTTGTACAGCCGAGCGAGAGGCTCGAACGCGAATTTGCGAGGAGTGACTACCGTACACACGGGGGTATGATTTCCTATCAACGCGTATATCCTAGCTAATACGTCGAAGACTTCGAGTCGCACCTTCCCGGGCACATAGAAGTGATGTCGCCGCCAGCGGCCGCCCCGTCACTGAATATCTCAGTTGGAAATTCCGACAGCGAAGACGGCGTGTCAAGGCCGACGCAAGCAGACTCATGGCGGTCCAGATTCGATATTTGGACACTGGGATGCGTCCTTTCGACGGCTGCGACCTGGTGTGTCTTGGGTAGGGGTTCGGATATGTTGGAACAAGCCAGACATGGACTAAGCAGAATGGCGCGTAGACTTGGCCTTCGGTTCACCTTGGCATCTATCCTTCAAGATTGGGAATCTTCGCTGGGATGGTCCAATCCACTGGACTGCTACGAATCGCCTTCTGAAGACCCAGACATCGTCATGTCCGATTACGAGCCCGATTTTGGTGGTAGTCCGGTTATCACCCCACCGTCTCCATCAGGAGCATGGAGTGTTGCCAGTTTGGAGTCTGTGGGTATCACTTCCGAGGAGTGGGTGACTCGGGGATGGAATGTATTCTTCGGGGCGTGGGGTTGAAAGGAGACTGGAATGAAGCTAGCGTCTCCTTCTGTTATAACGAGACTCGTGTGTGAAAAGCTATCATGATATTAGAGATGTGCGTAGACGAGGATTCAGAACAGCCTGACAAGTGCAATGGACAGGGACTCTAGCCCTTTCAAGGAAGACCTTGCTTAAGTTAGTGTGCCGCAACAAAAATGAATCAAGCAGTTGAAGTGTGATCAGCGACATCTCTCGCTGCACACTTCATGCCCCAAAAAAAGTGCAAAAAAGAAGGCACTGGACGCTGTGGGAATTGAACCCACGACCTTTCACAAGTACGCACATTTGATAATGCGAAGCGACTTTTGATGGTGTTAGTCTCATATTTCAACATCTTGATGTTTATTGGTGTTGTCTTACAAATCATACCCCTAGACTGAGGGTTGTTAGTTTAAACTGTAGAGGCGGAATGGTTGTGCGGTGAAGCTTACCCAAGCGCCCGAGTTTGTGTGTTTGATGGCGAAATGGTGGAATTTATGGTACTAGTTCTTGGGTGCTGGGGGTAGGGACGATGCAGAAGCGTGATAGCGGGGGCGAGACGGCGTGAAGTATGGAATAGAGGATGTTGTGATTCGTTGGCGGGGTCGAATCACGAGAGCCGCGGTTGGTGAGGCTAGTATGGCGGGGCAATTGGCAACGAATGGCTGCGGAACGTGGAGGCTTCACGCACACAAATGAACGCAAGTTCTCTCTAGAAGAGTATGTGAAGTCATCAACTCGACGTTGTACGAACAAAATGATATAGATGTCGACTCCGTGGTTATGCATCCTGTTCGAATTAGAAGCAGGGAATAGCGCGTCAGTGAAGAAGGCGGGCTTTGAGAAATGCAACGAATCTACATTTGTGCTACAAGGAGGTCATCGACAGACATCACTCACGCGACCAGAGTCGAGGCATAAGCACATACACGTCCATGCACATCATATCATGAGAATAGTCATTCATGCATTCATTTCATTCCATGCTCAGACCGCCTAGTGATTCCATAGGTCCCACGTCTGATTCATTTCCACAGCTACAAGGCCGTCACTCTGTTCTTCTGACCCAGTCCTCATCTAAACCTTCTTGCTCGTAGTCTCCTCAGCGTGCTTCTCCAGAGTGTGCTGGGGGTTGCTGCTCAAGCTGTCCTTGGTGTTGTCGCTCGCCTTCTCAGCGCCCTCCTTGGGTCCTGCGCCTTGGCTGTTGACGTTGTCGGAGGTCTGGCCGGCTTGCGCTCCGGATTGGCGCTCGGGCTCGGGGGACTGGCGACCGGCGTTGGGGGCGGACATGGTTGTGGGTTGGGGGGTTGTGTTTGGGGTTGGTTGGGAGTCTGGTGGGTGTGTTAGTAAGGAGCGGGAGGATGCTGGAGGGGTGAATGGGTAGGGAGGGAGGTGGTGCGATGGCTGGGTGAGTGCTTGCTCGATGCCATGAAGCTCGCGCTGCCGGCTGCCTCTGCCATCACCCGCTCAGGTACAACATACAGGTTTGTAGGTTTCTTAGTAGTCTGTCCCTCAATTAGCCAACATTTCCCAAAATATCTCTCACCGACCAAACATACCTGTAGAATAGAGCTTGTGAGAAGTGGTGTGTATGAAGATGTCTCGAGAAAGGGCCCCCTCTATGTGTTTTCATGGGCGAACCACCTGCCCCACCAGGCCTGACGTCACAACGCGAACGCGCCTGCATCGGGCAACATCGACGTCAACCTTCAATCAAACGGCTCGTCGCGCATGGCGCGTTATTGCGGGTCCAGAGGTTGATGCATGCTTAGCAAGCGCGGGTGGGCGGCTCAGGCTTGCTAAATAGGTTCAATTTGGCGTTCATGCAGCGATACCCGG
This sequence comes from Alternaria metachromatica, assembly GCF_023757995.1. NCBI lineage: Eukaryota > Fungi > Ascomycota > Dothideomycetes > Pleosporales > Pleosporaceae > Alternaria > Alternaria metachromatica. The sequence goes on from NW_026055502.1 coordinate 46,086, forward strand.
TGGCTATCACTCAACGCGTTGGGCGCTGCCTCTCCATGATGCTGAGTGGTGATGGCATTCGCCGAGGTTGTCTGCAGATATCGGTGGACGCGCCGAAGATGTGGGTTATAGATGCAGGTTTCGTATGGGAATTGTTATCGGACCTTTTATTGCTGATGGGAGAATGGAGTCGATGCCTAAGCAAACACCCCAGTGAACAACCTCAAAGCTATAGCAATGTCGTATACTAAGATACAACCTCGATGACCAGCCCAAAGCAGGACCAGACCGCACTCTGAGTTAAAGGCGCACTTGTTTCTTCGCGTCATCGCGAAAGCTAGAAACTGGCCTTATGGTAGGCAGCCCTCACAGCTATGCAGCCACACTTTAAATACAAGCCCCAAATGATTGAACTGCTCGCGGTGTTGTATTCTGGATTGATTAATTTTCTTTTCCGTCATCCGTAAAGCTGTTGTACATGCTTGATTGAACCATCTGATCTTGAAAGCATTATTCAGATAATTTGAACAGATGGCATCAGGAATTCTGTAGGCTGTTGCTTTCCTGAGGTCACGAATTGCAGTTTATGATAGAAGATCAAAAGACAAGTTACAAACCGCTTTGTAGTACAGTTGAAACCATTCACGTAAGAAAGTTGAGCGATATGATGTATCGACTATGCGCAGGGAGACAGACTCGCGATAGATCCATGGTGGCGATGATCAATGCATACACAACACAACCCTACATCCATCTACGTACTCCTCTTCCCCATCTCAACATCCCCCTCACCCCCCTCACAATCATCATCCCACTCACCCCCCTTCAACCTCTTCCCCGCCCAAAGCCCCAACACCGTCGCCGCACTCGCCGCCAAAAACCATCCCTCAAACCACCTCTCCGTGAACCCCGGCTCAAGCGGCGCCCCCAACGCATCCCCAATCTTGCTCTTCATCTCAGGCGGCAAGTTACTCCGAAGAAGCAGTGCAGAGCTGATGACATAAGTTGCTGCGATCTGCGAGATGATAAGCGCGAAGTTTGTGCGTGCGTGGTGGAGGAGACCGGGGACGACGCGGGCGAAGAGGTAGAAGGTTTGCAGGACGCTGTTAAAGGAGAGGAGGAGCATGACGCCGGAGAGGAGGAAGGAGATGGTACGGCTCCAGGCGACGCGGTCGATGGTGGGGTCCCAGTGTTTTGCTAGGAGGGCGAGGACATTGTTAATGGGGTCGCTGCTTGCGAAGCTGGCGTTTGGTGATGAGAAGCGGCGGAGAGTTGTGACTGTGGTGGCGATGATGCGGTATGCGCAATATACGGCGAAGACGTATGAGACGATGTTGAACAGCCTTCCGTTTGCCGTATGCGATCGCAGCTGGTTCTGCCGACGGTTTTGGAGAACTGTTAGGGAGTTCTGGAGTGTATGGCGCATAGTTTCGAGGCCTTGTATCTCCAGTTGTAGAGTGTTGCGCTCTTGAATATCTGGGTTCCCACGAATCGAGCCTACTACGCGGCCCATAAAGCCTTGCTGGGGGTTGTCCGCGAGTTTCCGTTCGACCGCTCGGAGTCGACTCTCCTTCGTTAGGAGCATGTCGTTCGTAGCTTGTATACCAGCTTGCTTGCGACCGATGTCTGACTCAGTAACCTGTAGAGAGTCAGTATATCCAGCAAATACTTCTATCCCTGGGAGACGATGAGCTTACCGGACGATACTTAACGCCAAATGTATGCCAAAGCGCGGATATAGCAGCAAATCCAGCTAATGAAGCCATCAAGCTAATACCAATAATGCCTATCCTCTCCAAACAGCCTTCGCTGAAAGTATGATCATGCTCATACGACTCCTCATGCAAATACGAGCCCAGAAGCCCTCGACCAAGATACCAAAACCCCGCCAGCCATGTCGCCAGCCCACACAGCTCCAACACCCATGCTGCTCGTCGCCGACTCTTCTGTTCTCCACCGATATTTAGCCCAGTCCCCGATATGATCGAGTGAATCTCAATCGCCGGTGTCGCGACGACAAGCAGGAAGAGCAGCGAAGGAAGAGTGATCTTGAGCGCTAACGTTCGTGTGGCGCGATTGACGGTGTTGGAGATTTCGCAGAGGATGAGCTCGGCGAGTACGGCGGAAAGGGCGAAGTTGGTCGAGAAGAGAATACTGGCGAGCGATCGCGCATTTGGGCGTAGACTGCTCAGTATGGAGGGGCGTTCGCGCTGTGGTGCCCCAGGCAGTCGCGCGCCGTCATGGTGTGCTTTGCGATCCGCATTCCCCGACAAGATAGGGAACAGCTTTTGCGCCGCTACAGAAGCAACGAGGAAAGTGACGATAAAAGGAAGCGCCGATATGGCGACCGTCATGGGGCTGCGGTGCAGCGCATAGTCGGGCATGCACTCATCGCAGTCGTCTTGCAGAGTCGGGATCATCGGATAGGCGGTCTTGTTATTCGGCAGCTAATGTGTGGCTGGTGGCTATTGCCAGTTTGTCCTGGTTATGGGCGAGGTGCGGATACCCATTGATTACGCGGCGCGGTATGGATACGTTGACACATGGGGGTCTTGGGGGGATGTGGAAGGTTACGCAAGTGAGGCAATCAGTCAATGAGGGACTGGGGCCGGGAACGCGCATGCATGTCGCGGCGTCAAGCCACACGAAACGTCATCGCGTCGATCATACCGGGGTCTGGCAGGAGCACATGAAACACCACAATCTGCTATCTTTGAGGCTGATGTGAGAGACGAGATATCTTGGGTATTGATGCTAAAACCATGCGCCCCCAATTTGTGCGCCAAAATGTGCGGGTGTGTCTTTGGGGCTTTTCTGAGTTGCACCCGTGTCTATTCATGTACGACACCGACGGTTTCCACCGCCCATGTCTCCTTCGCCAACCTTCATGACGCGGTCCAGATTTAGTCTGACCAAACGACATATCCTCCTCGAGAGTCACACTACCTCCCTTCGCACACCCATCCTTGAATAATGCTTCCACTATGCGCCCTGTGATTCATTCGATTCCTTCGACTCCTTCGCTCCACTTGTGAGACTGTCCATGTACGACATTGACGCATTCCCACCGCCTGCGTCTCCCTCGCCAACACTTGTCTGCCCTGTTGCGATCGATGCTTTCTCTACTGCCGAAGTTCCCGAAGTCGAGACTCCGCCGTCTCCATCTTCGTCGTCGCTACCAGACTGGCTGCTAAGCTCTGGGCTGCTCAGATTCTGTAGATGTGGGCTCTTCATCATCGGGCCCGGGCTTCGTGGATCGTCATTGACCAAGTCATTGAGCACAGTGGTGGTGCGAGTATCTTCCTCGTCCTCGCTGCTGTCTGGCGCTTGTTCGACCTGTGCTAGAGGATGCGCCTCTACGGCAGGTTTCGGTGCGGTCGCCGCTCCCCCGACTATTGCTGCCTCGTCTTCGTTTGCGAAGAAACTGTTACGAGGGCTGTTGAATTCAGGAAGGCTCTCACTCTTCGCCAGAATCTCTCTGTAACCCTGGCGGTCTGGGTCGTTGGTGCGCTTGCTCTTCGCCTTGTCGCGTTTCGATGTGGGGCGTACAACGATGACAGGTACTGGCGAATGTTGTAGACAGTATTTCGACACACTGCCAGGAAGTAGTCCCTGGAATCCGCCCAAGCTCTTGCCCCGTGTCCCGACTACCAGGATTGCTGGTTCGTAGAGATTTATCTGCCTGCTGTTAGACATGAAACAGTTGAGCAACCGCGGAAGACTAACCATGTCGTCGATAACTTTGTTAACCTTACCGATGGAGAACTCCAAGATCAGATTGATCGCCTTGTTGTCGTGATTTCGACTTTGTATGTCGGCCATGGTGTTGTCAGCCTCCACGCGATACCGACCAGTCTCTACGCTGCGGTCTCCTGCTATTGCATCCTCCTTCTCGACTACTCTGAGACATACTATTTCATCTCCGTCGTCGACTAGCTCGTTGATGAGCCATTGTAGGGCGTATACCGAGTACTCGTTCTCGTCGAAGCCGCAGAGGAACGTCCGCGAACGCTTTGTGTATTCGTAGTCCTTGTGCTTGGCGATGAGGGTGAACGAGCTCTCCTCGATGAAGTCTGCGGGCTTGTCGAAGGTGTCGAAAGATACCCGAGGTTGGAAGACGCTGAGTGAAGTGTCAGTCAAAGGGCCTTACCAGGTATTCGCAAGATATGGAGGTAAGTGCCCATCTGAGCTCTGGCACGCTGGAAGCATACTTCGCCATTTGTGCGCCATAAGTACATGGAAAGAGGAAGACGGGCGCAAAGCAGCGCAAAGCTTAGATATACCCGGAGTGCATGAGGTATGAGCAAATCAATACTTACGGTGGAGGCGGCGGTGACGACAACCGGCGTCGTTCACGGGGCCTGGGTTGGCCTCTGGGTAGCGACTGATTTCTGTGCGCCAGGAACTGTATCGACGGCCGCCGTACCTCGTCCTGCGCGAGGTGTCCGCCAGTGGGGAGCTGCAGCGGGCTGACCTTGTAAGGCCCTGAGGACTTTCGCGGCGCTGGAGACGCATGTCGGCCGTCTCTGGACGTGGGGGACGCGCTCATAGTGATGTCGGAGTGAGATTGCGGGCACGAGGTCGTCGGCCAAATCCAATCAGGCGAGCGCAGTGCCAGTGAGGTCCGACCGCGAGAAACCTGCTGGCTGCGTGGGCTTGCGCAGGCGATCGGTGCTGCTGTGCGTCGTGTAGGGGTCCTTGGCGCGGGGAAATAGTGCTCGCGGGGTAAATGGGCGATTAACGATGGCGAAGGGAATTGCAGTGGTAGTTGTCGCAGTGGTCGTGAGAGAGAAATGTCGGCTCAAGCCAAACTTTGGGTGTCGTTAATGCACTGCCTGATCCGGGTGACGGCAGCGCTTGGCTTCTTGGTGGTGTGTCGCGCGATCCGCATCCACGCCATCATCTTTAGACCCTGGTACCGCCCGCCGCGGAAACGCCCGCTGAATGCATTTGACACATGTGAAGGCATGACATCAGATGGGGAAGTAAGCTGGGAGGCTGTAATACTGGCTGCGAATTCGAGTTGAATTTGAGATGAAAGATAAGAGGGTTGTCACAAATGGAATCATGCATATCATTATTCCCGTTCCGTCCAAGTCTAAACAACGTCTATCAAGAAGTGGGTGCAGCCTGAGCCGCTTTTCAAGCCAGAGCCTTGAGCTCGCCCTGCGTGAGCTTTGCAGCACCAATGAGACGCTGGGCCTCCTCCTGGAAGATCTCCTTGATCTTACCGGCATCCTTGACACCGTTGAGCTTGCTGGTCAATGCAGCCAACTCCTCGTTGTCCTGCTTTACGATGATGGTGTCGACGTCGCTGAGAGCGGCATCGACCTGGGAAGCGGGCGCATCGCCGGCACCGTGGAAGTAGTTGGCGTCCTTAACGGCACCACGCACAACACGCTTGTTCTTCTTTGCCGCGTTCTTCGCTGCCTCCTTGGCCTTCTTGTTGTCAGCCTTTGCGGCCTTTTCGGCAGCCTCCTTCTCAGCTGCAGCTGCAGCCTCCTCGGCCTTCTTCTTCTCGGCCTCTTCCTTTGCGGCCTTCTCGGCAGCCTCCTTTTCGAGACGGCGCTTGTTCTTCTGTGCGTTCTCAGCTTGGCGGAACTTCTTGATACGCTCGTCAAGCGCCAGACAATCGTCAACCATGTGCCTCAGACGAGTGGTGTCCTCAGTCTTCTTCTTGCGGCGCGCGTTCTGGTTCTTGCGTTCGACATGACGCTTCTGGTCACGGTTCTCGTTGTCATCGGGCACGTCCTCGTCAAGGTACTCAAAGGTCCTCCAGCTGTCGAAGTTGTACCAGAAGTTGTAGAAGTGCTCGACCTCCTCCTTGGTGCTGTTGGCGTTACCCAGCTTGGGTACGGGCTGCTTGTTTGAGAAGCGTCCCTCGGCCTCGAAGACCTTGCCCCAGAGCTTGTAGAAGTTGCCCTTCTGTGTGTCCTTCTTGGATGGTGGCTCAACCTCAGCGCCCTCGTCGACGGAGTCGAACTGTCTCCTCTTGACAGGGTCGGAAAGCACCTCGTGGGCCTTTTGGATGCACTTGAAGAATTGGTCGTCCTCGGTTCCGCCTTTGGCCGCCTTCTTATCGGGGTGGTGCTTGAGCACCTTCCTGCGGTGGGCGCGCTTGATCTGTTCGTCGGTGGCCCTCCATCGGTAGCGGGTTATGCCGAGCACAGCGTAGTGGTCTTGTGACTGGGAGATGTTAGTAGGAGTCAAGAACAGCCTGTGCAATCGCCCTACCTTCCAGTCCTTGGCTTCACGCTGCAGCATGACAGGGTCCTCGGGCTCGTCAACATCGTCGGGGTCCTCCTCCTCGACGCTCTTGACGTTGGCCTGCGCCTGGATGCGGTCATCCTCGGAGAAAGTGCGCTTGTTGCGCTTCTGTAGAATGTGTCAGTACTGCATATGCCAATCATCGTCGAAGCACATACTCTGCGGGCGTAGGCGAGGAAGTGCGGGCCAACAGGCTCGATCTTGCGGTCGTTGGCGTCGCTCAGCTGGCCGATGGCCTTGAAGTCTTTCTCGCCAGCCCAGCCCTCAGGCAGGACTGGCAGCGGCAGTGAAATCTCCACGTTTGCCATTGTGCTGGATTATCGTTGTCGTTCTGGTGGGGGAAATGGCCAGAGAAAAAGTGAGGATTCCCGCCGCACTAGCTTACCGAAGGCTGATCTTAGCGCCTGTCCAGCGTCCCCGATCCATGTCACCTAGCCGCGACGGACCCCAGAACGTGTCAGAATAGTGGTTTGTCCCCATGGTTCCGTGTTTGATATTCCATTAGGGAAGTGTATTACTTGTCTACTTTGCATGTTTTTCTATACTCCTTCATAATTCAGCAGCATCATGTTTCAGGTACCCCATCGCCATCCACGTTACATCAAAGGCATGCTGACAAGACACAGCGCATTCGGGGGGCCATCGACGCCAGAATAGCAGAAGAGCAAGCGCGCCAGAAAGCCACCTCACCATCGGGCACTCCACGATCCAGCTCCACAACACGGAGATCCAACTCACGCAACCTCTCGCCCTCGAAGCGCACAGCGAGATCGAAAGATGGCGACAGCAGCAAGGCCGCGCCGGCAGGGAAGGGCCCTGACCCCTCAGAGTTTGACCCGGAATTTGTCGTAGGAGAAGAAGATGACCCGCCGAGTCGAGCCGGCACACCGCGACCAAAGGAGAAGGCGCAACCCGCCGAAGTGAATGCGGAGAATGGCGATGGCAAGAAGGAGGAGGAAGAGGGGCCGACTGCCGAAGCGGAAGTGAAGCCAGAACAGCCACCAGAGCTGCCGCGCGAGATCCAATTGCGATTGCGCAGGCTGGACAAGCTGGACCCCAAGTATACGGGTGAGTGACGCCTTCCCTATGTATGCGCCAAGCTAATTCCCCTCCAGAACTCCTTCGGTCGTACCGCATCGCACACGCCAGAGTGGGCGCAATCGAGGCTTTCGAGAGCTCCCTACGCGAATACACCCCTCTCACTTCCATCAGCGACACGGGCGCATTCGTCGAATACCTAGGCCAACTGAACGTCAAGAGTGACATGCTCATGGAGGAGCTCAAGCGGGTGTCCAAAGAGCGCGATGAGCTCAACAAGAAGCTGGAGGACGCCGAGAAGCGCGCGAAGGAGGCTACGGCTGAGGTCGAGACGCTGAAGTCCCAGGCGCCGGCTGCCAGCGACGCTGTACCGGACGATTCCACAACACAGACCGAGTCCGTCGCACCATCGTCACCCTCTAAAGCGTCCAAGCAAACTGAGAGCACCGAAGACACAGAAGACTTCTTCTCGTACGACAGCGAGCTGCCCCGCTTGCAGACACAATTACAGGAAAGCGAGGAGAAGGTCGGAAAACTCGAGGAGGAGAACAAGTCGCTCAAGGAAGAGCTTTCTACTGCTCAGGAATCGGCGCAGTCTTTCATGCAGAATCTAGAGACTACGACGAACGATCTGAACACATTCAAGGACACCCACCAACGACTACAAAGGGATGCTGATGATCGCGAGAAGGAGCTTAACAGCACCATTGTGGATCTCAAGTCGAAGGTTGAAAGCGCCGAGGAAGAGCTACACAAGCACAAGGATACGCATGACCAGAATGAGAGGACCATCGCCGAACTCAAGACAAAGCTTGACGCAACATCCAAGGAACTGGAAGAGCTACATGCGGACAAGGGAGAGAAGATTGTAGAAGATGATCAGGTGCAAGAGCTCAAACAGCGAATCGAAGAACTCCAAGGTGAACTCTCGCAATTGCGCGAATCACAGGCCAAGGCCGAGAAACGGAACGAGACCATGGACGGACTGCTCGGCAAAGTTCGCGAGCAACTAAAGACTACAGAGGCAAAACGCGATAGCGCTGTGGTCGAGCTTGAGCAAGCGAAGAAGGACTTGCAGAAAGCGAACGATGACAAGAAGTCGACCAAACCAGAACCCGTTCAGCAGCCGCAAGCGACCCCAGCACAAGCTCCTCAGAGCGCAGCAGCAAAGAAGAGAGCCCGCGCCAAGGAGAACAAGAAGAACAAGAAGGGCGGAAAGGGACCTGAGGCAAGTGGAACGTTGACACCTGAAGCAACACCCAGTGAAGCTGGAGACACCGAAGGCCTTCTCAGCCCCCGCGATGCGGAGTTCTCGCCATCCCAACTCGAGGACGCCCTGAAGGATGTCGCGCAGCTCAAATCCGACCTTGAAGAGAAGGTCGCAGCTATCGAAACATTGCAAACCGAGGTCGCGGAGAAGGCGTCGACGATCGACCGTCTCAGCAAGAGGGCAAAAGACCAAGAAGACATGCAAGAAGAGATCGATACCCTGCGTCAAGACCTCCTTGATTACGGCCTTGAACACACTGAGGCCAAGGATAAGGTCAAGGAACTGCAAGCCGAGAAGGCGGCGCTGCAAGAAAACCTCACCAAGCTCGAGGCCGAGATCGCCGAGCTGAAGACCAGCAAAGCGTCTAATGAATCGTCGCAACAAGAAAAAGAGGCGCTGACCGCCGAGTTCACGGAGCTCAAGACAAAGGCGGAGACGTTGCAGACGGATCTTTCGGTTGCAGAAAAGCTCGCGGCATCCCGCTTCAAAGACCTCACCGAAATGCGAGAGGTGCTGCAGAAAGCACAACCGGAGCTGACATCATTACGCAAGGAGGTGGCGGAGCTGCGTAGCACGAAGGACGAGCTGACAACAAAGACTACCGAAGTCCGTCGGCTGGAAAATCGCGAGAAAGACCTCAGATCGGAGATCACTGAATACAAGTCTCGGCTGTCGAGCAAGGAGAGCGATATCAAGACGCTCGGCGAGAAGATCAAACAGGAAACCAGTCAAAGGCTTGCGCTGGAAGAGACTAACAAGAAGATCCAGCGGGATCTCCAAAACTCGGAGACGGAGCGGAAGGATGTCATCGAAACGCGGGACAAGTTGACGAAAGATGCCAAAAAGGCACAAGACGAGCTCAAGGCTTCGCGTCAGAAGGTTCACGATCTGGAAGAGGAAGTTGCAAAGCTCATGCGGGAGGTGGGCAGCCTACGTGAAGAGATCCAGATGAAGTCGGCGCAATCTGCGAGCGCGCAGGACTTTGTCAGCAGCATGCAGGACCAGGTACAAGAGATGAGCACTCAAATGAAAGAGGTTCGCGCCCGAAGCGAAAGCCTAGAAGAAGAGCTTGCCGATGCGCATCGCTTACTCAGCGAACGTGGACGCGAGGCTGAGACAATGAGGAGGCTGTTGAACGATGCGCAGGGACGAGCTGATACGCGGGTACGAGAGATGCAAGAGCGCCTCGACCTTGCCGTCGAAGAACGCGAACGTGCGGAAGAGCAAGCCAGCACATTCAGCCGCCGACGCGCTCGGGAGCTCGAAGAACTGAAACAAAAGGTGCGCGACGCCGAACGCGCACAAGCACGCGCTGTGGAAGACAAAGAAGATCTGGTCGCTTCCGAAGGAGCGCTCCGCAAGCAGACGGAGGATCTCGAGAAACGGGCCGCACAAGCCAGCGAGGAGGCCTCTGAAGTCAGACTCGCGATGAGCCAACTCCGAGACGCGCTGGACGAAAGCGAGAAACAAGCCCACGAGCTAGAAAAAGAAAAGAGCGATCTGCGACGAGCATTCGACGAGACACAGAGCCGTCTCGAGAAGCTCCAAAAGTCCAGCAAGGTACGTACTTCCACAAAGCCCGACATACAACCTACTTACCAACCCACAGACAATGTCCGACGAACTCCGCACCCTCAAAGCCCGCGGCTCCAGCTCCACTCCCATCCCGCAGTCCTCTCGCTCCTCAGTCGAGTCCTCGCGGTCGCAACTAGCTTCACCGCGCGCCAGGGGCGGTGGAGCGATCCAAGAAGCAATCGACTACGTGTACCTGAAGAATGTGCTCCTGCAGTTTTTGGAGCAACGAGACAAGAAGTATCAGCAACAGCTTATTCCTGTGCTGGGTATGCTGCTGCATTTTGATAAGCAGGATGAGCAGAAGTGGATGGCTGCTGTGAGTGCGAAGTGAAAGTAGTGGTGATGATGGTGGTGGTGGTGGTGGTGGTGGTGGTGGGATGCGGCTCTCCGCAGGGAGGGATATGCGAGATGCATGCTTTGAGCGTGACGTGCTGGTCAGGTGTTACAGGGCTGCTAATGGATGGCGCGCGATATAGGATATGGGACATTTATAGTTTTGCATAGCGGTTTCTTCTTTGGAGGTCAGGTTTCAGGACTTATGTATTACATAGTATTAGTGAGCTGCGCTTTCCTGCCGCAGAGGTTGGGCTCAGCGCATAGCTCTTTCTTGAATAGGCGTTTCCATTGCAGACATTGGTAGCGAGAGCTAGATAGGAAGGCACACATCATGCATGACGCTACCTCCAGATCCTCAGATGCGGTATAAATGATGAATTGGAAGATACAGATGTGGCATGATGTGGTCCAGGGTCTTCAGGTGCAGTTGGTATGCTGATGTTGACATCCCACGTGTGCTGCAGATCGGGTCGCAACAACAAGCATTCCTAGCAGCTGGCAGCTTCTACTGGTACCGGCCCGGTATGTCTAGGCAAGGTGCTCGCTGCGCTAATTAACAAGACGCAAGGCTTTGGGCAAAACTGGCTTCCAAGGTTGCGTGGACGAACTAATGTGGTAGCAGGCGACTATTCGTAGGCGTCGACTGATGTCATAATTCGTCTGGCCTGCTTCCTTACCGCTTCCTCCGGCTTTGACGCGCTCCAGCCATCCGTCACCATCTCTATCATCATCCCAAGTCGCATCGAATTCTCCGAGAAGCGAGTCGGACTTGATTAATCACGCATCTCTCCCAGCGAGTCATCTCCCGTGGTTGTCGCAGCATCGCGCACCCGTGCAAACCCCCACCAGAGCACCAATCAGAGCCCCGACATCGATAGGCTGGCGAGGGGAGCGCTAAGCCCGTGTCCAGCAATTGAAGAAATCGCGAGGCAGTGCGACAGAAGAGCCACACTGCCCTCGCTGTACACCTGCAAGCCCATACCAAGTAGTCTGCGTCTGCCCATGAGCGCTGCCCAACGCGTCCGGAGCGCCTAACCGCACACGCACATCCCAGCAGCCCTCGAGCCTCAGTCCCGCCCACAGCCCAGCGCGTGGCGGGGAAAGCCACCATGAATGGCACCGACATGAAGAAGGCGGCCATCAACAAGGCCAAGCAGGTCGCGCAGGCTGCCAACAGCAACGGCGGCAAGAAGCGACGGAAGGGCCAGGACCTCAAGCCCATCATCACCACGGAGAACCAGGGCAACCAGAACGCCTCGCCCGCTGGCTCGACGGGCTCCTTTCAGTACAAGTACGTTCACCACCACCACCACCCGCAACCACTGCCCTCCACCACCGCTTGCAGCCTCACCCCTCCCGCCCGCCCAGCCTGCGCCCCCCTCTTTCACTTATTTTAATGCGCCCGACATGCCCTGACTGCCGCAACCTTATACTGACCTCAACCCCGCAGTGTGCAGAACGCCAACTCGCCGCTCGCCCAGCACAAGATGTACGGAAACCAATTAAGCCACTCGCCCGACTCGTCGTCGTCGTCGGTCGATGAGGCCGAGAACACAGCCGACGAGGAGGACTCGGAGGACTACTGCAAGGGCGGCTACCACCCGGTGCAGGTCGGCGAGGAGTACAAGGACGGCAAGTACACGATTGTGCGCAAGCTTGGGTGGGGCCATTTCTCGACCGTCTGGCTGTCGAGGGATAACACCAGCGGCAAGCACGTCGCCCTCAAGGTCGTGCGCTCCGCTGCGCACTACACCGAGACCGCCCTCGACGAGATTAAGCTCCTCAAGAAGGTGGTCGACGCGAACGAGAACCACCCCGGCCGGAAACATGTCGTCAGCCTCCTCGATTCCTTCAACCACAAGGGCCCGAACGGCGTCCACGTCTGCATGGTGTTTGAGGTGCTGGGAGAGAATTTACTGGGCCTGATCAAGAGGTGGAACCACCGCGGTATACCAATGCCGCTGGTCAAGCAGATCACAAAGCAGGTCTTGCTGGGCCTCGACTACCTCCATCGCGAATGCGGCATCATCCACACCGACCTGAAGCCTGAGAATGTCCTCATCGAAATCGGCGACGTCGAGCAGATCGTAAAAACATACGTAAAGGACGAACCGAAGAAGAAGGACAGCGAAGACAGCGTTAGAAACGGCAGGCGGAGACGGAGGACCCTCATCACAGGCAGCCAGCCGCTCCCCAGCCCGCTCAACGCGAGCTTCAACCAGGCCGAGCTCTCCAGCTTCCCCGGCAACACACAAAGTCTCAACAAGATTATGAGCGAGGGTACAGGTAAAGACTCCCCCACGACTATCCCGAGTCCTCCTTCTTCGTCAGACGGTGTCGTAATGAGTGGTGCTCTAGCAACTCCATCTGCCGGCCCCAGCCTGTCCATGGCAGAACGGCTCGGAATAAAGTCGAGCGACGACGACGCGCAAAAGCAACGAGAAAAGTCCGCGTAAGTTATCTCGTGTCCATGTTCGAGTATATACTAATCTTGTCAGTGATCTCCTTACTAAGGAGGTATCGGGTATCAGCCTCGATAAACCCAGCAGCTCGTCCGGCAAAACCGAGCTCGAGCAGCAAGTCGAAAACGCCTTCGAAACCATATCAGTCAAGATTGCGGATCTTGGAAACGCCTGCTGGGTTGGACACCACTTTACCAACGACATCCAGACCAGGCAATATAGGTCACCAGAAGTTATCCTGGGTAGCAAATGGGGTGCCAGTACTGATGTCTGGAGTATGGCCGCGATGGTATGCAAGCCACCAAACGTGAAAGGCGTGGACTAACAATACTAGACATTCGAATTGATCACCGGCGACTACCTCTTCGACCCACAATCCGGCACAAAGTACGGCAAAGACGACGACCACATCGCACAAATCATCGAGCTACTAGGCACCTTCCCGAAGGGCCTCTGCATGTCGGGAAAATGGTCACAGGAAATATTCAACCGCAAAGGCGAGCTGCGTAACATTCACCGATTACGACACTGGGCCCTTCCCGACGTCCTCCACGAGAAATATCATTTCAGCTCAGAGGAGAGTAAGAAGATTGCCGATTTCCTGTTACCCATGTTGGAACTACTACCCGTCGACCGCGCCAACGCGGGCGGAATGGCAGGTCACGAATTCTTGAAAGACACTAAAGGCATGGAGGGTGTGGATTTGAATATCCCGGTTGGCAGCAAGGGCGAGGGCATCGAGGGGTGGGCGACGGAAATCAAGAAGACGCGGTAGAACGCGGTGAGGAAGGTGCTGAGTGCTGCGTATCTATAGAGGGTGTGAGTGGAATGGCGGGAACGGAGGGAATGGAACTGCACTGGTTAGCCTGTTTTTGCTGAGCAATGGAACAGTACTCTGCGCTCGTTACGGTTGGCGGGTGATGTGTTGTTGTTGGAAATGGGATACCGCGATAGAAGCATTACGATTATGACTCAATTGTATAGTGCGCTTTTAAGTGCAATGTTCGCAATTTGGCTGTTCGAGAGACGTAGATGCGTGATTTTGCCTGAGGCTGGATGCTCTAGACATGGTGGTTGTGCGAACTTGTGATACGGATTAAATTTGTCTGAGATGTGCCGGTGCATCGCTTCGAATATGTATAACCATAAGCGCTGTTCTCGAACACAGCCATATCGGCTCAAGACGTGAAGTCGACCGGCCTGGACTCGACTGCGACGACTCTTCTATCTCGTGTTCGGCTCTCGCTCTAATTTGTGCCCGGTCCTTTCGTGTCTCGCCGACGCCGTGCTATGGATAGGAAAGGAAAGGCGAGATGCGGTGCGGTGCGATGCTGATGAGTGAGTTGATCCGAGCGTAGTAGTTGTGAAAGAAAGGGGTCTGTGATGCGATGAGGGGGGGACCTGCAAGAATAGCTCTGTCATGCGCGATGTCGATGCCATGCCGTATAGCGGTGCATCAGCATAGCATGAAGCCGATATACCCAGCTGTGCCACAAGCTGTGTTGCCTCACAAGAGGATCAACGCCTGTAAATGTGTCTGCTGCCTACATTCCTTTTGCGTTGGTCGTTAGAGTAGTAGTTGGAGTTCTCGGCGGGAGAAGCGCATGCGACATCATCGTGTCACCACAACACTCGATGCAACACCAACACCGTACATCTCACGCACTTGTTATGTACATCGTGTCTGTCGTACAAGAACCTCGGTACTGCGATAACAACAGTGTAGCTCGGCTGTCCTGCAGCGCGACCTCAGGTAACCTTAGCGAGCGCTGCGGAGGCGCACCTTAGCTGTCCTTACTTAGTATCTAGGATAGCTTAGTACCCTAGAATTTTTAGCTTATTTATCCTTAACACTATATTAGATTAGACTAAGATAGATCTAGATCTAAGATGCGCAGAACTAAAATCTCTATTCTTAACCTTAGTGTGTACCTAGTATAGTCTAATAAACTTAGGTTCTATTACTAATGCTATAGTAGCATAGAAGCCTTCTCTATTAGCTTAGCTATAGGCAACCTACGCAGAGATAGAACCTAGACTATACCTAGAGACTACTCTAGTAATACAGACCTACTACTTTAGGTTAAATATATAATAATTACTTTATAATAAATTGCAGCGTAGCTTTAGCAGAACCTTAGACTATATATAGTTAAGTCTCTTAGCTAACGCGCAGTATGCTTAATTACTATCTAGTCTAGTTATAGTGTATATCTAGTCTAATTCTATAGACTCTAGTTAGTTACTATTAACTTCTTACTAATTAATACTACTACTAGTAGCACTATTAACTATAACAAGCCTTTAAACCTATACTTAGATAAGTTACTAACTAAGTAACCTTTTCTCTTAGGTATATACATAACCTAGGCATGCTATAGCGCAGCTTGCACTAGACTCTTACTAATTTAATTTATCTTAGACAAATTATAGTTGCTCTATTTAGCGTAGTTGTATACTATTAGACCTATTTTGTAATATATTTATAGTATCTTCTACGTACGTAGTATCTAGAAGAGACTTAGAAGAATCTCTAATAAAGCGTATACAAGTAGGTAGCGTTTAGAGTAGTTAAGAGTCTAGTGTACACTTAGTCTAGTTATAGTCTACATCTTGCGCTAATAATAAGCAAAGTAATATCTAGTTTACCTATATAGTAGCTAAGCTACTAGTATAAACCTCTCTTATACTACTATAGAACGTATATTACTAGCTAAACCTAGAGGAGCCTTCTAAAGACGTACGTGTACATTACCTAGATTACACTAAGTTTATTTCTAACTTATAATAGCCTAAGTTCTTAGACATTAACGTTAATAGTAATTCTAGTAATTATTACCTAGATAATACTAAGATTAAACCTAATATACTAGTTAATTTAAACAGCAAAGCAGAAGTTAAGGCTAATAATAACTTTGTTATCTAGAATTAAGACAGTACTTAGACTACTTCTCTAGAGGCATTAGTACTCTTTTGCACAACTATAGTACTAATATACTCTTACACCTTACCTACTAGCACTATATACGTAGTAGAGTTACTATATGTAAAAACCTAATATTAGGCTCTCTTAGCGGTTAAGGTATAAGAGAACACTTAGTCTATTCTAGTGTTTTACTAACGCCTACAAGGCAATCTAGTATAGCTATAGCTAAGTCTAGAAAAAAGATACAAATAAGTTAAAGAATTCTAAGACTAATTATAGTATAAGAGTCTAAATTCTAGGCAATATTAAATGCTATTACTACAAATATAAGTGCTAAAGTATTAAATACTACAGCGCGCTTAGTTCTTAGGTATAAGAGTTATCTTACTCTTATTATAGTAAGAGTATAGTTAACACTATACATAAGATCTATTTCTATAAGAATAGAAACTCTATATAGTAAGAGATCTATAGGTATATAGTAATCTAGATTCTACTAGGTTTAGTCTAATAGTTGTAGCTACTTTATAGCTGTAATTAGAACCTTTTGTCTTAGAACTTTATATAAAGAGTATAATGCTAAGACTTATTAGCCTACTATCTAGCAGAATATAAATGTTATTGTAAGTTAAGAGCTGTCTTATATCTTCTCTATGCTATACTAATATAGAGACTTATCTAAGTGTAGACTAACTTTATAAGATAACGTCTAAAACTCTATAGTACTACATCGTGTGTGCCTATTAATACAACTCTAGTGTTTAGCAGAGTAAGCATTTTAAAAGAAAAATCTCTTCTAAATATAACTTAGAGATACTCTTCTTAATACAATAATTCTAAGAAGATTATATATCTCTAGTAACAACTAAGTGTTATGTTATAGAGTAGAATAGAGTAAGAAAACCTACCTGCTATACGTACATGCAAGAGCTATCTTAGTTAATACTTATATTAACTAGAGATTACCTACCTTGCTAGTAAAGAACTAATTATTAACTTTCTAACGCAATTTCTAGAACTAGGTCTATATCTAAACGTCTTCTATATCTTTGTTCTAGTTAAAATTAAGACTAATTCTATAATTGTTATAGTATTCTATAATAACTATAACTACCTACTACCTCTACTATCTAAGCTTCTACTACTTATAGAGAAAGAGTTGCGTTAAATTATTTGCACTATGCAAGAAGGTAATTAAAACATAAGTATGTATACACTATTAATTAAGTGCTAACTAAAACTAATTCTAACTAGTAACTTTGTTATAAAACTATTTTCTCCGCAAACTACTTTAAGATAGAGGCCTAGTGTTAGTAGCTAAGCTATATGCCTCTCTAAATAATCTTAATATACTCTAAGCGCTCTATTATAAGAAGAATTTAACTATAATATATTATAATAATAGAATTAAGAGTATTAAGATACGTTACTAAGCAGAGCATAGAAAGCTAAACAGAGTAAGTGTAGAATAGAAGCAATTCTAGTATACTCTAGACTAACGTTGCCTAGTACATTAAACACTTCTACTATAATAGAAATAACCTAGTTATTATTACGTTCTTCTAGTCTTAACTTACTCTACTCTAAGATAGTTCTTAGCGCTAGTTCTCTATTAATATAAGTTTTAAGCGTGTAGCTATAAAATCTATATAAGAGATTACCTTTACTACTTACTTAGAGAGCCTAGGCAAATGTATATTATATAGTTCTTACTTAGACTAATCTAATATAGTACTGTAGTCTACATAATTACGCAGGTATACGTTAATAGAGACACTAGAAAGATGTACTAGAAGGTGTTTACTAGAGTATTCTAAGAATAGCGCACAGCAGAATACTCTGTAAACTAGTATTACTAAAATAGAACTAGAATTTAAATTATTATTATAGATATGTACACTAAGTAGCTTAGTAGTACGTTACTATACTAGTAGAATATACTAAGATTACTTATATATTTACAGAATTTAGCAATTACCTTATATATACTACTCGCGATAGTAGAGATTAGCGATAGTATATTATATATATTGTTATGTTTTGCGTAGTCTACTTTATAAGAGAGATTATAGAATTAACTTAGAGTATAAACTAGAATATAGAAAGCTTAAATAGAGCTATTAAGAATCTTATTAACTGCAAGATATTAGAGAAATATAACTAATTTATTAAGAGTCTAATTAGTATGTCTAGAATATACTAAGTCTATACTAGACTAATATTTTAGCTGCGTTCTCTAATAGCAAAATTAGCGCCTAGGTAAAGAATAAAGAAGATAGAGGTATATACGCTGTAAGCCTATGTCTTGCAAAGTCTCTTATTAAGTCTAAAGTGTAGTAGAATACCTAACGTTAAGATAGCAATAATTTAGAGTAGAATTATTATAAAATAAACTCTATAGGCAGAGCTATGTCTCTAGTAAAGACTATTAGTAAGTAAGTTACCTTAGAGTATACTTAATAGACACTACACTAATACTACGCAGTATAGAAGTTATTAACTATAGTAATAGTAAGGTATATAAGGCCTATATAGTCTATAGTCTTAGATAGATATATAAAAATACTAGTCTAAGAGCACGTCTAAAAACTACTCTAGATAAGGCTAGACGCAAAGAGCGTAATAGGCAGAACGTTTAAGACTACTAAGCTAAGAATAGTCTAGAAGTAGTCTAGAGTAACGCACGCTTGTTGTTATAGAGCTAATAGTATATCTCTTCTACTAGTATTCTACGCGGCCTATCTAGAAGCTTATCTTAAGAGTTGTCTTAGTTATCTATAGGTCTATTAGCTAGTTTCTAAGGCCTAGCCTAGAGGTTAAGTAGTTAAGCGTAAGAATACACCTAGACTACTCTATAGTTAGCGTTAACTAACTAGTCTATAGTAGTTTAGAGGTTTAACTAATAATTAAGATAGACGTATATACTTATGCGCATAAGGCGTACGTATAGACTAGTCTTACTCTACTCTCTCTACGCTAATAAACATAGTTAATCTTAACTAGCAAGTTCCTTCTCTATAGAAAGCTTACTACCTATAGAAAGCTTACTACCTATTAGAAGCTTTCTACCTATATAAAGCTTTTCTGTTATAAATATATAACGTAGTTTAGTGCCTATATTATACTAATAGGCGTCTAAGAATGTTCTAAGTTGCTACTTAACTGCGGGCAAGTAGGCAGCTATACCTCTGTCTCTCTAAGAGCGCGCTCTTTAGGCGCAGATAGTAGCTTAAGAGTTAGTAAATACTAAGAGAATACTTGCTGTATTCTAGAAATATTAGACTAGTAGAATTAAGAACTAGTTCTCTATAGTTAATCTACAGGCTTAAGCTTTACTAAGATCTACCTAAGTTAACACTATAGAGTAGTAGTAATATAATACTAGTACTGTGTTTAATTAAATAACGTTTATTTATCTAAACAAAGCAATAATATAGGCAAGAGACAAAGAGATAACGTAATATAGCTAGATTTAACTAAGTATGCTCTACAAACTCTATATTAATCTTAGAATATAGTAGTTATAGAAATAGTTGCAGTTAAGAATAAGAGGTACTATATAGATTACACTAGGTTAGCTCTGCGCTACGCGCTGCGCTTAGCTAAGGTTAAGAATAAGGTTAAGAATAAGGTTAAGTATAAGGTTAAGCATAAGGTTAAGTATAAGGTTAAGCATAAGGTTAAGTATAAGACGCATTAGTAGATTGCACTAGGTTAGATCTACGCGCTATATAGTATACTTAGCTAAGGTTAAGAATAAGGTTAAGTATAAGGTTAAGAATAAAACGCGTAGGTAGACTGCACTAAGTTAGCTCTATACGCTACGCAGTACGCTTAGCTAAGGTTAAGAATAAGGTTAAGTATAAAGTTAAGAATAAAACGCGTAGGTAGACTACACTAAGTTAGCTCTACGCGCTGTGCAGTGCGCTTAGCTAAGGTTAAGAATAAAGTTAAGAATATAGTTAAGAATAAGGTTAAATATCTAAACATACTCTAGCTAAATAGCTAGACGCAACTTAGTTAGATCTTAGTAAAGCTAATTAATAGTAACACTAGTGTCTTAGCGCGTCTATGTGCTTTACTTAGTATCTATTTCTATTTTTTCTATTTACTTCTTATTCTTAACCTTATACTTAACCTTATACTTAATCTTATTCTTAACCTTAGCTAAGATCTATCTTAGTTTACTCTACCTCTATTATACTCTCTCTATTATTTACTATAGCCCGCTGTATAAGAGCTTCTAAACTTATAGATTATATACGCAGACCTTTCTATGTATAGTCTTAGTGTAATTAACCTATACAGCCTACGTATAAGAAGTATATAATACACTTTAACTAACTAGAGCTCTTTCTATTTCTATACTAAGTAAGCAACGTAATATTAACATTAGACTAAGTATAATCTAAGACTACTATTACTATAAAGAATCTAGATTCTCTCTTATACTAGCATGTAAAGAGCTAATTACACTACAACTTTAATATTAGTGCTAACTCTTCTACCTGCAAGATGTGCTTATAGAATGTAAGTAGTCTAAGTATATTTCTATTAATATATAAACTTAGCTTTAGTAGAGTATATTTGCTATAGAAGCAGCCTATTTACGCTATCTTATAAGAATTTATATGCGTATTAGTTATAGAGTCTACTAAGACTATACTTATTTTGTATAGAGTGTAAGGCTTAGAGAATAGATAATAGAACTAGCTAGTTCTAAGTAAACAGCGCAGTTAGCGCGTAAGTACAGAGCGCTCTAAGAGTAATTATAGTCTAATCTAGTTAGGTTACTAGTTCTATATTCTAGAAAATAGAGCCTGTTAGAGGCGCAATCTTCTAACTACACTACTCTCTTCTCTAGTCTTTCTACGCGACAAATCTAATATTAAGATTAAACCTAGTCTAGTTATTAACTCTAATATAGTTATAAGGCTATATAATAGTGTAGATACAAGTATACGTACATGCGCTAAAACTACACTTAGTTTAGTTCTTGCTAATACCTCTTGTCTTTTAGAACTCTAGCTATAAGAACACTAAGTCTTAGGCTAATGCTAGCACCTCTCTTAGTAATACTGCGAATAAACCTACTAGAGCAAGCAGCAAGACTACACTTAAATACAACCTAACTAACTAGATACACACTAAAGAAGGTAGTCTAGAAGACGCTCTAGGTAATATAGATAAGAAAGTTTAAAAAAGTGCAGAAGAGAGGATATACGCAGCTAACAAGAGAGATTTAATAAAGTCTACACTTACGCTAGACCTAGATAGTTATACGCAGAATAATATAGTAGCAGCTAGTTCTAAGGTTATAACTTCTCTAACTAATAACGTATCTAGACAAAACTTAGTTATATTGTATATTAGAGATAATGTTGCAAGTAACGTAGTTATATCTAGTAGTAAGAGTATAAGCTAGTGTAAGAGTACACTTAGTGTGCACTTAAATACTGCACTAGATAGTTAACGCTAAGACCTACTAGTTAATGTAGACAAGAGTAGACTTACACTAGACCTAGCTAATCTATTTATAGCGTTGCTTAAAGAGCCTAATTATAATAATAACACTAGAGATACCTTTTCTTTAAATAGTTCTAGAGTAAGTCTACACTTAATTCTATCTACTACAGTATTTAGACCTAACTTAGTAGATACCTAACTACAAAAAGGCTAAGAGTTCTCTAGGTATTAAGTTCTTATGCTAGGCATGTTAAACGTCTCTCTATAGTTTATTCTTAGTTTAATTCTATTAGACTTAAGCTAAAGCTCTACAAAGTGTCTATTATTTAGTTACCTATCTAACTATTAAGTAGCTAAGTATTTCAAACCGCCTCTATAGTCTAAACCTTAGAACTAAACCTAGTCTAGTCTAAGTCTTATATTCTAATAACTATAGCTAATGTACTATAAATCTAAGTTTTAGTCTACTCTCTTATTACCTATCTCTCTATTCTATTTTAATCTCTTACTATGCGCATTTCTATATAGAGTTAGTGTATATTAAGAAGTTTAATCTAAGACTACACTTATATAGCTATTATAACCTAGATGCATTCTTAAATAGTAGTTGTATCTAGTAGAGTTAAGACCTAGTAGTCTAAACTAAGTTAGGCTATATCTAGGCAGGCTAATATATACATTAGTTAAGACCTAACTAAGATAGTTTCTATACTTACTACGTTTATTTCTTCTGCTGCTAGCAGCCTTATACGTTGCATACCTAATATCTATAATTCTAAGTATTTTACGAGTTACAACAACTGCGCAGATCTAAAGTTGTAATTAGCTAGACTATACTAAGACAGATCTAAATATACTTACCTTGTTTGCTTTAAGCTCTAGCAATAGAAGGTTTAGGCTACCTAGCTAACTAAAACTAGTCTAGAATATAACTAGTAGTGCAGTAATTATAGTAGAGGCAGGTGCAGAATATAGCGTAGAGACTAGACTAGCTATAGGTAGAATAGAGACAGAGGCTAGGTTGTTCTTAGGCTTAGAGTAGTAGAAGAGCAAAGAGAGTATAATCTAAGATTAATTCTCTTCTCTCTCTTCCGCCTTAACATACTTATATAGCTTAGTATAATACTCTAATAAAGGTTAGCTATAACTAATCTAAGTATAAACTAACTTACGCCTAAGCTTGTGTGTTATAACTAAACTAGTCTTACCTTAAGCCTATTAACCTAGAATATAGCTAGCTGCAAGGTACTAAATATATTAGTTAGGTAGAATAAACTAAGTTAGTTCTAAGAGGACTTACGTGCTTAAGGTGCACTCTTCTAAAGTGCTTTAATATTGTAGAATAGTTTACAAACTAAGTCTACTACTAGTTAGTTAGAATTATACTTAGTTGCTATATAATCTATAGTCTTATATTTGTAGTATGCTAGCGCAAGTGCTGCAGTTCTAATGTTTATATTCGCAGTGTAGTTAAGAAGCCTCTTAGAAATAAATACTACCTTCTAGCTATTAATCTCTATCTATTAATATTAGTAAGAGTACACTAAGACTAATCTATATATACATACAGTTAGTAGAAATAGTAAGCTAATAGGCGCCTTGTTATTAGTAGAGATAAGAATATTCTTATACTTCTTAAACAAGGGCTGTCTTATATAAGCGTAACTAAGTATAGACTAAGACTAATCTAAGTTTATATATAGTCTTCTAGTTTATAGACTCTTCTCTTTAGAGTAATAGCAAAGTTAGCAACTTCTACTTAGTCTAGACTAAACTTCTACCTCTCTAGAGTTCTTAGAGACCTTATACAAGATTAACCTAAGATAATACTAGCCTCTACTTTATCTCTAGCATCTAGTTTAATACTTAAGACTACACTAAGATTAGTCTTACTAGAGCTAGGCGTAGTCGCTATTGCGTTAAATATAGTGTAAGTGTTATTAACGTTAAGAGTAGAACTAACTTAGTCTAGTTAGTAGTAGTAGTAAGTAGTATATTAATATATTTACTAGTAGTGTATATAGTAGATAGTAAAAGAGACAAAGGTATAACCTAAAAGGTAATATAAGATATTACTATCTATTTACTCTAACTAGCGCAGACGCTAGCAGTGCTCTCTTACTCTTCTACTACCTAGTATCTACCTAGTATCTACTTAGAATAATCTCTATGCGTGTCTATATGCAAATTAAAACTCTTTGCACACCTATTAGTACTAGCTTTGCCTATTTAGAGTAAATCTAGAATACTCTTACTCTCTTCTACCTTCTAATAATTTACTAATAATTAATTTAGACCTAGGCTGCTTACCTTTCTTACTTATGCGCTTACTCTTTCTAAGAGCCCTCTTCTTCTTTCTGTAGATAGGTTAGTACTTAGTATAGACTTAGACTAATCTCTACGCACGCTTCTACTTTGCTAGCTATTGTAATCTAGTAGCGTACTACTAATTCTAGATTAAATGTAGTAATAAGACAATAGTTAGAATCTACTTTAATGTCTAGGCATACTAAAGGCGTTAGTTTAGAGTACACTAAGTCTACACTATTATATACCTCTAAATATAGTAATATACGTCTTGCACTAATTCTAATATACGTCTACGTATAGTCTTAACGCTCTAGCTTTAAGTATACCCTCTTTATTAACTATAAGGTTTAGCGCTTTCTCTTTGTTCTTACTAGCCTTCTATTGTTAATTAGCAAGATCTTACTAAGTCTACTCTGCAGTACGTACTAAACCTAGTTAGTATATATACTAGACGCGCTTAGAGAGGTTGTATCTCTAGTCTCTATTAATTAAGATATAACTAAGTCTAAACTAATAGTATATACCTTCTTATTAACTAGGTTATAAAATAGTGCATCTTTTACGCTCTTAGAGATTTTGTTCTTATAGATTCTTAAGGTATTAACGTTAATAGATTAATAATAGGCTTACTTATTAGTAGAAATGCTCTAAGATAGATCTACATTAATTACTATATACTAGTAAGCGAGTCTACAACGTGCCTTAGTACATTGCTAGACGCCTACCTTACTTTAGTGTAGCCTAGGTTAATATACTTTACTATGTTAGCTAGGTAGAACTAAACTAAGATAGGTCTAGATATACCTATTAGCTATGCGTTTTTCTTATGTAGGAAACAGCAGTTAGATAGAATATAAAGGTTAACTAGTTATATTAGCAAAGTCTAAGATTATTCTAAGGCAACACTACTTATAATATACTATAACTAAACAATGTTAAGAGTTTGCTCTAGCAACGCTAAAGTTAATATTAGATATGCAATACTTTGCTTCTAGTAGGTACTAGAAAACCTTTCTCTTATAGTTCTGTAAATAACGTTAGTTAGGTTTATACTTAGAATGCTCTAGTTATATACTACGTGCACAAAAGTTGCACTATATAGCCTAGATATATAGCTTTTGTAGGTAATATAGCTCTTCTATATAGAGTTAGCCTTATTAGAGTTATATCTAAGTATAGTCTAAGCTTATGTTTTTAGTCTAATCTACAAAGTTACTTATATTAAAGAGTGTTAGTTCTAGCTCTATGTTCTCTAGCGCAGGTATAGAGTCTATATTTACCTCTACTTCTAGTAAATTACTAAATAGATTAGTCTAAGACTTAACCTCTATGCCTTCTAGGTAGATACAGAAGCCTTTAATAATACTAATACTATATGTTTTAACTACCTTGTGCTAAAACTAAGTTAGGTTATACGCTAGCTATAGACTTATCTAAGATTAGTCTACCTAACTAGTAGAACGTTCTATAGAGTCTATTATTATCTCTTAAAAAGACTTCTTATACGTAGAGAAGTTAGAACCTATTATTAATAGGTCTATAGCAGCAGTAGTAGCTAGCTATAGAGGCGCTACTTAGTAATTAGACTAAGATAATTCTTAGAAAGAAATCCTAGCAAACGCTGCTTAAATCTTATTAGGTATTAGAGTGTTAGTATCTAGATTAAACTAAGTATAGTCTAGACTCTCTGCATTTAGTATATCCTATATATTCTAGTCTAAAGTAGAAAGATCTATTTAAGCTAGAGTAGATAATACAAAACTAATATTAAGACTGCACTAAGTCTTCTTTAGAGTAGTTTTACCTAGAGTAGTACCTAATACCTCTATTAAATCTAACTACAGCGAGATATATATGCTAGAATTAAGAGAGGTTTACAGATTATTCTTAGTCTTATTCTTAATGCGCAGACCTAGATTTAGAGACTTGTATCTAAGTAGAGTAAATAATTGCGCTACTAGTAGAGCTAGGTTAGTAGCTATAGTTAGTTTAGACTTAGTTTAGTCTGTAGAAGATTACACGCCTAGAGCAGCTAGCGGATTCTCTACTAATATAGGCTTCGCTAACGCAGCACTGTAACTAGGTTTCTTCTAAGAATAATCTAGTCTCTTAGGCTTCTATTTAATAGCTAGTAATGTAAAGCCTAGAAACAATGTTGTTAGTAATAGTATACTATAGCTTAGCTAACTAGAGTTTCTATTAGACGCTATAATTAGATGCTACTAAGACTAATCTATTTCTAGAATTTAGCTATTCTAGTTAATATAGTAGAGTAGATTAGCAAAGAGAATAGGTAGCTAAGTTAATAGACACTAATAGAAATTACTAAGTATGCTACTAGACGTATAGACTATATATTATAGTGCTTATTACTAGACTATACTAAGTCTACTCTTAGCTATGTAAGACGCCTTATAATAAGTCTATAGAGGCTATAAGACTATGCGCCTAAATAGATTAGCTACCTAACCTAATGCTTATTTAATTTCTCTTAAACTAGACCTAGTAGACACTAATTAGAAGCTACTCTTACCTTAGCTACTCTTACTCTTGCTGCGCACCTTCTTTTCTTTTTACTTTATAGACTTAGCCTGCCTATATATTATTAGTTAAGATTTAACTAAGACAGTTCTTATATATATATAGTATAGGCAATATATAATAAGTAAGAGTAAGGCTCTTATTAGTAAACTTTACTAAAGTCTTGCACTCTAGACTAGGCGCAGAGACTAGCTCTAGATAAACTAGTATTATTAGTTAAGTATAAACTAAGACAGGTCTTAACTTACCTTGCTTCTCTCTATAGTAGGTCTTGCATCTATAGCTGTTTTTTAAAATTCTAGCAGCAATATAAGTAGCCTTATACTTAATAGCCTGTTTAATGTAAGCGAGAGTATACTAAGGTAACTCTAATAGTTACTTACTCTGTTTCTATATACTAGCAACTTAATAGTACTCTCTGTAACTCTATTAAATCTTATAGTTCTTCTTACGTTGCGTAACTAATAACTATTAGCTAAGATAAATCTAAGAATATACTAATACTTGCCTCTTACTCTTAACGTTGCTTCTCTTAGAACTCTGTATCTCTAAATAGTAGAATATACGCGTTGTCTAGAGTAATGCTAATTTAGTAATAGTCTAGAGGTAGAACCTTATTAAGTGTTAACCTAGATACTACTACTTAGTTAGCTCTAAGCTAATAATTGCAGTAAAGCTACTTTACATTGTAATACGCCTTTAGTTTCTTAGTACGCTTAAGAACTAGACTAAAGTAGGCTATACATATTAGTGTAGTTTTGTCTAAGTTTAGTCTATACTTATTATACTATTAACCTAAGTAGTTTAATATCTACTAAGTTAACTGTCTATTTATATAAGAAGAGTATAGCTAGCTATAGCGTACTATGCCTTATTAGTAATATAGAGATGTAACTAAGATTATTCTACCTATAGCTTCTGCATAGGTATTAACTATATATTTTTTTACAACTGTAGGTGTAGTAAACTTATTCTTTACAAGGTTAGTAGAGTGTCTTATCTTAAGATTATACTAAGTACTAACTTAGTAGAGGCATCTCTTAGTAGAAATATTTTTGCTAATATTTATGTTATATATACAGTATAGAGTCTAACGTATAATAGCCTAGGTCTTACTCTCTTTATTCTAACTAGAGTTAACTAAGACTATTCTATATTAAGGTCTTATACTCTTATAATAGACGCAAACAGTATTCTAGCTAGATATAGAAGAAGACTGCTATACTTATAATACTATTACTAAGGTAGGTGTTAGCTTAAGAATAGTCTAAGACTAGTCTAACTAAAGACTAGTCTTACCTAATTACTAATATTCTTTATTTAGAGTACCTTTGCTAGTATAATAAAGTTCTTAACGTTGCTGTTACTATCTATATTACTTTTTGCTACCTCTAAATTAATATTAGTTTTGCTCTCTTTATATTAACGCTTGCTAAGAGCTATCTTAGATTGCACTACACTAAGTATATTCTCTCTACTGTTACCTTAGTCTGCTATAAGTCTATACTTAGTTAGAACTTAGCTTATTATTACTTGTAGCGCGTTTAGTAGATAAACGTTTATAGTAATAATTATAGTTAAATCTTAGTTTAGCTAAGGTTAAGAATAAGGTTAAGAATAAGGTTAAGAATAAAACGTAGAGCAGCTACTAAGGCGCTAGCGCTAGGCTATAACTGTCTAAGGACAGCTAAGCTTGCGATTAATCTAACTGTCTAAGCGAGTGTCGACTAAGATTAACCCCAAGGACAGCCGAGCTACTCTCTGTGCGATGACCCACACGCCGTCCGTACAAGCACGGAGAGATGCGCCGCGCACTACCCACTCACAACCCACACATTCCGTATAATCGACACAAGCAACACCCAAAATCCTCCTATCACACTCCGCTATTAACAAAACCCTCATCGTACAAAAACTCAAATCCACCCAACATCGTGTTCGCGTACCCAGCTATCTATACTTAGCAAGACACACCAGCCACACTCCCAGCTCGCATATATTGAGTTTCGGGATCGCCAAGTGGGTCGAGCGTCGTCATTAACCCACGCGGCTTTAAACACGGGCCGAGAGTTGGTACCTGTAATTCGCGTAACCACTCCTGACCCTCTCGTTCCCGCTGCTGCTGTTCTCGCTATCAATGGTGGATGCTTGGTCCTGGCACCCGTATCTTTGGGTACAGGGAATGATCTGGGAGCTGACGATGGTAATTCAAGGGATCCACAGTGACGGGGGCTGTGGAGAGTGGTGTGGTTTGGTGACCCCTTGATGAGGAGGTGCGTGCCACGCGGAGGGTTGAGCATGGCAAGCTTTGTAGATTGTGATTAAAGTAGGTGGGTACGCGGGTTCCTTGTGGTGCTTATCTTCAGCCTCTTGCTTCAAGACTTGGTTTCTCCTCTTTGCTGGATTCACTGTCGCTGTTTCTGTCCCTTCTCTATCATTTTTTAAAAGTCATTCGTTCACAATATCGACAGAAGATTGACTTAATTCTACATCTTCCATAATGCATCTCCCCAACGTCTCGTTACTCCCCCTCTCCCTCGTCCTCTTCTCAGCTACCCAAACTCTCGCCCAAACATCCACAGATTGCGACCCAACAAAGAAATCCTGTCCAGCAGACACCGCACTCTCCGAGTCAGTCTACACCCACGACTTCACCACCGGTGCCGACGATGAGAACTGGAAGGTCACTGCTGGCGATGTGAAGTACACGTCAAAAGGTGCGGAGTTCACCATCAACAAAGCCGGTGATGCACCCACTATCCAATCGAACTGGTACATCTTCTTCGGCAGCGTGAGCTTCGTCATGAAGGCTGCACCCGGCAAGGGCGTAGTGAGCAGTGCCATTCTCGAGAGTGATGATCTGGATGAGGTGGATTGGGAGTGGCTAGGTGGACAACCCGGGAACGTGCAGAGTAAGTCTTCCACCATTCTTCCTATCCCTACATATAAGAACCCCCAACTAACACCCCCCCAGCAAACTACTTCGGCAAAGGCAACACCACAACCCACGACCGCGAAGTCGACGCCCCAATCCCCGACACCCAATCCACATCGCACAACTACACCATCGCCTGGACCTCGACCTCCACAACCTGGCTCGTCGACGGCACCCCCAAACGCACACTCTCTTACTCCGACGCCAACGGCGGCTCCAACTACCCCCAAACCCCCATGAACGTCCGCATCGGCATCTGGGCCGGCGGCGACCCCAACAACGCCGAGGGCACCATCGAGTGGGCGGGCGGCGAAACGGATTACAGCGCTGCGCCTTTTACGATGGTGGTGGAGAAGGTGGAGGTGAGGAACCAGAATCCCGGTTCCAGCTATCAGTATGGCGATTTGAGTGGGTCTTTTGAGAGTATTGTTGTTGATGGCGGGGATGGGAAAGTGAAGAAGAGTGGGGGTGAGGATGGTGATGGGGAGAAGAGTTCTAGTGCGAGTAGTTCGGGGTTGAAGACGGAGGCTAGTCCGAGCGCGAGTGCGAGTGCGACGGTTAATGTTAATGTGGATGGGGGTGTGGGCGGGGAGCATGCGATGGAGACGGGGAATGTTTCGGCAAGTGCGAGTATGGCTAGTGTGACGCCGACGGGGAGTGCGACGGGCAGTGCGGCTGTGGCTGAGCAGACGGGTGAGTCGGGTGCTGTGTTGGGCAAGAGTCTCGGTGGAGGGCTCTTGATGCTCAGCGCCATGACTGCGATGCTCTGGATCTAGATGTTGGCCATGACCACTTAATTCATCAATCCATGGGACGAAGGTCATTCTGTATTGGAAGCCTAGACGCTGAGCCGAGTATCTACCCTTCGCGCGAAGCTAGAAGTGTCGATGATCTCTTCCAAGATGCAACCTAATCCACCTCCGACACGTATCTAGAGCCATATCCAGAGTTGCCCGATCGTTCCTGCACCACTCGCCAATACATCGAGTATGGAAACTCGGTACGCAGCTGCACGGGTATCAAGTCTTCCAACGGGGTTTCGAAGCTAGGTTCATCCACCCTCCGGTATCCTGGGAACTTAACCCTCATACTCTTCTGCAACGCTGCAGCACCCTTGAGAGCTGAGTCCCCCTCTTTCTCAATCATCTTACGGAGCTTTATACCTACCACCGGAAAGATACACGGGTGGTGTGGTGGATTCTTCTTCCAGTTGTACAGCATACAGGGGATAGCGATGGTCAACCATGAATCTCCTTGGAAAATGAATGCTGGATAGTCGACCGGTGCGACCTTCCGAGCGTACTTATGGATCTGCAGCAGTACCTGGGTGCATCGCATATGCAGCTGCAACACGTCGAATGTGAGAGCCGTCTCATCTTTGCTAACCACGTCCTTGAAGATACGTAGCTTTTCCAGAGAAGACAGGGGCTTGTGCGGATTGTGAGACCTTTTCTGAGCGTCTCCAATCAACAACTCTAATTTGACGAGCGTGTCTTTCCTTGGTCCGTCGTCATATACAGGCCCCTTCTGTCTTTGTTGACGCCATTTCTCCAAGGTCTTGACTTTCTGATGCGTCTTATCGCGTGGCATTCTGTCAACGGACGACTCGAGATACTGGGAATGATAACTGAGGCGACGTGTTCCACTGACGCGGGAAACATAGGTTGAGCTGCTGCCTACGGTGCGAGGCCTGTAACCTTTGGTGAAATCGTGGGCCACATTTCCCATGATCAGCAGGACGCGTTTTCCGAATTCGGGGTCTTGTTTTGGTTTCTTGCCCATAAAGATCCAGTCGCTACCTTGTTGCTCGATCAAATGTTCCATATCTGCCCATCGCAGGTCTTCAGGTAAATGTCCGGCACATTGAGCAGCGTTGTACAGATGAGCCATGACAATGATCTGACCATCGTTTGAGGTACATTCGATGGCTACTTCGTGATGCTCTTTGCACATGGTGGCCAGGAGTACACCGCAGAACGCGGGATCGCACCTCAATAGTGAGAACCCAGGCATCTTCCGGAACTTTAGCGGTAATTGTTCTTCGTCGATATCGAACGCCATCTGGGCCTTCTTATTGACAATGAAGGCTTCGACAAACTCTTTGCGATCGATAACGCTTTCACGACAGAGTGTATAGAAGTCATCTAATTCCTCGAATCCTTTGACGTCGATGTAGGCTTGGTATGTTGTGATGATCTGCTGTCCGATCTTGTAGAGAAGCTCCTCACCGACAGATAAATGACGCTCCAGCTCTCTTTGCATGTCCCAGAAGATTTGCAGCGAGAAAAAGATCCAGCTTTGCAGCCGGCCCTCGCGAAGCATGGCGAATGCAGCCTTTCGCACCATGTATTCACCCATGAAACGGGGTTCTATCGAAGGTGATGCTGCAAGCTGTGAAACACACTTGAGAAATCTCTTTTCATCGTTGGAGTATCGAAATTCTTCGTTCTTCGTTACATCACTGAATGTGAAGAGGAGCAACTCTGTGACATGCTTGCACATGACAGTGTTGAAGCTCAATGATTGCTTTTCTTGTTTGTAAGCAAAAGGCTCCCCACAATCATTGGTTGCATCGACGAATGGCGAACCTGGTTCAATCTTGGAGCGGCTGCGCTGTAAGAAGCCGATGAGTTCGCCCTGCATACTATGACCTTTCGAGTCTTTGAATCGAGGGTTGGCTTCTTCGAAATCGTTGCTCAACTTCTCTATCATTGTCAAAGCGACGTTCATGGTTAGCGCGGCGGCCTGGAGACCGATGTCGCCGTTCGCGAACTCGCGCCAAGTGCGTCTGACTGCAATCCTGAGATCTGTAACGTCCTTGAGAAAGCAGTAGATGGCGAAGGTAACGTCAGTATCAGACTCTTTGAGCTTGTAGGTCACCTTCGACTTGGCGGGTTTGGCGTGGACCTCGATAATCTCGGGCATATCGTTGGACTCTGGGAGAGCCCCGTGCTCCAAAAGCTCGTATTTGTTACTCGTGCGTAGAGCTTCTGCTTTTTTGGTCTTGGACTGCCCACGTTCAACTGGTGGCCTCTTGGCGGCCTTGAGGATTTCGAGGACATCCTCCAAAGTCTTGATAAAGTGTTGATGGCCCTCGTTGTTCTCCTTGACGGCGTTGTCTGCACAGTCAGAAGTGCTTGCGTACCACACTGCACAATCCTTGCGACCTCGAATGACAGCCTGTAAGGTTCCAAAGACCGAGGTTGGAACAGGTATACGCGCATCGTTGGCGATGGCTGTCGCAAGAGTGACGAACGATCTAGCGGTGATGTGGTACGTAGCTGGGGCGTTCTTTGCGTCTTTCCGAGCGGACCCTTTCAATCTACCTCCCGTATGCGGTTTTCCATGTTGTTGAATATCGCTGAACACCTCGTTGACGGTACCAGTGGCGCGGGCTGTCTCAGCTAGCCATTGAACGAGATCTTCGGTTCCTCTCTTGTACTTCTGATACGCATCGAATAGCAAGGGCGTAAGCGCCATTATTGGCAAAGGAAATTGGGTGAGGGATATGGCAACGCGTACTGGTCGCGTCGCAAGTCGGATGTAGCCAAGTACCTGGAGGTGGAGCATAGCTAGACTGATATACTAAACCGAAGTCGTCCGTGCACGCTCGCAATGAAGGAGGGCTTCAAAGAGAGGAACTGCTGTTGCGTGGGCAACGGTGATCAAACATAGCCAAAGGGGTACTGTACAAGACACGGTGACGGAGGGACGCTGCATACCTGCATGTGAAACCAGACCAACACATCGACAAATACATTGAGATGACCATATAGTGCCACGGTGCGCTTTCGACGTCCTTGCTCCATCCATGGCAGGAGGACCAAATAAAGTAAACTCGATGAGTCCAAAGCTCAGAGTAGCACAGTTCCTGTGATGTTGATGCCCGGTGCAGGAGGTAGTAACACAAAGATTTCGTAGGGGCGCGGTTGCTTTAGGCAATGTGATGGTATGGGACGACATGAGGTGAACAGAGCTTTTTTTTTTACGACTGCTAAAGACTGACGGGAATGGGAGCTTCGCCATGTTGGTCAGGGGCTGCTCTGATACGTGTGTGTCTTCTGAAGCGGCTCCTTGAATCGTGACGAAACTGTTCACATCCAGGTATGCGACCTTTTGCTGCACCCCATAAGTTTGAAGTCATTGAGTGATGAGTTTTGATGAGAGCTGCATCGTTCGCGTTAGCCATCAGCCTACAATTTGACATGCGGTGGCTAAAAGCTGCCGTTGCGATGCCGGTACCGGGTCTGCATTTTGCGTGAAATGAAGCGTGCAAAGCGTTGTTTGTGAGAAGTGCGGTCATCGAGGCCAAGGGACGGTGGTCTATCCCGAGGTCTTCCGATGGCGAACGTGTTAACGCACGGTCCTGTCGAGGTGGGGCTCCGGCTCGCTCGCAGCCTGCCTTCGTTCATTGCGACCACAATTTCTGCAAGAACTATGAACATGGCCGTCGCAGTCTCTCGCTATCTTTGCAACCGACGGAATAATTTCAGCTGCTCGCCTTGGATATCAACGTCACCTCCGCATACTGCAGACAATCTGCTAGTACATTGCGCCGTAAAATTAGTAGGTCTAGAGACATTTTGAAAGCCCGCTTAGCATGCTATCTCATAGCACTCTCTAGCTAGATGATAACAATCACGAAGCATACAGGGTACTTCTGATTTCCGTTGACGCTGCAGAGGTGTGTAGCGAACCAACGCGACCCAGTTCCGGGCCCCAGTCTGGATCAAAGGCGCATCTTCTTGTGAGGCAGTCTTTTGGAATTCCGGCGTAAGCAGTATGCTCGAATCGAGGATGGCTTGTAGCCCTTCTGCCTTAAGCCGCCCCGCTCGGCTTGCACGCGCACCGCCTCTATAAGCTACCTGCTCATATTTGTCGTCACTCGTACTCTGGCACTGCCCTAATCCTGCCAATCCTCAACAATACCAGATCAACATTTCCGCTGCCTTCTCTCTTCGCGCGGAACTTCAAACAAACCAGCAGTCTTGAAAATTTGGGTTCGAGCGTTGGCATACGCATGTCTCGTTCCTTTCAGTACCGGCCTTTGGACCGACAGACTTCCTCAATCAGACTCATACGACTCCTAAGCGAAAAGTCCGCCGGCGGTCACGTTCAATGCAAGATCAAAAGCGCTACTACAGAAGCCTCATATGTCTGTCTCTCATATGTATGGGGCGGTGATGACGAACGCTATACCATTCTCATGGACGGCAAACCCTTCAAAGTGCGTCACAACCTACATCGATTTCTCACACGGGCGAGACAAATCAAGCACTTAACACGTGCGTGGATCTGGATCGACGCCCTCTGCATCAACCAGAACGACTCTTCTGAACGAAATCACCAGGTCCAGCAAATGGGTGCAATTTTCAGCCGAGCGAGGAATGTGGTGTCATGGCTGGGAGATGACGTCAACATTGCCGAGTTTTTGGAGTACATGCGACCACGTACTATGAGCGAAAAGTGCGCAAAAGATAAGAAGAAACCGACTTTGGGACATCCTGAATCTGGGATGGGCTTTCACCATCTTTGCGTTGCTGAGTACTGGGATCGGGCATGGATTACACAAGAGCTCGGGCTTGCACGGAAGATTACGCTCATGGCAGCTGGCATCGAATTGGACGGTTCATTATTCCCAGTACCTTCAAATTCGGAAAGCTACCCTAGACGACTCGAACTTCTCCGCCAATCTATTACTATGGACTGGAAGGGTAGGAGTCTTATCTATCTGATGAACCGATTCAAGCTCAAGGAGGCACACATCAGCCGAGATCGTGTCTATTCACTACTTGCGCTTTGCGGCGAAGGGAAAGATCTACAGGTCGACTACAAAGCTACGGATCCCAGAGTGGCAAAACATATCATAAGGTGTTGCAAGAAGTCGTTCTGCTTGTGCGCCACCAATCTGGTTGCATTCATTCTACAGCTGAAGTCTCCAGATCCGAGCGATGTGGCTTGGAACGATAGGCTCTCATCGTTTGCAACGATGACGCTACCTATCGTTTCGGAAGACTTTCTCCGCGCCTCGTGCTCAAGCGAATCATATCATGATTGCTATCCAAGTTGCAACGGTACACAGCAATCCCATTTACCAGGCTTCGTGGTAGTATCGCCTTCTAGTAAGCTACTGTCGATACATCTCTATCTGGGCAGAATATGCGAGTCCTACGAGTATACTTTCGTCAAGCTTGACGAGGTAGCTCACGTTCCTGGTTTCGCTGCCCGATGGAGTAGAAGAGTACGCTCCCGGGAGCTGGAATCCACGGAGCTCACCGTGCGACCCTACGACTGCTCCTTGCGATTGACGAACGACAAAGAGAGCTATAAAGCGAGGTTTTCTTTCGATTTCCTTGTGAAACTCGCCCAACTTGATCGAGACTATCGCAGCGAGCTATGCGCCCGTGTAGCTGACGTAGGGACAAAATCGGCGTCGTCTCATGACGGCCCTGCGATGCGGCTACTCTCTTCGCGTCGTTCGCGTCACGCACGGGTAAACTAAGCTAATGACAATATCATCTGTTGATTTTTAGCTACTCTTCCAGCGATGAAATTTGATTGTGGTCTGTCGACCACCCTAACAGCATCATTGGACAAGAGCATGCTTACGTGCAGCTACGTACCTCTGCACTGCCCCACTCGCGGGCTTTGTCATTCACCTACCTAGGCTCCAACTTCCCATAGTTCTTCTTTATCCACACTGCACAACTCATGATCGCGCAAACTTCTTCGCTCTGTGTATTTACATCCATCCAGCGCGGAGCTGTTTGACGATGACAAGCCATGTCCAACCAAGCTCCGATGACGTATCGAAGCCGCAGCCCCCAGACGGAACATTCGTATACGCTCCGCTCGACCATGACAAAGCATCAATTCGCCTAATCCGCGTCCTTGCAACACGAACTCACGAAGGTTATATCCAGTGCGAGATTCGGCATGCATCCATCGATGACTCGTACATCTGCCTCTCCTATGTCTGGGGTGAGCCAGTGGACGAACACCGTATCGTGGTCAACAACAGGACTATGAGAATACGGAACAACCTGTTCGATTTTCTAGAAAGAGCAGGGAAAAACGGCTGGTTACAAAAGGAATCGCTTTGGATTGACGCTCTGTGCATTGATCAAGAAAACGTGGTCGAGCGCAACTTTCAAGTGCAACAGATGGGCCGTATCTTTTCCTGCGCTCAAGAAGTGGTATCGTGGTTCGGCGAAGACAAAGACTCTATTGCCGAATATTTTGTCAAACATCTATCCCGATCGGAAGATGCGGTCAATTACAGCCTTGACGTTGTTGACAACCTGTTCCTCAAATTTGCCTACGCACCTTACTGGAACCGCGCTTGGATTACTCAGGAAGTCCAGCTCGCTCGAAAGGTCACTCTCCTAGCTAGGAACGTAATGGTTGATTACCGCCGGCTACTCAACTCGGACAGGAATCTTCTGATCAAAGATAACTCAAATCCACATTGGATAGTGCCGCCACGCCCTGAAACCTGGCTACCTATTAGAAGCCTTATCCACGTAATGAGTGAGTTTGGTTACAAGAGATGTCACGATATACGAGACCGCGTATATTCCTTGCTCGCTCTTTGCGATGACGGATCAGACGTCCAAGTCGATTACCACACGTCAGTAGAGCGACTTGCCAGACACACTCTGGAGTGCTGCGAACGGTCGTTTTGTTTTTGCTCCATGCGCATCGTCCACGATGTCTTACACCTCGGACAACAGCTTTCCCACGGCCCATTGGAAGACGGCTCTTTAAAGCCTTTCGCATACATGACCTTGCCTTATTATCAAAGCTCTCTACCATCGCCGAGGTGCGCATCGAGGCCGTGCAAGTTTTCAGCATGCGACGGAACTGCATTGTCGCATACCCCAGGCTTTGTTCATCAAAGCTCACAGAACGATGATCCATCAATCACCATCTATCCCGGGTCCATTTGCGAGTCAGTTGTTCACAACCTTGTCAAAATCCGAATGGTTTCAGTAGGAAAATCTCGATACAGGTGTGATAAAGCGAGGTTCTCGGGTAGTGTCATGCCGCAGACATGGTATTGGGATGCACCGCACAGAGGTCGGCACCATTACCTCGTGTTGACACTTGCAGAAGACACCTGCAGAATTGACTTTCAATTCAGCGCCTTGATCGAGATAGCACGCGATTTAGTAGAGGCAGAACCGTGCGGCATTGTTAAATCTCAAGATGCAAAGCTTGGACACCCTGTGTTGCGCCTTTGTTCTTCACCAGAATAGTTTGGACGTTCTATATTACATGACTATCAAGTTGGAAGCGTCCATGTTCAACACTTGTCAATTCTTTACACGCAAGCACATCTCTACCATGGCAGCGTAGTTCCATCCCAATTCTGGAACGTTCCCGAAATCGACCTCTCCGCCTTATCCAGCGTGCTCAAAACACCGCCCACACTCTGCTCAACAGTAATAGCACCCGCGGCCTTCAGTGCCTCAGGCGGACCCATAGTGTTCCCCATATCTGTCACCACCAAACCAGGATGCGTCACGTACGATGTGAGCCACGGCTCCTCGAAATGCATCCGTGTCACCGCCCAGTTCAATGCGGCCTTGCTAGAGCCATACGGGCTGAAGACTTCTGGGAAGCCTGCCATAGCTGCCTGGGCGCCCATGCTGCCGATGACCGTGGAGATGGCGAGGAAGATGGGGTTGCCGGTCTTGCTGGCTTGGAGAAGCGGCTTGACGGCCTGGAAGAGGAGGATGGGGCCGATGGTGTTGACGGCAAAGTGGTCGCGGAGTGCATCGGCCGAGGTGTTAACGATGGTTGTTCCCGAGTGCGCGATTCCGGCGTTGGCAATCACGATGTCGAGAGAGGTGATTCCATGCTCGGATTCGAGCTGCGCGACAGCATTCTTGGGGTCTGCTTCGGCAGATGAGTCGAGCTTGACGACGATGAGTTTAGAACCAGAGGCCTTGGACAAAGACTCCAGTGTTGGGGTGGACTTGGCGACGTCTCGGACTGCGGCAATCACAGTTGTGTTTGGACGTTGAAGCAGGCTTTGGGTGAAGCCTTTACCGATGCCGCGGTTGGCTCCGGTGATCAGATAGGTAATGGGTGAAGACATGGTTTGATTTGTGGTGGCTGCTGTGATGATGTCGAATGTGTAGCAATTGGTAGAGAGCTGTAATGTTATGATTCATACGATACACCTCTCCCTTATGTAGGCTCCGACCTGGAAAAGAAGAGGTGATAAACCCCGAGGCCGAGCATGCTTAACAATCCTTTGGTTCTTTCTGGCGCGCTGGTGCTGGTGAGGAAAAGTTCCATACGAATGATGCAATTTGGCCAGAAGGAGAGTTTGTTCGTCCGGTGCTGAGAGATACGGGCGCAATCTGGTGAAACACCTAGACTGATCAGTCGACCTCGGGATCTAAGCATGACCCGGTGGGTGATTAGTGAACGTTGGGATTTCTGGTAGCCGGACCGATGCTTAGTGAGCCCGGCCATCCTAGACTAGGTAGTCTACCACGCAACATCTTCATGAGTTACGCTGTCTGATTCTAGCCACTTCTGCCTCTTGATTGTAAGTCTTGACATTTTTCGACATAAGGAATGGAAAAAGCTAAGGGTGAGCAGTACATGATAGCGCATATAGTAAGGCAGAGGCGACCTCGGGAACGTTGCGGACAAAACTCCGTGAACCAGGCGTTGTACTTTTTGTTCGGCGGTATTCGGGGGTACGTTAACCTGCTGCAGCATACCTTGGTAGCTATCGCGCACGCAATGTTAACGTTTCAACCTGAAAGCGGGGGATTCTCTGCAACTATGTTAGTTCCCAAGGACTGAGGTCGAGATGAATGATTACCTATGCATTTCGGCATGGAGGTAGGCGGCGTTAGCAGGAGCGGCTGCCGAGGTTGCCGAACTTTGGCCGAGTCGAAGCCGTCCACGGTGCCCGGGTGGCTTTAAAGGCATCATTCGCCTCTTTGACGACGCATGGAAACATAAGACAGGCAGCCGTGCGTGAATGAATAAGAGGAACAATGTCCGACAGATACTTGATAGTTCATTCATGTATCAATGACGCTCTACCGACGGTACTAACGAGAGCGGCCAATTTGGATATAATAAACACTGTACAGAGAAAAGAACGTCCCGCATCTAAACACGACAAAGCTTGCCGTTCTCGTTCGGTAGACCGTCTACACTCTCTACCCTCCACCTCTCGCTACCGACACCGGTAGTCGCAAAGAAAACATCCTGAGGGTCAAGCTTCTTCTTCAGCTCCAACAACTTAGGGTAGTTGTCA
Source organism: Alternaria metachromatica (assembly GCF_023757995.1). NCBI lineage: Eukaryota > Fungi > Ascomycota > Dothideomycetes > Pleosporales > Pleosporaceae > Alternaria > Alternaria metachromatica. The sequence continues at coordinate 85,479 of NW_026055502.1, forward strand.
CCGAAGAACGCATTACCAAAGTCTGGCTCGAGACGATCAGCCTCAGCAAGGTAGGATCCAGCACCAGGGCTAATGTCTCTCCAGGCCTGCATGTCGCCTGCTTGGAACTCCTTGCGGATCTTCAAGATCTCCTCGGCGGTGCTGTTGATGGGCCAGCGTACGGACTGCATGCTGAATGAGACGAGCGGGCGCCAGTGAGTGTTGACAGCGTTGTCAGTGTTGTATGGGTCTTTGGCTTGCATGTTGAAATGGACTTGTACGCGGTTCTTCTCGCTCGATCGGCGGATGTTCTCGTATACTTCTTGACGCTTCTCGGCTGTCTCGAAGTTGGCGCGAGGGAAGAGGCGCGATGCAGTCGCTACATTGGGCTTCTGAACAGCTTCGAGAGGGAAGGATGAACGCCACGCGTCGTAGTAGTTGTCGAAGTGAGTGATGTTGGGGTCATACTTGACACCCAAGTCATCGAGCTTGTTGAACCAGGGCTGTAGGAGGGCGGTGGCTTGCTCTACATTCTTGCCCGGCGCGAAGAAGGGCGAGAAGGCGAACGCAAAGGTGCCGTTGGAGGGGATCAGAGTCCAGTATGTGTATGTACCGGCATCGGCGTTGTCGATCCAAAGGTCGACGTATGAGCGGATGGCAGCCCAGAACGTCTCGTTGCCTGTGTCCTTGGAGTTGAAACCAAAACGGGAGGCTGTGACTTCGAGGTCGGGGTGGGCCTTGACGGTCACGGAAGTGACGACGCCAAAGGTACTGCCTCCACCGCCGCGCAGGGCCCAGAAGAGATCGGTGTTGGAGGTAGAGTTTGCGACAACAAATTCGCCATCCGCCCTAACAACCTCCATGGAGAGTACGCTGTCAGCTCCAGTGCCGTACAATCCGGTCAATGGAGAGTGACCGCCTCCTTGGATGTATCCTCCCATGACTCCGACCGTCTCGCCTTCGCCACCAACGACGATTCTGCCCTTCTCGGCGGCAGCCTTGTAGATCTCGAAAGCCTGCACGCCGACACCGCTCTTGAATGCAGGGCCAGTGTAGTTGAGCTTCTCATCGACATACTCTTCGATGTACTCGATATCCTTCATGTTGTGCGTCCAGATGCTAAGAGCATCCTTGCCGCCACTCTTGCCGAGGAAGTCGTGGCCAGTGTTCTTGACGACGAGTCTGACACCCGAGTTACGAGCAAAGTTGACGGCGAGCTGGACGTGCTTGGGTTCAGTCGCGTTGACAACGTACATGGGGAAGCCTCCGCGAGTGCAGCCATGCGAGTCGTAGAGAACCGGTGGGGCACAGGTCAGGCCTTGAGCGACTGGGGACATCATTTCGATAGGGTCGATCATATGGATATATGACTTCTGCCATGCTGCCACAGTGTATTCGGAGCATTTTGCAGCGTTGTAATCTTCGCCGGGGTAGCACACTGCTGCCAATGGAGTAGGTGCACTGATGACGCGGTCGCCAGTGAGTTTGCTGAGCTGGGACCAGGCTTCATCGGAAGGCCATTGGGGGTCATCGGGGTAGACTTTGCATCTCGAAGAGTTCGTTGGTGTTGTAGCGTCGAGCGAGCCGGGGAGAAAGAGGGACCTGACTGCTGAAGTGACGCCTTGGAGGTCTACATCTACGTTGAGGGTGTTGGTTCCCGCCTTGGCCGAAAGGACGGGTGATGCCGTCGTTGACGTCGCAGCCAAAATCGTGAGCCACACAGCGATGGAAGCCATTTTGAATAGTTCGTCGGTGTAAAACGACGACTCAGTGTTTCACCGAGTGTACCAGTCTTTGGCAATTGATCGTCTCCCGTCGAACGTTTGCCGATCTATATGTCTGTCAGAAAGTTTCTTTTTGCCATTGACGGCCGTTACTCACTGTACCTTTCCCCTGGGGCTTGCGGCTGGGCTGCGGATGACGGACCGTTGCGCACTGAGACGAGAACAAGGCGATAGTCATAATGGTCATCTTACGGACTGACTCGATATAGGAGGCGTCGTCCAATAACCTGAGCTTGGCAGGATGTAGGCTAATGTTCTTTGCCCAGAGTGTGACCGCTGATCTTGGCTGGAAAGATTGTTGACAGCTGAGATAACCGGGGTCGACGACATGGTATTCAAGTAATCACGGCATCGCGACCTATCCAGGCAATTCCTGAATGTTCATGTATGCAGATGTTGCGTGGTACGGCGTATCTCACATGCATATTCCATATATTGGACCTATCGCAGGGAGCGATCAGCAACGATAATGCGAATTCTGCACTCGTGAGGCAGTCCCTGGAATATCGACTGCGCCCACGTGCGCTCGAATATGTCGTTGGGACTAGTCTCAGGCACATCGTTACTCGAGTCGTGAGGCTTGCCGCCCAGGGTCTGCCTGGTTGGTGCCGGCGTAGCTGCCGGTAGTGTAAAGCCTGAGAGTCATGTACGCGTGCAAGCGCGAGGCTGCCGCGATTGCCTGACAACGGACCTGCAGCAGTGGACCTCACAAGCCGTTCTAAAACACGCGTTCATGATAACGGCTTGGAATGGTGTTGATTAATTATTCTTGGTCTTCAATTGCAATTCAGCGCATCGGGGTGGCTACGCGTTTCGTAGGAGCCGCGTCAGACGGGTCGGACAATAAACTAGTCCCGCGGGATCGTCTCCGTTAGCCACATGGCCGCCGACCTCCAAGCCTTCAACGCCAACAACGCCATAATCCTGCAGATCGGCATACTTTCTTCCCCTAAACGCAAGTGCCTCCAAACATCGATTTGCTCACTCTGCAATCGCAATCGCAATCACAAAGCCTAGTGGCAGTGGCTATTGTCCATGGTGGCGTCCAGACCATCGACCAGCCAACATCTGGGCGGACAGGCCTCCAGCCGGAAAATTGCGACCGTGTCCAGGGCTGCCCTTGACATGTCAGCCCAAATTCGGACCGTGAGAAACCGATTTGGACTTCGTGAGACGCTCTAGTCCTCTTTCTGGTCAAGCGAGAGGGGAAGACACGAGCGGGAGTCGACTACTGTTGCCGCGGCTGTGGTGTGCATAATGGACCGCCTCGCTTTGAACGACGCCTCTGGTTCCTGGCAGGTTTTTATCCTTGAGACGACAAGAGTCTAGAGCAGCGGCTGGTCCGAGGCAACCTTCCACCTCGCCGTGCAGTGACAGCATCCTTCTTGGCTCCCAAACATCCGATCCTGACAACAAGGGAGCGTACGTGCGACTTCCCGCGTGGACGCGCGACATATACTAGTCACATAGCGAGGAAAACTCGAAGGCGTCCAGTGCGGGTACATTCGACTTTTCGTTGGGTGGGCCAATAACACCTACAATATCCGTCACACTTCAGATCCTCACTGTTTGCGTCGTTACTCCACGTTCGCTTCTCGGTGCGATCATCCGTCGTGGACCCACGATCTTCATAAGCCCTCTGGTTCATCCGGTTCGCGATCCACTGAACAGGCCAACATTGAACTCCACGCCGTGGGCTTCAACGCCTATTGCGCACCTACGGACTGAGCGCTCCACAGTCGCACGACGCCGGCGACAAACTCCAGCAGGACTATGGTGGAAAGCCGACAACCCGAGGTCCTGGCCATCATCGGTACTTTCACAGTCGTCGCCTCTCTCACAGTCTTCCTCAGGGTATGGTCGCGGTACCTCGGACGCAACTTTTGCTGGGACGACCACCTTATCTTGATAGCCTTTGTCCTCCTCATACTAGATACTCTGGCAACATGGATGTACATTGTACTGAGCGGCACCGGCTATCATGTCTATGATCTGCCCAAGAAGTCGGTGGAGGAACAGCTCGTTGCGATACGATGGAATTTCGCCGTACAGATGATGTACCACCCACGTACGTATATTGGATCTGCAGGACATTCCGGCATTTTGCTGACATGTGGCGTCTGCTTCTAGTCATGGGATTGATTCGAGCTTCCATCATCATGTTCCTCTTCCGCATGAAGGATAGTCGGCGGCGCGTACGATACCCGTTACACCTTACTTTCTGGTTGAACATCATATACTCCGTCGGGTCGACTATAGTCAATGTCGTGCAGTGCACGCCTCGTGCCTACGCTTGGTCCAGACCTGCCATGGATAGCATCGATGCCGATGGAAATATTGTACCAGGTGGTACTTGTATCGACGCGCGTACCTTTGTACTTGTGTCGTGTGGTTTGTCCATCTTCATGGATCTTATCATCATCCCAATTCCTTCTATCATGGTATGGGGTCTCCAAATGCACCGACGTACGAAGCTCCTAGTCGTTATCGTCATGAGCCTGGGTTGGATTGCGACAGGTGTTTCGATCGGCAGATTCATCGTATACTACTACCGATTTGCTCCTACCAACAAGGATCGTACCTGGGATATTGGCATAGGAATCAGCATCGCCGAACCAGCTGTACACATCATGACGGCATGTGCACCAGCGACCAAGTGCCTCTTCCGAACCCTGTTCCCACAGTATGGCACCGGCCGGAATACCTCTTACTACGAAGACCGTACAGCGGGCACAATGCGACCGAGCACCAAGGTTTTCGGGAACTTCAACTTTGGGCTATCCAACAACCCAGATGACGAGATCACTATCCAGGAACTGGGAGGCGCCCCTAGGACCGCCCCGCTTCCACCCGTGAAGGACGAGTGTGAATACGGCTTGAAGGCAATGGGAAGCTTCGAATCTAAGGAGTTCGTTGCAAGAGGATTAGGGAGGAAGAAGAGCTGCTCAAAAACCGCATGCACAGAAGCTAGTGAGCCTGTAGAGGCGGAGCCAGAGCATTGCCTGGGGCAAGCTCGGTGATTGTGCTTTTAGTCTGCGTTGATGAGCGATGATAGCGTTTGAGATACCTGGTGAAGATATTCACACTCCTTTAGCACATAGTAGTAATCGATGACGTCTACGGCCAATTGAGAATTGTGCGTATACTTGTGCCCTCGCATTGTCGTAGCTGGGAGTGGAAGGTGGCGGGGCACGCGTGGGCGCGCTTCCACGTGAAGGCCTAGCGCGATTTGGTGGGCGGTACCGAGACCCTTGCCCATGTGAGACGGAACAACAAACATTAGCAGCGACGCATTTCAGCACGACAGCACATGCAGCCACCATGAGGATTATAGAACTCGTAATCGATGTAGGCGACCCCGAACTTTACCGTAGTCGCTTCCTAACACGCGCATAGGGCTACAAGTCATACGCTGTCCGAACTGTCATCTCTGGCTGGTAGGGATTGTTTACGCTCCCCGCACGTAACGACACGACTGACAGTCGACCAGGGACGAGAGCTTCAACTCAATCACGGGACTGAACGGATCCGGAAAGTCGAACATTCTCGATTCGATATGTTTCGTACTCGGAATCAACAACTTGAGCGTGGTGCGGGCGCAGAACTTGCAGGTGAGTGTGGACAGCAAGAAGTACGCGATACGGGAGCGCTGACAGTACTGCAGGATCTCATCTACAAGCGTGGCCAAGCGGGTGTCACCAAAGCGAGCGTTACCATCGTGTTCGATAACCGCGACAAATCGAAGAGCCCCGTCGGCTTTGAGGAACATGCTCAGATTTCGGTGACAAGGCAGATCGTGCTCGGCGGAGCGAGCAAGTACCTCATCAACGGACACCGCGCGCAACAACAAAGCATACAGAACCTGTTCCAGTCTGTACAGCTGAACATCAACAACCCGAATTTCATGATTGCTCAAGGAAAGGTCATGCAGGTGCTGAACATGAAGGCCAAGGAAATTCTGGCTATGCTGGAAGAGGCTGCTGGAACACGCATGTTCGAGGACAGGCGGGACAAGGCATACAAGACCATGGCTAAGAAAGAAATGAAGGTGCAGGAGATCACGGAATTACTGCGAGACGAAATCGACCCGAAGCTCGAGAAACTGCGGATGGAGAAGCGTGCCTTCCTGGACTTCCAACAGACACAGAGCGAGCTCGAGCGCCTTACAAAGCTAGTCGTCGCATACGACTACATACGATACAACGAGCGCTTACAACAATCGGCCGAGGACCTTGAAGCCAAGAAGCAAAGGGCGAAAGATCTCGACGCGTCCGCTGTGCGCATGAAGAAGGAGATTGAGAACCTCCAGGAGGACATCAAACAGACAAAGGCAACACGAGAGAAGGAGCTGCGCAAGGGCGGAAAGTTCCAGGCTCTGGAAGAGGAAGTCAAGACGCATTCGCACGAGATTGTTCGCCTGACGACAGTGCTAGACCTGAAAACGACCAGCATGGCCGAAGAGGTAGAACGGAAGGAGGGCGTCGAGAAGAGTGTGAAAGAATTGGAGAAGCTGCTGCAAGAGAAGAAGCAGACGTACGAGAAGTTACAAGAGAAGTACCAGACAGCCCACGCCGAGCTGGCCAAGCAGACAGAGGAGGTAGAGAAGAAAGAAGAACTTCTGCAAACTCTACAAACTGGTGTAGCTTCCAAAGAAGGCCAGGAGGGTGGTTATCAGGGCCAACTGCAAGACGCCCGGAATCGCGCAAGCGCAGCCGCGACCGAGCAAGAGCAGAGCAAACTTCGGATATCACATCTTGAGAAGCAGATCAAGGAAGACGAACCGAAGGCGAAAAAAGCCAAACAACAGAACTCTGGGCTCCTCCAAGACCTCGAGGCGTTGAAATCCCAGGCTCAGAAGCTAGAAGCGGACCTTGCGAAGCTTGGCTACAACGAAGGTCAGGAAGCCGATATGTATCAGCAAGAGTCGCATCTTCAGGCACGCATACGTGAACTTCGCCAACAAGCAGACGGCATGAGGCGGCAGGTTGCGAACATCGACTTCAGCTACAACGACCCCTCCCCGAACTTCGATCGGTCTAAAGTGAAAGGTCTGGTCGCTCAGCTCTTCACACTAGAAAAGGAGCATACACGAGCAGGCACCGCTCTGGAGATTTGCGCTGGTGGTCGGCTGTACAACGTTGTCGTTGACTCAGCTGCCACTGGCAAGCAACTACTCGAGAACGGCAAGCTGAAGAAGCGAGTGACGATCATTCCACTCAACAAGATTGCAGCTTTCAAAGCGTCGGCAGAGAAGATTGGAGCTGCTCAAAGGATCGCGCCTGGGAAAGTCGACCTGGCCTTGTCGTTAATCGGATACGAGCACGAGGTCAACGCTGCCATGGAGTACGTCTTTGGGTCCACACTCGTCTGTGAGGATGCTGAGACCGCTAAGCGCGTGACCTTCGATCCCGCAGTGCGCATGAAGAGTGTCACTCTACAAGGTGACACATACGACCCAGCTGGTGTTCTGTCTGGTGGTAGCGCACCTCAGTCTAGCGGAGTTCTCATTACCCTCCAAAAGCTCAATGAAATTACTACAGAGCTGAGTTCACAAGAAGGCCAGCTTCAGTCGCTGCAGGCTACCATGGCCAAAGAGAAGAAGAAGTTGGACGCTGCTCGTAAATCAAAACAGGAGCTCGACCTCAAGAGGCACGAGATCAAGCTCACTGAGGAGCAGATTGGCAGCAACTCTTCCTCATCGGTAAGTGATGACTCCTAGAATTCGAACCTGGGGCTTTGCTAATTATGAATTAGATCATCCAAGCCGTAGAAGAGATGAAGCAGACCATTGCTCAGCTCAAGGAAGACATCAAAGCGGCGAAGACTCGCCAAGACGAGGCCAACAAGGATGTCAAACGTATCGAACGCGACATGAGCGAGTTCAGCAACAACAAAGACAGCAAGCTTGCTGAACTACAGTCATCGCTGGACAAGCTCAAGAAGGCTTTGAACAAGAATAGCGCTTCGATCAAGCCCCTGCAGACCGAGATGCGCGAAGCTATGGTCGAGTCCGAGCAATGCGGGAGTGACCTGGCGGCAGCACAAGAGCAACTTGAAGAGGTTCAGACCAATCTGCAGTCGCAGCAAGCAGAAGTCGACGAGTTGCTAGCTGAGCAATCTCGTGTACAGGTTAGTTCTTTGGACCAATGTCACATGTCAATGTTAACCTCGTTAGGACGCCCATGACCTGGCTGCAGCCCACTTGAGAGACGAACAAGCGAAACTCACAGGCTTCGACGAAGAACTTCGCTCACTTGAAGATGCGATCAGGTCGAAGAACTCGTCCATCACTGAAGGCGGTCTGGAACAACAGAAGCTCGGCCATGAGATCGAAAGATTCCACAAAGAACAGGAAGGCGCAGCTAGCCATGTCAAGGCGCTCGAAAAGGAGTACGAGTTCATCGCGAGCGATTCCGAACTCTTTGGGCGTGCCGGAACAGTCTATGACTTCAAAGGCGTGAACATGGCCGACGCGAAAACCAGGCGGAAGTCGTTGGAAGAGCACTTCCAGCAGAAGAAGAACAAGATCAACCCCAAGGTCATGGCTATGATCGACAACGTTGAGAAGAAAGAAGCCAGCCTCAAGCGGAACATGTCGACAGTCATCCGAGACAAATCGAAGATCGAAGAGACCATCGTCAAGCTTGATGAGTACAAGAAAGAGGCGCTGCACAAGACCTGGACAATTGTAAATCGCGATTTCGGTCAAATTTTCAACGAGCTGCTGCCAGGCAGTTTCGCGAAATTGGATCCTCCCGAGGGAAAGACGATCTCTGATGGTCTGGAAGTAAAAGTCATGCTGGGCAAGGTGTGGAAGCAGTCACTGACAGAGCTGAGTGGTGGTCAAAGGTATGTACTCACCCGTACTCGCCCGAATCACATGCGCTAACATCTACTAGATCACTTATCGCCTTATCCCTCATCATGGCCCTCCTCCAGTTCAAACCTGCACCCATGTACATTCTGGACGAAGTCGATGCAGCGCTGGACCTTTCGCACACACAAAACATCGGTCGTTTGTTCAAAACCCGCTTCAAGGGATCGCAATTCATCGTCGTCAGTTTGAAGGACGGCATGTTCCAAAACGCAAACCGCATCTTCCGCACACGGTTTGTCGACGGCACTAGTGTGGTGCAAGCCTCGTCGGGATCATCTGGATAGGTATTGATGTTTGCGTAATGTGTTATGAGGCATGGTTTGGATACCCGGTATGCATGGCTTGATTTGCGGAGTGGAAAGATATCCGTGTAGTTCTGCATAGGAATGGTGTTGGTGGAGTCTTGTTTATGACACTAATGTCCCGGTTGGGAAGTTGGTATGCACATCCGCGGCCCAAACGGCCACTTCCTCGTTAAGATGTCTTGTCGTCCATGTCTCCTTCCTCATGCGGAAACCAAATATACAAGCTTCCTCTACACCCCAGCTCAGAGCAACACCATGTTTCCTACTATTGCGCGCTACCTATTCTTTTTGCGCACCCACCTACGATACACCTATTGACCTTACGAACGGTTTGCTAATCAACACACCGTCCGCTAGATGCGTGATCAACTGGGCGCACACGCTTCAGATACGCAACAACGGCTTTCATCGCCGGTCCGCTCATGCTATCGGCACCACCGACCAGGGCCCACGCAATCGATACCCCCGCGTATGCCTCTATCACACCTTCGGGCATACCAGGGCTGATCGCACCCTCTGCACACGATCTCGGTAGCTTCCTGGGCCCGAGCTCGCCGACGTCTCTCACTAGACATTACACCTCACTTCAGGACCATGCCGACCAGATCGTTAGCACGGAGTCGTCAGAGAATGGCGAAGGAACTACCCCAAGACGGCATGTCGACAGACGTGAGGGGTTTAGCTGGGACCATCGAGCAAGCCTCGGAAATGAGAGCAGGCACAGTCGCAACCCAATGGCGATGGAACAGGAACGTCCGAAAACACCTCCACCGCTGGAAGAGATAATTCGAAGGACGACCATAGACGATGCGGACCATATCCAAAACAGCAAGCTGCAGCATATCGACAGTATGGAGTCGCGCACTTCCGAGACTACAGCTCGAACAGGTTCCTTCTCCACAGAAACCAATGATTCTTACGTCCGCGATCACAGAAGGTCATCTATCGCAGCTTTTGCCAAGGGCATCGTAAGGCACGTGCCGGAATTCAGGATGCTTCACCTGCCCGAAAGCAAAGATGACCAAGACCGGCGAGATCCTCAGGAAGGAAGTCCGCTCAAATTATACAAGAAAGACCGCATGCTATCATTCGCACCACTTCCTGTTGTCAAAGCCAAGGAGTCCTACGAGCAAGCATCAAAGCCATCCGTTGTTATCGAAGAGCCAACAACGCCAACAAAAAATGCAAAACCCCCATCGTGCCCACAGTCTCCGACGGGAAAAGGCGGACTACGGGACCGCAGAAAGGTCAATCTCGATCTTTCTATGCCAACTGTCATTCCAGACTTACCTGCTCGCGGCCGCTCACCCGTCGATATTATGGCCAACCTCGGTGCTCCACGCGCGCGAAGCCCGAAAACACCGTGGATCCGCAAAGAGCAGCCAAAGTGGGAGCCAATGCCAATGGCCAAAGCTACGCCAATCCTCGAAGAAGACTACATTCGGGACAGCACCTCAGCGCTGAGGAATGAAAATCAAGGTGGCATAGGTCTCCTGCCCGATACCGATGCCATCTTCTCGTCGCAATCGCCGAAGTTCGAACGACCGCCGCCGAAAGTACGAGATCGGTGTTACATCGATCGTCCACGATCGAAGAGAACGAGAAGTGGCAGGAGTGAGAAGAGTGGTACGAGTGCCAGCGATTCGACGGTGGCCAAGACACCAGATGGGAGTTGGACCCCAGCAGAAGAGAAGATATACAGAGATCAGCAAGCCCGAACAAAGGCAGAGTTGCAGCAAATAGCGAGCGAATCCAAGGCGACACGTTCGCGCCGCTGGTTATGGCTGAACAAGTCGAGTGAAGATGCACCTCCCTCTCCTGGACCAACGCAATCTCTCAATCGCCGCTTCTCTTTCAATCCCTTCCGACGCTCAAACCGCATCTCCGACCAAAGCGGCACAGAGGCTACCAAACAACAAACTCCATTTTCCTTCTTCCCGGCTCGGGGCAAACAAGTACCTCCAGTAAAGTCGCTCGCACAAATGCATGCTCCGCCAGCCTTCATCCCACCCGGCCTCCAACGCGTACCAACACCACCAATGTTCGACTCCAACGGTGAAGTCAAAGGCAAGCTAGCAGACTTCTTCTTCGACGTCCATGGCGGTGGCAGCGCAATCAACACACGCAACAAGCCCAAGTCCAGTCCAGGTGGCTACTGGGATTCCGACGCCCTACTCATGAGCCTAGCAAACGACATCGACAACCCCTCGGACGAAGCAGAAGACGAAGGCCCTTCCGGCCCCCGCAGCGACTTCATCAACCCACCCGTCGACTTTGGCCCGAGCAGCACGCTCACAGCGAGCACAAGCAACGAAATCGGCAACGCAGCAGGCTACCTCGGCGTAAAACCACCAGCCAGTCCCTCCTTAGCTGCCACATCCCCCATGCTGGGCCACGACGTCTGGTCCCGCATCCACCAATCGCACTACCCCGACACCCCGGACGAACGCACTCTCGCAGCGCTCGCCCGCCAGGAAGAAGAAGAGCGACGAAAGTTTGAATGGCTCGTCCCTGAACACCTTCCTAATAGTCCGCTGTGCCCTCTGCATCCGAAGTATAGGGGGCCCAGCGCGGACTTGTGTTACTGGCATGGACGCAGGTCTGGTAATGAGATTAGGAAGGGGGAGTATGGGGGGCTGGGGGCGAAGGGGGTTTGGAATAGCGCGAGTGGGAGTAGTGGATATAGTCAGCATGATTATGGTTTTGGGGATAATGGAGTGGCTGGGGGTATGCCCAGGCTCGCGGGGACGCCGAGTAGGGAGGTGAAGAAGAGGAGATTGATTAGCTTGTCTAATTCTTGAGTGCTAGAGTTGTTCTTGACGTCAAGTTGAAATGCCTCTTGAGACAGGCGAAGAGGATCAAACATCACGACTGAGAGAGAAATGACGTTTACATACGAGAAGATGAATTCTAGACATGCAATTACCGTCTACTAAACCGTCGTACCTCATGAAATGCGCCAGTGAAGGAGCCCGTCTATCGTAATGCGAGTGCGCTCGGCACCATGCGCCGTTGTCCCTCAAGACTTCTTGTACGCACTAGCAGGCTTCGCTATCTTGCCGTGATCGTTCCACAACTGCTCCCTCTCACGGATGATCTGCTGCGCCCATGCCTTGACTTCCTCGCTCTTGATAACATCTGCGACCCACTGGAATTCCCCAAGATCATTCTCGCACTTGGACGTGCGCTCGTATTCGACCATTTGAACGAGAAGCTCAATCTTGTCGATGTCGTGCACAAAGTGCGACTCAGCCGTCTCGCTGTCCTCGTATTCCTGCCATAACGCCCTGATGTCCTGGCCGTTGAGTCCACCGTTGAACTTGCCCAGCAGGTTTGTGCAGATGTAGTCCATGGTCTCGGTCTCTCTCCTGCTCTTTTCTTCCTTGGAGATTCCGTCTACGGGGGTAATGTCGCCGACAAGCGCCTCAGCCATGTCGTGGACAACAGCCATGCGACAGCATCGCGCGATGTCGAGCTTGGAGCTTATTGAGGCAGGAGCCATCATGGTGAGGATGCTCATGCGGTACATGTGGTCGGATATAGACTCGCCATCGCCAATCTCGAAACGCTGCCATCCTGCACGTTTGGTCGTCTTTAGGCGCTCGAGGAGGTGGAAGAAGGGGAGCGGTGAGTCGGTGTTTTCGGGGTACTTCAGTGCGTTCTCTGAAAGGACTTTGGAGCAGGTTAGCGCTATGTTGATGAAAGTCATGAGGGGTAAGAGAGGTGTCGCATACGGACGAGCTATCGCTTGTTCATGACATACCACTCTCGACTGTCCACTTCCTCTGTTCTGCTTTCTTTGCGTCAAGTACACCGGCGTTAGAGTCGGGCACGCCGTTGACCTGGGTTGCTTCGTCGACTGTCATGATTGCTTTGTGTCTCGAATGCGGTTCGGAGTCGGAGGTTTATAGAAGTCTAGCGGGTGCGTGATTGTCTTATAAACGGTGACTGTTTGGTGAGTGAAGAATGGCGGGACAAGTGACGAAAGTCAGACAGGGAACAGAAGGCGCGAACGGACCTATCGATAACACCCGCCTTGGCAAACAACGCAAGGGTCCCGTCACACCGCAACACCACGCATGCACCCCAAGTCTCAGGGACTTTGACCAGGGTCGCCGCGTGAATGCATGCTCTGCGGTCGCGAACATGTCTCGACCGCCCTCAACCGCCTCTACGGCCACCGCGACTACCATGAGCGGCCATGCGCGCACCGCGTCGGTCAAGACAATTCCCAAACCTCAAGCAGTGAACCCAATAGCAGCGCCCGATATTCGCCTGTTCGTAACCAATTTGCGATTGTTGGATTTGGATTTGCGACCGGATTGGCCTGAAATCACGATACAAACTTTCTCGGCCAAGAATGCAGACCAGCGACAGAGAATTGGCGGGGCTGAATGGGCACTATTTCGACTCTTCGAAATATGGGATCCCAATGAGACAGCACAGGTATGCTGGGATGAAACTTCACGCTTATCTATTTCTGACTCAGCTACAGAAACTCCAACCATTCTTCCCGCCACTCGAACCACTCCAATCGTTGAACCTCCGCGCTGCGCTATACCGATGTCTGAACGAATTGAAGAAGAACGGCATTTTGGGAAGAGAGTCAGTTCTTAGGAAGACAATGCTTGACGAGTGCAAGGGCGAGAAGTTCTACGAGATATTGGCTATATTTTCGAATGCCGTACTCAAAAAGGTTCTTGCAGCGCAAGACGGAGGTGACAGAGACGCCGTTGTCGCAAGAAAACTGGCGACAGCGTCAACACTCTCAGTCGAACAGCAACGGTCATTACTGCCCCTAGCTATCGCACACAAGGCAGCGCTCGTCAACGTGCTGAGACAAAAAGAAGAGAAGAGGCTGAAGTACATGGAATTCCATGGTCTTCTGGACAAAAAGGCAGCAGATATTCGGGGTCGCATACGCAAATGCAAAGATACCCCTCGAGCGCAAAAGCCAGCGATACCACAGAAAGAAGCCAATGCCATCAAGAAACAGCTCAAGGACAACTGGGTTGGCAACCAACAGTGGCTCGACGTAATGCTACGCGGCGAGAACGTACAGGCGGACGATGCGTTCCTAAACAGCCGGTTCGACAAAGTCTTGCATATGGTGGAAAAAGGCAGAAAACTAGAAGACGTCGCGCCTGAAACTGGATTACTGGAGAACCTGCAAGCAAGAGTGCAAGAGCAGCAGGAGAGGTTACAAAAGTGGAAGGCTTTCCATGCTGAGCTACAAAATGACGACTCAGAGAAGGAAACATCAGGAAGCGGACAGACTACGGCGCCAGTAAAGGAGTTCCACTTCGATGACCACTCGCAATATCAATTGCCGTCGGCGAAGCACACAGCAGAATCTGCGAGTGTAAAGCGGCCGACTATGCGAACAGAGTTTCAAGATATCCTGTCTGACATGGACAGTGAGCTGGCGCGAGCCGCCAAGGTCAGAGCTAGTACTGCATCTACAATTATACATCATAGAAGTACCTCGACGGCAAAGACTGCTCGCCCACCACTTCTCACAAGGAAATCTACTCAGACGGAGGCGATACGCAAAGCACCAGTGATTCCAGCTAAGCCTGTCAAATTACAGTCACCATCAAGACCAAACTCGTTAGAACATGTCCCGGTCCTACCCAGACCATCTCGGCACGTTCCGACAACTGCCACACCAATCGACTCAGATGCCACACTAATCGGTCAATCATCTGCGTTGAGTAGAGCTACGACTCAGCACGACGCATCGCCGACGGAGACTGACAACGAGCGCACACCAGTACCGGAGACTAGATCTGCTGTTTCCGAGCCCGCCGTCGATAATTCATCGTCTGAAGCTGCCAAGACACTTACTAATTACTCGGAGCAAAAAACAGATCTCTCCCCTGAAAAACTACTTGAGCCATCGCCAGAATACCCCTCTGAACCACCAATCCCAACTTTCGATCTCCCAGAACTCAACGCTGAAGAAGCACTTGCCGACCAGATCATCAATTCCATCGGTAATGCGACCCCATCTCCGGTCAAGAAGCCTCAACCACGCATGTCCCTTTCACTCATTGAACGCACACGCATGACAATGGCACGGACAAACTCTTTCGAACCTGTCCCAGAGTCACCTGATCTCCCGCTGCCATCTATGGGACCACCGCCTATTCCTTCTATCACTGGAGATGAAGACGGCGACCGACGCGCAACACTTGCCGAACGAACCCGGCTCACCATGGAAGCCATGCAATCCAACCCCCGCCCCTCCGTCACAGCAAAGAAGGAACAGCGTAAATCTAGCCGATCATCACTCTTCCCCGTCAACCAATTCGACACACCCCGGACCCGCAAATCATTCGAACTCCTGGAGCAGGCGAAGCTCGAAAGTATCGAGCGTACACCCACCGAGCAATTGTTCAGTGACGAAGTGGATTACGATAGGGTGTTCAAGTCAAGACCAAAGATTGCCACAAGCCCGGTTTGGAGTCCAGAAGGTGGCGTTGGTGGGCAAGAAGAATTTGGAAGTGACGGTGAAGATGTGGATGGTGTTACTGGTATTGATCTGGGAGATGTGGATCAGGACGATGACGGAGAGGATAGGTTCAAGGAAAGCTGGATGGATAGTCCGAGTCACAAGAAGGGGGTGAGGAGTATGAGGTATTAGATACGATGGAGTACACTTGTAAATGACATATCAACATTGGGACCAGCCCTGTGCGACCATCCATCTTCTCGTCCCGCTCACGACCAATCCTTCACCTCCACATATGTTCTCCGCTCACCACGCTTATCCACTTCTCCGTCACCAGTCTCAATTCTCGTCTCGTTTTGAGTTGGATCGAAACAAGTCATCTGAACAGTACCGTTACATGCTGGATACAGTTCACGCGTCTTCATATCACAGAACATCTGCTCGGGCTCGGAATAGAAGTCAGGCCCAACACTACCGGTGCTTTGGCAGATCTCCACTGCACTTTGCGTGACATCTTGACTCTTGACTAGTACTCCATCGAACTGCCTCTGGAGCGGATGGTCGGGTGAAGTGCGCCGATACTTCGATTTGGGAGCATGGGTAAATGGCCAGTAGGATGAAGAAGATCGCGATCTTAGAAGCGACCGACGCTTTTCCGGCCCAGGCGGGCATGAAGGCCTTTCTTCACACTTATAATACCACCAATCGTCGTTAAGACACATCTGGTCGTACATAACAATGAGATCGTATCGTTCCTGGTACGTGAAACTGTCGTCCTCGCAGATGTGAGGGTCTGTCGTGCTGTCTTTTGCAGCCGGTATACATGCGGAGACGGTATCCAAAGGAAGACTTGCACCTTTGGGTGGCGCTGGACTGAAGATCTCCGGGCAGAGCATTGGGTCGAGCCTGTCGTATGAGCCAAATCGCGCCAGCGAGTCGCACATTTGTGAGGGGTCTTCTTGCCATCCATGGAAGGTAGTGTTGTCGAGCTTGAAGTCGGGAAGATGAACTTGGAATCCTTCGTAGTGGGTCGCTGAGTCTCCGTCGTCGTCGGGCTTGTCGATCCACAGGCATTTCGGTCGTCCGTCTTGGGTCTGCCCGGATTCCGACTTGAACTGGATCTGTGTCGCGGATGGGGACCAGGAGTACTTGTAATCTGGGTTGTGCGTGTTGCATATGGCAGCTACCTCGCCGGGCAGGAAAGCGTACGTGTCGCTGCTAGTGGGGTATGTGACTGCTATAGCTGAGATGCAGATAGCATCGGGGCCAGATGCGGATACGGTGATGTACTCGGCTTTCTCTGTTTCGCCTGGCTTGATGTAGTCGGCCCAGATGTCGGTTGGACTGTTCTGGCTAATGACATGCTTGCATTTCTTGTTTTTGCTGTAGCCAACGCGGTCTCCGTTTGCGTTGAAGAGTGATACTTCCGGAGCGCATCCGCCGTAACTCAACTTCTCGTATATCTCGTCCTTCTTGTTCTGCTCATCGGCATCCAACGGCGGCAGACCGACCAGTACGTTGATCTTGGTTTGTGGCTTGGGGTTGCCGTTGAGCCATTCGGGGACCATGGGAGCAAGACTGATCATGGTGAAAGCTACACTGAGACCGAGCTCGGCGAAGAAACCTGACATGGCGAGAGGTGATAAGGTATACAAGTATGGAGCTTGTAATAGGAGGGAATTCGATAGCACAAGATGTAGATACTAGGATAAGAATGTTTGAGAGCGTTTGGAATATTTGCAAGTAGTTGAAGGTTATAGCGATAACTGATGTTGATGCTCTCATCGACTGTTGCTTTGCTTGCTTCTTATATCTGACTGTGACAGGGCATAAAAGATGCATTCTCCACACCCAAAAGAAATCCGGACGTGTTCCTTTGGCCTCTCGTGTCCTGATGCAAGACCCTCTGGACCCCATTCCCATGATGATGGTGTCACCTACACTGCACGCGTCATGCTCGTTCGACTTTCGTGAGCTTGAGATGCAGGATGCCATCACTGTACTCTCAATTACTCCTTATGTGTCCTTGTTTCTGCTTCATCTCACTGCATCTGAGGTGTCGGCAGTTACATCGGCCCCGAGTCGCGACACTGAGCACTCGATCTCCTTTCTATGCCGCAGCCCCAACTCCATTGCGATGCGATAAAAAACATCATGGCCCCCCTCTGTGACATAGAGTAATCAAATATGGCGCCGTATGTCATCACATTGGTGTGGTAATGGCTCTGCGCCGCCTCAACGTGCGGCGTCTGGACTTGCGGCGTGGCGACCATCGTCACTCACAATCCGCCCCCGCAAGACCCTGAGGCGGCTCAGTTACTGTTAGGTTTCATCTAGAGATCTTTCCGCCTCTTCGAAGAGCATACGTGACATCCAACACGGCGATCGTGTTCCACATAGTGTCACTGCCGAACTTCGCCACGGGCCGTCCGCAGCAGATGGACAAAGAACCCAAGCACCGCCTTTGATAACGAGGGCTTATGACGTAGCATTGAGACGTGAAATCTGGCATGAGGCTAGATGTGCAAATCTGTTGTCTGATTCGAATGTGACCCCAGGAAAGTTCGGCGGGACGAGACACGCAGAGAAACGACGGAGGAAGACATAAGAGCCACGACTCCTGACTCGACGTCCAGCACAACAGTGATCTACTCCCTTCTTCACCCAAACTCTACTATTAAGATCATTCTGCAAATTACATCTTCGTATCAAAACACCATCGCCACTCAACAACACCATCACGATGCGCCACTCGGTGCCGAAGTCGATTGCTCTTGGATTGTTGTCCGCATACATCCTCCAAAGTAGCGGCAAACCAATCATACCGATCGCTCCATGCCAGAACGAAGTCGATTGTAGATACCCATTCAACAATACAAACTGGCCTTATCTTGCCCGTACTGATGCTCTCCCGCCCGCACTCGACCGTAGAGCCAGTGGCGGAGGACGCCCAACTAAACCCAACGACAACAGTCCCAACGCACCTCATGTAAACCCAGATCAGCAAAACACTCCTTCTGACGCCGGCGATCAGCAGGGTGAGTCTGGGGGGTTCAGTGAGCAGCAAGAGACATCTGGTGGCTTTTCCGATTCGCAGGAAACCGAGGGAGGGTTCAACAACAATAACAACGGGGATGATACGGGCGGTCCAGGTTCTAGTTCGCAACCAGCGGCCCCCGACCCGGACGCTCAACCAGCAAACCCTAATCCAGCCCCGAACCCCAATCCGGCCCCAAACGCACCCGCGGGTAACAACCCTGGTCCGCAGAATGCTGTTCAGTACGCGCCTTCAGCAAGGAACAACCGTAACCAGCCGGCAACATCCGCCAACGACGTTTTTGATCCCAACACTGCAACTCCGGCTGTTCCGGTAGTTAACTTAGCAGCCCGGGTGAATGATTTCCGAAGAATCATTGCACGAGACGGACTTACTGGCAAGCCATGGATGTTCTACTCTGGGCTGGATAACCGCGGAGAGAGCTTCGTCTTCAAGCAAACGCTGGAGCACAAAATCGGCCAAACCAACATTCCATATATGGATAACGTACTGCCTATTAGAAACCTGCATGATAGATACCACGACGAATACGAAACATATAGATTGGCTGGTGAAAGACAAGCCAACTACTACTTCGCAGCAAACTCGAAGGCCTATGCTCAAGCAGTGGAGGGCGATATCTACGCTTTGATAAAGAGTGGTACCAGTGTGAACCAGCCGTATCCTGGGAAAGGCTCAAATTGGTGGACCTTTGAACTTCCAGAACTTACCCGTAACGCCCGCGTGGATAGCATCAAAGTTGTACCTATCAACAGAGACGATCGTCTGCAATTGGGAGAAGATTATGAGCGCTTCGAATTGGGCGACGAAAAGGTGATCTGGAGGAGAGGCGATGAACCGATTGGTTTTCCAGCAGATGAGATGCATGGCGTCGCGAGGCCCGGTGAGCCATGGGAGACTCTCCCGGATGTGGAGATCTCCTAATAGATTCGCATGGCTGCGTGTCGATAACCATTATCGACGGACTGACGGCGCTGGGCGTCATCAGCAAAGGAAAGAATCAGAGAGAGTGGGTTGAAATGAGATGGTATTTCCTCATGTTGAGTCTGTCATTGCCGATGGCTGCTTTTGTTTATTTATTGAGTCGCTCGTTTTGCTTTTCTGTACTACGACTTAGAGAATACATCTACGTATGTGAGATGCACGCAACTTCGCTTAGAATACCCGTATCTCAACCTTGCAAGTATCTCGTGGAGTTGCGCATCATTGGATGTGACTGGTCGCAACACTGTATGGCCGACGAGTGAGGGAGCCAGGCCAACAGCCATCAGGTGTCGAGGGGCATCGTACGGCGTCGCACTTGACGCTGCTGCATGTCAGACACATGCAATGTCAAAAGTTGACATAAAAAGTGAATAGGCGGAGCCGTAGCTCTTGGCGGTCGGATGGAACGATGGAACCTCGGGAGGCTTGGCCCTCGTGACCCTGACCTAGCCTGATTGGCGCGACAGGCTCTCTCAGACTACATGACCCCTCATGCTGGGAGAGTCTCAGGCAGATTGCCTCAATTACAGCCACCTTCAGACATTACGATTGCGATTGGCTCGCAATCTATGCAAGGCCCACACACGGTGGCCGGCCATGTCTGTGCCACAAACCGTTCCGTGCCGCAATGGCGAAGGGCGCAAGCCCCGCGACGCCTCTCTTTTATCCCAGGAGACTCGCTGCTCAACATAAGCCCAGGCAAATTTTAGGTCAACCTCAAACACATATCCATCCCGCCAACGGCTTCAGCACTGTCCATCGTGGGGATACCCGTAGACGATATGAAACTTCTTGATCTTCCCAGAGAGCTGTTCGAAACGATCTTACACTATGCCATCCTAGCCCGAGGAACGAAAAGAGGTCTGCGTTTGAGACTGATAAACCGTATGGAGCTATCTATCATGATCTGAGCTTTCACACTGACCGCCGTTAGACTACTTCGCGCGAGAAGTGATACTCGCACTTCGTACCTTCCGCCTACTCGATGGAATCATGTTTCGCACTCCCTATTCTTGGGAAGAAATCAACTTTTTCCAATCCTATCGGGTCCACCGAATTATGCATGAGCCTCTAGATGGCAACTGCTTCCTCAACGGTGTCCGAAACGTGGCTCTACAAATTTCATTGTCGGTCGATGCTCAAAAGGACGATGAATGTATCACTACGAATGTGGTCCAGACTCTATGCGCAATGATGAGGATGAGCAGAGATGCCCGGGACCGTTGGAGAAGCGAGTTCCGCCGCCCAAACAAGTGGGATCCTTGCGAATTAGAGAAACATATTTTTGGTGCTGCGCTTTGCACCAACAGCCTACCTTACGTTCGGCGGTCTACTGCGTTACGAGATACCATGTTGTCAGACATCACAAGTGTTGATAACAGCTGCGTATTTGGAACATTTATCGAGCTGGCTGCAAAGCTTGGCAACGAGGAGCTTCATGAGTACCTTATGGCGAGCGCACCACCTGATTCCGGCCCAGGTGTAAGGTTTGAACTCTTCAAACTTGCAGCGATAGCCGGTCGGATAGATATCGTTCGTTTCCTACACGGGTATCGAAGCGAAGAGTGGCCATGGCGTTTCGAAAACACTCCGGTTGGGTCAACAAATCCATTAGACTCCATTCTTGATAAAGTTATGGATCTTCAAGTGTGGGAATATATCGAGACATTACGCATTGCTTGTGGTATGTTTCCGACGTCCAGGATTGACCTTTGGCGCAGGATCCGTCATCTCGCAGGATTGGGCTACCTGGATATGGTTTCGTTTCTAATACGAGTCGCCGCACATACCGATGAAGGTCGGGATCGGTACTCAGTCTGTATGTCGAGATCATCGGACTATGAGATTTCATGCCAATTGCGGAATGAGGCAGTCGACTATGCCAGCAAACGTGGCTTCATACCCATCGTCGAAATCTTATTAGACGACGGAGCCGAGTCTGATCGAGCCCTTTCGAGCGCGGCTGGCCATGGCCACAGGAGACTCCTCAAATGGCTACTGGATCGTGGGCTTAATATCGGTGATGCACTTGTCGATGTGGGGACATGGAATGCAAGTCGCGTAGTGCCCGCTAAACTGTTCGGAAATCTCAAACAAGGACCTTATCTGGACGTAGTGCGGCTACTTGTTGACGCCGGCGTAGATGTCAACGAAAGCATTGGCAAGGACAGCCCTCTCGCCGGAGCAATCGCCACAGAACATACGGCACTCTTTGAGTTTCTTCTCGAACGAGGAGCGGATTTGCATTCTCCAGGAACAGCAGAGGAATGCGTGCGCCGAGCGAGAAAGGATGGGCTAGAGTCTATGCTACTGCTGCTTGAGAAACATGGGGTTGGTGTCAACGTCGATTTGGAAGAAGCGGTATGATTGAACAGAGACGTCATGCAAATTCATACACTATGATGAATCGAACCTTAGCGGAAGTGCAAGAGAACACCGAAGATGTAGCTTCAGCGGAAAGCATGTGCTTTCGGTGACTCATAGAAATGAGATGATATTGAACAAACATGAGTGTAGAGCTGTCTGGATATTGGGACGCGAGTGTTGCGGACCAAATCCACTTCAGCAAAACAGACATGACCATTGATCGCGCTTGTTTTGGCAGCGCCGACTGGGTGAGAAAGCATATTGGAATAATATACGCAAGAGAGCCACCTCATGCGTAGATCGGTCGGTAGTTTTGCTGGAAAGGAGGGCCGACACATAGCAGCACATGCTTTACTTTTGGAAAGTTCGCAAAGTGCACACAGCTTTTGAAGATGCTCAATGTTCAGGAAGAACAGGCTGCTTTATACATGACCCGAGGCACAGACTTCTCCATCATATCCTCCTCTAGCCAAGCTTTGAATAGCGTATGCAAAAGCCTCCCTTCGTCTCCATGATTGCGTGCAGAATTCTTTTTGTTTTCGGAAGTCGATGCTCAGGGGATATTCAGCGCTCGCAGTGGTCTGAGATTTTCGCAAGTCCAGGCAAAGGAACATAAGTGTAGCAAGTTTGGGTTTTGGAAGAAGCAAAAGAAGAAGCCATTTGCGATGTACTTGATCATTTTAGCGATTTGAAGTAGCAGGATTTGATAGGTGAAGAATAATGGAAGCAAGAGAGTGTTTATATATTGTGCGGCTAGTGAACTGGTCTTGGACGCGCAGGACATGCCAAATGTTGATTCAGACTTTTAGAAAGAAGAGGAGGAACAGCATAGAAGGGTTGACCGCGTGCTTATTTCGAAAAGTCAGAAGACGCCGCAGGAGGCCATGAGCTTCGAGCTCCTCTTTTTTGATATGTTTTTGATAAGTGTGGGTTATGGAAGAGCATCCCAGCTTTCAGTAGAGTATTTATACACACACTTCAGCCAAGGTATACTAAGCCCAAATGGTGGGCGTCGACTCCACTGGAAGACAACCACCAACATGAGTAATCTGTCTGACGTTTTCGTACACTTCGTTTACTGCATGGTAAAGACTGAAGAAGCAGAAGACAGAGCCAGCACATTGCAGACGTAGGTAGTGTCTTGGGAAAGGAGCGAGCGAGGAGCAGGACACATGAACTCTACCAGTCTCTCTTTTGGTTTGAGAGAGGCTGCTCGCACTCGCAACATGTCAAGCCCAAGAACGGCTTTTTGATAGTCGCATGCGCAAAAGTTATGCAGGAACAGGAGAGGCATAGTGTTGTATTCTGTTGTTTTATACGCTGCCACTTGGCCATGGCGACGTCAACCTCATTTTTCATTGCCCAGTCTCTTTGTAGGAACAAGAACCGCAACTCGCAGTCATCACAATAGGCCAATGTGTTTTTGTAAATTAAGGCATGAAGCTCCGAACAGATCATCGCGGGAACAGGTCCATGCTTTTTTTGAGTTGTTTTGCGAAGACACAGTCGCACACTTCGCCGCACATGCGCTCGAGAATTCGAAGTTTTGGACAATGCTCAACACATGGGGACTGCTCACATTGTTTTTGAGAAACTTCGAAGGGAAAGTGAGTAATGAAGAAAGAAGTAGTGTAAGTACCGAAGCGCGACTTTATATAGATCGATTTTCGGGTGATTGTCGGGGCGCACAGCTGGAGCTGGTTAGCAGAGAGACTGCGATGGTGATCATCATCACCAACACATCGCATCGCAAAGAGTGCACACCAAACTCGCGAATGACACAGAAAAGCGGTAATTGTCCTCTGACGGGAGTATGCGCCATGCAATGCTATCCCACCAAACGCCACGGTCTAAACGCCTTGCACTGTTACAATATCACAGCTCTTCCACTTCCCGCTCAACACTACTCGTCCTCTCACGAGCCTTTGACTTCCCTTTCTCCATGCGAAAGCCCACTTCCGTCCTCGCATCATCCGTGAGCCTTCCCCACTCAAGCAACAGCCTAAACATGTACACCTCCATGTCCTCCTTCCTCAACACCTTCTCCGTCCACACTTTGCCATCTCGTGCAATCTTCTCTGCAGCCTTGATATGACCCTCCATCATACGCTTGTTCCTCGCCTCGACACCATACCCACCAAAGTAGGCAAGCGAAGAAAAGAGATCGTGTAAACGAAGATCCACAGGAACGAAATGTTTCCAGGCAGTGAGGCGGCCTTCGTACCATTCGCGAAAGAGGGCAGCCTTGAAGACCACGGAGTTGGACTGTAAGAAAGGGAGGAAACGGCCAGAGAAGCCGGCGCCATCCGCGTCGAACAGGTAGCGGTAGCGCCAGTGCTGTTTGAAGTCGATAGGGTCACCGAAACCGAACTCGCGTGTCTGGTCGATGCAATCTTGACCTGCACAGCGCGCTATCGGACCCACTAGGCGGACATCAGTCTTTGTCTCGAGAAGCCTCTTAATGTCATTAGTGCGCTTCAGCACATACTCCAGGTGGCCACTATGATCGGGTTTCGGGAGAAGGATCGGTTGACGGGATGTTTCGTTGTTCAGGAGATGTACAATTCGTTGACGGAGCATACCCTTCCAAGTGCCATGGGTAGTAACACCTTCCGTGGTCGTCCCGCGCCAGAAGAGGACATCCGCTTTGTCTTGGAAGTGAGGATCAGGGAACTTTTCATCGAAACCATACTTGCTTTTGCCCAAGTAATTCCACGGCGATGGATATCTGATGTCGACAAACCCGGGAGCACGACTCTGGCTGAAGATTGGAACCATGTCATGAGTACCCATGAGACTAGCAGGACTGAGATGCATGCCATGGAGATTGGCGATATCTGGCTGATGGCACGGCTCTGATGATAAGCTCCAATTAGCCACGAATGCGCCCATGGAATGGCCTTGGGTACAAGTGTGACAGAAGGATCTCGTCTGCCAGTGCCGCTCTTTGCGTGCGCGCGAGTCAGGTGGGCATGCGACAGAACCGAAAGTCTCATACGAATGCTTGATGCGAGCGTCGACGAAAAAATGCGGGTCTGTTCGTACGCGGTCCACATCCAGCCATTTCTCCGCGCGGTCGGCGCTGAAGTCTTTCCCTGGGCGAGACGAGTCAGGGGAGGGGTACTGCTGTGGTTTGTCAAGCGCATCTCGCAACCGCTCGTACGGTGCAGCCACGCGACTCTCATCATTCAGGTTCAGGGCAAGATCCATGTCTGGAAGCGATTCGGAGAATTGCTGGATCATGGCCGCCGCGCCATCCATCATCCAACGATGCGTACCGGGGACGTTGTTGAAGACCTCCACCTTCCCGTTTCTTATGCGTAGCCCACCGACCCCCTCATGCGTAGCCAAGACAGTGGCAGTACGTAAGCGAAGATCATCGGCGTTGAAGGAAGAGAAGGGTGCCAAGTCTTGTTCGATATTGTCGTAGTCATCGATTACAATGGAGTTCCGGCTAATGGCGAAGTGATACCACTTGTCGAAATTCGGCGGAGGGTCGCGGTTGTAACGTTTCCGATAGTGCACAACGGCCTCAGAAAGGGATTTGCTCCGGTAAGCTTGTGATGCCCACCGGTCGTGCTGGACTGTCGCGATATCGATCAAGGTAGTGATGGGATGTTCGAGAACGGGACCGTGCCGACGATATACGACAACACCAATGGAGAAGGCGATAAGAAGCACGATGAATCCAGCCGACTGGTTCCTGCCCAGGCGGATGGGTACTTTCGATCGTATGCGGGTCTCGATGCTGGTGTCTGTGACGAGGTAGAGGATGAGCGCAATGGTGAGCAGAGTCAAACACAAAACAAGTCCGACGGTGGATTTTGGTGGGAACGAATAGGACACGCCGGTGCCCAGAGCACGGAGAACGCCAATGTATGCAGAGGAAAATGCGCCAAGGAGCAAAGCGCTCATAACGCCATACAATCGAGCCTAGGAGGTCAGCGACAGAGTACCAGACGGGATGTAGTAACGTACCGATTTGAGGAAACATAACGTCATAAAGGGTATCATCAACGATAAACGCAAAAGACCAAGGAGATATTCAGACGAAAACGAGAGCATCCACTCGCGATGCTCAGGCATTGCGGGGTATATGATGATGCCGGCGACGAGAAGAACCAAAGAAGATGCCTGTTTAGGGTCAGATGTGTAATGGTGCTTGAAGGCGATTGACGTACAGTAAGTGTCAAGCCGACTAAGAGGTGATTCGAGGTGCCATCTGGGAGGTGGATGGTCCAGTCGTCCGCCTCGGAGATGCCATCGTCGATCAGACGGTATGCTATCTGGACGATGACGCAGTCCAGCAAGAAGCCGAGGAACTGAAGGAAAGGAATGGCGGTTGCAGTCGAGTCTGCGATGGGACAGATGTAGTTGGAGCGCAGCGAGCTGGACTTGATGATGACAAGGAAGCTGCTGACAGAGAGCAGGAACGAGGGAATGATGTATCGTGTGGAGCCGTCGAAGATGAAGCTGTAGACGCGGTCGAGCTGGGTACGCGGGCGCGTGTCAGCGCTCCAGGCGGGGTATTGTCGCTGACTGGGGTGCCGAATGCTGTGGTAGAGGGCAGCGACGAGGGGAAGGAATGACTAGATCAGTCAGTACTGTTGGCGCGATGGGAGGGGTTTGCGCACCAATGCAGAAGGGCCGCTGCACTCAACGTCCTTGGTGACGCGGTGGAAGATGGCTATGCGCCCACATATCGCGAACAGCAGGACGGCCAACAGCGCGCCGACAGCCCGGACGCTCCATCCTCTCCGCCGGCCTGGCTGGCCTGCCTCTGTCCATATCTCTTCGGCTGCAGGTCTGCTCTGCACCTGGTTCAGGGCTATGGCGATATATCTTGTATGCGGTTGCGGCTGTGCACTGCGCGACGACCAGGCTTCAATTGCGACAACGGCGAGGCCAGTCAGCAGCAGGACGATGGCGACGGTGTGCAGCGGCTTGTCGAAGGCGAAGGAGTAGTCGACGGGGGTTGCAGTGCTCAGGTACCCGGATGCTAGGACGAGGCCGCTATTGTCTTGTCAGCTGGTGTGCTGCTGGTAGCCTAGGACTGTGCTTACCACGGGAAGAAGAGGGCCTTCCTGTCCATGACCGCCGCATTCTTCGTGGCTTTTCTTTACAGCGGTGGGGGGAACAAGTAGTCGCGACAGGCAGCGCTCAACATGGCCTGATGGTGATGGACAATTGAGCGACGTGAGAAAGTGATTGTACTGAGGCCCGCGTCACTGGGAGCACGGCTGCCCGGCACCTGCAGCCATACCACCGGGCTGTGCTAGAGACCCTCACACTAACGGGAGGTGGAGAAGTCCGTGCCCACCCCGAGTCGAACGTCTGTTAGCGGTTCTGTTATACGCAGATACGCACTTCTACGACGCATCCCATGTTTCGTCCACTGCGACTCGCTGCGTCGACATGGCAGTCGATGGGTGAAGGCACCCTGCAGTCGCCGATCGGACCCTGGGACGCGATCTCCAGGAACCGTCCGCAATTACATCACGCACACGAGACGGCTATCACGGCAGCTATTGCACTGCTTCGCCCCGCTGTGAGACGTGCGCAACTTGTGATCGCCGCTCTTGGTCGCCCTTAGCGGTATCAACTCTTCTTCAATTCTTTACCATGATGTTTGCCACTGCGACACCGAGTTCACTGCAGTCGTCATCAGCCCTGGCGCTAAGCTACTATCGAAACAGCTTTTCTTGCGAGCGAATGGTGGGGTACCTACATGTCTTCAGACGCGGGAACATGCATGCGCCTCACTTTGTGGTGGCGCCAAGCACACGCGGCTGTCAGCATGTCATGCTCGTATTGATATGTGAATACAGTCATGATGGTGTCCACTTTGACGTTCTCGCATTGTAATGACTCCAAGACTAATGCGCCAGGAACCCGCTTTTGTGAGCAAAGGAGCTTCGTTCGCGGCACTGTAGCAAAATTGGAGCTGCCGGCGAAAACTGGCCGAAGACGATTACCACATCCCTAAGGACTGGCAGTCTGATGTCCGATAAAGCGCCGTGGTGCAAAGACTACTACTGCTAGGTCTTCGGCGCGGATACATGATCCAACGATGCTTCAGCTCAGACGACTTATAGCTTTCTTTTGCGGCGATGGTCAAAATCGGAGTTGGATGAGTGGGGTGATCCAAAACCTCCGCCAACGACATCACTACTATCCAATGGCATCAGGGTCTTATCAACTTGGCTTGGAGTATTCCGTGCAGTGAACATGAGCCCGGTGTATCTGCCCCCAAAAAAGAAGAGTCGTGCCAACCTACTGTGGGCGTGCTTGGTTCGTGAGCACATCGAGGAGGGTGGTATCTGCATGGAACTGTGAGAGTGTGATTGAGTTCTCCAAGCATCTGAGGACAGATGCAGACACTATTCTACAACCTGGAACTCAGACATTATCACATACGTTATGTATTACTCGTCAGCTAATTCGCATATGTGTGCGATACCGTTATTTGGTTCCATCCACTTCATCTACTGGTAATGCGACATCCCGAACCGAGTAGCGAGCCACTCACGACCCAGCAACACACAGTTATTACATACACGAGGGTACTCTCGAAAGCAATATTTCGCGATTATCGGAGACTTCGAGCATCAACCAAAGCCGCAGTCCAGATTTGACCTCGCCAACCGTCACCATTGATGGCTTCCATGTCACATGCCGGGTATATAGGGCTTAACCCGCGATGTCGTCTGCACCTACCAAAGAGCGGTTGCTTCGTAAACACCCAATTGCGAGGGCAACAGCGAATGGCGGGGGCCGCAGCGGAGCGAGAACAGGTGGGCAGCACCCTTCCTAGTTTAGCCCGTTAGACTTATTACACCATTCACATTGAACCACCTATCCATAACATTCCAGACGCTATTAGTCTCTACTCACGTCGCGAAGCCGCTCTCAATAAACCACCACCCCACAACACAATACCCGATGACCATCACTAAGGTTCGCGGCGCTGCCAGAAAGGCGAAGAAGCGACAAACCCTCTTGTGACCAGCCCTTATTCATTTACTTGCAACAAGAGTTAACGCATCATATAGGCTGGGTCACAGAATGCTCCGCCTCTACGTAGGCACATCGCGCCGCATATTCATGATGCATCTAGACATGCTTTGCGAGCGATCCACCTTCTTCAAAAACCAGCTCCAGGAAACAAGGCAGGATATCGAGGGCAACTGTGTCACATGCCACGAAGATCTCGATCCTGTCGCTCTAGACTTGACATACTGCAAGACATGTGGGAACAACGTTCACGAAAACTGCAAAGACGAATGGTACAAGATCGACAACACATGCCCTGTATGTCGTGCACAATGGGTCGAGCAGCCATACTTCCAGTCGATGGATCTTGCACAGGTTGAAGTCAATGGGTTCGATATGTACGCTCAGTGGTTCTACGGATACAGCCTCCCAGCATACAACGCGGATGGAGAGGGCGGTGAACTTCGTTGCATCCGGCTGATCAACGCGCATATCGTGGGCGACCTCCTGAAAGACAGTCAGTTCGTGCAAGCTGTGCGCAAGGAGATCATCAAGTGCAGCCTGAACATATCAGATGCGTCTCGCTACACACTCCTTACTCATGTTTACAAGAGCACAAATGGCCGCTGCGCTCTTCGAAAATTGTTCATCGACTTGCACATTCTCAGGAATAGGCACATAATGGCTCAGATGCGTGAAGCTCCCGAGGACATCACTCATGACCTTATACGCCGTTTACTGGAGAGGTCGAGGGCTCTTCGTGACGAAGATGTCTGGAGCTTCATGAGCGACGAAGGATATATCGAACAGGACGAGGCAAATATTGACGAGGAAGATGACACCACTGGAAATGAGAGCCTGGACAGTTGAGCAAGCGGGTATCGATCACGCTCAGCATGGTCGTTGGTGAGGGTTTGGGGTCATTCGAGCAATTAAGGCAAGACAGTTCCGCAGCCTGTAGAACCTGGGCTATCAAACAGATGCGGCTCGTCTTCTAGGACAGTTAGAGTATATTTGAAAAGGAATAAACTCACGTGTAACTACTCGAGCGCGTGCCACACGCATTCGCAAGGTCAGCAGACGGGAGAACCATGAGTAGTGTATCCAGTCGCCATAGCACACACAGGATGAAGTATAGCAACCATGCGCATACGTCGAATAGGCATCAAAATCGCGCCTTCCAATCTCTCGAAATGTGTCCTGTCGTCTCCGCCAAGCCGCTCGCATCCCACCCCCGAACTCGCATCCCTCGCCCAAACCAGGTTAGTCATCAAACCACCGAAGAACCACCAGGTTCCTGCATGCCACTAAACCGCACACGGCATTGTAAACTTCATCAACCACCCACCACCAACCCCCTCCAACCAATCACGCGCGCTGCGCAGATGTGCGCACGACGCCCGTGGAATCCGGGTCGGAGGGTTTGGCACGACCGTCTCGCCGTTACGCACGTTTGTTTTTGCCGATGCATGGGGCTGAAAGGCGCGAGAACCACGTTAGAACCACGTTTACGCTTCTAGCAAGCACCTGGGCATGCAAGGTGCAGGTGGCCCTGCGTTTTTTTATTAGGCTGACAAGCACTGGTGTATTCGGTATGTTCCGGATGGGAACGTGGGTGGAGGTACATATACGAGGCTATAGTACTTCGAGGTGGTGAACCGCTCCAGCAATTTCGACTTTCTTACCTGCTTTCGTGTGTGTGTGTGGGGGTATTCAACTACCAGGACGCCACGATGGCTGCTACCAGCACCCCACCAGAAAAGGAACCGCACATATCCTCCCAACCCATCACCTGGAAGAACTGGTACAGGAAGATAAACTGGCTCAACACAACCCTCGTCATCCTAGTCCCAAGCTACGGTCTCTACCTCGCTCGTTCCACATCCCTCACCCTCCCAACATTCCTATGGAGTATTGTCTACTACGCCACAACCGCCTTCGGTATCACAGGCGGATACCATAGGCTGTGGAGCCACCGATGCTACTCCGCACGTCTCCCCCTACGCTTATTCCTCGCCTTCACAGGAGCAGGAGCAATCCAAGGTAGCATACGGTGGTGGAGTGCTAATCACCGCGCTCATCACCGGTGGACGGATACGATGAAAGATCCCTACTCGGTTATGCGCGGACTCTTATTCTCCCATATCGGATGGATGGTGCTGAACAACGATCCGAAAGTTAAAGGACGAACGGACATCTCTGATCTGGATAGCGATCCCATCGTCGTGTTCCAACACAAGCATTACGGCAAACTGCTCCTGTTTACAGCCTGGATCTTTCCTGCCATGGTTGCTGGTTTGGGATGGGGCGATTGGTGGGGTGGATTTGTGTATGCGGGTATTATACGGGCGTGTTTCGTACAACAGGCTACGTTTTGTGTGAATAGTCTCGCGCATTGGATTGGCGAGCAGCCGTTTGATGATCGGAGGAGTCCGAGGGATCATGTGTTCACTGCGTTGGTGACGATGGGGGAGGGGTATCATAACTTTCATCATGAGTTTCCGTCTGATTACCGTAAGTTGCTGCTTCTTTTGAGCTATGGAAGCTATGATAATACTGATGCTTGAAAGGGAACGCGATTGCCTGGTACCAATACGACCCTACTAAATGGCTCATCTGGATCATGTCGAAGATCCCGGTCTTCCCACTAACATACGACTTGAAGACTTTCCGCTCGAATGAGATTGAGAAAGGTAGACTCCAGCAGCAACAAAAGGCTCTCGACAAGAAGCGATCTATGCTCGATTGGGGTGTGCCACTCGCTCAGTTGCCGGTGATTAGTTGGGACGACTTCCAGACTCAGGCTTCAGCTAAGGGTGCTGCTTTGGTGGCGATTGCTGGAGTGATACATGACGTTTCGCCATTCATCGCTGATCATCCTGGCGGCAAGACTCTGATTAAGAGTGCGATTGGGAAGGACGCTACTGCAGTGTTCAACGGTGGGGTATATGAACATTCGAACGCGGCACATAATTTGCTGTCGACAATGCGTGTTGGCATATTACGAGGCGGACAGGAAGTTGAAGTTTGGAAAACAGGTGGTGAGAAAGACACCAGAGATACCAAAGGGCTCGGTGTTGTCAGGGCTGGTGATCAGATCACGAGGGTAGTTGCGCCAGCTACAGCTGCCACAGCAGCCTGAACGATATGAGGTCGAGTATTGAATCGTTTATTTCAATCAAACAACTCTGGTATCGTATACTGTCCTCATCCTACTTGTTCGAAGGGACCTCCTCCCATTGTACTCCGACCCATTCCTCCAAATATCCGACTTCTCCTTCCTGAACATCGTTGGGTTTGCAGTCTTTGCTGCATACTGCCATGATAATAGTGCCCCATTCCATGCCGTCGAGACTCATCTCATCAGCCTCAAGCTCGGTGATCGCATGCGGTGTTAGTTGAACTTCGAAGACTCTGTCCGCGCCACAGGTCGAACAGCGAGGGAACCCAGCCCCACTCCGTGAGCCTGCTGTCTTGACTTTTGCATTCGACGAGGAACCGTTCTCCGAGTGTGGACCTAGAAGCTTGCCGATAGCATCGTTGTCGCTGTACAGGAGCGGCTTGCCTTTGTACTCATATCGTAGCACCTGCTCTGCATTCTCTCCGATGCGATCTGCAAACTTCTGGAACGTCCTGTCCATGGATGACTCAAACACCTCCTTGTCTTCTTTTCCACCACCGCTACCGCTGCCTTCATTATCTGTGTCCATCCGCACGTTCGCTGGGATCGAGGGTGTTGAAGGGGCGTCTAATGTCTCGTATTCGGCGTCGAGGTGATAGTGAGGGAACGGTGTAGGGAAGGCGGAGTCTGCTGGCCATGGCTCATGTGGACGCGGAGGCTGTTGTTCGGAGGGAGGTGGTGACGAGAGACGAGCTTTGGATGCGAACGTCTCGGGAAGGGTCGTAGAGGCTTCGTCTTTCTTCTCTTGGGGCTCGCTAACTTGCACTGCGGGCGTGGGAGTCGATGCGCCGAAAGGATTCGCACCTGGTTTGGAGAAGGGGTTCGATGATGCTGCGCCATTCGGGTTGGACGAAAACGGGTTCGAGAAGGGATTCGCGGATGTCGATGCGCCTGTCCCGTTCTTCACTCCGAACAGCGACTCGCCAATCTTGGGCTGCGGCTTCGCTTCTTCCTTGACTTCCTTCTTCTCGGCCCTGGGGGCGCTAGCCTTGTTGTTGGCGCCTTTTGCGATGCGCACTCCGCGAATGCCCCTCACACTGCCCTCCTTCCTTCTACACGGCTTGCGCCGACATGTCCAGATGTAAAGCCGCCGCTCGTGGCCAGGAAAGTTGTCGGGAAGGTCGCCGTTGAGTTCGAGGAGGAGGCTGAGGTAGCCATTGCAGACTTTACATTTTGCTAAGGCGCCAGAAGGGGCGGTCTTCTCATCTATCCAGCTCTACTATGATCGTCAGAAAGACGCTCGACGTGGTTGATGATATGCGTACCGGTGCGCCTCCAATGTGGGAAATCGCGTCGCCCGTTGCTTCCCTCGCTGCATATCCTAGCAGAACATTCGTCTCGGTGTAGTCGCCTCCATCGTCTGAAGAATCACTGTCATAGGGCGCCATTCTGGTTGTTCTCGTGTATATTTCCACAGGTGATTGTTTGGCGGGGTCTAACTTTTTTGAATATGACGCGGGGCTGCTCGGTGGCCAATGCGCCTTTTGTCGCACTGAGCGAATTTGACCAAGCCTGCAACACCAACTCTTCGTCGCTCATCTACACAACCACCATGGGCGCCCCTTTCGACTTCGCGCCTGAGCGGCCGGATCACATGCAGCAGATCCTTGATGGACTGGATCGCTACAACCCAGAGACGACGGGTGTCTTCCAGGACTATGTCATGCAGCAGTGCGAGAACCAGACGTACGACTGCTACGCCAACCTCGCCCTGTTGAAGCTGTACGTGTCTCCCCTACTCTTCCTCCCATGCTACAAGATGAATAAACAACCACAACGTTTCCTATTACCCGAGGGATGGAGCATGAATCACTCCCCCGCTGAAGTTTATTATTAGCTCTATCTGACAGCTTTCTCCTGACTACCATTGTACCTCAAGCATCATCGTTACATCTGCTAACCACGATGCTCCAGCTACCAATTCAACCCACACCTTGCCCGTGACGAGACCATCACCAACATCCTCGTCAAGGCTCTCACCGTCTTCCCCTCCCCCGACTTCTCCCTGGGCCTGTCCCTCCTCCCCCCACACGTCCTAGCTCCTCTTTCATCTTCATTACACAACCCAGCTGCTGGCGACGCGCCGCTATCAGAAGCTGTCCAGAAGCTCAACGAGCTGAGGAATTTGCTTGAAGGTGCCGACTACTCTACCTTCTGGTCCACACTAGACTCCGACGACCTGTACGCCGACTTGATTGCCGATGTCTCAGGGTTTGAGGAGCTGATGCGCGTACGCATCGCTGCAACCGTCAGCCAGGCGGTGCGCGAGGTTGACCGCAGCATCCTCGAGTCGTGGTTGAACCTCTCTGGAAGCGAGTTCGACAACTTCGTCGGAAGCGTTTGCGGGTGGAACATCGATGGCGCCAAGATCAAGGTGCCTATCAACAAGGACAACGAGGCTAAGGGCACCGTTGTCCGTGAGAACGTCAAGTTCGATCGTAAGTACATCAGCACCACAAACGTCGAGTCGCTGCTAACAAGCCTATCAGAATTCGCAAGGGTCATCAAGAGGGCATACGAGCAGCCCGCATGAGCGACATGATTTATAGTATGACGACATGAGGCTACGGTTTGCACGGTCGGCGTTTGAGGCGGACATTACAACTGCATCAGTATGCGACAGAAGCGTACCAGCTGGCCTTCGACAACCGCACAGGTTGATTTCGATGGCTTGCTATATACCCCAAAAGTACGCCGCTATGAGCAGGGCCCAGGAGCATGAAATCTCCATGGGCTAACAAAGATCAATCACATAAATCCGACAAAGTTCAGACAAAGTTCACTGCTCCTCCTTTCCTTCTTTCGCAATCTAGATCTCCTTTCCGTTTCGCTTCTAACAACCCAGTCCCTGTCAGAAAACGGTGGATGACGGTCCCATAGGCTCGGAGAATCCTGACCTAAGCTTCTCACACTCGCCAATAATCAGCCGCATGTCTATCATTCGTTATTAAATGTCCGACATCTGGAGCAACTTCTGGCTTGTAACATGGCGCGACAGTCGCATTGAATCGTACTGCGATAGGGAGTGGTGCCAAGTCGATGCGCAACGGCCCCGTGAATTTCGCTTATGCGTACGCCACCTTTGCCTCTTACCAACCGTCCAACCCTGTCAACAACAACACCAAGGACAACTTCTACGTGTTTACCATTGCGCATTCCAGTCGATAACCATGTGGCGCGGCGGGTTAGCTCCTTTCGATCAGGTTTTGACCCTGACAGCTGAAGCTTGTTCGACATGATCACAGCCTGGAGTGTGCTTTTTGCGTTGAACTATGCAACGCGAGTCTGCGATTGTATATGGTTATGGTAGGGGTCGATGTCTTTTGCGGAATTCCTTACCTTCACTTTCACCTTCACCTTGGTCGGTTTCGCTTCGAGATAACCGGTGTCCACATTCCTCCAGTATCTACCAGTAACATTGCGAGCTCACATGCCCGTCCATGTCACACACAACATACACGAAATCTCCACATCACCGTCCAAAGACCAATCCTACTGACTTGGAACAATTCAAGTCGAAGTGCACTGGTAGCAACATCTAGCTCACGTCACACGCGGCTTCTCGTCAGGTCTCACTCGTGATCGCCTCGGCTCAGCTGCTTCAGCTACCTGCAGGTTACACGGAGCTGAACGGTCCATCAGTTTGAATCACATTCAAAAAGCGATTGAAAGTCTGCAAAATCGCCCAGTTGTACGACCTTCCCAAACATCGACAATACGTCATCATGCCTCTCCGGGAATTCTTACTCTTCATTGTGTGCGCCATTCTCACCTTCGCGACCGCGCAAGCCAGTCCACTATCGTCACCGCAGCAAGCGCCTTCTGTCAAGCGCGGCACGAATGCCGTTGTCAATCCCTCATTCGAAATCCCTGTGCTGTCTCCGTGGATGGATATGGTAACCGGTTCGTGGTACTCGCGCGGAATATCCACCTCCCCTACAGGCGGACACTCCGGCAGTAATCTCTACGCCGCGACATCGAATAGCTCAGCGGTCCAAGCTACACTCACGTTATCGCAATCCTACATTGATCTTCCTGTCGGTGCGACGGTCGATTGCTACGCATGGGTTAACGGAAGGAGACCGAATGGGCAAACGCGCGTTGAGATCTTTCTGGATCAAGTCAGCTGTGGAGAAGCACTTCATATGGGGGCTGGACAAGAAGGCTGGACGAAGGTTGGAGGGAAAGTTCAAGTGCAAGATGTACCTGGAGGCGTTGGACATTCGGTTGCCGTCAGTGTGCAGGGCGATGGTGTTGAGGATGAGGAAGGCTGGAGAGTGGCTGTTGACGATGTTGGCGTGATGGTCGGATGCTAGACGAGCGGAAATGAGTGGCATGATTCAAGTGATCAGGTCAGGCTGGGTAGAGAAAAGCCGTGTCAGCTGGAGATTGTCCAAGGGCTAAGACAAATAAAAGTGTCCAACAAAGAGCTGTCACTGTCGAGTGAACTTGATCTACCAGAGACAAGGAGAAAGATATGGAGCTACGATATCCACAGAGGCGAGACCGAGTATCTTACTAAAAGACTTCGCGCTAGCGGTCGGATTTGGCAGCTGCAGTACTCTACCCAGAAGTATTAACTATCCCCCGATCGTCGATCAACCGCGATTTCCAAACACTTCAATCACTCCGGTTCCTTCAGTCCAATCTCCGCCGCCTTCCGGTCGCAGAACTCGGCCATGTCCACATCCTTGATACTCAGTCCCTCGGGCTTATGCGTAGTCCACTCAATCTCGACCCTATTATACAGGTTCGACCAACTCGGATGATGCTTCTTGACCTTGCACTCATCCGCAACGAGCGACATGAACCGCCAAGCCTTTGCGAAACTGGTAAATGTAAAGGTGCGCGTGATACTCTTCTTCCCAGCGTTGATTTGCCATGCAGGAGAGAGGCTGGACACGCGTTCGGGTAAGTCAGTGGGCTGGTTGGCCGCGTAGATCATGTCATATGCTGCATCTTGTTTCGGCTGCGCTGCCGGACTAGATGACGGACGAGAGCCAGTGGATAGTGACCGGAACCCCGTACGTGCGCTTGCGTATCCCGCATAAGGTAGGGAGGTAGCTTGTTGCAGCGGCGGCATTTGTGTTTGGAAGCGGGTCAGCAAAGACGTTTTGGTGCGACAGTGATGCTGGCACAACGCTTGATAAGGTGAGCTGTGATTCGATGGTTAGATGGGTTTGAGTTCTGAGTCATCAAGGCAGGTGCTCGGGGCTTTGGTCAGACGAGGGAGTGGCTTGTTTGTTGGTCTTGGGGTCTTGGGGGGACTAGTTGGTGGACTTACGGGAGAGCCCGTAAGAGATTTGGGGGCCTTGTCATGATGTAGATGGACTTTGGTGGTGGTGAGGGGTTCAAGTGCAAGCAAGCATTGATGGATTACGGCTAGTTCCCTTTTCAGAAAGAGTATAGGAGTAATTTATCAGACTGTACCCAGAAGAGAAGAATGATTAGTTGTAGGTTGCACAACAGATGCAAAGGCGATGCGCAGTGAGGAGCGGAGTAGGAGTGAGAGCTAACTACTACGATACGCCTTGCAAACGCGCATGGACCAAGGGTCTCGAAGATTACGGAGTACCCAAACGGCCATGCATCTAATCAAGATTTTGAGGAAGACAATGAGAGTTGTGTAATGACAAGACTCGTGCATGAAACTAGATGGGATGAGATGAGTATCACAAGATTCGCCTTGACAGCCATCGGCTGATGCTGCACATGCGCTTAGATGGACAGATGGGAATAGCAACGGCTGATCCGCGCGGCAAGTCATCAGCGTGGAGACATTGAAGGAAGGCGTACTGAAGCAGCGATTAACCTATCTCAGAGCGCAACAAACACTCCATTCGGTCCTTACGGGAGCTTCGGATCTGGAGACACATACATCCGATATACACTCTGTAATCAAACGCGAGAGACTAGCCCGTAGAGGATTAAGGTGTGTTTGACGGGTACCAGAGGGTCGGAGTCGGGGAATTGGTCAGCATCAGCGCGCAAAAAGCAGGTCGCTGGGATGCAGTAGGCAGGTCGTCGGATGGCAGCCGAAGCCAGACAGAGAAGGGCTCGGGGCGCTGATTTGCGCAGCGTGAGATGGGGCGAGTCGTGATGGCATGAGGGGAGCGTGTGCCATGGATTGCATTGTCCTGCTGCTTGAGCGTTCCCGAGGCCGACCTTGCCGCCCTGCTCTGTATATAGCGCGCATCGCCCTCTTCTTAGTCAAAGCTGCGTAATCCACTCGACCAACTGCATCGTCACGATACAGGTGAGCTGCCCCAGCGTCCTACAACCCGAGACGCGCAACCAAAATGCCGTCGCAACACTGCGCGCCTGTCTTGGCGCTGGCGAGCGCTGAAGCTGACTCTCACAGCACCCGCGCGCGCTCTTCACGCACGGCAGCCTGCCCTCTCGCACCACCACCTTGTCGCGACGTCACCACCGCCGCCGGACCGCGCCCGAGGACCGCTGCTGCCACCCCGTCTGCTGCCGCCCCAATTCCCACGTTGCTGTCTAATCAACGCCACAACACCCTCGCTGCGGTGCTCCCGTGCGACGCGCCTTGAATGAGCCAAACTCTGGATCCTGCGATCCAAGCCAGCACTGGCTATAACATGCAGGCATCTGCCGCTCAGGTAAGCTGCGCTGACTATTCAGGCCCGTTGCGCTGCTGACACGCCGCTTCAGGATCAATCCAAGCCGACCATAGAGATGAGTTAGTGCCCCGCGCATCCCTACCCTCCTGCCGATTACTAACACGTATCGTCGTGCAGGCTTAAGAGAACATCTGCTCGCTGCTGGCGCTGGACAGCCCGGCGTGCAGCCTCTCCCCCAGCACTCCCCACACGCCCAGCATTCCCAGCACCCGCACACTGCTGGCCCACCACACGCCATCGACCCGGCCATTGGGGGCTCCGCCTACGACATGAGCGCCGGCGGCCCCGACGATGGGAACACGAGCGAGGGTCGCTCCAAGGGACGGAGAGAGCTGTCGACATCTAAGCGTGCCGCACAGAATCGCGCTGCCCAGGTACATGCAACGCGCGCATTCCAATGGCACAAGCTAACACCACCAGCGCGCATTCCGCCAGCGTAAGGAAGAGTACATCAAGCAGCTGAAAGACCAGGTCAAGGAGTTCGAGCAGCTATGCGAGCTGTACAAGACGCTCCAAACCGAGAACTACCAATTGCGCGATTACATCATCAATCTGCAATCGCGACTACTCGAAACCCAAGGCGAGATACCACCTGCGCCGGCCGGTGTAGATCTCAACCGGCCCCACGAACAGCCAAACATGCACCAACAACCGAACCCACCACAGCCGCCCCAACAGCCCGAGCAACCACAGCAGCAACAGCAGGGCTCGAACAACAACAATGGAGGACTCTCGGAGCACCAAATCGGCGAACTGCAAATGGCAGCGCAAGCTGCAGCAGCCGCCCAACACAGCGCATCAGGCAACAAGCACACCAGCTCTGAAGGTTCGTACGACTACGCCGAGAAGCGCCAAAAGGTCGACGAGCCACCGCAAGGTCAGCAGCACCCTTCGCCGTCCTCTTTCTACCCCAACCCAGACGCTTATTGAAGATGAAGAAGCAGCCGGTCCGATCCATGGCTTACCAGCATAGTAGGCTCCGGTTCCTCCGCCGCAGATTACGACGCTTTCGTCAACGAACTGCAGCAATCGTCCAGCAAGCAGACCACATAGGCACATCGATACTCACATACCCCCGTCGCGTCTGCTCATCTCCTCCTCCTCCTCACCTCTTATCGCTATTTTAATTCGCTTCTTCGCCATACTTTTCTAGCCTCGCTTTATGATGTAATGCATAGGCCCTGAAGCCTGTCCTTTTATTCGCTCGGGCCGGCGGTGTTTTACTGTGCTGGGCGTATGGAGTTTGTGTGTCATTGACACACTTACCACGTTTTTATTCCAACGCAGTGTATGGGTCAGGGTAGACTGGACCGTATTTGTAGCCTCTCCCCGACAGGGTTCTGTGCTGCGCTGTGCTGTGCTGTGCTGTTTTAGGGGAATACCAATGTTTTCGGTGGCTTCGAGCTGCTTCCACCCTCATACCTTTATGCGGTTGAGTGAGACCTTCGGTCTTGCCTGCGATGAGTATTGTTTCGCGTGTTCCTTGATATCTATGCGCGTGTCGTCGCTGAGTCTGCTCAAGTTTGTACGGTACGATATTGTAAATGGCGTTCGGTAGTCCATTGCAGCCGAATAAATCGCCGAGCGGATGTTGGCATTGAGACGACACCTCTTGATCCAGCTCTGTGACTGCAAGCAAAACGCTCCTTCCCTGGAGCTGGAAATTCACGACAATCACTCATCGCGTGCGAAATTCTCAGGAGACTCATAGTGTGTAACTCTATAAATTACAATCTGGTACATTAAACGATTGGTATCATACTCCATATCATGCCCCATCCGCGCATTCATCGCATAAAAAAAGGTGACCTATCAAACAGTCCAAAGGAAGAAGGAAGCTCTAGCTGACATCTAGAAATGGGGCGTGTTAAGCGCCATAACCATGAGCAGACCGGAGATAAGACCAGCACCGGGCAGGGTGATGACCCATCCAGAGAAGATGAAGCCAACCTGCTTCCAGTTGACGGCCTTGAGGTCAAAGTTGCAGAGCGCAACGCCAATGGTGGCACCAGTGAGACATTGCGTGGTGGAGACGGGGAGAGCGAGACGCGAGGCGAGGAGCACGGTGATGGCGGCACCGAGCTCCATGCTGAAACCACGGGTGGGCGAGACTTGGGTGATCTTGTTGCCGAGCGCGCGTACAATGTGGTAGCCGTAGAACCAGAAACCGATGCCGAGGAGGAGACCGGCGACGACGAGGATCCAGATGGGGGTGTCGGCTTCCTTGGTTACGACACCAGTGGTGTAGGTGTTGTAAGAACCGACCCATGGGCCGACAGCGTTGGCAACTGCGATGGGGAATTAGCATGTGTGTGGAAATGAGTGTTTCAAAGAGTATAGCTTACCATCATTGGAACCGTGGGCAATAGACATCATCATGGCGGAGGCAACTTGGGCGTAGGTCCAGAGATGCTCGACGCGGTTGTCGTAGACAATAGCGCGGGAGTGGACATCGGCGAGATCCTTCTGGGTAACTACATCGCGGGAGACACCCTGGAGAAGGATAAACTTGGTCCAGTTGGCGATCTTCTTGGGAGAGTAGAAGGGAAGGTGCTCGACGGGCTTCAACCAGCGCTCCTCAGGCTCAGGGGTGGCGGGGACAATGTGAGCTACGGCGCCATCGCGGGGAAGAGGACGGGAGAGGCCGCGGCCACCTTCGACGTCAATGTTGTCGCTGTCAGAAGACTTGTTGTCGAGGGAAGTAGAGTGGCCAACAGCCTTCTCGCCCTTGAGTCCATCGCTCTCTTGGATCGGGACAGGGGCAGCCTTCGCGTAGTAGTCGGTGACGACCTGGTCGCCCTTGCCAGGGAAGTAAATGGGAGGGTTCTCGCGGTACAGAAGGGGACCGAGAGGAATGTGCCACGCCCTCAGCCTGGTGTCACCCTTGACAAGGCGGCGGGTGAAGTAAGGGATGAAGAAGATGTAAGAGATGGCAAGCATGCCGAAGAAGACACCAAGGATAATACCACAGGCCTTGCCAGCGCCCATCTCCTCAAGCGACTCGCCATTTGGCAGCTCGTCGATGATGAAGAGAGCGAGGACACCAGCGGTGAAAGCCAGGTAAAAGGGAATCAGGCGCATAGCCCACTTGAAGGGGTCCTTGCGGTTGTGGACACCGAACTTGATGGTCAAGAACAGGACGGCAGCGAAAGCGGCGGACAGGAAAGGCGCAATGACCCATGAGGCGGCGATCTGGGAGATGGATCCCTTCTTCCAGCCCCAGCTGAGAGGAGATTGAGCAGCAATACCGGCACCAGCGAGAGCACCAACGACGGTCTGGGTAGTCGAGACGGGCATACCAGCGATGGTAGCGACAGTGAGGAAGACGGCGGATCCGACCTCGGCGCAACCCATGGCAAGCATGAGGGTACCGGGTACAGGCTTGAAGGTGTCAAGGGCGAAGATACCGCTCTTGATAGTTCCAGTGACTCGTGATCCGAGAGCGACAGCACCGAGGAACTCAGTGAAGCAGGCCAGAATACCAGCCTGCCACATCTTCAAGGTCCTCGCAGCCAC
The DNA here is from genome assembly GCF_023757995.1 of Alternaria metachromatica. NCBI lineage: Eukaryota > Fungi > Ascomycota > Dothideomycetes > Pleosporales > Pleosporaceae > Alternaria > Alternaria metachromatica. The sequence goes on from NW_026055502.1 coordinate 127,621, forward strand.
GGACGTGGCGTAGGAGTTGGCGACATCGTTGGCACCGTTGGAGGCGGACGAAGCGACAAAGGCGATGGTGGTAATCGCTAGGATCCAGTCGTACTTCTTCAAGGCGGGAGCCATTGTGGGTGAAGAGTGGCGAGCAGTAGCGCCGGTTGACTGAAAGGCTGAGGTGTTGTGAGGTGTCCTGACTGTTTGGTTGAACGAGTGCAGGGGAGTTTAAGTACACAGCATACAAACGGAGGCGTGGGATCTTGGCGGCGCAGATGACATTTCACTGCAAGTGGACTTTTGTGGACGTCAGACGGTGTTGCCTGCCTCTTCGAGGCGCGGTGGATCATCGAAGCCACAATATCATGCTATTCGGCTCTGGCCGTGGTCCAAAGGCCCAACAACACCTATTTCCTGGACCCTCAGCGCCGCTCCGGGGTGAGCGTTCGGGTGCAAGAGACGTGTGATTGGTCTGCAGGACCCCCAAGCCTGGATCCACGCGCATGGCATGTTGGTGTCGCGTTAAGTCTCCACTGTGTCTTGTCGCGGGTCTTCGCCATCGCCTTGGTGTAACCAAGTCAAGGTGAACGAACGAGCGTTCGACGCTGTACCACGTTCCCTTGGCGCCCAGTCCGCCCAGCCCCACGCCAAGCTGGGCCTCCATCCTTCGAAATCTCTGATAACCCCAGATCATCGTAGACGCCGCTAACTCTCCAGCCAATCACATTGCGTCCTTTTACCTCGTGGTAGAACCACGCCCTCAGAGCGTGCTACACGACTGCGGATGGCAGAGCGTTGTATTGGTATTCACGAACTACGGTGCCGCATAACCGCGTTCCCGTCCGCCTAAGTAAGCCTTACAAGGATTGCCGAGGCAGCCTTCGTCGAGCTTCGGTGCTGCCATGAGATGAGGCAAAGCCTTGTCAACCACTACAAGCCGTTCATTGAAGACATGTGCCCCATTATCTACTAGGTAGCAATTCGTCTAAACATGCAAAGAAGGAAGTTGATCGGGCTGACCGAGTGGGTGTCATGACTTCGCGAGGAGATGATGATGGAATATCGCCAGGGTCTACCAAAAAAGAACTGCGAGCTGAAGGCTAACAGTGACATTCACACGCGCCTGGTACATGGGACCATGGATGGAAGAACGTCGGATAGACGCCGAGTTAGGTAAGCCAGACATGTGCGCAATCGGTCCGTGGCCATCGCGTCTCTCGCATCTATTTTCAACACATCACCTCCTGTCTTCTTCGAACAACATGGTATTGTCTTGAATCATCATTGGTTCCATTCACTCGGCGAGCTCCGGGATGCCAGTGGCACGTTGGTAGGGCAGACCTTATGCAACAGCCCACTGTAACCCCATTAATCCATGTCGTCCCTGTTCATGCATGGAAGCCCGCGAATTCTCCCTGCATGCTCATATCCGCTGTCAATGTCCCAGACCCATGGTACACGAGTTTAGACCCGCTTGCATATAAGAGGCCGCCGGCACTTGCAGGACCCATAGCAAACAAGGGTCAGTGCGGTGTTACAAATCAGGACATGTTGGCACCATGTTTACGGAAAGGTGTCTCATATCTTAATTGCATTTGTCTTCCAGCTGCAGGAGCAAACATTCTTCTTTGCAGTCGGACCCACTACCTTCTCAGGCACCCGAGCACACATGCTATATGCTTCCGCGCTAGACTTCACAATTTGCCCACTCTCGTCCATCTCCCCACTCCATCCAGCTGTGCAGCTCTTCAACCATCTCAAGATACGGAATTGACCCCCTTGGCAAGCGCAGACACTTTCTGACCAGCCTATCGAACACTTTCTTCAGCTCAACACAGTTGTCCAACGTAAGCTCTGGAATTTGTCGTCTCATCTCGCTCGCCAAGAGTATGAGCGCCAGCACCTTTTCCCCGCCCCGAACCGCGTTGTAATCGCCGAAAGGAATGTGGATAGATTCTCGACAGAGTGCTTCGACTGTAGGAACGATGGAAGTAGTGATGGACTTTCCATCTTTCACGTTGATCACAGACGCGAGTGGAACGTTGTGAAGCAGAAGATATTGGGTGATGAGTAAGGGAAGTGATCCGTTCAGCGCCGCGATGAGATTCCGCATCGTAAGCTGAACGCCTCGGTCGAGCGCCAGTTGTATGATAGCGCGATGACCGTGTGTCGCAGCGATGAGCACAGTGTTGACGTCCGCATCATCTGGATGTACCAAATCTTTGTCGAAGACGTATTGCACAATGTGGGTATGACCGTGTTTGACCGCAAGACGTAAGCCTGCAGTCAGGGCATTCCAATAGGGCAGGTCGGCGATTAGAGGATTCCATTGGTCCATGAGCCATATGAACACGTCCAACTGTCCCCACCTCATGGCATCGGTAAGGTAGTATGACCGGGACTTCATATGCGCTGGTATTTCAACGCGGCATCTTGGCAAGAAGTTGAACAGCGTGACAACGGCCCTCAGTTTTCCGGTCCGAACTGCGGCTCTTATTGCGGAAGTGATAGTCTCTGTGAGTGGACCGCAACGGGTGATACGACCGTGCTGTATCCGAGCGAAATGCCGCTTCGTGAGCTCATTGTTGACTTCTATGAGCAGACACTCAAGAACTTCGACATTTCCACTGCAGGCTGCCGCGGTTACAGGGTTACCAAAGCCAGCAAAGTATTTGGGGAACCAGTCAATGACCTCAGCAGATTGCGAAATGTAGTGACGAACAGCTGCGAGACTCCCTGCCATAGCTGCTGCTGCCAGCATGTCGTTGACGTTCTCTTGTGCAGAGTTGAGATGGTCCCGTTCCCTTTCCGCTATGCTGCGCGAACCAGGTCTGAAGATTGGTGTGAAGACGGAGTCCAACGTCAATGGCTTTGTGTCGAACATAGTCCGTGGGGCAACTTCGTTTGTAAGGACCAGACCATGGATAAGTGCGTTTAGATAGTCCTTTCGCAGAACGGAATGATCTGTGCCCGTGGTAGCAAACTCCATGAGCTTATCCGTGACCTTGTGTATAAAACTCGGCAGTCCAGAGGCTATGATATGGTTGTCTTCGATGTGATTGAGCAGATAGATCTCGATGTTGCTCAGAAGGTAGCCCTTGATGTCAGATGGGAGCGTACCCATCGAGTCGGTATCATTGTCCTTGTTATAACGCGATATAACGTATAGCTGATGCAGAGGAGGTAGAGGGTTATGAATATCAAGGCTAACAGGGATCGCCTGGCGTTGATGGTAACGACTGTGGAAGTCCGCAACGGAAGTTTTTGCAAGAAGTTCGTTGTCGATGTCTCCGGCAAATGTACCTGTCTCTATTAGCTTCACCGTACAGTGCTGTCACGAAGTTCTAATGTGTACGGGACACGGCGCGCAGTCGGATTAGCTCATGGAAGGGCACTGCACGCGCAAGGGCGGCGACAACCCTCTCGAAGAGCTCCGGTGGCAGATCGAGTAGCTGCATGTTAGTAGCTTAAAGCAAGTGAGAGTGGTGGAGTGTGAAAGAGAGGGTTCGAAAGTAGGAGGAGGTGAGTGAGGGTCTTTCCAAGGTGGCTGTAATAGGCAGTGGCGTTGATAAGCGAGGTGAATGAGGAAAGAGCAAACATGCGCGGCTGAACGCATGAATCAAGTCCACTTAGATCAAAAGAAAAAAGAAGGAACGATAGTCCTGTTGGTATATAGGAACGCCGTGGTAACTAGGCATAGATTTAATTAAGAAGATTATAGATCTAAGAAGAAGAATTAGGTATATAAAGTAGCTAAAATCTAGTAATTCCTCTCTACTAGTATCTACTAAAAGCGTAATATAAAATATATAAACTTTAATTAAGCCTACTAAGTATAAGTAAAGTTAAAGCTCTTAAAGAATAGTAAAGCTATATATTTTATTTAGGTTTTTATTAATAACTATAGTAAGTAAAGTAACTAAGTATCTTTAAGACTTTAATAATATAAATTCTTACTAAGTAGTATTAAATATCTTTTTTATATAGCTTTTACTTACTTTTTTATTTATTATTTTTTTTTTTATTTAAAGCTTTTCTATTAAGCTTAAAAACTTTTTTATTATTAAAACTACTTTTTTAAAAGCTATAAGCGTACTTTTAAAAACTTATTTAAGTTTTAGCGTATTACGCGCTATAACTTTAAAACTTATTTTATATAAGATAGGTTTTTCTTTTATAATACTTACTAGTCTTACTAACTATATATTAGTATAGATAGTTAGTATTAATAGCTTATTATTTATATTCTCTAACTAAGCTACTAAAAGTTATTAAGCTCTTTAATTTAACTTTTATATTATTAGTAATATTATTTTTTATAATTATAATAATATATTACTTATTATCTTTTTTATACTCTAAAAGACGCTTCTTTACTATACTAAAATTTTTAATTTATATCTTAACTTTAGCTTTTATATTTAGTCTAATATTATATATATTAAAAAATAAGTTTAGTAAATAAAAGTAATAGCGTAAAAGGTAATTAATATAAGCTTTATAGTAAGCTTATAAAAAGTAAAAAGCGTAGTATAAATAGTAAGAATATTATTATATTATTATAGTAGCGTAAAGTAGATAGTTAAGAAATATAAGTTTTATTAGTTATATATATAAGCGTCTTATTAGAATTAGATTATATTACTACTATTATTATTAGTAGCTATTATTAGTAATAAGAGCAAAATGTATAACACTAAAATTAGTAACTCCGAAACGGGCACGGTGACCCGTGACTGGGCATAGGCTGAGACAGGAGCTTGCCGACGTTGTGTCTCACGGTGAACAACACCGTTGGGTTCATGCGAACGGGATGACTACACGCGGACGATACCAAACGAAGCCACACTCTCAGCAACAGATACATGGCATATTCACCACACGATCGTATGAAGCGCAAGACGAGAGACTGAGTGACGTCACACGAATAACATCTCTATACTATGAATATGCTTTATAGTACAAGTCTATCAGATGTGCTCGAAAGCACGGGGTATCAAAGAAAAAAATGAGGTAACAAACAAAACTCTAAATGCTCGCTTGAAAGGACTAAAGGGGGCGTTGATGAAAGTACTGGGACATGAAGACTTCGTTGCACGTGAGCTCTTCAGCTTTGTGTGGTGTACATGTGTATGTGGTCATGCATTTGCGATGTAGTGTCGCGGTAGGGTTGATGCTGCTGAGGCATCAGGTGATGTTGAGGGTGTTGAGGATGTTGAGAATGCTGATGGTGTTGTGGGATGTGATGCTGGGGCTGCTGATGCTGATGAGGGTGACGCATGCCCATTGCGGCAACACTGTAGTCAGGAAGCATCTCTGACGAAGCTTGACTCATCTGCGATGATGGTCTCTGATTCGAAGAGCTGCCTCTTGAGCTGCTTATCCGACTGCCTATCTTGTGGAGCGGCTTCGATATCATTTGACCGAACGAGGGGCGGTCGTAGTATTGCGACTCTTCGAATTGGGGAGCAGCACCGAAGTAGTTGGGATACAGTGATTCCAGTGGGTTGGGTGTAACCTTGACTTGGTCCATGTACTCCTGTTGGTACAACTGCGTGTGCTGCTCGTGATCCATGACTGGCGTGGGGTGTGCATGGGGTGTATGCATTGTGGATGTCGTCATAGCCGGTGGGAGATCAGGAATAGCCGGTTGCGCTACGTCCAAGTAATCTCCAGGGTCCACGTCCATATAACTGATACGGCGGCTGGCCGTATCCACTGCGGGCGCACCAGGCGTCTGCGGCTCCACAAATGGAGACGAGCCGCAATCGTAGTCAGGTACGTGCGCCAACGAACTACTGATGCGTAGCAAAGCTGCGTTGATACTTGCGAGACGCGCTCGTGAGTGATGCGGATTTGAGTTTCCGATGAGTATGTGCATCCGCTGCTCGCGCGACAGCTTCTCAACATGCGGCACGGAATCTCTCGAGGGAGTTACGAAGCCGGTGGGTAACTGTTGATGCACAGGGTCCAGGGGTATATCAGCGCGTAGACTCAAGGCGGTAATCAAAACCTCTTCCCGACTCGGTCGAAGGTCACAGCACTGGAGCTTCTGTCGGAGGATTCGCGAGTTGTCGGGACACCAACTAATCTGCGACCGACTCTCTCGCAATCTCTCATCCAAGCAACCGATAAGCTCTTTCCATGTGTCGTGGAGAGCTTCCTGTCGTATTAGGTTCCTGATCACATTAGAGTATTTCCATTGGTCCATCGTCGCGCCATTCTTCATGTGCTTCGCGACGTGGTCGCATCGCTCATCCCAACCGATGCTGACTTCTTTACACTTGTCGAACCCGCAACCAAACACTCTTCGCGGCAATAATGTGATGCCGATGTCTGTCAGCGACGGCAGGGGTCGACCGGCGTGGTAGCGTTGATGATGCTTGATGAAATCTTTCTGTCGGTCAAAAATGCGGTTGCAACCGTTGACGACACATGGCCAGTCTTCTCCAGTCTCGTGCATCCTCATCTCATGTTTTTTCCAGTCAGACTTTGCTTTGAACGTCTTCTGGCTCTTCTGTTCGGCACAATACGTACAGAACATGAATGGCTCGCCCGACTGACTCTGTGACTTGTCATCATCCGGGTTCAGCGATGGAGAAGCAACACTAATGTCGTCTGTCGGCGTGTAGCTTGGTTCGATCTTGAGATCAAGTGGACTCTCAGTGTCCACCACAGGCATGGAAGCCGGCACCGGACGTGTCGGATCAAGACCAGCTGGGTAGGATCGCGGCTCTGCCCTTCTCATCCTAGAGCGCGATGACGAAGAGGAAGCAATGGAACTTCGCGTATCGCTACTCCCTGTAGATGAAGAAAATGTTGATGCCATAGAAAGCCGAGACCGCCATGATGACCCCGACGAGGATGTTGTAGATGAGCTCGCGGTGCTGGTAGACATGAATGACGAGGCTGTAGAGTTTCGGCCTAGACTTGGTGAGCATGTACACACAAAACAACACAACGAGGAACGTACGCGAATCTATCGCTTGAGAAAACATTCTCTGGATCAAATGTGGAGGATGCCTCGCCAGCAGGGCCTCAATGTGTCGCATAGACTCCTCTGGTATGTCTAGGTTGTCCTCCATTGTGGCGAGGGGAGAGCCGTATGCTCAGTTCAAATCGCGCAACAGAAGACTACTCCAACATGCCGACCATGAAGACCTTGCGACAACCCAAACGACAGAAAACTAGAACGAACGACAGGCGGAGGTGCAAAAGAGGGTGGGGAAGGGTATCCAGGTGTCGCGGTAAGACTAGGGGCCAAGGAGTGGATAATCGTGTATCCGAGCAGGCATCAGCTGCTGTTGGTGCGACAGTTGATATACAAGTGGGATCACCTCACGCAAAGGTGCAGCGGGGGATGCGGAAATGGCACGCTTCTAGAAGGCGTATGGAAGGATTGTAGAAGAAGCTAATTGAGGGCTGCTCGCGGGGGCGCTCGTGCGCAACATCGACATGACCACTGCCCTGGTTTGGCCTCAAAGCTGGGGCAAGGCTGAGGCTACGACAGGCATGCCAATATGTAGCGTGTTTGAGGTGGCCGCAAGGAACCGTAGTAGGGGCTGGGAGAGCACGAGGGCAAGCGACGAGAATGAAAGAGATAGTGTGCGCATCGACTGCTCAAGTCTCTTTCAGCGCCGTCTGAAGGCAGTTTTCGAGCCGGGTCGAGACGTGGCCGGACAAGGTGGCTGCGCGAGGCGATGATTCGCACAGACATGGTGTGCAGCAACACGCACCTATCGCAGAAACGCAACAGGCCATCCGCAACGAATCCATCCGAACACTAGGCCCTGTAAGGGGCATGCAGCGCGCGGTACCTGGATGACGCACCGCTGGTAACTTCTCGAAGTGTGTTGGTGCCGTGATGAGTGACATTTTTGGTGGGACCTGACAGGATTCATTCCTGCACGCCGAACTTCGGCATCACGCCTTCGCTTAACGCAGACGCAGCTATCGCAGCTCGACAGCCGGTCAGGCGTTGGACGAGGTAGCACGGCAGCCATTGTACATCGAGGAAGGACTCCCTCACAGCGCGCGCACGTCAATCAGCACTCGAATGCCCTTCCCACGACGACTTACTTGAGACGCGGTGGCTGACAGAATGGAGTGCTGACGGCAGGAGCACGTACCCCATGCATAAACGATAGCAGCGAATGAACGCTTTGGGACTGTGATTGTAACAATTGGGCTGCCGCACTGCAGTCCGTCATCGCTGAGGATGCCCTTGTAGCTCGAGGTCATCGCGTAACCACGCGCGATCAAAGGAAATATCGACTAGTGTAGGGTAATGTAAGGAGACGGGACTCTGCCATAACGGGCAGGAAGTGGCCGGATAAATTGCAGTAGTTCGAGATAACAGCCTTAGCTAGAGCGTTTGGTTGCTTGGTATGTGAAATCGGACGGAGCGTTAATCACGAAGACGTACTGTAATTAACTCCATCGCGCCTCTTCCATGTCGTCGTGAGCGCGTACCCACATTGGCGTGTCCCTGAAAAGCGGCGCTGTCGTTCGGGACCCGAACCGCCGCGGTACTCTCGAGGACGTCCAGACCGCGAACGGTTTGCCCAAAACGACGAGCAAAGTTTGGGCGAGAGTCAGGAACGGACTGAACTTTGGATGCGGCGCGAGGTGGTTGGCGCGACGCCCGGTTAACGTTGAATTTTACGTCACGTGGCGCGTGCGCAGCAGTTCACACGGTACTTGCGCAGGCAGGTCAAGAAGCACCATGACCCGAACGTACGGCGTAGTTCAATTGTGACAACATTGGTGTTACATCGCTCTGGGGCCCCATCCATCCGGCCCACATAGTAGAACTTATCGCTTGAACTCTGGTCCTCAGAAACTGCAAACGATATTGCTAGGGATTGTCTGTGAAACCATCAAAGCGCGCGGTAGTTGGAACGACTATTCAATTCTGTTGACACGCGGCATGGTTTCCGCACTCTGCGAATGAAATATGGAAGTATAGATATAGCCAGCTCATACAAAGTGTCCGTCGCAGTCAAAGTTACCCTCCGTCTTGAAGTTGCATGAACTCTCGTTTCCGCCTCCAGTGATACGAACGTTGTCGATCTTGATGTCGCTACAGCTTCCTTCTCCACAGAGGATGTAGTAGTTCTTTCCTTCCTCAGTTGCAGTGCCAAAGATGTTCTTCATAGTGATGTTTTGGATGATGACACCGTTCGTGGGGTTGCCAGTTGGCCCACCGTTTAGGTAGTCTTGCTGGATGTCAATTCCGTAGATAGAGATGTTCTCAACGCGAATGTTCTCGTAGTGGATGTTGGAGATGAAACCGGTAGTGTTGGAATTCGACTTGATGCGGGCTCCGTTCTCGGCGTTAAGAACCACGGAGTTTGTGAATGAGATGTTTGTTACGTTGTTGTCTGAATAGATGTGGTTAGTAAAACATGATTATTGTATAGCTGGATGATGGGATGACATACTTGACTTTCCACCCACAGACCCGATGGACAGACCATGGCTACCATTGCAGTACATGTTGCTGACGTGGATGTTGTCTCCACTAGTGACAGCTACACAATCATCTTGGTTGATAACGACACTGTCGCGAACCTTGGTATGATTGGTGCTACTCAGACCAAATCCATCGCTGTTGTGTGCTGCAGGAAGACCGTTGGAGCGGTTGTTGGGCGCATATCCGTCGCTGTTGTCCAGCGTAATGTGGTGGACATCCAGACCAGCGCTGTTGCTGATACTGAAGCAGTGCACCGGGTAGTTCTTGATGTAGATGTCGTGTACTGAACTGTTTCCAAGCACCTTCACCTCAATGAAGTGGTTTGGCTTGGTAACGCCTCCATTACTACCCAAGCCATCCCACCAAGCCTGACCATTGCCATCAAGTACTGCGTCTTCTTCGGCAGTGATTTCGACATTAGTACCTGCCACCTTGATGAAGGCATAGTTTGCATCGGCGTACTCCCAGAAGGTCTTTCCTTTGAACGTAACCTTGGTTCCAGTCTTCAGCTTCGTAAGATCGATACTTGAGTTTCCAGGAACGGTGATGCCATCAAGTGTTATGCAAGTGCAAGCTGCGACTGCAGCCGGGATATCGGCGTACTTCGTCACGTAGCAGGCATCGGTCCCAGTTGCAGAAGGTGAAGGTACGGCAGATACAGTTCCCGCAGTGGCAAGAGCCAATGATGATGCAGCTATGAGTTCGTCAGTACAGAAATGGTCTAGGCTGCAAAGTGCTATTAGTACCGTGGAATCGCATGGTGAAGGTTTGAATCTGACGTGAGCGTTAGGTGAAGATGAGTATACGGGATCTTGACGAAGCTATATAAACGTATGCAGGGTCTTGGGTCCCCAGATAATCTGTTGAAGAGCCACCTGCATATTACCGACTAGTCGCCACATAATATTGCGCTCGGCCGCTGTAGTGGTAGAAGAACTGTAGCCTCGTCATTTCCGGCCCCAAAGCACAAGCACTTCAAGCACCAAAGCCAAGTCCAGACGATGCTTGACAGCAGTGCTATGCGAAAAGAGGCATTTGACCCACAAATCGGCATCCGGAAGCGTGCTATCATGGGGAACGGCTCGGAAGAACAGGGGGTACGGCTGGCCGGTCAGTGGCAAAAGGTCTAAATCGTGTTCTGTTTGGCCGATTATTGCAGATGTACAACGTGAAACATTCATCCGGAATGCCACCATGGCCGTAGTGCAAATGCGGAGCGACTGTGCGGAAAAAATGGGTTCCGTCCAACGGCGCGGCTACTTGGAAGCGTAGATGACGGGATGAGTGATCATTGAAATGATGGGGGTCAACGGCATCTGCGGATGCTGTACTAATCCACGAGCTTACGCGCAATCAACGAAGAGTGTTGAGACAATTTCATCTTTGAACACGGAAAAGCACCGATATACATACAGATATCGTGATGAACCTGCAATGACGGCTGAGCTATTAGAGCAAGCATGCGCGTTGGAAAGTGATCAGGGAAAGGGCTAGATGACTAGCGGCTTGGCACCTAGATCGATACGTGCCCAACCTTGTAGCTCCTCATCTTCTAGGCCCAGTGAGCCCTCACATGCATATACCGCCCACATCAACTCCGAATTTAGTCTTTGAATAGCGGAAGACGGAAAGGGGTGTTGAGAGAAATTCCATGCATTTCGCGCCGCCTCACATCGACATAAGGAAGACTCTCACGCAGAAGAGGTAAGAACACCAGGTTAAATCAGATCAGATGTTTAGTCATCTACGTCTCCAGAGTCAAGCTCCATGGCTGCGATCAGTCCCACGAAATCCAGCGCCGCGCAAAGGTCACATAGGTGTATCTTCACATCATTTCGCAATTCTCGGACCGAAGTCGACGGCGCACATGCAACCCATGATGATCTCTTCCGATCGCGCAAAGAGATGGCAAGCCAAACAAACGACACAACATGATGAATATCAAAGCATATTCTGGTCGTTTGGAGAAGTTAGGAGGTCATTGAGTTGAAGAGTCTTGATCGTGAGCGAAAGTCGCTTTATTTACACCTGGACGCCAGTACACAATTGGACATCTTTTCGCAAGATGGCAGTGGATATCCACTTCTGGCGATCAAAGCTTCTTGATCTCGCCGAAGAGCCTCAGACACATATTGCCTCCTTGTACCAGATCTTTCGACAAATTTCCTTCGAAGATCGCTCTCGCACTTCGATGGAAGTCTGGAGGCTCATCCAATCCATCATAGCTCATGATTCGTACCGTGTTCATTTTCGATGCCCGATCAAACCTCCAGGTTCGTTTCCAGAGAGAAGCCGAATCAGCATGATCCAAGCATCTCTGGATCTCGAGGACCATCGGGACAGGCGGATGCGTAGATCCCATCAAACGCGATTTTGTCGATTTCGCTCGAGCATGTATCGAGAGCATCAGCAGACCTGAGCACCGGCATGGTATTTTCGTTCATCAATATCGCAAAGCTCAGAGGATTACTGCCGCCAACGGTACAGCGACCTATTCGCAATCAGCTACCAATCTTAGAAATCACTACAAGGAAACTTACCAAGCCGACCAAACTCATACCCATCCCCACATCCTCGATCCTCGCCGCCCCACCAGTCGAAGCCGGTACCGTCATCCCTGTCGTAGGAGTCGCAGTTGAATGAGTCGCAGTTGACTTCGAAGCAGCAAGAGAAGCCGCCACCTGTGCGGGCGACAAAGTCTTCGCTGGATTTCCATACGGCCTAGACGCGACTTTCGACGCAGTCTCATCTTGATCGTCAGGAAGTTGCACATCAGGCACTTCAAAACCTCCAGTCGGTTTAGGTGCTTGGAAACCTCCAGTCATTTCAGGTGCGTCAAAGCCTGGTGTCGCTTCAGGGTCTGGTCGGTCGGCTGGCCGGTATGGATTGGGTGCTGCTGGTGCGGGTGCGATGGGTTCGATGATTTGGGGTTTTGGTGGGGTGGGGATGCGTGGTGGGGGGATGAATGCTGCTGATGATGTTGCGATGAAGAGGGTGTATAGGAGAGTGTGTGGTAACATTTTGACGGATAAGAAGACTTGAGGTTAGACGTGATGATAAAGGATTGACGGAACAAGACTAGATGGAAGAGGGGCGCGCATCGCGAGATATCTACTTGTTGTATCTAGGCGTCCATGATGTCGGTGGGTTTCAAGGCGCCCAGACTTATGGGCAGTGTTGTGCCAGGCACCTAGTGTTGTTGCGGCGCAGCAGCGAAAATCAAGGGTGGAAAATACGCCCTGCAGCCCCGCGATTCGGGCGATGCACGCCATGGCTTGATCCGTAATTTCAAAGATTGGGGGCCAAAAACACCAACCTCTGATATTTTCAAGAACTTGAAAATGACGTGGAATGAGGGACAATATGAGTAATCAAGGCCTTACTCTCAAATCGAATAGAGATGAGATGTGCGCAACACTGCGCCCTCTGAGATTTATCTTAGAAACGCCATCGCTATGCAAACACAAGGGTAATAATACACCGACAACCCACCGCTTCAGTCACATGTTCAAATGACACATGATCTTGGTCATCGTACGTTGCCGTATTAATAGATCATCGCGAGATGATCCCAATAAATTCCATTTGGAGTAGTGCTTCCGGACGAACTTCAAATGGAAAATATTGAGATCAACTCGAGATGATCTATTATTACGGCAACGTACAATAATCAAGATCATGTGTGTTCAAACGAACCGACCAACCACATCTCCCTCCTCTCACGATCATCGATAAACCTCGTCAAACGGCCTGGTGTCCCGGAAACAACTTTCCCACACCTCATTCACTACTTTCCCAGCATGCTCTTGATCCTTTATGCCCGGCCTCGCCATCATACTCAGCGTCGCCCTCCTCCTAACACAAGACTGTAATTGTTCCATGATATTCCATTGATTCCTCGTGAAGAACTCTCTCGAGAAACGGCATTCGCCGCTGAGTGTAGATGCGCGAATCTCTAGACAAGCCTGGTGGCGCAGGTTCTCAGGTTCGACTTTAAACTTTAGATGGTCCCACGCGTGAACCATCTCATGCGCCATGGTGTCTTCCTGATGCCCGCGATTGCGGAACTTGTTTGCGCAGAGCAGGATGCCGTGGTCGAGTGAGAAGCCACCAGATTGCTCGTTCGTGCACATGCGACAGAGAATGTTGTCTTTGTTCAAATCGCCGCCTAGCTTGTACACTTCGTCCGACATGAAGCGTATGATGGGGCTGTATTTCAAGAGGTATTCCTTGTTGGACTCGCAGCGCTTGCATATCGAGTCGGCTTTTATCTTGTCCATTTCGTTGAAGTAGCCTTTTTCTAGTTCGATGTCGCGGGAGCCTGTCATGCGGCCGAGCATTATGTTGAAGGTGCTGCTCCAGGTGTAGTATACGGGGTCGATCTTTTGGGGCGGCGGTTGGGCCATTGCGGAGAGGGATGCGCCGTCGGGCGCCGTCTCGGAGGTTGCCATCGTAGTAGGGCGTGGAGTGACGTTCGAGTTCAATTACGGGGGGATCAAGCGTTGGGCGTGCAGGTGTCGCGTGGCGTATAGATGTTTGGTGTAGGGCGTGGCATGTTCCTGATTCCCGGCACGAAAAGTTTAGGTGGAGATGGAGATGCAGCTGGTAGCGCGGGGAGCCAATCGGAGGGAAGACGTCACCGCGTACAAGGGAAGCCGAAGATCGCTTGCGAGGAAACTTGGGCAGCTTACAGTCATCCATTGCGCGACAACACACGAGCTGCGTGTTCATATAGTACACGACGCGTTGTACATATCTCACCGTCTCCTTCCGTCCAAGACTTATAGCCATCACCACCTTAGGGCTTTTGTCCCTCCCTCCGTCGCAATGGCCGTCCACATGCGCAAGCAGCCCGGCCAGCTCACCGTGGTAATAAAACTCGGTAAATACACAACCGTACATATGCCACATCGACAAGAAGAGAGCACCTAACCGACACGCCCAGGAACCTCATCCATAGTCGACGAGAAAACCCACCAACCCCTCCTCTCCATCCTCTCCCTCATCGTCGAGACAGCATGCAGTCTGCGCGCCGCCGGCCACCGCGTCGTAATCGTGTCTTCGGGCGCCATTGGTGTCGGTCTACGGCGCATGAACCTTCCTCGTCGTCCAAAGCACCTCCCACAAGTCCAGGCGCTCGCTGCTATCGGACAGAGTAGATTGATGTCTCTATGGGACCAGCTGTTTGGCCACTTGGAGCAGCCGATTGCTCAGATCCTGTTGACAAGGAACGACATTGCGGACCGGACGCAGTACCAAAATGCGCAGAACACTTTCATTGAGCTGTTAAGCATGGGCGTCATTCCGATTGTGAATGAGAACGATACTTTGGCGGTTACTGAGATCAAGTTTGGTGACAACGATACGCTGAGCGCCATTACATCGGCCATGGTCCAGGCGGATTACCTGTTCCTAATGACGGATGTGGACTGTCTGTATGACAAGAACCCTCGCACAAACCCAGATGCCAAGTCTATACCTGTTGTGGAAGACATTGCGGAGCTGGCAGCAGACGTCAGTTCGGCGGGCAGTTCACTGGGAACAGGCGGTATGAGCACGAAGATCGTGGCCGCGAGGCTAGCAACGAGCGCAGGTGTCACAACAGTCATCACAAAGAGCAGTAAACCAGGCAACATCTCAGGCATAATCGCGCACGCCGAGAAGCAAAGAAAGTCACGAATGTCAAGTCGAAACTCCGTCACCAACTTCCAAGACGAAGGCGCACCACTCGCACAAGCCGCATCTCAAGACTCCAACCACGATCTCTCAACATCCACATCCACACTGGACAACCAACAACTCACCGGCCTCTCCTCGCCCAAACCAGAAGAGCCCGTCCCCCTCCACACCCGCTTCCTCCCCATATCCAACCCCATCCGCGACCGCTACTTCTGGATCCTGCACGGTCTCGCACCCCACGGAACGATATACATCGACCAAGGCGCCTGGGCAGCCCTAAGCGACAAAGCGGGTCTCCTCCCCGTCGGCATCGTAGAAGTAGACGGCCACTTCGCCCAACAAGAAGCCGTCCGCATCGTCGTGGTCAAACGCCTCTCCAACCCACCCCACTCCCCGAAACCGACGACTCAAACACCACCAACGCCCCAGCCGCCCAATACACCCGGCGCCCTAGCCCACGGCGTTCATGCCCCAATTCCTATCCGAACACCACTCACGCACTCGTCCTCGTCCTCGTACTCAATGTCCTCTTCCCAGACACTACTGCAGCATCCCCCCAATTTCGAACTGCACAATCCCGCGCCGTTTGAGATAGGGAGGTGTGTGGTGAACTATTCTGCTACTGAGATTAGACGGATCAAGGGATTGCATTCTACGCAGATTAGTGAGGCGCTGGGGTATGCGGATAGCGAGTATGTGGCGTTGAGGGAGAATATTGCGTTCTTTGGGGGTGAGAGGAGTAGGCCTAGTACGCCTGATTTTAGGCATGGGGAGAAGAAGGGTGAGGGAGTCGAGGCGCATTGAGGATCGTAGCGAGGCATGGGATCTGGCAAGATGAGGATGTTCACGGTGCAGACATGGCATACTAGACGGTGCTTTGGGTGTCAAGCTTGAAGTTGTTGAATTGAATGAGTTGTGGGATGTATTCCCAATTACGATACCAACCAACGCCGAGCAATGCGACTAAAGACAAGAAATTCAGTGACTACCGTGCGGAACGCCCCTTCGCCGTCGTACATGTTAGACATTATGTGAAGTTGGAACGCCACCAAGACGAAGCTTAGTAGCTCTCCTCAGACTGCTCCGAGCTGCTGCGTACCTTGCCGCCAGATGTGCGCTCGTAGGCTCGCGAGCTGCCCTTGCAGTGCTTGAGGATCCAGGGGTGTACCTCGACATCCTCAAGTGCGATGCGCTTCTCAGGGTCAAGCACGAGAAGTTTCTTGATAAGATCTCGTGCTTCTGAGCTGACGAAGCTCGGAACTGTGTACTCTCCCCTCGCAATCTTGCGCTGTGTCATGACCTGAGTGTCCTCGAAAGGCGCTTCACCGACTAGGAACTCGTACGTCAGGACGCCTAAACTCCAGAGGTCGACCTTCTCGGAGTAGAAGTTGTCTTTGCCGCCACCGCGAAGCATCTCCGGGGGCAGGTAGTCAAGAGTTCCGCACATGGTGTTGCGGCGGTTGTTGGGCGCGTGTACCGACCAACCAAAGTCGGAAATCTTGATCTCGCCGTGGATGCCGACGAGGATGTTTTCGGGCTTGATGTCGCGGTGCATGACGTGCTTCTTGTGGAGGTACTTGAGTGCTGCGGCCATCTGGGCTAAATATTGTGCTGCCTTCCATTCGGGGAAGCGTTGCTCCTTGCGGAGGTGCTTGTATAGTTCTCCTTTACCAGCGAATTCGAGGATGAGGAAGATGCGCTTTGCGTCGTGGAAATGGCCGAACAGCTTGAGGATGTTGGGATGTGTGAGGTGGGACTGGATCTCAATCTCTCGTCGGACCTGCTTCTCGACTTTGCCTTGCTGGATCTCAGACTTGTGGAGCACCTTCAAGGCACACACGAAGCCTGATGACCGCTCCTTGGCAAGGTATACGCGACCAAACTTTCCCTTTCCGAGAGGCTTGCCGATGTCAAACATGCCCAGATGCCATTGTTTGGGTGTTGCAGGGTTTGAGGGAACGGTGTAGATGGCGGAGTCGGTGAGCGTGCGGCGATGTGATTGGTGCTGTTCTGAGGGTCGGCTGGAGCTTGCTGAGATGGTAACTTTGGCGATGTTTGCCGTCTTTGCGTTTTGCGTAGCGAGCTTCTGTAGTGTCTGATGGGGCAGCTTCATGCGGTTTGCAGCTGATTGGGAGGATGATAGGCCAGCTACCGTGACGGTTGTGGATGCAGAGGGCTGGATGTTGTTAGGACATGCCCTCCATGCGAGACCGGGTAGTACACACCTTTACCTTGTGGTAAGTGGATGTAGAAGTGACGTGCTCATCGTTCTCGTCGTGGATGGTGGTGCGCTCAAAGGCGGCTTCGAGGTTTGCGACGTCGGCCATGGCGATGTCTGTATGCAGGCTGGAGCGACAGGAAGCAAGCAATAGGGCCACAAAAGACCACTGGTAGCTATATTGTGCTATGGGATAGGTGACAGTTGGTGGGTGTGGATGTTTGCAGGGTTCGAGGACGGATGGCAGCTAGTTAACCCAGACAAACAAGTGGGTTTCGTGCGTTGTCAAGGAAACAGCCATCGGCCATCGGCGGTCGGCGGTCGGAGCGTTGGTTCGCGCCCCACCACGCTGAAGCTCCCCGCCATCGCCATCGGATCCACCTGCAGGTGTCTGCGAACAATTTATACACACAGCATTCTTCAGGGTCCCGTCGCATAAGTCCCCAGCTATGGCATCCCTCAATGGCGCGCCCGCCGACACTGTGGCACCCGGTGTCGCCGACACATCCATTACCAAGGAAGGCTTCAAGATCACCACGCGCAAACTGCCCATCCTCAAGGCCGGCCCAATAGAGGACATGACCAAGAAGCTCGGGATCGCGCCGCCCGAGATGATATTCGGAGACAACATGATGCGGATAGAACACGCCCAGAGCGGCTGGTACATTGAGTTCAATGCCTTCGATGCGCTGGATCTGGTGGACAAGACGGGCGAGAAGATGTTCAAGGTCTCCTACTCGAAAGAGTGGCAGCAAAATAGGTGAGACCAAAGACGCAGCACGGAGAGAACTTGCAGCTAACTCGGATCAGACAGAAGCAGTTTGAGGACATCAAAGAAGTCGTGAAGCCGTTCGACTGGTCCTACAGCACAGATTACAAGGGCACCACACCACCAACGCCCGCCTTCGAGCCGACCGAGACCCCGATACCACTCCACCTTCTCAAGCGTCCCGACCCGATACACTTCTTCGACGAACTGGTGCTCTACGAAGACGAGCTAGCAGACAATGGCATCGCCATGCTATCCTGCAAGATCCGCGTCATGCCACAGCGCTTGCTCCTCCTTGTGCGCTTCTTCATGCGTCTGGATGATGTTGTATTCCGGATACGCGACACGCGCGTGTTTGTCGAGTTTGGGGACAACGTGGTGCTGAGAGAGTACACGGCGAGGGAGGAGAAATACGAGGAAGTGCGGAAGAAGCTCGCAGGACGGAAGGAAGACGTGCTTGCGATAATGCGAGACCCTAACCGCTTGGCGGAACATATACCCATAGTGGAACAGAAGCTTGAGGGGTTACAACTGAAGTGAGCAAGCGCGGCTCGACAGAACCTTGATCATCACTCATCAGCCCGAAACCAAAAGCACTAAAAGCGCGGAGGCACAACGGCGACCCAAAACTGCGTCGACAATCCCAAGGTCAGTCTGACCGGTGCGTACGTTGATTAGGCTTTCGCTCATCGCCTGTTCAGTAATCACGCAAACAACCAGGAAGCAGGCCTCTTGTCTCTGGAATCCGCCGTCTGACAGGCCTCAACCCAAGGCAATCTCTACTCTCGTTCCAGAATTCCTATCGAATACACGCCAATAAGCTTAGCTGGACACAAGATCCTGATTATCAAATCGCTACTCAGTACATACCGCCTAGACAAAGGGCCGGCATAAGGCCTGCATGTGGACTGCATGTGGACGGATAGCGTAGGAGGGTTTCACCGCTCTCGAGCAAGATAGCCTTTACAATGCAACCCCGATTACATAAACGGATGTTGTTGACTGAAAGCTGTCTGACCTCCCCAAAAGCGCCGGTACTAATGAGGCTTGCAGCCTCATGCAAGGTCCATAGCTGATACAGCAGTAATGGTGCGAGTCTGAACATCTACGTACAGCTATGGTCAATGCCGCTCTGTGTCCTGGTACCGAGTTTGTGCGCAGTCGTCCAATGTATTGTTACGCGCCTCGAAATCTTTCTGTCACTGCGCCCAGACAGACCTCGAGTACATTCGTTTCTGGAACATATCCTGACCTATGGAAGCGCAGAATTGAAACTCAATCGCTAGACTCCAGCCACGTTGTCCAAGTGTCTTCGCTCGTTGATGCTGATCATCGATCCCACCGTGCGCGAACGTTTAGGGCCCGTAGGGCGGTTCCTGCTGTATTGCTTCCCCTCAAAAAGCAATTAGGTTCTGTCGATGCCGACACAAGCAAGTGACACTGCGTTAGCGCTGCCTGACATAACCAAGGAGACGCGTCCGCCTGCCAACATCAAACGGAGATTACGTTCGTCCGAGATTGGCCTTGTTCAGGGTTCCGTTGTGCACCGCCCCATATTACGACCGGCGGAGAGTGGAAAGTTGACGCTCCTCAACAGACTGGAAATCACCGGCATTTGTACAACAGATAGCCGCTGCTCGGATGGTCCGGATGGCTGGAATGACGACAAGGGTTTGTACGATAGGATAACGGGTACCGAAGACGCGAGAGTGCATGGCAGGCGTAAGGAGGATCCCGAGCGATCTCTCGTCCGAAAGCAGTAAGCTGTCGATCGCGGACCAACATAAGCGTTTTCGACGGGCAGCCGCAATCTTGCTTTACGACCACCAGAATCACGCAAAGAGTGCGCATCGAGCGCAGAAGCTGCCTCGTCACGACAGCCACCGCATGTCTGCTTCCATTACGGACTGTGATGGTGGGCGGATTGCTTGGCAACACCCTCATCCGTGGCCGTCCGGGCTGTGATGTCATATTCAACATTGAGAAAAGCAGTCTCGGCGCCCAGTGTTGTCGCACTAATTGCGGCCTCGAACAAATACGCATCGAGCATGCTGAACTTGGATCCGCTCACTTTGAGTCCGGCCCGCGTAGCGCACGCACGTCCCAATCATCTACTGCGGCGAAGGACGAATCTCAATCCACAGGCCCAGCCATCTCGTCCGAGGCCATGGCAGATGGTGCAAGACTAACCGCGGCCATGGGGAGATTCCGCTATCCGGGGTGCTATGACAACATAGGCCCAACGTGGCTAACAATTGATATATGTTAGATAGTCGCAGGTGGGCACCAGCAATACATCATCGACGCCGACGTTACTCGCCATCACTTGCCGTTGAAAATCACCATGGCTGACCACCAGTCCCACGGCGAGACTTTCATGTCGAGTACGTCGCAGTCACATCAAACACATTTCAGCTCTTCCACCCAATCGGGGTCAGGAACCCAGACTCCTCCCCACGGCGTCACGCGAACTACTTCTGGTCGTCCGACCTACTTCCCAGATGGTCATGCTCACGGCACCCACGGAGTCTTCTCATCACACTCCTACACGCATGAATCGTCGACCGCACATGAAACATCAGCCGGCGCAGGCTTGTTTTCCTCCACCGATGGCACTGAATCCCAGCACAGGCAAGAGGAAGTCGTGCCGCTCGAAAAAGTCAACACATCGAGCTCCTCAGATTCTTCAGACACGCGGTTAGGATCTAATGGACAAGCCCCGAAAGTCAAGCGAACCGGCACTTCATCCTCTTACGAAGATGCAGCCCCAGCCACTCTTCAACGCCGAGTCACACGGGCTGAGATCGACGACGACGGCAGGCAGGAGTTGGCGCGCATCTTCACCTCACAGTCAAAAGTGACTCAGCAGATGAGCATTGCGCAGCCAAACGATCCCCGTGTGGACCCCTCCAACGAGGCTTTTGATCTCAGCAGGTTTTTGAACATGTTCCGGAACCAGCTGGAGGGCGAGGGCATCGAAATGAAGAAGGTCAACGTTGTGTACAAGAACCTGGACGTCTTTGGTTCGGGCAAGGCTCTGCAGCTTCAGAGCACTGTTTCAGACATGTTCATGGCACCCTTCCGAGCTAAGGAATTCTTTGGCAAGTCGGAGCGCAAGCAGATTCTCCACAGCTTCGACGGTATCATACGAGCTGGCGAGCTGTGTGTTGTGCTCGGACGTCCTGGCTCTGGTTGCTCCACGCTTCTCAAGGCTCTCACTGGAGAGCTTCATGGTCTGGACACGGATGACTCAGTCATCCACTACAACGGCATTCCCCAGGAGCGTATGCGCAAGGAGTTCAAGGGAGAGACAGTGTACAACCAGGAAGTCGACAAGCACTTCCCCCATCTGACTGTAGGTCAGACACTGGAATTTGCCGCGGCTGTCAGAACACCATCGAACCGACCCGGCGGAGCGAACCGCGATGAGTTCGCCCAGTTCATGGCAAAGGTCGTCATGGCCGTGCTTGGGCTGAGTCACACCTACAACACCAAGGTCGGAAACGATTTCGTTCGTGGTGTGTCAGGTGGAGAAAGGAAGCGAGTTTCCGTTGCTGAGATGTTGCTTGCCGGCGCTCCATTCGCGGCCTGGGATAACTCGACACGAGGACTGGACTCCGCTACTGCGTTGAAGTTCGTCAAGGCTCTGAGGGTCGGCTCCGACTTGGCTGGAGGTGCTGCTGCGGTGGCTATCTACCAGGCTAGTCAAAGCGTGTACGACTGCTTTGACAAAGCTGCTGTTCTCTACGAAGGCCGTCAGATCTACTTCGGACCCGCCAATGAGGCCAAGGACTTCTTTGAGCGTCAAGGATGGTAAGGAACCCCATATACCGAGACACCTGGAAGCAACTAACGCGCAACAGGTACTGCCCTCCTCGTCAAACCGCTGGAGACTTCCTCACAGCCGTTACCAACCCACAAGAAAGGCAAGCCAAAGAGGGCATGGAGAACAAAGTGCCCCGCACACCGGAAGACTTTGAGAAGTACTGGCGCGAGTCCCCAGAGTACCAGTCGCTTCTTGAGGAGATCAAGGACTTCGAAGCAGAGAACCCAGTCAACGAGCACGGCACTCTCGAGCAACTACGCCAGCAGAAGAACTACATCCAGGCTAAACACGCTCGTCCCAAGTCACCTTACCTCATCAGCGTCCCGATGCAAATCAAGCTCAACACTCGACGAGCATACCAACGCATCTGGGGTGACATTGCGTCTACTGCAACACAAGCTGGTCTCAATGTCGTCATCGCTCTCATCGTCGGTTCCATCTACTTCGGTCACTCTACAGGCTCCAGCTCGTTTCAAGGTCGCGGAGCTGTCATCTTCCTGGCCATTCTCTTCAACGCTCTTACTTCCATCGGTGAAATCGCAGGTCTATACGCCCAGCGGCCTATCGTCGAGAAGCACAACTCTTACGCCTTTTATCATCCGTCTACCGAAGCTATAGCTGGTATTGTTGCCGATATACCTGTCAAGTTCATTCAGGCAGTCGTCTTCAACATCATTCTGTACTTCCTGGCCCAACTGCGGTACACTGCAGGACAGTTCTTCTTGTTCTTCGTGGTTACTTACATGGCAACCTTCGTCATGGCAGCTATCTTCCGAACGACCGCTGCTGTTACCAAGACTGCATCGCAAGCCATGGCAGGCGCTGGTGTCTTGGTTCTCATTCTGGTTATCTACACTGGTTTCGTCATCCGCATCCCCGAAATGCCCGACTGGTTTGGCTGGATTCGCTGGATCAACCCGATCTTCTACGCATTCGAGATCTTGCTTGCGAACGAGTTTCACGGAGTCGACTTTCCCTGCGATGCCTTCATCCCGTCAGGACCTGGATACGCACAAACTGGCGACTCGTTTATCTGCAACACGCAGGGCGCGGTCGCCGGACAGACGTTCATCAACGGTGACAGCTACATCGAAGTCTCATACTCCTACTCTTGGAGCCATGTGTGGCGCAACTTTGGTATCCTCTGGGCTTTCCTGATCTTCTTCATGGTCACCTACTTCGTCGCTGTTGAGGTCAACTCTTCCACATCCAACACTGCCGAGCAACTCGTCTTCCGTCGTGGACATGTTCCCGCATACATGCAGCCTGGTGGCAAGGGTTCCGATGAGGAGTCTGGAGAGACGCAGACAGGAGAGCATGAAGGCGCTGGTGATGTCAGCGCCATTGAGGAGCAGAAGGGTGTTTTCACGTGGCGCGACGTTGTTTACGACATTGAGATTAAGGGCGAGCCACGTCGTCTGCTCGACCATGTCTCTGGTTTCGTCAAGCCAGGATCAATGACTGCTCTTATGGGTGTCTCGGGAGCTGGCAAGACCACGCTCTTGGATGCTCTGGCTCAGCGGACCACAATGGGAGTCATCACTGGAGACATGTTTGTGAACGGCAAGCCTCTCGATCCTGCTTTCCAACGCTCAACCGGTTACGTGCAACAACAGTAAGTTTTCCAGTTTATGTCTGTCTTATCACAAGTACTAACCATTTCAGGGATCTTCATCTCGAGACTTCGACCGTCCGTGAAGCGCTACAATTCTCTGCCATGCTACGCCAGCCAAAGACTGTTAGCAAGAAGGAAAAGTATGATTACGTCGAAGAGGTCATCAAGATGCTGAACATGTCCGACTTTGCCGAAGCCGTTGTTGGTGTACCTGGCGAGGGCTTGAACGTTGAACAACGCAAGCTTTTGACAATTGGTGTTGAGCTTGCTGCGAAGCCCAAGCTGTTGCTCTTCCTTGATGAACCTACCTCCGGTCTTGACTCACAGGTCAGTACAATTGCATCAGCTCGTGTACGATCGATGGTTACTAACTTCTGCGCAGAGTTCCTGGTCCATCATTGCCTTCCTCCGCAAGATCAGCTCGGCTGGCCAAGCCATCCTCTGCACCATCCATCAGCCCAGCGCCATCCTCTTCCAAGAATTCGACCGTCTTCTCTTCCTTGCCCGCGGTGGTAAGACCGTCTACTTCGGCGAGCTCGGCGATAACTCCCAAACACTCCTCGACTACTTCCAGAACAACGGTGCACGCAAGTGCGGTGAAGACGAGAACCCAGCTGAATACATGCTGGAGATTGTCAACGCCGGCAAGAACGACAACGGACAGGACTGGTACGACGTCTGGAGAGAAAGCGAAGAAGCCAAGGGCGTCCAAAAGGATATCGACCAACTCCACGAGGCCAAGAAGAGCGAGGAACTCAACATTGCAGCCGAAACCGGTGGCGGCGAGTTCGCCATGCCATTGACCACGCAAATCGTCGAATGCACATACCGAGCCTTCCAGCAATACTGGCGCATGCCCGGCTACGTCATGGCTAAATTCGGTCTCTGCGCCATCGCGGGTCTCTTCATCGGTTTCTCTTTCTATAAGGCCAACACGAGTTTAGCAGGCATGCAGACGATCATCTTCTCGGTCTTCATGCTTACTACCATCTTCTCGTCGCTTGTACAGCAGATCCAACCCCTCTTCGTCACCCAACGCTCTCTATACGAGTCGCGCGAGAGGCCATCCAAGGCATACAGCTGGATCGCTTTCATGATCGCCAACATCGTTGTGGAGATACCCTACGGCATTATCGCTGGTGTCTTCATGTTCGTCACATTCTACTACCCTGTCGTTGGTGTGAGCCAATCCAGCGAACGCCAGGGCTTGGTCCTGCTGTTCTGCATGCAGCTCCTCATCTACACATCCACCTTCGCCGACATGACCATCGCAGCGCTACCCGACGCCGAGACAGCGTCTGGCCTCGTCTCTCTCCTTACTCTTATGAGCATCCTGTTCAACGGTGTCTTGCAGCCTCCGGACCAACTCCCCGGCTTCTGGCTCTTCATGTACCGCTGCAGTCCCTTCACATACTGGATCGGCGGCATGGTCTCCACCATGCTCTCCGGCCGCCAAGTCGTCTGCAGCGAACGCGAAGTCTCCGTCTTCGACCCCCCAGCTGGCCAAACTTGCGGCGCCTACCTCGCCGACTACGCTGCCGTCGCCGGCGGCACAATCCAGAACCCAGACGCGACTGCTGGCTGCAACTACTGTTCCCTCACCAACGCGGACCAGTTCTTGGCCGGCTCTTCGATCTATTACGGCGAAAGGTGGAGGAACTTTGGCATCATTTTTGCTTTCATCGGGTTCAACGCCGCTATTGCTGTTCTCACTTACTACCTCTTCCGCGTTGCCAAGCTTAGCTCGTTTAAGAGCTTCTTCCATAAGAACAAGAAGGGTGCCAAGGCGAAGGGTACAGCGGATAAGGCACAGGAGGGTGCTGAGAAGGCGGCGCAGCAAGGTGGACACCCTGGTGAGAGGAGTGGGGAGAAGGATGCTGGTACTGCTTGAGCGTTTTGAAAAGTAGTCGTTGATGTTTTTTGAGCGATTTGTTTCTTTCTCTTTCGTATGCATAGATGTTTTGGGTTATCTTGTTTAATCAATAGTTAATATTACATTTTGATGTTAAAGCTTCAGATCTGCTGCTTCTCAGTGAGGACGTCTTACTATCCGAGGGCGCGATGGCAACATTCGAGGAAGGCGCCTGAGTCACGGGAACACGCGTCCTCGCTCCTTCCCCAACAGCCAACATTGCAGCCTGGTCTACCATGTGACGTGTGACGCGACGTGTTACACCTTCAGCTCTCACACTGCTTCCACTCCTCTCTCATCTTCATCGCTCACTGCAGACAACCAAGATTCACCTCACACAGCAAACATTGGCAGTGGTAAATCGCCATCGCTTCTGACAACCTCTCCACTTCAACACACTGCACCGAAAACCAGAGACTACAATACTGCAAGATGGGTGCTTGGGGATACTGTGAGTGGTAACCAGCTACAGCATTGTGACCTCGTCGACTAACGTAAGATCAGGCCTCTTCCAGTCGGACCATGACCTGGACAACGTCGGCGATATGGGTCATGAACTCGGACTCTCCAAACTCCAGGAAGATGCTCATGCAGTTGCCAAAGCCCAGGGTAAGACCGAAGAAGAAGTAGAGCGCAGCATCCACTATGACATCTACGCTCCTTGTTGCTCCGACCCCGAACTCATTCGCAAGCACCTCGATTCCGGTGTCCTTGTCGAAATGCTCTCAAAGAAAGAGGCAAAGATCCTAAAGCCACTCACCGGATCTACGGACGAAGGGCTCGAATACTGGTTCTCGGATCCCTGCTACATGTACATCCTGCTCAGTGCCTGCGCGATGACGCTCGGATGCCATCTCCCAGCTTCTTGCATCGCCTTGCTCAAGAAGATCTTCACCGAGGGCGGTCTCATGCCTGATGCTCAGCGGCAGATGCACAAGGCGCTCTTCGGTCCAGACGGCTACAAGGACGGAGAACCGTACGACTTCGCATCCAAGAACCTTCTCGAAGAGGTGAACGCTTCTTTCGAAGAGCGTCTTAGTAGTGGACCTGGCTACGGAGGTCTGAATGTTGTCAGCCCGGGAGGCATGTTCGAAACCGGTAAGTAGCATCAATGCACGAACTGATGACGCATGCACTGACTTCATGTGCCAACATCCAGGCATGACGACCTCTACCACCTCGATCGTCGTCAAGGAACTTCGCGCCCAGTTCAACACGCCGGATGAGTGTGGTGGCTGTGGCGTAGAGCATAGACCGAAGGGCAAGAACCTGCTCACTTGCTCCAAGTGCTTGAACCGCAAGTACTGCTCAGTCGCTTGCCAGAAGAAGCACTGGAAGATTCACAAGAAGGTCTGCGAGCCAGCCAAGAAGTCTCTGTAAGCTGGCGCCTGCATGCGTCGATGGTCGTTTGTCCCAGATGTGATACAGAGGCAAGCTGGAGTTCTCGGTGATGGTGGCACGAGGAAAGGAAACAAACTGCGATAGTCTAATGGCAAAGTGGCGTGGTTCTCATGTGTTATTACATTAGTGTATGCGATATGAGACGAAATACAATCACGACTCACAAGCTATATCCATGAAATCAAGAACATCGCTGTAGTGACTTGGGGATCATGACAATAAGCAGGCTTTTGAGGAAGCTGTATTCATAACACATTGTTATACGACAAGAAATACCACCCTCGTTGAACCCAACAGGATGCGCCCTTAACGGAATGTCTACTCTCACCATCCCACATCAACCCCATGCTGCTCTAACAATACCCAATAACCCACCCATCTACACCCACCCTCCAACAGTTCAAACATCTCGACCTTCCTTGCGAGACCTATCAACAGCATCCCTATTCACTCCGTCCTACCAAGCAAACATGCACTTATTATTCAACAGCCTCGCCCCCAACATATCATACTCATACCGACTAATCCAGCCATCATTCCCATGCCCACTCAACCGCCCAAACACACTCCCCCCCTTCCACGCCACAACCTGCGGATCAAAGTCTCTTGGCGGCGGCCCCACAAGAATCTCTTTACCGTACCCGGGACGCAACTCACGGAGTCGCATCTCGAGGAACTCGCGTAGACCGGGTGTTTTGGAAGCCCCACCAACGAGCATGATGCCGCCGAAGAAGTCGCGAAGCTTGCGGTCGTCGCCGCGGGCGCCTTGGGAGAGGGATTCGAGGATCGCGGCGTCGAGGGAGTGGATGGGGAGGATGGCGTCGCGGGCTTCGGCTAGCTTGGTCTTTTCGTGGATCGGGTCGCGGAAGAGGAGGGGGGCGCCGTCTGTGTCGCCCATGGGGGTGTCGCGGTCGGGGTTGGGCGTGTTGCTGCCTTCGGGGCCGGGTGAGCCGGCTACAGAGGAGCGGGGTGTGCCTTCGTTGTCGTTGAGGCGGCCGAGGAGGTTGAAGGGGTTTGGCTGGGGGCGTTGGGGGGTTGAGGCCGGTGCTGTGTTGTTTACGGCGTCTGGGGCGCCGTTGATGGTGGGGACCACGGGTTTACCGGCTGCGGCTTCGATGATGGCGATTTGTGCTTGCGAGATGGGGTCGTTGGGTGAGCCGTCGTAGAGATCGACTGAGCGAGGCACGACCTTTCTCCTGTTCTCTAGTTTCCGGGCATTCTCGAAGATTGAGGGCTTGAAGAAACCCTGAATTCGTTAGCAGAGTCCATCTTACATAATTGTTGTGTGACTCACCATGACAGAAAGCATAGTTTCGTCGTACGTCTTGAAAGTGTACTTCCGCGTGTCTTGGCCCGAAGCGCGAAGATGGAAGTCCCACGTTTGTACCGTGACCGAGCCTTCATCCATAGAGCAGAACTTCTGCTTCAGCTCCTCGGCAAGCAGGAAGTCGTATCTCCGCTTCAGGTTCATGTCGGCATACGGAAAATGACCGTAGAGCATCATCTTGATGAACGTTTCCGTCACATCAGCTCCGCCCATCTTGAGGTTGACACGGGACTCCTCAGCACAAAGGCCCTCGTCAACGCAACAGATCGATGTCTTCTGAGCACCGATATCTACTACGCAGGCAACACCGTAGCCAGCACCGAACGTAGCCGAAAGCGACTCTTGCTGCAGGCAGACCTTTCCAAGGCCAAGGTCCCGCATGAGGATGTCCAATATCATTGTGACGTACTGTCGTTCGTAGAGATCCGGTATGATAAAGACGCACTTGTAGTTGACAAGGTCTTTTAACCTGGTGATACCAAGTTGATTCCGGAAAGCCTCTTCTAATATCTTGGAGAGATCATGGTAGATCTGATTACGGTCGCGATAGTCCTTCTCATTAAACGTGCCGTTCCGTATCGGCCAGAACAGCTTGTATCGTGGGTTGGATCTCTCGGGTATCCGCAGCGCATCGTGCCCAGTGAAGAAGTCCGGTGCCTTCTTGGGGTCTGCAGGTAGTTCTGTCCACTCGATGCGGTTGATGTCATTGTGTTCGGAGATGATGTCTGGGGGTGATTTTCGGTTGAAATTGATAACGAGGTCTTTCGAATTGGGCAGTACTCGTCGCTTGTTGGATCGCATCCTCGTCCTAAGTTCGGATGACATGGCCATGTACTGGTCGGCAAACTCGTCGCAAGTTAGCATCGCCCGTGAAACGAGTACGGGAATACTCACATCCTCTCCAAACCACTTCTCAGGCAGGGCATCCGCCGGCACGGCACCTTCGACCTTCATCCGCTTGGGGCTAGGCTCTCCCTCATCCTCCTCGTCCTCACTCTCCTTCCATTTGCGCGCGATGACCATAGGCACAGTTTTCGGGAGTGCGTCCGATCCAAGGCCTATCCTCAAGTTCTGGCTGCCAGGATGTATCACGATGAGCTTGGAGATGTCGGTTCTTGATGCGAAAGAAACCTCGGCATCTTCCATTGTCTCGTCCGCAACCTGTGGTGTCGCTCCTTCCGTTGCCGGTACACCCAACGCGCGTGCGCGATCCTTATCCCTGGCTTCCTGCACTATGCGCGCCCTCTCTTCATCCTTGGGGTATCGTACGGCGAGGAACTGTTCGTCGCGCTTCAGGAACTCGGTGTAGTAGTTCTTTTGGTTGATCATGCCGACCTGAGGCCATGTCGTAAGATCCATATTGTTGTCCGTTCGCTCCAGACCTGCAGGCTTGTTAGTTGCCATGTTTGCGCTGTGATGTCCCGATGCCGTACCTTCTTCCCTCAATTGGGCTCTCCCCGATTTCTTTCCAACCATCTTGGCAATTTGTTCAGGTGTGGCTGGCGATTGAGAGGGTCGTGAAGTCGATGTAGCCTTCGCAGGGTTACGTGAGCGTAGGCGGTGTCTGAATCTCGAAGGCGATCAATGCCGTCGTGTCGGCGAGATGACTCTGGTGCGCGCACACCGATATATGCTGGAAGAGTCTTGTTGGGGCCGTGCAATAGCGGAAGTCGACCGTGGGTGTAGCCGTCTTGGGAGAGGTTCGTTGGCGATGCCGCTCTTCTGAGTGGTGGTGAAGGCTAGCCGGAGGTTGTTCGTCGCGGTCGCGCGTCTGGTGATTGGATCGCGAAGCTACCTAGGTACGCGCACGACCCCTGGCCCTTAGAACCATCCATCACTTCCACCAGCTCGTCATCATTCCCACAACACTTGCGACAATGGAGGCCATCGCTGAGAAGCACGCGGGCTTCATCTCCCGCCTGACGAAGCTCCTCGATCTCTTCGTCGCGATGCGTTACATATCCCCATCTGATGTAATTCGCCCACCTCACTCTTCCGAAACCGTCGCAACTTCAATCTTCGAGAAGATTGGCCTGGATTCTGAGATTATCGACCTGATCAGATCAATTCCTGCAATGCGCAGCGAAATCGTCGAAGGGTGGCAGTGGTTCGGCGTTGAAATGACACCCCGCTCAAAAGCCGTGACATACTTCGCCGACTCCGGTGACACAGATTTCGTCGAGGATTTGCGGTGGGGTGAAAGGTATCATGACGAGGATACCAAGCTGCTACCGCCTCATACGCTGAGGATTACAAGCGGTGATACCTATAGCGGGCACTACGGTACTGACTTAATCTATGATACACAGGACCGTATGTCAATTACTTGCAAGCACATGGATTGAACGTTCACCGAATGCAGAAACGATAATTGAGTGGTCTTCAGTTGGACCTGACCGCAACGAATGGGAGAAAGCACCAAGACGGCCAGCTGAGACCGTGCTTGATGAGATAATAGCAAAGTTCCAAAGCCTGGAATGGGTTCCGTACTATGACCCCTCAGAGGATGACGATCCTTCCCATCCACCCGCGCGCAAGATCTTGGAGGATCCCATTATCATGCAGAATCTTTTTCCGGGAGGCATTCGTCTTCCTACTGACACAACTGCCGCGATCCAGCATTTGAGGCAGCAACACGGCCCAGATGGTGCTGACTGGTTGCGACGGTATATTAATCGAGTAAGAGCGTGGCAAACCATCTATCTCGATTGTGGATGGGGCTCGGGGGCATTTGACGGCGAAGCCTTCGAACTGAAAAGAGCAGATTTTATTGTGGCTTTAGAAGAGCTCGATGATATGGAATCGGGGGCACGCAATCGCTCGTGGGCTATTTCTGTCGGTGCACAGCAGGTAGTTGGAGAAGATGCTCCCACGTTGGAGCAGATTACTTCACGGCTTGATCACTTTCTTGTGCAAGCTGCTGGAGAGCTCGCTGTTTGAAGTCGCTGCAGTCATCGCCGAGCCCATACTGTTTCATATCATTTGTAAATCAAGAAGTATTCATATAATCAAGTATTCATTTCCCCGTGATATCTCAATACCTAGGTATGCTTCAGAGGGCCGTCACATCGCCACTGCGTGTAAGTAAATTCTGAACACGTCTGCAGACCGCACTCAGATAAAGCAAGTGAAATAGAAAGACTTTTTGGTAATGCAGGCTCCATAGGGTTCAGTTTCTTCCTATGTTGACATGTCGTCATGACCATGTACATATCGTGTCATTCGTGAAAAACGTCTCACACATCCTATCGTAACATTGTGGCACATTTCATCCAGAACTTCCATTCCTTACAGTACCATGCCGCTATCCAAGAGGAGTAGCTACGTCTCCCTAGATAAGCCAGGTAGCAGCCAGAACGCCGAGGAACAAGGCGATGAACGAGGCCCTATTATCTCCAGCCTGACCCTTCTTAGTCTCAGTGGCCGCAGATGTTGTGGTATCAGAGGCATGAGTAGTGCCCGAGGCATGGTCAGACGCATGGCGGGTGACCGTGGAGGTAACAGTCCTTGTGGACTCTTCGTCCCTTGCGTTCAGCGTGGGGAAGATGCCGGGGGTGTAGCTGATAGCGGTACCGTTCGCGAAAGGTGGAGCATGATGACCACCTGACGGTAAACGCGCCATCGAAGACGTCGAAGCAGCCGAAGATGTGGAATCCAACGCAGACGAGGAAGCCGCCGAAGACGCGGAAGCTGACCAAGACGTGGAACCCACCGAAGACGAGCTACTAACAGTATGGCTAGGGAACAATCCAACCGATCTGCTCTTGCTAGATGATGGCGGACCGACGGACGACACTATCGATGGTACCTCAGTGCGAGACGCCGACGGCGATCCGCCCGAGACATGGGAGGATTTGACATCGGTAGGGAGGATCGCAGTGAAAGACCAAGTGATGGACGGAGGAGGAAGAGATGACGACGTAGAGCTGGGAGCGACCTTGGTGACTGATCTAGTGATGGTAACTTGGACTGTTGACTGAATGATCACGGTCGTGGTAGGCTCCTCTGCGGGAGGACCTCCAACGTCCGAAGTGGCTGAGACGGGTTTGTGGGGGAGAGGCTGCACTGAAGGAGCAGCTCCGACGTCCGAGGTAGGAGCGGGAGCAGGAGCAACGCTAGAGGTCAGGCTTTGGTCTGCCGTCACAGTGGTTGTCCTGGTGGTAGTGACGGTGACGGTAGACGGACCTTCGGTCTTCTCGGGACACAGATAGGTGAGGGTGGTCTCATAGCCACGTAGCAGTACCGCGTCTGTGCAGAGCTTTGGGAGCTCGGCGCAGTGGTCGTCACGTGCAGCTACAGCATGAGCGAGAACGTGGTTGATAGCGGGACTCCACTGGGCAGACTCCGCGGCAGCGCCTGCTGTATATATGTTAGTAAGAATGATATAGTGGGTGAGTGCGCTGGTTGGAGACTATTTACCAGCAACTGCGACCATGGTGAGTGCGCGTACAGTGTTCATCTTCGAGGGTGAACGTTTGTATCGGAAGGAGCGACTGGGGTTGAAGTGGGTAGAGGGAAGTAGCGAGTGTGAGCAGCGAAAAGAATGTGGAATGGATCAAATACTTCAACGAGCGTGGTGAGGTGAGTGGAAGCTGATGATTGTAAAAGAGGTAAATGTTTTGTTGTTATGAGAGCGATTGCGGTCAACGGCACTAGCGGCATTGGCCTTTCAGCAGCCAATAGCGTCGAGGGCAATTACTGGGACGAGTGAATGGGAGATTGGTGTGCGTTTGCACTCGCGCGTTTGCTCTGCTCTCCACTGTTGCTGGTAATATCGCGCAAGTGACGTCATTTCCGTGCGGATGTCGCTTTATAGGGAAGTTCACAGCTAGAGCCTGTTTGGGGTGGTGAATGAACGGACACCGTGAGGGCACAGAACGTTTTGGTCTAGGATCAGAAAGCTAAGTCCGAAGCCCGGCAACCACCCACCATCAGTACTGGCAGAATACTGATAGTAATGTGGCAATGAAGCGTTTCCGTGATGTAAAGAGACCTCCTCAGTCTCCATACAGCTCCATCAAGTGGTTCAGCATCTTCCGCTGTAATTCGAGAAGCTGCTCTTTTGAAATCTTCCCACCCGCCGGCGTCGGCTGTGAGTCTCCCACTTCTGTCGGGTCGTAGCTGGAGCCAAGTACAAGATGTGGCTTTACACCAAAAAAGGGAACACCCAAAACTTTGAGTGAGGATGTTTGTAAGTCGACCATAGCTTTAGAAGCTCGATATACCTTGGCGTCATATTGGTCTAGTTCTTCTTTCTCACGCTCTGGTGTCTGTGCAGCGTCAGTACTCGTCCGTTAGGATAAGTGTGTTTAGACATACACGAAGCGCGGGTGTGTTTTCCAAGAGACCTGGTAACGACCTGTGAACGTTAGTGATGTATCATAAGAGAGATCTTGTAACGCACAGCGCAGCTCGATGAGTCCGTTCGTTCTCCCGCTTGAACCTATGTTCATCAATCAGATTCTTGCGTCCAGCCTCCCAAGACTTGACATTTGACTCTTGATCTTTCATCAACTGAGTAATTTGTAAGCATTGCGCATAAGGTCACATGATAGTATGCCATACTTTGCGAACTGCAGGAGCAAAGTCTGGGTTCTGGGAAGCTATCTTGCTCACACAGCGGAGACCTTGTTTCCATTCCGTGATGGTAGAAGGATCGATGAACGGAGAAGAAACTCTGTCTTGTGGTTTGGGAGGTGGCTGTCGATGTTGAGGAGGTGCGCGACCAGCCAGACGAGGGTCAGCTGATTGTTGATACGGAGCACTTTGCTGATTTGGATATGTCTGTTGGGGCTCCGGGTACCCCTGGTGACTTTGATAGGGCTCGTATGGCTGTTGTTGATCTTGAGCTGGCTGAGCTTCCGGTTTGGGCAGGTTCGCAAGTGTAGCCAAAATTTGTGCCAGATCCAGGTTCTGATTGACGTTTTCCGCCATGTCTGCGATAACAGCGCGACTGCACTATTTGATGGTGTTACGGAGACTCTCCAATGCTAAGATGTCGGAAGAGTGGTGTGAATTGAAGGTGGGCACGTTGGATCATGGCGTATGTTTGCGCTCAGATCAAGGACATTGCAAGGAAAGAAGCAATCTTTGGCCTGCACTGCTCATACTGAATTCTGCTGCCCTCTCGAATCAACGTATCAGCGAGCTCCCGATCCACACTCGAAGAAGATCTGATAAGTAGTTCAGCGGTACCTAGGTATGGTTGACGATGTACGTTAGCGGGCAGATGGGCGGAAATCTCCGCATCGAACCCTAGTCCATCTCGACTTTTGGAAATCATCGAATCATTCGTTCTCCCGCTCCGCCATCCTCACGACATCTTCCTCCCACGACACTTACCGCCCGAGCGCTCTTCCCATTACCGCCCACTATGTCGAAATCACCGAAAGAGTCGACGCGATTTACAGCCACCGGAGTATGGGCGCACACAAGACCTGGCGGGCGGGCAACGACGCTGCAATTCGCGGATCCCGCACCGAAAAACGAAACGCCACAACAGAAGGTCAAGCGGTTACGAGAGGCAGCGAACAGGGCAAAGATGGCGCAGGTGACGAGGTGGGATTACATGTACTTGTACGGCAGAATGGCGGCGGATGCAGCGCATAGATTTACCGTCTACGGCTTGATATTTGCAACGGGTATGTGGGCACCAAGTAGCCAATGGCTGCACTGGTCATTGGGTAGGAACGATACTAACTGCCTGAACAGGTTGCGTCGGTGTCCTCGCAGTCTTCTCAATAGGCGACATGATCGTCTACAACCGACGGAAACGAGCAATCTACTTCGCCGAAGAGGAACGAGTCCAAGCCAGGATCCTCGAAGCCGCCCGCAATGCTGTCGCAGCAGGAACAGCCTCACCCGCACAAGCCGCTCTTGTCACGGGTATCGCCGAGGAGCAAGAAGCAATGGAGAGGAAGAAGGCAGAGCGAAAGGCGCCCTCCAAGCTGCTGTGGTGGCTGCACGGCGACTGGAAGGAGGACCAAGCAATCGCAGAGCAGAGAAAGCTGGCGGTGGAGGAGATTAAGCGGCAAGAATCCCAAGGCAACTCAAACCTAGGTATCGCTGCTGCGGTACAAGAGGCCAGGGCGAACGACACAACATCCACTTTCACATCATCGACACCAGTAGTCGGAGGCCCGCTCGACAATACAGCAGAGAAGGCAGTGCACAAGGTGGAGGAGACGGGCAAGGGATGGTTTGGATTCATGAAGGGTGGATCGAAGAAAGAGTAGAGGAAGGACAGCGGAGAGTGAAGCCAGACGCTTCAGTGTACTATATACGACCTCAGCCTGTACATTGCTGTCACATTAGATGTATGCATGATGGAGTTCTTCAGCAGTTATGAAGGAGTCAACGATCATCTTGGGTATCTTCGCTTCGTGTCCATATTGTACATTCAACGCATTTTCAAACGATTTCCAGTCCTGCAACTCGCTAGTTCCCTTGACCAGCCACTGGTATATAGCTCCGACGCTCCCGTGCACGCTGTTTCCAGTCAGTTCCCGATCAAGTTGGCCTCGCTCATCTACACGTACCTCTCTCCATCCCTCGACATAAGGCCGCAACGCCGCCCACCCCAAGAGCCCCACCGTCGCTCCAATGAAGACAAACACAACTGCCTGGTCTTTGGCAGAATCTCTCTGGAAGCATGTTGTAAGCACGTTCTCCTCTTTCTCTCCTGCGCAGACGCCATAACCTAGGCAGAATTGGCGGGTGCAATCGTTACATGTCTTCTTGGAGGCGCGGGGTTTCAACTCGAGGGCGGCGGGCTTCTTCGTGCTGGGCGCGTCGAGGGCTATGATAGTGCTATTGCCTTTGCAGGTGCATTTGCAGAATGACGTACGCGCTATGAGATGTTAGTAAGTGCCTGGTACGAGGTAAAGGGTGACGTACAGGCTGCAAGGGACACGGAGAGGGAGGATAGAAAGGTAAGGAGAAGGAAGAGCAGGTAGGGCGGTTTCCGCATCGTGGTGGTGACAAGGATAGATATTGTGTTGAGTCTGTACAAGCGACGGATCAAGTGCAGTGCCAACAAGATGTCAAGCTGATGTGGTTCTAGACGTCTATCGCGCGATGAACATCATAATGGTCAGAGTGGAGCTCCAAACCTCCGCCCGCATACACGCTATGACCAGACAGCTGGGTCTCTTGTCGCGCTAAGCATTTTCCTTTCCCCTCCGGCCCCGACACCTCTACACGACGCTTACAGGCGTCGCTCAAGCTTGTAGCCCGTATTATTTGCTCTAGACGCCCTGGAGTCTTTGCGCACAGTCATCTCCACCTGTCGCACGCGCGCGAACCTGCGACCCAATGCCAGCAGCACAAGCGCCTAACTCTTCCGAAGCGCAACCCGAAAGCAAGGTCGTCCGCCTGCACATTACGCCTTTCCGCCCCGATCTGCTCAAGGTCTACGTCGCGCCGTCTGTCCTCCCCTCTGCGCAGAATATCTCGTACCATACCGTCGCGACCTTCCCCGAGAAAGGTTTCGGCTACGTAGAGCTACCCGAACCCGAAGCTCAAAAGATCAAGAAGAAGCTCAACGGCACAATCCTGAGAGGCGCAAAAGTGCGGATAGAGATGGCGAAACCTGAGAAGCGCAAAGCTCTGGCAGAGGCTGACGCGGCGAAGGAGGTGGCGGACACTGAACGCCCCTCGAAGCGCGCGAAGAAGGAGAAAAAAGAAAAGAAGGAGAAGAAAGAGAAGAAGAAGAGGGAGCAGGGCGTGCTGGAAGGTGTAGAGCTGCCAGACGACAGGAAAGTCAAGCGCGGTTGGACTGAGCCGTCGAAGAAGGACAGGAAGGACAAGAAGGATAAGAAAGACAAAAAGGACAAGCGTGACAAGGACGAGAAGAAGGAGCGGAAGCCTTCCAAGTACACCAAGGATGCTGAGCTGCTCTTCAAGGCGAAGCTGACACCCGTGGCTGCGACCGAAGTTGCGCACAAGGACGAGAAGAAGGTGAAGAAGGAGAAGAAGGAAAAGAACAAGTCGAAGATAAATGAGGTGGTGGTTCACGAGTTCGAGAAGAACATCAAGACTCCCAGCTTCCTGAAGCAGCCACAGGTCGCCCTGTCAACGAAGCCTGCAGTCGACTACGTCAATGGTCAGGGCTGGGTTGACGAGGACGGTGTCGTTGTTGAGCCTGAGACTGGCAAGGCCAAGGCCAGGCGAGCTCTGGAGCTGGTAGACGCGCCCTCAGAGGCTCAAAGAGCCTGGATCGACGGAACAGGCAAATCCTCCACGCCTGCGACTACGAAGGATAAGAAGAACAAGAAGAAAGCTACTCCTCCGCCATCTGATTCTGAGTCCGAGGACGACGATTCATCAGTAGTTTCGTCTTCTTCTGAAGATGAGGACTCTTCCGACTCCGAGTCAGAGTCAGAATCAGAAGCCGAATCATCTGCATCTTCTCCCGCTCGACCTATCGAAAGTCGGAAAACGCCCGAGGTCCAACCAACTACATCGTCCGAGAAAGAGGTCCACCCCCTCGAAGCGCTGTTCAAACGCGCAAAGCCCGCAGATGGCACAACCTCAACTCCCACCAAGAAGCTCACTCCAATCGACACATCCTTCAGCTTCTTCGACAACAACGAAGACACGATGGAAGTCGACGGCGAGCGCGGCCAGCCCATCGACGAGGCCCCCACTACCCCCTTCACTCAACGAGACATTGAATGGCGCGGCCTCCGCAGCGCGGCACCAACCCCCGACACCGCCGGCCTCGGCCGCCGCTTCTCCTTCGACTGGCGCAAGAACAGCCAAGAAGCCGACGACGACGAGGACATGGGCGACGTTGACTCCCTCGCCGAGCAACGCCTATCTCAGAACACGCGCGCAAATGCCAAAGCCAAGCTAGCTGAGGTTGCGGAAGAAGACGAAGAGGACGAGGAAGAGAATGCAGCGGCTGCTGGTGGTAAAGAGGAGAAGCCGGAGAGTGAATTCAAGAAGTGGTTCTGGGAGAACCGGGGTGATTTGAATCGCGCGTGGAAGAAGAGGAGACGGGATGCGTTGAAGGCGAAGCGGCATAGTGAGAATAGGAAGATGACCGGTAGTAGAAGGGTTTGAGGAGAGGTTTAGGGGGACTGTGATGGCATTTGTTGTTACGTTTGCGCGCTTCAAGATGTTCATGAATTGGGGTAGCTACGAGAAGGAAAGACAGGAAGAGGAGTTATCCTTTCCATTCATAAAACTGAGACAGGGAAGATGTCTATCAATCAAGACCTCACGTTATCGTACAGCCATCCCCCTCAAAGATCCAGTTCCCATGTATACGCCTCAACACCAACGCCTTCCTCCCACAACTCCACCCAACAAAACACCTAGACATCAACCCCCTTAAACATAACACACCTCCCACCCTCCCTCTCCCCGCCCACCCAACTACTCTTCCTCCCCTCCCCACCACACGCCTCCTCCGCTCTCGTCAGCAACGTCCCTTCTCCGACCACATCCCTCGCCTCAGACTCATGACCCTGGCTCGACGTCGCGGACGAGTCACTCGGTATGCTGCAGAAGGGGGCGCCTATCATGCCTTTCTCCGTCGCGGTGATGATGTCGGTGGGTATATGTGGGAGGGGTGGCCGTTGTGGTGCGGAGGATATGGTGGAGGGGTTGGAGGATGGGGGTGGAGGTGGGGAGGCGGATGTACGACGGTGGGACGAGGGATTATGCTCCGTCGTTGTTGTTGTTGTTGTTGTTGTAGGTGTGTCTATTTGTTTCGATGGGAAAGCTAGGTTTCTTGTTAGCATGTCGATACATCATTCTCCAAGTCTAGATAGTTACATCGGCCGGGATATATTATCCATGTACATACCATCGCTTCCGGAATCGACGTGTTGGCTACTCCTCCTTCTCTTCTTCTCCCCAAAACTACTCAATCGATCGCGTAGGTTGAACAGCCAATTCATGTTGTACGACGGCTCGGAAAGTAGGTGCTCTGTTCCTGATTTCTTAACAAACATGATCGGTCTGGATATTGGATAGAATACGAATCGTACCTTAGTAGTAAGTAACAGCAGCCTTGCGCAATGATATATGCAATCTCTCAGAATCCGTAAACTCAATAAATCAACCTCGAAACGCAGTCGAAAGTTGATGGATGCTCCACACTCTCAGTATATATCCCGACCCCGAAATACCCCGACCGATGCAGTCCCGCCCCCATTAAAGGTTGAAAGCTGTTCTGTTCCACCTTCAAACAAAATGACGTATCGCAGGCGCCTTACTCTTACTTGCTTATCTGCTTACGCTTTCACGCCCCCATGCCCACGCCCGTGCCGTGGCGCCTCGTCCCTTGCACCACATCGCATCACGTCACGACCCTCCAAAAACGAGGCATTAAACACATCCATCCAACCTCTCTTGCATCACGCCACAGATGTGTCCTGCACTTACGTATGTCACGCCTCCTCCTCTTCACATGCAGACATCCCGCGTCGCTGATCTGCCGTAAGAAGGGGACCACGAGATCGACGCTGGGATGCTGTTCCGTTAGGTGCATATCGTGAGGATCAGCGGCGTTAGTCGGTTAGCCCTAGACAGATCTACGGGTATCCCGTCATGCCGTGTTGGGGGGGAAAGAAGCAAAGTTTGTGATAAGAATGGTAATGGGCGGAGTAAAAGAGATTCGGGGTTGTTATCTTTGCGATCGCATCGGAAGTAGACTTTTGTTTAGCTTGATTGATTGATTGATTGATTGATTGATTGATGAGAATGGTAGAATTAGAATAAAATATCCGCCCGTATGGATGCCGATTGGCATTGCATACCATGCCTGATCGCTCAAACTCCATGTCGACAAGTAAAGATATGGCGGAAACAACCCTGTTCCATTCCGTCGCACATGCAACGTGAGCCTGGCCTACACTATGAACAATCCTTCTCACTGATACCCTACAAACACATCTCCTTCACCCTATTCACAGCTTTATTAGGGGACCCCTGCCGTCTCATTAGCAGGTGCTTGCACAGTATCAGAAGCATTGCCAACCCCGCTGCTCTGCGACTGCGGTGCACCCCTCCGACCCCTCTGACCGTCAGCGGCGTCATTGCCGCCCCTGATCATGCGCTCGAGATCACGGATGCGCTGTTTCAAGGCCTCGTTTTCCTTTTTGACCTCCTCCAGCTCCGCCTTGTGTTGTGCCACCTCTTCGTAGCGTGGGGTGCTGACGACGCTCGAGCTGCGGTGGTCGCGCTGGGCAGGATCGCCCGTCGCAGGCTGCGAGGAGATCGAGTAACGGTGTGGAACGTGGCCTGGTGGTAGGCCGCTGCGGGAGACGCTCGAGGAGCTGCGGTGGCGGCGTGAGGATGTGGGATGCATAGGTCCGGTGTGAGCTTCAGCGTGTGCGACAGAGGAGTCGGCGGCGCTGGACATGGACGTATTGGAGGCTACAGACGCAGAGTGTGCGCGCAGAGCCGAGAGTTCTCGCGTCAGACGGTTGACGACGGCTTCCTGCTCCTTCTCGAGCTCGAGGTGCAGCTCTGCTTGTGTCATCGGACGTGGGTGTCTCATCGGAACGCCTGCTGAGTCGACGCTCGCCTGGACGTAGCCGCTCGCGCTGGGGCTGAGAGGCGGAAAGCCATGTACATGATGTGATGCTGACTGGGGCGGTGGTAGGGTACCGCCAGGCGATGCGAGAGGCAGCGGCGGGGGGCCCATCTGCGACGCTCGCCTAGAGCCTGGTGTAGATGCCTGACGTGACGATGTCTGACGTGACAAGGAGCCTGAAGCTGGCTGCGTGCTCGAAGTGTTGCCTGTGTTGGTCGGCACCTTGTTCAGATCGGGGGCCATCGTGCTTGTCTGGGTGCGAGTCGCGCTGGGTGTGGTGGACGTGAAGGCGTTGATGACCCGTAGGAGACGCGCTGTCTTGGAATGTTTATCGAAGAAGCAGCTGGCGGCTAATTGTGAAGGGGAGACTGATCTCAATTACTGGGCGTTGTTGTGGTGGTTCCGAGTATGTGGACGGGAGGAAAGTGCATCAGCGGAGCGCACGAGCGACCGAGAGGGGCAGGGACATTCACTCCATCGCATGATCATTCCGGACGTGCTTGCTCCGAACGATGCGCTTTAACCGGAATTGCTCGTCAATGATCGTTTGGATGGTGTTGGTCGGACAGAAGCGAAGATTACGGCAGAGCAGCCACGTCCACTCAATGCGCTAGCATCTACCAGTCTGCTACGAAGGCTGAACCCTTGTTTCCCCACATGATGTGACGATGTCAAGCTGAAGTTACAAACATTCACACCACGTCGCGTCCACTTATTGATATGTGTTTGAAATCTGCAAGTTTGTTTGGTATTCTTCAACTCATTGCTCGTTCGCTCATCCTGTCCATCTTCCAGCCCACTCGTCGCGCGCGGCGGGCGGTGTCCAGTCGTGGAAGATCGCGACCTGGACCCTATCTTCGCCTTCCCCATGCCTAAGCGTATCTTTAGATTTTGCAAACACGCTTTTGGATACCCATGAAATCCTCCAACTCCAAGCGCAATGCTTTATTGTATGGGCCCCGAATGTGAATAGTCGCTCTCAGAAAACACTCGTGATCCTCTAGTACGTCCTGGCCAAGTTGCGGAGGTACCAGTCTACGAGCCTCCTGCCGACCTTTGCCTCTGAAACGTGGATGAGGTCCTGATAATCGTTAGCAGATGTCTCTCGTTCCAGATGTGTTGTACTTACACCCTCCATAGCATAGTCGAGGTCGCTGGCCTGGATGATATCACCATCCAACAGACCACCCTCGGCCCACCTTATTTGCCTGCTCCTCTGCTTGTTGACGAGCAACCAGCACCTGAGCTTCTCTGGCTCAACCTCCAAGAATCCAGCGAGCTTCTTGAGGTCCATGGTTGTGTAGAGCTTGAGGTAGCTCTTGACGGTGGGCGACATCATGTTGTTCTTGACCTCGTCCATGAAGATGCGGAGGTGGTGCTCAACAGGGTCAATGTTGACCTCTGGGTTGTCGAAGTCGGGAGGTGTGGGGCTGATGAACTTGGGGCAGGCAGTGCGGAAGAGCTCCTCAAAGAGGGGAAGGGACTCAGGGCCGCCGCGCTGCAGCCTGTTGAACTGCTCGCCGTACTTCTCCCTCAGAGCAGTGTGGATGGTGTCGTCGAGCCTCGTGGGCTGGAAGGCTACGCAGATGGCGACAAGTGCGTACATCTGGTCGTTCTTCTTGGTAATCGAATCGTACTGCGCGTTCTTCTGGAAGTTCTTTGTCCGCGAGACGTAGACGAGGATGTGGCTGAACATGCGGATGGCATCCGAGTATCGTCGCATCATCATGTAGGAGAATCCGACGTAGTAGTATGTGGTGAAGTGGGCGGCCATGACACGGGCGAACATGGCCTTCTTGTTGAGCTCAATGTCGTCGAGCGTCTTGAGCGCGAGGCTGAAGTCTCCGAGCAGGCAGTGCACCCGGAGCAGACCGATGATGGAGAAGTATCCCAGCATCTTGTATAGCGGCCTGTTGCCGTACTCTCCAGCGTACAGACTCGCGTCCTCGCCCCGCTTCATCGCCGCCAGCTGCTCGCTGATCTGTGACCGCTGGATGAGCGAGTACAGAACGTTGAGGACGCTGTAGCAGCCCCATGTGTTTGGGTTCTCGCGCAGGAGCGCAATCTCCTCCTCGTTCTCGTTCTTCTGGGCGACTCGTTGGCGGTAGCTGCAGAAGCTGTTGAACTGGTAGATGAACTCGTCGATGACATCCCACGCCCAATAGTACTATGCGCAGTTAGCCCTGCTATATTCCCCTTTTTTTTCCGGATTCCTTACGTTTGGCACTTCCAGGTCAACGGGGCCCTCGGAGTTCAGGATGTAGTGAAAGAGGTTGCAGTAGCTGTCGTAACTCGCAAACTTGGTCTCTAGCGTGGCCTGGAATTCCAGGGGGGTGGCCGCAGCCTGCAGTTGCGCGTGGATGTCCTGGTTGCTGTTCATCGAGGGCATGCGGTCGAGGTCCTCCATGCCGTCGTATTGGACCTGCTCGCGGTAGTCGTTCGCCATGGCCTCCTCCTCGACGTCCGAGTCGTCGTCCGGCGCACGCCTGGCAGCGTCGCCATTCTGGTACTGCGGCGGGACACGCTCGCGCAGACTCATGTTGGGTGTTCGTTCGGGCGACGGCACGGGTGCTTGTACGGGGGGTGAATGTCGTGTCGTGGTGCTGCTCCCCGCTTTGTCACGAAATTTGGCGTTCTGTGCGTTTGCTAGCGGCAGTCTGCTATCGATAGCGCGCCCAAGCAGAGGGCACAGGCAGGCGCGACCGGGATCAGCGCTGTGAGGGGCAGTGCGCAGAGGTCCACTCCACTCAATCCTCACGGCCATCCTGCTGTTTTGACACGTCCTGATTCGACTCACCGGCCATATCCTCAGCGCTGGGTGTCGTGACGGCGTTGAGAAAGTATGGCGAGCCCATGTCGTCTGCCGGTGCCGGGTCCGTAGTTTCGCCCTAGGGCACGAGTAG
Organism: Alternaria metachromatica; assembly: GCF_023757995.1. Taxonomy (NCBI): domain Eukaryota; kingdom Fungi; phylum Ascomycota; class Dothideomycetes; order Pleosporales; family Pleosporaceae; genus Alternaria; species Alternaria metachromatica. The sequence continues at coordinate 171,275 of NW_026055502.1, forward strand.
CTGTGTGCATCAATAACGGAGGCTTTAGGCGCGCTCGGTGCCAGTATGATGTCTTCGCATCGAGTGTGGCTGATAAACTACAAAAGCCTGCCGTTCCTCTGTCCCTAGACCCTCTGGAAGCCACGCCGCTGTCAAAACCCTACTACTGTCTTTACCACCCACGCTACCAATTTCGTCGCAGTCAAGACCCTTCCTGCCCTCTGACTCGCTTCCCACCCTCCAATATGACGTACACCATCGTCCTCTTCATCACGCGCAACCACGACCTTACCTCGGATGAGTTCAGAGATCACTATGAGCACACGCACATCCCCCTCGCCCATTCGCTGCTCGCCTCCTGCTGGCCGATCGATTTCAAACGTCGCTATCTCGCGCGGATATCGCGGAAGGGGTTCGGAGGACCGGCAAATCCCGACCGACCGCCGCTGATGCTAAGGGGCGAGATGAACGAGCTGGACTGTGACTGCATTGCAGAAATGACGTTTGACAGCGAAGCCCGCTTCCAAGAATTCTACCGAAGAATCTACGCCCCGGAGAATGCAGCCAAACTAGCAAGAGACGAAGAAAAGTTCCTGGAAAAAGGAAAAACGAGGGTCATCGTCGTTGGGGAGACTTGGAGTACGGACGAACACGGCGTCTCGACGAGGGAAATAGGCTACGTCCGCAAAGACGAGAGGTCCGACAGCGAAGCCAGTGGTAGTGGCCAGAGTTGAGATGAGAGACGGATGCCGACATGCGACCCGGAGATACCAGTCGACGCCCAGCACGCGATTGAGTCGAGGTGTCTGCGTTAGGCGCAGGAAGATGGTGCCATAGTGGTTAATCGTGCTTCTGGCCATAATGATCGGCGTTCAATAGTTTGGGAGAGGGGCTGGCGCTGCGCGCTACTAGGCACCCGTTCGCGCTGCGGGTAGGAGTTCACCGGTTGCTTCCTCGAACTTTTGTCAGATACCATGTCTTTGCGACTTTGCGACTTTGCGACATTTGGGCGCATCTGGAGGGGCTTGACATTGGTCGACATGAAATTGAATATCTTAATCGAATACACTTCATTCATTTGATTTCACGATCTTAGACGAAACCAGCATGAACTGTCTAGATCGAGACTAGTGCTTTCCCGAGCATACAACCCGTAGACATTCTACTTGATGCCAGTGATGATGTACAGGTGTCGCGCCAACCCTCTACTTTCTTAAAGCTTCCCCTCGCCCGAGTGCCTATAAACATAATGCCAATCCCCCCTCGCAATATCAGCCCTGACCTGATAATTACTCTCCGCATCCTCCAAGACCTGCATATCCAAATCCACAACACACATGCCCTCGCCCGCACCACCCAATTTCCCCAAAGCCCCCACAAAAGGCACAGCAACCTGACTCAACCCCGCATACCCCATACCCGGTGGACCCCCCGCATTCGCAAAAACAACCGCACACGTATTCTCAAACGCCCGTGCCGTCAGCATACTATCCAGAAACAATGCTTCAGCCGCTGGATTCCTCGCCAGACCCTCCTTATTACAATCATTCAGCGTCCAGAACGTCGGTATAATAATAATCTGAGCGCCTTTGGCAATCAACTCGCGGAACGCTTCTGGGAAGGCGAGGTCCCAGCATATTAGCAAACCGACTTTTCCGATGGGCGTGTCGAAGACTTCATGGGGGTCGTGGCGGGAGCCGGTGAGGTGGTTGCGTTCGGGGCCCCAGAGGTTCTTTTTGATGTATTTTCCTACGATGGAACCTGAGGGCGAGATGTAGTAGCACACGTTGAGCAGTTTGTCTTCCGTTGCAGAGTTCTCTTTGTGGGATTCTACGATCGTGCCCGGGACGATGGCTGCAGTGAGGGGGAGCTTAGTTATGGGTTTGGGGGATGTATGGAGGGATGATGGGGGTTGGAGTGATACTTACAGATGTTACATTCTTTGGCTAAGGAGCAGTATTTCTCTAGGTAGTCGGAGCATTGTTCGATGCAATTTAGGAACTCGGGATCGTTTGGCTTCCAGCTTGTCAAGTGGTATTCGGGTAGGACGGCGAGCTCGGCGCCCTGAGCTGCTGCGGAGCGGATGAATGAAACAGCTTTGTTGAAATTATGTTCTGGTTGTAGGGGCTAGCTAGTGTTAGCAAATGACTCTGATGTTTGTAGATGTGGTCAACCATGATGGGTAATCAAGATGATGTGGGGTAAATGAGATACCTCTGGGTAAAGTTGGATAACAGCAACTTTGATCGTCGGCGCCATCTTGATTCGACAAAGGCTGTTGGTATAGATCGCCTAAGTCAGGACGATATCTGTGGTGAAGTTGTGATCTACAAAGTGAGGCTAATCAAAGGCGTATGACATAGCTGACGCATGCGCATCGATGCAAGACTAGTGCTCGCTAAAAGCGACAAGCTTTCTGCCCAGGGGGTGAGCATGCCTACCATCCCAGCATAAACGCTGATCATGGACATCTCCTTTAAGCGTGAAGGGATCAACGTATTGTAGGTAAAATAATCATATTCCAGAGTAGCCGAGGGGTATCTATATAGGAAAAGAAGCACACTCCAACCAACACCTGTCGAGGGCTGTACGACACGACCTTCTTCTCGTAAACATACCCATACTATTATTCTGGTCGCCATGCCTGCACTCCTGGCTTCCCTGTCTTCGCATAAAGAATGTAGCCGGATAGGTGGGATATTCCTTAGCTTGCTGTGAAACGTGCCGCAACGCGAAGAAACTTGACAGAACAGAAAGACCGGATCAAGTTACTGTAACCCCTCGTCGACCCCAGGGAATAGGCCGAGCTCTGACAGGTGATGAACCTCCATCGGCAATGTTCATGCTACTACACTGTCAGCCCAATGGTAACCATCGACTTGCACACCGTTGGTCCTGTACAACTCCTCTTCGGATTCTGACCCGTCGTCGGAGCCGGTATCTAGAAGAGCATATTGGTTGACCACAGGTGCAGGCTTCATAGGCATGCGAGTGACGGGAGTGTGGGCCTTTTTGGGCTGAGGTAGCGGCCCAGCGCATTCATCCGGGTAGTACTCGATGCGCATGCCCTTGTATACAGTACGCGACATCATGCAGGTCCTGGCGAACAGAGCATTGTGAATAGAGTTGGTCGAGATGTACGCATCGCTATTCTTGAAGTAGACGTCTACCACGATGAGGTTGTGGATGTGATCGAGATGGTCACGGATCTGATCTGTAGTGACCTTGCCTGCAACGCCTCGGACAACAAGGTTTCGCGTAGCGCCGCCGGCGATCTTGTTGGACACGTGCGGTGGTACGTGGAATTGTCGGTCGCTCCAACGGAATTCAAGCTGGGATGGTCAGCTTCTTTCATGCCTTGGGGTAGGTGCATATCTTACCCTCTTCATGTGCAGATATATGTCATTACGCTTAGCATAGGCAAGGAAGTCGGCAGCTCCTTCGATGAAGGATACCGTTGCAGATCGGTCATTGCGGAGGAATATGTCCAGAAGTCTGCCGCCACGAACAATGCCGGCCAGATCCTTATGTGTCGTACGCTCAGAAAGGTTGGTGATTAGCACAGTGCGCTGATCGTGGAGCGGTATACGCTGGGCTGGTCCACGGTTTATATCGTCATATTCGCCGGGTGGGCTGTCTGGATCGCCGGTGAAAGACTCGGAGTCCTCATAGCTGACGACTCGACGGAACGATGCCGAAGGTCTAGGGTGGAGTCCGTGGCTGGCAGAGGTATAGTCGGAGTCTTTTGGGTAGCGAGCTGACGTAGGCGCTACTACAGGAGTAGCCTGCGATCTTGCATGCGTGTGTTGCGATTCATAATCGTAACTCGAAGGTTCTTCGTTCGAAGCCCCATTCTCGCCCTGTAGCAGTGTATCCAAGGTTTCGTTCGTCAGGCCGCCACGGAACAGAGCGCTCTTGAGAAGGTCTAGACATAGTCAGAAACAAATAGTATTGCGCTGGAGCAGGACTGTACGTACGGTACTCTCGCACTGCTTGGGTCTGTAGGAAAATGTATTGTTAGCATGTTTGCAACTAAAACAGAAACCAGAGCCAGCTGGCTGGGTGGTGAGGAAGGTCCAAACGTTTGGAGTGATGTTGGGTTTAATACAACGTACCATGTGCTCATGTTCTGCCTTGCTGATGGTGACATTGTCAGAGAGATCAGTGCCGTAGCTGACAGGCTGGTTGGAAGTATGCTGTTGATAAGAGTCAGCTCTACCGAAGCCAGACGCATAGCTACTGCCTGGGGGGCACCGACAAATTCAGCCCTAAAACTCTAATCAGCAAACAGCCCGGCGCATAACACAGTGCAAGATTGTGAGCACTCACTTGCGTAGAAGAGCGTCGAAATAGGATTTGCCTATGGTTACGGTGGCCATGGCATAGGTGAAGAAGAGCGCGGTGCTCGGGGCCGAAGATGGCTTCGCAACGTGCTTTCGGGGTGTTGATCAGTGAATTGGGCAGGCTATGGTAGTTATCAGTGACGGGCAGCAGGTCCAAGCTCGCCCTAGCGCTCCACAACTCCACAGGGCTGGGAAGGCGCCATGGAAGGCCTTCCGCGACGCGACCCCGGATTGCTTATGCAGCCCTGTGCATCTGTGTATACAGCATTATCAACGTCTATGTTTCTTTTTCTGCTCCGTTTGCACAACTTCCTGATGGTGTGACGAAAATACGTCCACCAACCTTCCACGTTGCAAACAAGCGCTGTGCGACACCCATCGGTTGCGTGCGACATGGTGATAGGCACGAATGGGCGCGGCGTAGCGGCATCGATCCCCCGCTAGCGTCCATGGCGTATCAAATTTCTGGACAGGCGCGCCTCTCCGCCGCTCATGGAACCGAACACGCCTCAACACCAGCTGGCCAAGCAGATCGCTGCCGGCAATAGCAGCCCGGGTCTCAGCTCGCCCTGGTCGCAAATCACCGACAATCCCTTCTTCACCGCCGTATGATTCACCCCGGGGCCACTGCGTGCTTGCTGGACGTGTGCTCACTGATGCCATAGGGCTTCGGTCTCGCAGCGCTTGGGGTTGCGGCGCGGACGGGCCAGAAGGGACTCCAACACGGCGCCGCGTTTGTGCGCCGCCGCATGCTCGTCGATCTCGAGATAACTCGCCATGACGACGCCTATCCCTGGGTCCTCCAATGGATGACCAACTACCACCGCGCACAGCAAGCCGGCACCAGGCCACTCGTGCGCAACGGCGTCCTCTCCAAGGTCCTCAATCGCATCGACCCGCGCATGCACCACCTCCAGGTGCAGACGTACACGCCGCAAGATGGGCCCTCGCACGCCGCCCACTTCTCCTTCGTACCGGGGCCGGGCAAGCACTTCTTGCGCTACAAGAATGCCTTCATCCTCGTCGACCGGCAGCGAGAGCGCAACAGCCTGAACGTCAAGGATGGCGTACCCTTCGAGACGATCAACCTCACGACCCTCTACTCGCATCGCGACGTCTTCGAAGACATATTCGCCGAGGCGCACCAGATATACCAGCAGTCGCAGGAGGGCAAGACTGTCATATACAACTCCATGGGCACCATGTGGCAGCCCTTTGGCGACGCAAAGCGGAAGCGGCCCCTCGATTCGGTGGTCCTTGAGCGCGGCGTCAAGGAGCGCATTGTAGAGGATATGGAGGCCTTCATCGCGTCACGCAAGTGGTACCTAGATCGCGGCATACCATACAGGCGAGGCTACTTGTTGTATGGGCCGCCGGGCACAGGGAAGAGTTCCTTCATCCAGGCTGTTGCAGGTCATCTTGACTTCAACATTGCCATCTTGAATGTCAGCGAGCGTGGTCTCACAGACGATAGGTTGAATCATCTGCTGACCAAAGTCCCGCGACGGACTGTAGTGCTGCTGGAAGATGTTGATGTTGCATTCATGAACCGTAAGACGCCTGGTGCAGACGGATTCGCTAGCGCCTCGGTCACCTTCTCCGGGCTGCTCAACGCTCTCGACGGTGTTGCCAGCGCTGAGGAGCGGATCATCTTCCTGACTACAAACCACGTCGAAAGACTAGACGAAGCGCTCATCCGACCTGGGCGCGTGGACATGACGGTAAGACTCGGTGAAGCAACAGAGTTCCAAATCGAGCAGCTTTGGGACCGATTCTATGCAGAGTTCGATGCAGGCGGGCAAGCGAAGCAGAGATTTATGGCTAAAGTGAGGGAGTTGGGCCTCATCGACTCGGTGAGTACTGCAGCGCTACAGGGGTTGTTCCTCTACAACAAGGACGACACCGAGGGCGCTATTGCGATGGTTGAGGGCCTCACCGCTGGTCGCAAAGCCGAAAACCACGTGGGGATACCCGGTCACGTTGACGTGAACGAAGTGACGTCACGCTGAGCGTTGGGAACCCGTAGAAATATGTAAAACTCCGAATGCAAACGCTGCGGCTCTGTTCGCTCGGACGTGCAGATGTCAATCAGTCTTGGTGTGTAAGGGTGCCGGGATTTTGAAGCATGCAGGCGTGTGATGGTATGCAGGCGGCTCGCGCGCGCGGGAGCGTGCGAGCTTTTTTCCTGGGAACTCCACATCGTCGCCCGGATCTAACCGCTTACCGTGAAGACACTGCACTCGCCATTGGATGACTCAAGCAGTATTCCATCATTGACCTAATTCTGGACCGCTTCCCGCGCTTCCATCTAATCAGATCATCGAAAAGCGTGAGGCCCAACACATGGCTGCCGGTGGTTTTATCTGATCATCTGATTCCGACGTCGCGCGAGGCCGCTTTGGCGCGACAAACGGAGCACTTGTACACGCGCCCCTGGCCACACCCGGGCACCCACCCATACATATGGCTAACGAGGACGGGTGCGGGTCATCTTCGTCGCTTGCTCTCTCGCCTGCCCATCCTTCTGGAAACACGCGACACGACCGTCCTCCCGTCTCGCCAGGCAGCTACGAGTTGCAGCCTCTGCCTGACAAAGCAAAGAACGCAAGGAACATAGCCACGTCCGAAACCCCTTCTGATGACGATCTTGATTCGCCAGCTGGCCGCCCCGAGACTCCTACACGATCCGTCAAGACAGCAATGTCAAGAGTACCTCTCTTGGTGAGATCGAGCCCGGCGCAGGGAACAGGTACGCAAACTATTCTTCGTTGTCAAGCGCCATGGCCGTCAATCGCCCCTCGGCCTTGGACGGGTGCACAGGAGCAACGATGCACACGGCGCACAGAACCTCATTCGCTACACGTGCTGACCCCAACCTCAGGTTCATATGGCGGCCTACCTATTCTTTCCTCCAGTCCAGAGGAGTCTGATGAAAATAATGTGATTAAAAACTCAAGAAAGAAAAAAGGGAAGAGCAGACTTTCGCATAGTGAACCCTCACTACTTTCGGATCACCGCCAAAATGATTCGACACGGAGTGAGCCAATCCTTTCAGGCGCTACCAAGTCACGTCGCAGGACGGGTGACGCCAGTCGTAGCAGCACGACGCTCGGTGTAGCCTCTAGTGGCCAGGACTTTGAAGCTAGGTTCAACGCAAGCGGTCTTGATCCTTCTACCGCTGGCGCGCCACTGTTTGACAACTCAACCTCATCGAGCAGTACGCTAGACGATAATGAATCCTCCGAGGACGACGATTTACACGATATGAAGGGTAGCCCGTCCGATAATTCGCCCTACGCTCAAGTGAGGGCATCCGTCGCTGCTACCGACGACCTCTCCCTATCCATTGATACCCCGCGCATGTGGTTCCTATCGATTCTGTTTTCCATTGCCGGTTCTTCAACCAACTTGTTCTTTTCCCTACGATACCCTAGCGTCAGCCTTACTCCTATTATTGCACTACTACTCGTCCACCCCCTCGGTCTACTCTGGGACCAACTCTTCAAACGACACGACGATCCTGAAGAAACCTTTGTCGATGGTTGCTCGCAAACAACATCGCATCCTCCACAGGCAAAAGCCACTTGGAAACGCCGGTTACGGCTCTGGCTAGGCCAAGGCCGTTGGAATGAGAAGGAACACTGTTGCGTATATGTCAGCAGTAATGTATCCTTCGGCTTTGCCTTTGCGACAGATGTAAGTATCATCTATGCAGCCATGTATGGTATGCTGACAACCCAAGGTCATCGTTGAGCAAGTAAAGTTCTACAAGCAAGACCTTGGCATCATGTACCAAGTATTGCTTATCCTCTCCACACAAATACTTGGCTACTCCCTCGCCGGTATCACCAGACGTTACCTGGTCCGACCCAGCGGCATGATCTGGCCGAGCACACTCGTATCTACCGCCATGTTCACCGCGTTACATAAAGATGAGAACAAGCCTGCCGATGGCTGGACCATCGCTCCACGCAAGTTCTTCTCGCGCATATTCCTAGGATCCGTTGCGTTCTACTTCCTACCTGGTCTCCTATTCCCAGCATTGAGTTATTTCAATGTCATCACCTGGTTCGCGCCAAAGAGCGTTGTTGTTGCCAACCTGGTATGTTTATAGTCATTTTGGATTGAGACAAAGCTAATCTGTGCAGTTCGGAATCTCATCTGGTCTTGGATTGTTCCCAGTGACTTTCGATTGGGCGCAAATCGCATACATTGGCTCCCCGTTGATTACGCCATTCTGGGCTGCTATGAACATTCTTGGAGGCCTTGTAGGCGTGATGTGGATCGCAGCGCCTATCATGTGTAAGTAGTTCAGGAGGTTTGACTACTTATGCTGACAGCTTGTAGACTACAAGAACGTCCTCTACTCTTCCTACATGCCCATCCTATCATCCGCTGTATGGGATAATCGCGGCAAGCCGTACGACGTCAGCAAGATCTTGACCGAGAACTTCCTCTTTGACGAAGAAGCGTACAAGCAATACAGCCGCGTCTACCTCCCGATTACATACGTATTGAGCTACGCCCTACAGTTCGCCGGTCTTACAGCTCTGCTTTCGCACACTGGCCTTTGGTACGGGAAGGATATCTGGAGGCAATGGCGTCGCTCTTGGGCTGAGATCCGGAAGGAATCAGGAGCTGACTACCAGCCACTTGTGAATGGTACCGACAACAACAGCCAACCAACTTCCCCTGCAATGTTGCGACACAGGCCCAGTACGACTTCAGATCCAGACGTGGAAGACTTGCTATCTGCAGAAGATGTGCACAATCGACTCATGCGCAAATACGAGGACGTGCCGATAACTTGGTACCTTTTGACTGGCATCAGTATGGCCGCAGTTGGCATGTTCGTCGTCGAGTACTACCCCGTCCATCTACCCTGGTACGGCCTCTTGCTAGCACTTGGCATCGGTGCAGTCCTCTTCGTCCCCATCGGCATCGTCATGGCCATCACGAACCAGCAAAGTAGCATCTATCTCATCTGCCAACTGATATGCGGCGTTGTGTTCCCCGGTCGACCCGTCGCAAACATGGTCTTCACAACCTTTGGCTACATCTCAGCAACCCAGGGCCTAAAGTTTGCTTCCGATCTCAAGCTCGGCCATTACATGAAGATCCCACCTAGAATCCTCTTCAAGCTCCAACTCTCCGTCACCATCATCTCCAGCCTAACACAGATCGGCGTGCTAAACTGGATGCTAAACAACATCCCCGGTATCTGCACACCCTCGGCCATCAACGGCTTCAACTGCCCCATCGCCCGCGTTCACTTCAACGGAAGTATCCTCTGGGGTGTCGTCGGTCCAGGAAAGTTCTTCGGTCCCGGCGCACTCTACCAACACTTGATCTGGGCCTTCCCCATTGGCGCCATCGCGCCCGTCATACTCTGGTACCTCGCCCGCGGCAGCCGCAAGTCCATTCTCAGTAAAGTCAACCTCGCCGTGGTGTTTGGTAGCTTGAGCTGGATTCCACCAGCCACCGGACTCAACTTCTCGGTTTGGGCGATTGTGTGTTACATCTTCAACTACGAGATCCGCAATCGAAGAAATGCCTGGTGGAAGAAATACAACATGATGCTTAGCGCGGCTTTGGACTCTGGCCTTGCGTTTGGTGTTGTGGTCATCTTCTTTGGCATTGTGTACCCCGGTTGGATGAGCAACTTCAAGTGGTGGGGTACGGAAGTTTACAAACAGGTAAGTCAACCACATACAACCTGGGCTTCATTGGATACAAAAGCTAACACTATCGCTAGGGTTGTGACTGGCAAGCCTGCCCGTACAAGGAAGTACGCAAAGGCGAGACCTTTGGACCTGGGAGTTGGTGATTCATTGATTACACGCGTTGAGCTTGCTTACGCGCACTGGCATATGCATTAGACGACCGGCGTTCATAAGTGGAGTTCGGGATAGACATGCTGTTAGATACACCACGTTGATCGTTTGAGCGGATTGGATACGCTCGCGACTTTGCATGTTATTTTTAGGTACTGTTGTTGGATACAATGAATCTCATTGCTATCCACTCTTTGATGGTCTTGGTAAGATTGAACGCTAAGTAAGACACTCCCGTCGACGAACTCACCCGCCCGCCACGCCACCGCTCTTATCTATCACTCTATGGCAGCAAAAAAGACGGTAAACCCACAGCGCTCAACACAAAGATCTAGCAAAAAGTAATGAGCCCACCGCGACTTGAACGCGGATCCCCCACAATCTCGGCAAGGCTGTGTGCTATCGGTCATCTTTGGCGGAGGCGGAATTTGGATTCGAGAACTGTAAGAGGATTCGACATCAATTGGCGGAAGCTCGGACGGTTTCTCAGCCTTGTTCGTTCGCACGCTGAGACGATGCGATGGCAGCCCTGCGCGGTTTGAGATGTGGGTGTCTTACCGTTGGACTATGGGCTCTGAGAATGAGTTTGATGGAGGAGTGGGCTATTAGAGGAGTTTTGTGGTTAAGGTGTTGGCTGGGTGGGTAATTATTATGCGGAGATATGGAATATCAAGCTCTCACAGGGCGGTGGAAGAGCGCTTCAGAGATGATGGCGCGGGCTTATGGCAGCTCGGAGGGTCTCCATGAGATAATTACAAACAGGAAGAAAGATTGTTGGTACATGTATAGTTCTTTATTAGATCTCATCTTGCGCTCGGGATGGCTCGAGCTGACCATATAGTAGTGAAGCTCCTTCATATCACAATACCTGTCGTGGCAATACCGCAGTCGCTCGCTACCTTCTCATAAGGCCTGCGGGTCCAGGCTCATCGTATATCACGCGCCAAATGAATTCCAGATTATATCCTTCCAAACAACTCCGACCGATCCCGCTCAATGATGCCGGCTTCGCATCAAGTCATCTTGACATCCGTCTTCAACTCCCAATATCTGCCACCGATCATTGCAGTCGCCAATGCCGAGGCGCGCTTTGCCATCTCCATCTCTTCGGTCTCGATGGTCATCTTAGCAACGCCGCCATGGCACTCGAATTTGCCTGCCCAGACATCTGGCCACTTTGGAGCGGAGTACGCGTTGCTGGCAGTAACCTTCAGGTGCCAAGATCCATCGTAACCGATGAGGAATCCGGCGACGTGCTCGAAGCGGTACGCTTTCATCGAAGTGTGGTGCTCGAAGGTGCCAATCTAGAGGGTTGTTAGCGGCTGTCTGCTTGGAAGTGTATGCGATGACTCACGAAGACCTCTAAACCCTTGCGCCAGATGACTAGCTGGACGTCCTTCTTGCCGAATACAACCTTGAACGTGTTGACAGTAGGGCTGACAAACGCCTTGAGGGTCTCAGCCGAGATGTTGAAAAGAGCGGTGACAACGGCATCTTGTAGCTTGAGTGCGCCATCTTCCTTCATGAATGCGGCATACTCGTCTAGATCGAGGATGTGGGCATGGCTAGTAGGACCGCTTGAAGGAAGTGTCTCGAAGTCATCGGTGTACGAGAGAGTGCTGCTGTCGCTCTTGCCAGAATCACTCTTCCCGGGAGAGTTGGCACAAATGTCCATATCGGTGGTGGCAGCGAAGTCACTGCTGACGATGCCAATCTCCATCGGAGTGCTGTCGTGGTGTGTAGCCATTGTAGCGGTGCGGTTGACAGATTGTGAGTGATGTTTTGTGTCTTGTTCGAGATTGATGTCAACGTCAGAAGGTTGTAGCTGCAAGCGTTTGAATCTCGTAGTCACCGGCATGGTACAAGATATATGAGTACAACAACTAGAGGCGCTAGCTTCTGGTGAGCGATGAGATCTAGGAAAGATCAATGGTGAGCGTGAAGTTCAACGGGTAGTGATGAAAGATGAGGGGCGAAGAAGCTGCAATACGTGAAGTGTGCGGGCGTTTGCCATGCTGGTCACACTAGCAGCGCTAGCGGGCGAGGTCGGTGAGGGCTGAAGGAAGGCGCGACGGTGAGGAAAGAGACGACATACCGATTATCGCACATAGCTGTAGTAGTTAATAGGTGAAAATAACAATAATGTCTAGAGCAAGTGATGGTGTTCCAGGGCAGAAACAACCAACATGCACGGTCTCGTTCGCGCATTAACAAAGGGCAGGTGAGATGAAAGAGCGACCACAATTGAAATGCGACTTCGGATACTATATATGTTGGAAACAAAGCCATTGCTTAGTATGGTTCAACCATAGCTTGTCGCAATACACATTTAAGTTGTTGATAGGTTCCTGAAAGAAAGCTCTGATTCATGTCGACTACCCCAGTATTTCGTGCGAGAAGGGGCTCGCATGAATAACCAGTCTTTCAAATCTTCTTCCTTGTACGGATACATGGATCGCGGAATCCAATGTTCAGTATATGAGACAGCGGGCTTCATGAATATGGCGATGCATCAGCGGGCCATGCTGATCTCAATGTTCCACTTGGACTCCGCTTTGGCGATCCAGCACTCGTTGCTCAGGATGTAATCACCCAAGGTCCGCGCGGATTGCTCTTCCCCCTTCTTCTTGTCATGCTCAATGCCCATTCGGGTGTAACGTGGGAGGAATGATTCTGCCCATGCGTGGTGAAGCCCAAGGCGAGTGTATCTACCAAACGTGGCGGATGCAAGGTCCCAAGAGCCGTCATAGTTGATACGGCAACGAACAAGGTTGTCCCATTCTAATTCATCATCCTCGGGGTACTCTACGAACTGGCCGACCTAGAATCCAAGTACCTAGTAAGCATTATGTTGAGACTCATGTATCTTGATAGGATCACTTACAAGAACTTGAGCACCCTGCCTCCAAACGATCATCTGATTCTCGACATGCTCCCTCTTGAATGACCAGAGAAACTTGAACGATGTAGTCTGACTGTCAAGGAATTGATCCAAGGTTGCCTTAGAGATGTTGAAGAGCAGAGTGGCGACTGCGTCTTGGATCTTGACATCGCACTGTACCCCTATAGAGGGCAGGGAAGGCTTGTAGAGAGCCATATCGATAACGTGGGCATGGTCGGAAGGTGCGTTCGCAGGCAAATGCTCATGGACGCATAGGAACCACACAGGAAGATACTCGGTGTCGATGGACCAGGCGCCATTGCGGTCGCAGCTAATAGCAAGTACCATCGTGTTTGGCTTATGAGGTTGATGTGTGTTGTGTGGGGAGCAAGACTTCGTCCAAAGTTGTTTTGATTTCATACCAAAAGCTTGGACCACAAGGGGAGAGCAAACGGCGGTGACAGTGCGCGCAAGTCAAGGTGAACGAGGATACTCCACTTTTGTTAAATCATGGAGAGAAATCTGACGTGTAGCGCGTGGACTGGGAAATTAGTAGGCCGTGCAAAATAGGCAGATATGTTCCCATGTCTAGAGGCGAAGTAATCGTGCTCGTTCGGTAAAGCTCCTTCAGTAGTTTGGACTGGGTCAGTAGACGAGAGTTGAAAAAGAAGAAGACACATGATGAAGATAGATTTCAAAGTATTCTAGTGACATATGAGACTCTGAAGTCATGTAGGAGACAGGAGAAGCTCGCACTATTTAGAAGTCCATCATAAAATCCTTTCCGCTTCCTCGTTTGAGTGGTCACGGTATGACTTACTCCCAATGGAATTCCCTGGTCCAGCGAGTAGAGTCCCAGTACTGACCCGCCAATAGGTGATCAGCAACCTGCGTGGCCAACATTGCCCGCTCCGGCTGGCCTTCAGTAGTCTCGAAGCGGAGAGCCGCGAGGACACCACCGACATTGACCGTGGCTCCTGCCCAGACATTCTCCCAGGTGTAGAAGCCGATCATTTCAACGGAGAAGTAGTCGCGGTAGGCTGCGTAGGTGATCTTCCAGGCTCCAGTCGCATCAATAGAGCAACGGAGGAGGTTATCGAACTCCAGCAAACCCTGAACTTTGGCGTACTGGCCCACCTGTGAGTAGTTTCGTTAGTGTCATGAATTCCTAGACGCCTCTCCCAACTGTCACTTACCAAAACTTCGTTGCCTTTCTTCTTGATAATGATACGATCGTAGTGGCGATCGGTCTTAGATTCAAAGTCCATGTGGAAGAGCTTGGTGGGATGGAAGAACTTGGTGAGAGTATTCTTGGAGATGTTATGAAGAGTTGTAACGATGGCGTCTTGGATCTTGATGTCGGTGGTGACCTCGCCGTCGTTCTCCTTGAAGGTAGTGAGATCGATGATGTGGGGATGATTGGCTGGAGCAGTGGAAGGAAGGTCGGCAAAGCTATCGACAAACTGGATGTGGTGGACCATCGTGCTGAAATTGATGTGTACTGAGTCGTGTTGTGTTGTTTTGTGTTGTGTTGTGAGAATCTTGGTGGGGGAGACGTGTGCTTTATATAGAGAGAGGCTCTGCACGATACCAGCATGTAATCACCCTGGCGTCTCCCGTGCAAACGGTCCCAGTGGCGAAATCTTTCACCGCATAACCTTATTAGGAAAGTACCTGCAAGTCTATTTGTCCTTCTCTCACCGTGATCATAGTGCTAGAGGTAATATAGGTATGTTTACTGCCTGAACAAACGCACTGAAGGTTACACATGAGACTCTTAATGCTGCATTCTGTCGTCATGGTCTACGATACATCCGAGTTTAGCTGTCCCCCGTTATCCTGCGCAGCATCAGCACCTCGTGTTTTGTGACGAAGACGCTGTTAAGTGCCACCGAAGCATCAGTGGGCGACTGCGACCCCATGTTGTCAAGCGCATCGACCAGATCACGCACCTTCGCGCCCTCCCAGCCTCCTTTGTCATCGGTCCAGAAAACGCGTTTGATGCCCACAGACGCCATGTAGGATATGCATCGGTAGCAGGGTCGGGAAGCCAGGACGGTCGGTCGCTTGTCGTCCTTTGTTGGAGTCGGCGGGTGTTTCGTGCGTGCTGGCCTCGCCGGCTCTGGACTAGTGAGCTCGTCGTGCAATGAACCTGTGGCAGGGCGTGATGGAGGTAGCTTCGCGGCGTCTTCATCAGGCCCTTCGCAGCACACCTTCGGCGCACATTGCCAGCCCAGTCTTACGACGTACAGATCGGCTCCATTCAAACGTGGGCTCTTGGTCCTGTCTTTGATACTGCGAGAACTCTGTCCAGTCTGTCCCTTTGGCATGAGCATTGGCTGACTCCTGGCGGTCGGGGGATTCTGTCTTTCATTCTATGGCCGTCAGCATGTGTGATAACAGATCTTGGACGACGCACCTTTCCTGCTTTATCACGATCATTGGATGACACTTCCGGCGACGAAGACGCTTCAGAAGCGCTCGACGTTGGAGACTGATTGTAGCATGGAGCTACGATGGTCTGCTTACGCGCATGTTGTCGACCACTGTGTTTGTGTTGTCCATTGTTGGACTTGTTGCCAAGCTTGTGATGATGATGATTCTTCCCTTTCTTCGGACGGTGTTTCTCCGTACTGTTCATTTTCGACAAGGCCACGTTCTCGTTCTTCTCCTGGTCGTGAAACACAGGGTTCAGTCTCGCACGATCCAGATGCAGAGGATTCAAATCGCCACTCTTGAACACCGGACTGGGCACTGCCAGAGGCCGCGGTGGACTGGGCCAGTGCGGCCTCGCAGATGGCTTTGACATAGGAGTTGATTGCTTCCCTTCGTAGTCGTGACTTTCGTTTAGAATCACCCGATAGTTTAAAGCACGGTTTTTCGGAGGACACCGCGCTAGATGCCAGCGTGCTGGAAGCCGAGAGAGCAGAGTGAATCGCCATCATCTCGCTATGCATAGATAACGGAGTGTTGGCGAGCTTTCCTCCACCACCCATACCCATGCTTTCAAACGGCGTAAACGTCTTATTCACATGACCTCCCGGTATACCTAACTCTCGCTTAGTCGAGGAGCGCAGTGGAAGGCGCCCGGTCTTCAAGGCACCACCGTCGAAGCCAGAGCGATGATCATTGTAGCCCTGACCGATGACTTTACCGCCACGGACTATGATGGCTCCATGGCGGTAACGCAAAGGCGACTTGGCAGCCTGCTCGAGGCAGAGGTTAAGGTAATTGTCAGTCTTCATTTTGATGGACGGCAGGTGTGACTGGACTTTCGATGCAATGTGGTTAAAACTGGTATTGCGAGTGAGTACTGCGGATATTTGATTTTCTTCGTGTTGAACCTGATAACAGGATCGTATTGGGCAGCTAGTAAGACGTGTTTTGGATGCACAAGGAATCATGGGTGTGAGTCTTGACGCGTGAGGAAATGGCACCCGCGTTAGCGTCTTGGCAACACTCAAGCTTCACGCGCTCTTTCCTCTTCACACCTCCATCGCAGACGAACGCGTCATCGTGGAAACGCAATCAGCCTGCGCAACCCTATGATTCATACGAAAGTTATTGTATATACAAAAAGTCCCAATGATCAACAAGCGGACGCCTACTCGGCCCAGACAACCGCGCTGAGACCGTCCTCGTTCTCCGGAATACCGGCAGCCCCGATCCTGAGGTCCGCAACGCGCTCTCCCAACTTGCCAGTCGCCGGATCTCTTGGTACGATAGCTACGTTCGAAGTGGTTTGATCACCAATAGCGACGAAGTCACCGGCCTTGTTGATATCGAAAGTACGCGGGTATGTGCCGTAGGACGATGTGAGGGCAGTCCATGTCAGGCTTCCGTTAGGAGAGATGCTGAATTGGGTGATTGAGTCGTTGGGCCTGAACTTCTTGTCGTTTCGGTTGCTGGTGTAGACGAAGTTTCCCTTGACCTTGATCTCGCCGACCTTGGTACCAGAGACGGCGGTGGCGTTGCCTTGGTACGGTGTGAGCGTCTGCTTCAGGGTCAGAGACATGCAGCCTCCTGACGCTGGGTATGACACCGCCCATGCCGATACGCTGTTGGAGAGCTCGTTGGCGATGAAGAGGACTGTGCCGTCTGCAGCTCGGCGAACGCGCGAGTTCGCTCCTGCCGGCGCCCAGAAGGCACCGTGCCTTGGTCCTGTTCCAGGTGGCGGCAAAGCAGCACCGCATTCTGTGAGATTGCCAGTTGTCTGGTCAATCTTGTTGATTCTGATCTTATCGGTTCCGAGATCAGGTACGATCAAGAAGTCGCCAGACGGGTCCACAAAAGCATGATGCGGATGAGGAGCTTCTTGTCGGTAAGGGTTGACGCTTTTACCAGTGTACTTGATTGTCTGAAGCGGCTGTCCGCCATTCAATGGCAGCTTGAAGGTTGTCAACTGCGAAGTTTGGCTTTCGGTCGATTAGCAACATTCGTGTTTTCTCAGGGCTGCTGACTTACTAGTGGGCATTGGCGATGAAGCTTTTCCCATCCGGACCACCATAGAGCGTTGTCGCAACCACACCTTGAGGTGTAGAGCCCTTTCCGATTGAGGTCACGTTGCCGTTCGCACCCGTGGAGAAGGACACCAAGTTTCCGCCTCCTTGGCCCTGGAAGACCTCATCTGGAATATAGAGCGCCTTTCCAGCACTGTCGTACGTAATCCAACTAGGGAGCTTGTTGCCAGTAGAAGCCGAACTACTGAGAGTCAAGGCATTGCTGTTGAACGACAGGTAGTTGATGGTGCCGGAGTAGTGCGTCGCCCACAAGTTTGCCGCACTTGCGGCCGTGCCGAACAGCGGTAGAAGGAGTGAATGCGAATGGACCATGATGATTATGGTTTGCGAGTCAGGATGTATCTGTTACTGACTTTGAAGCACAGGGAAGTAGCATCGTTTTGTATGTTCGACGTGTGTTCTTTGACATTTCCACCAGACCGCCTTGCGTCACGCGCCCGCACTCGACATTTCGGAGCTACGACGATGAAACACCTGACTACACCCTCTTGGACTAAACAACCGACTCCATCATGCGTTTTGCTGAAAGCGAGGGTGCCACTTCAGCCTCGGTGAGTATGCGATTGTCCAAGCCGGTTAAAGGCCGCACGTCGGACAATATATAGTAATCTACAGCCATGTTTCGAGCAGGGGTACAACGTTTCAGCCGGTTGCCGACCCCAGGTTGATCAACATGGCGAAATTGCAGTAGCCTTGCATTTCGGTCTTTCATCTCGGGCACGCGCATGTTAAGATCTCTTGGCCAGGCCTTATACCGGGAATGCAGCCGCCACGCCGCTGCCCTATGTCGGTACGTGGATGCGGCTGCAGCGCACCTGGACACGTGTGTGGGTATAGACGAGGTGGCATCTCTTAATCTTTCTGCGACCAATCTTTGCCAAGAGGTAAATCAAGCTGAAGTCACCGCTTCTTGGTATAGCCGTAGCTTGGAAGTTGTCGTGCGATAGAGGCAAGATCTGTTATTACCAGTACCAAATCCTCTTGGAATCCCCACGATTCCGACGAAGGATCCAAGGAAAGAGCAAGGTTTCCACTCTGGGCATTCTCATCCCTTCATCGCAGTCATGTCTCCTGGTCAGATATGTTTTCTGGGTCTTCAGCCGTAGTGTATTGGCTCAATATGTATCTCACCATCAGAATCCACCTCTAGGATTCAAGCAATCCATAAGTATCGCGAGGACGTTAGCGGATGAATTTTTCCTGGGCAGCCAAGCCACTTTCCGACTTCCAGAATGATGAAAGAATACTACACATGGCTGTTTGCAGCCTGCGCTCTCTTTTCTTGCACTACCGCTGCAAACGCTACATTGAGCGAATGCCTTGAGTCTCGCCAGGTCCCTGTATATGCTGCAGGTACCAAGAACTACACTCAGGCAGTCAAACCCTTCAATCTTCGTTTACCATTCAAACCGGCTTCCTACGTCGTACCACAGACCGTCAAACAAGTTCAAGATGCTGTATCTTGCGGAGTTGAGAGTGGTGTCCAAGTCACCCCGAAGTGCGGAGGCCACAGCTATGGATCACATGGTCTTGGAGGCGAAGATGGACATCTGATTGTCGACATGCGCCGCTTCAACAGTGTAACTGTTGACCAAGAGGCACACACAGCTGTTATAGGAGCTGGCGGTAGACTGGGCAACATTGCTCTGGCTCTTTACGACCAAGGCAAGCAAGCCATCAGTCACGGAACATGTCCTGGGTAGGTCCTCATCCTTATCATCAACACCATATATGTACTAACACTTTCCAGTGTCGGTGTAAGCGGTCTCACTCTTCATGGAGGTTACGGCATGTCCTCTCGCCTGCACGGCCTTACACTCGACCAACTTGTCTCTGTAACTGTCGTCCTCCACAACAGCAGCGTAGTAACCGCGTCACCAACCTCCAACCCCGACCTCTTCTGGGCCCTACGAGGCGCCGGCGCCGCCTTCGGCATCGTCACCGACTTCAAGTTCAAAACGTTTGACGCCCCCGAAAGCAACCTCGTATTCTCCTACAACCTCTCCCCATCCAACACATCGCAACTCGCCAACATCCTGACCGTCCTCCAAAACTTCACCATCCACGACCAGCCCCCGGAGCTAAACATGCGCATGTTCCTCCCCAACCAACTAACCGGCGTATACTACGGTAACCGCAGCGCCTTCGACACCATCATGAACCCGCTGCTTACCAAACTCAACATCCCGCTCGAGGGACGCGGCGCCGGCACCGTCTCAACGAAGAAATGGATCGACACTTTGACATCCTTTTCCAACGGCCCGTTGCCGCAACCAGAAATATACGACTACCACGAGAACTTCTACGCCAAGTCACTCATGCCAGAGTACCTCTCCCCCGCCGCCATGAACGCCCTGGCAGATTACTACTTCACCACCGCGCGCAACATCCGTGGCCGATCCTGGTACCTCCTCATCGACATGCACGGCGGCTCCGGCTCCGCCATCTCCAAAGTACCCGCGGACGAGACGTCGTACTCGCACCGCAACGCCGTCTTCAAGATGCAGTTCAACGACCGCATTTTCCCCGACAGCGCGACGTATACGCCTAAGATGATGGAGTTTCTTAATGGCTGGGTCGATGCGATTGAGAAGGCGAGCGAGGGCGAGCAGTTTGGCATGTATATCAATTATGCGGATACGAACCTTACCAAGGCGGATGCGCATTCGAGGTATTGGGGGGAGCATTATGAGAGGTTGGTGGGGATCAAGGGGGTGTATGATCCGCAGAAGGTGTTCGAGGGGCCGCAGTTGGTAGGGAGCTAGATCTTTTAGTTGTAGGGGTAGATTTTCGAACTGAATGCGAGCGACATGTGAACATGAGAATGATTGAGAAAGAAGTGATCTGCTTGCTCGAGAAGAAAGTCTATACGGCCTACAAATACACATTTACACACTTGGATCTGTGTCTACAAGAACTCGATGCCGACGCCGAAGCTCAGTCCTTTCCTGCCTTCCTCCTTGGCCCTCATGACGAGTGGTAGAGAGAAGTTGATCTCGAACCTCGCAACAGGGTGTGCGTATACGAGGCCTAGACCAGCTGCCGCACTGGGAAGTTCAGCGGTGAGGCTGGAGAAGGACTTTTGAATCGCGCCAGTTACGTCGCTTGAGCTGCCGAATGATCCGTCTTCTTTCTTGGAGTTGGGGTTCTTGAGTGCGAGGAGACGGCCACCGTTGATGAAAGCTTGGAGACGGAGAGGTGTCTCTTTGCCGACGCGCGGGATGGGAAGGAGGAGCGATGCGCCACCAGCAGCGTAGATGTCGCCACCTAGTGCATCAGCGCCGTCACGAGGACCAAGACCAGCGATGCGGAAGCCACGAACGTTGTTGGGGCCGCCGAGCTGGAAGCGGTCGTTGATGCGCGAGGCCTGGGGCTGGCTCTCCCCGCCCAAAGCCATGGGGTAGAGAAGTCCACCCCGTAGACCAGCAGTAAGCGTGATGCCTGTGTTGCCGAAGGGGAGAGCGACTTGCGACTCTGCCTCTGTCTTCCAATATGCGGTGTCGCCCTTCAGCGGTCCCCAACCTGCGAGTTCGGATACGGTCTTCAAGAAGTAGCCGCTGCTAGGCAGGAGAGGGTAGTCGCGCTTGTCGTTGACCCAGGTATGCGAGATGCTCGACTTGAATGAGTCACCAGCATCTGCGCGAACAGAGGGCGATGCGTTCTCAGCCAGACTAGTCACCTGTCGCCAGATGCCAGAGTAGCCAAATTCGTGTGTCGCACCGTTCTTCATCCTCCATAGTAGCTTTGAGTTTCCACCCTTGAGGACTTCCTCATGGCTTGCCCAGCTCTTCAGTGTCGAACTCGCGAATCCGTTGACCTGGAACTTGAGATCGGGGTTGCTGAGGATGGGACTGTCGAAGGCGAGGGAGTAGGCCGACCGTGTTCGCGTGCCCAGCGATCCGTGTGCGTTCAGCGTCTCGGCTCCACCAAGCAGATTTCGAAGTTCGGCGTGGACATAGGCATCGGCTTCAGAGGCTCCAGCCTCAGTTCCGGTCTTGATGGTATAGTTGCCGCGCTCCTGGGCCGAGATGTACACGTCAACATCCGTGGGGGAGGAAGAGGCGATGGTCTGGTTTGGACGGTCGAGGTAGACTGATATTGGCGACTTGAAGATACCTAGCCAATGTTAGACAAATGTGAGCCCCTCCGTCGCGTATTGACGTACCAAATCGATTGAGCTTATCGGTAGCTTCGCCAACTTCCTTTATCGCATCTTCGAGGGTATATGGCTGGTCCCGGTTTGCGCTCAGCAGGGGGTCGACTACTCGCTCGAGGAAGCTTCTTCGTGTGCGGTTGGCGTGAAGGATGCGGACCGACGATATCGTTACGGGTAGCGACGAGTTGTCTTCAATCTAGCACAGCCTCAGCAACAGCCCCAATTGAATGCCCAGAATGCATACCAGCTCTCCCAGCCTCTCCTTCGACCTCTGCTGTTGGGCGTAGAGCCGCGCATTGAGCTCATCCTGCTGGCGCTTCTGCTCGTTCAGGTCCGTCTTGTTCTTGAGCCTTTCGAAGACCTGGGGCCCAATTAGCAATGTGCCGTTACTGACATGATGCACGACTACTCACATCGTCTTCATGCGGCGAAGCCATTGGGCTGTCTGTGTCTGCGTGCGTGATGCTTGGCGTTGTTCAGAAACCTTGAACTCTAGATCGCCGCGGGCGGCGGATGCACGTGCGCTTACTCTCCAACTGTTCCAACGTCGTCTGGACGTGCGACCCGAACTCTTTCACCAACGACCT
Source organism: Alternaria metachromatica (assembly GCF_023757995.1). NCBI lineage: Eukaryota > Fungi > Ascomycota > Dothideomycetes > Pleosporales > Pleosporaceae > Alternaria > Alternaria metachromatica. The sequence continues at coordinate 193,575 of NW_026055502.1, forward strand.
AATTCACCTATCGCGCCTGCCTTTGTGATTCTTATCCTTTGTCTATCGCGGGGTAATCACTGAAAAACGTGCCACGCCTTCTGCACTGTTATCTGGTGGCCACCTATACAGCGCATCCGATAGTCGACGTCAACTATCTCCGCCCAGGAACACGTCGACTACCCCAACCACCCACTCACTCACTCTTCCCCCACATTCACATACCATGGCGACGCCAGCAGCCACCAAGCGCCTCACAAGAGAATACGCTTCCATCTCCAAATCACCACCGCCATTCATTACTGCACACCCTTCGGATAGGAACATCCTAGAATGGCACTACATCATCACCGGCCCACCAGACACACCCTACCACGGCGGCCAGTACTGGGGCACGCTGAACTTCCCGCCCGACTATCCCTTTGCGCCGCCCGCAATCCGCATGCACACACCGTCCGGTCGATTCCAGCCCAGCAGCCGGCTGTGCCTCAGCATCTCCGACTTCCACCCTAAGAGCTTCAACCCCGCATGGGAAGTCAGCACGATTCTGACGGGTCTGCTGAGTTTCATGACCAGCGACGAGATTACTACGGGTAGCGTCCGGGCATCAGAAGCAGAGCGGAAACTCTTCGCCAAGCGCACACGGTGGTGGAACAGCACAGGCGGCGGCAGCAAAGCATCTGGGTCAGACAACGCCGGTGGTCGCCAGAACGGCAACATCCGGGCTGGAGATGGCGGCGCAAAGTTCAGACACGAGTGGCCGGATGTCGACGAGGAGAATCTCAAGTGGATGAAGGAGAACCGCATCGACCCCCTCACGGGCCTACCACGGCCGGCAGCACCAACCCCCTCGCAGCAGCCAGCCTGCTCGCCCGACGTCTCGGGTCTGCGACGACGCCCCGGCACAAGCGCAACGGTCGTTCAAGATGCAGCGCAAATAGCGCGAGATGCAGGTCAAGGCTGGCTGAGCCGCAACAAGTGGAGGATCGTACTCGGAGCGATGATGCTATACATCCTAGTCGCGAGGGTACTAGGCGACGGTGCAATCGCAACTCCTGCTTAGACGGACTGGTCATCACAGGATAGGGCATAATATAAGGATAGTAGGGTAATGTGCATCAGCGGAAGACACAGGTCACGAGTCGTTCAAATCGGCATTTACTTTGGCGTTGGCGGGCGCTCGGCATACCCAAGTTTGAGTCGAGCACTCTGTATGATACCTTTGATAGTAGCAAACAAGGACAAAAACATGCTAATGTTCTTTCTCCAATCCGCTCTCCAGATGTCTTCTGGTCGGTAATGTTTGACTCTGGTCTTGCGTTACTCGCCACCGACTATCACCGCAATGCCCCTGTATTATCTTGAGACTTTCATAATAGTGTTGGCACACGGTACTCCGTACCTACCTTACTCCCCCATCCACCTCAAGGAGACCTGACAACCCGGGCACCACAGCCTCGTCGCGTCGCCACAAGTGCTGGGTGGACCCAACCGGCAAAACTAGGCTTCTTACGGCCACGCTAGCCACGCGACATGCGATGACGCAGTGGAGATCCCCCACCAGCCACAGTATTTCCATGCCTCCATTCCAAGCAACCTCCTCATTCGAACTGACATTGCAATGTTGTTTGCACAGCCCAATATTGAATCTCACACTCGTGGTTCGAATAACACTTCTCCACACGTCAGCAAACCAGCCGACTCAAAGTCCTAGCTAGCCCTGTGTTTCGCATCCCCCACCCATCCCCGTCCCGTTGGTTGGTCCCTGACATCGAGCGCTCAAGGTTAACAAACGCATATTCCCAGCTGTACATGCAGGGATGCGCATAGACTGATCGGCAGGGTCGTGGCGAGCTACGGCGGGCGATTGGGTGGCTGAAAAGCTTCAGGTAGGTTACCCTTTCACGCGTAAACGTGCTTGATAGATCGCGCCGTGGCCTATGATGGTATGTGTGCATGCGGACTTTGTGGGACGTGGGATCGACGTTTTTTACTTCGTGCAGGGTCTCGGTCCCGGTGTTGTGGGTGAGAGGTTGGAGGTATATAGGTAGGAGGGGTGGGACGCTGTTGGGGTTGTTTCGAAACATTTTCGTTGACATTTTCGCTGTTTTCAAGTCATTTGTGTATTCTGTCAGTCTATCATTGCTGTTACTGCAATCAAGCATGCTCTTCTCATCTCATCTCTCCTTCGCCATTGCGAGCGCGTCCATCTCCGCTGCGCTGCCGACAGATTTGACCAACTTCCTGCTCGTCACCACCTCGCAAATAGATGCTAGTGCGAATACCTCCGAACTCAAAGCCGTATCCGCCACCTCGTTATTCGTAAGCCCATACATCAGCCCTTCCAAATAACCCGTCGGAAATCTAACCTTGCACAGGACCCCTTCCACCAACCTGCCCTTCTCCTCCGCCTCACAGGCCCCGGTTACGGTTCCCTGCCCAACTTCACCCTGGCAGACGGCACACTTTCCACCATCGCGTTGGCGCCCTTCGGCAACACGTATTCTCGTTTCAACAGTACGGTTGTGACAGCCGGGTCGGAGTTGCAGTTCCTCGCCTCGGTGCAGCCAGCGGGCAATATCGCGTTGGACGAGGGATACCTCTTGACGGTGGATGGCCAGAGGGAAGGCTGGACGATATGCGAGGGTGCGCTGAGTAACGAGGTATTGAGCTGGAGGGGCAATGCGAGTGATTGCACGAAGACGTATGTGCATGCTGTGTTGAAGGCGCCGTACTAGACTCGAATGTATCCGAGTAGCCGAGCCAACTTGGCCAATTCGAGTAACAGCAAATGATATTCGATGGCATAGCCTCAAGAAACTTGACTTTCATCCTGTGCCGTTGAGGAACTTGCGCCACCAGACTGTCTCCGCGTCCAAGAACCAGGGACTCGCTGCTGCAATCAGTTCTTCTGGTGATGGCGCAGTTCCTGGACCCAAGTGTGCGAGAGCCATGATGAAGACGTCGCAGGTTGTTAGGCTTGTGCGTGCAAAGACGCTGTTGGTGATGTGATGTGGCATGGTAGCTCTGACGTTCCTGATGGTGATATTGTGTCGGAATAGTATGTGTCTGAGCGAAATCTTATCGGCTAGACGGCGATGGAGACCCGACGACAGAATGAAGAAGGCGAGGGTAGTTGTCAAGATATCAGGATATTCGAGTATGAAAAGTCCCACAGTGTACTGGATGATATATCTATCATCGGCCGTTGCATGGGTGATATATTTCGTATGTTTCGGGGGTCAGCTATTCGCGCTTTCTACTCGATTCTCACAGGTGAGAGCACGGTGTACTTCACCGCCAGTCCCCAAGTCTGTCGAAGAATCTCGGCGATGGCGATTCCAGCTGAAAATCCCACGCTGACTTCCCGATGAGGCAGTGCGCGATGCGTCCTCGTTGTTTGCCTCTTCTGATCTCCACCAACAGGCTGGAAGCTTGGGAGCGGGATATATGCTGTTCGCCGATGCGAATGGCCAGTGATACCGACGTCGTGATAATTGGTGGGACTAGCACAAGCTGCGGCCCGTTGCACGCGTGCTGACGGTCTTGTGCGGTTCGCCACGGTAAGCCTCAACAAGTCGATGAAAGGCTGGCGTTGGCTTTGTCGCTTTGCTGGTTTGATGGAGGTTTGGCGTAGGGGAAGATGATTGCGAGTATATCGGAGTTGAGGTGTTGATGCGCAGTACGTACTAGCAAGTACATGTAGACATATGACATCTTGTCATGTTTATAGCAAGGGCAGCTGCCCGCGTCAGCAGGTCCACCCACGCGATCTCATGCAGGAGTATCACTCTTCCATCTCCGCCAGCCCAATAGTCAAGGCCCAACTAGGAAAGCAACGATGGGGTCTGGGTGCGGTACGACTCGAAAACATCGTTTTCCAAGATGACGTTGGTCTGTGATGAGGCTATAAGTGTGCGATACTGTGATGCGCGTTGCGATTGGGAGGTGGTGTGGTGTCGCGTCGTGCTACTGGTTCGCTTACTCGCGGTGAGCAGCGAATAGAAGGCGGAAGCTTCAACTTGGAGACCTGAGAGGTACTCAAGTTGCTTTTTCGAGAGATGAGCGTGGAGACGACCATGGGTGAATATGCAAACTTAAGGGATGTTTGAATATTGAGGTCCGAGTTTCGCAGCGAAGCGAAGCGGATGTGGATGTCGCCGAAGATGGCGGAAGCTGGCAGGTTCAATCAGGAAGCCGGGCTTCTGCTCAAGAGTGCTGACAAGCGTTCTAGACTCCTCAGAGTCAGTTAAGGAGGTAATGCGATAACAGAAGGTTTTCATGGCGGAGCCTGAACCCAACGAGATAGGCCGTATCATGTAGCCAATGTCTCTGATGTTCTTTTCGAATGTGATGCCGACATCTTCTGCTGCACGGTGATGGATGAGTCCACTTGCTTACATTCTAAGGGTAACTTCAGCCTGGTGGTGGTCTGGGCTCAAGCCGAATTGGATTGGATATTGCGAGACGTCCGACTTCATTGTGTGGTAACATATCCCCAACTCATTTCCACAGCGTCATTGTATGACAAGACGTAGCTATCAGGTACCTGCAGCACAGCGCTCAGACTACGGAAGGGTATCGGCTCGACAGATGTCATCCGTGTGGTCACAAACCCATTTCGGAATCTTCGAGAAAGACCACCCATGTCGGACAAGCTCTGTTCCTCGATGTTTTAGCTAAGCTCGGGATTTTAGAGCCCTTGTAACAATACCTAGACCCACATAGGATGGCTGGTGAGGGTGAGCTTATTATCACACCACATCAACGCATTGAAATGTAGGACAGGCTAGACGGTCAGTAGCCAGGCTCCAAGACCTACCTCAGGTCCCGCCAGGGCTGTCAAGACAACATTTGCATGTGTCCGTCGTTATGCTCGGTATACTTAGCCCGCAGTCGCGTTTTGTTCCCAACTCTTACTCCATTTGTATACTCTTACGGCGTGGGCTCGGTAGTGGATGTCATGCCGGAAAGCGAAGATACACGACCCGGCGTTGATTAAGAAGCGGTATCATCTGAAGAACGCCCTGAATTACACAAGAGCTGCTAAGATCTCATCGACGCGGATTGCCGCCAAAAGCAGAACGCTTGTGCTGCAATGGCGCGTTATACGTCTTGCAAGGGCGGAAGCTGTAGAAGAAATGAGAAGGTGGTGGCCGCTTCTTACCATTCTGTATGGACGGAATTGCTGGTTGTGCTCAGGCTCATCCGAGCGGCGGCCATGGGTGTACCTAAGGCACCTTGAAGATGCAGTAGTCCTTACCGAGCCCCGCATCTTGATGAAATTGCTCTCCTTGGATTTCATCTTGGCTTCGCCAGATTTCAAAACCAAGCCACAATGCTGCGCACGCCTGTCAGCAAAGAGGCCCTGAAACTGGGTGCGAATGGCATCGCCGGCTGTGTTGCTCGAAACAGCATTCGATGCGATCGTCCGTATAGGCAGTCGCTACAGAGAAACGCCACAATTGTGTTTTGATCGAACGGTTAGCTGGTGTTGGTTTTCCAGGGCGGAGTAAAGCCAGCCGAGAACTGGGGTCGACGGTTGGCGGCGCCGCTGCATGCTTGGCGCCGAAGCGCCTCTTACGTCGCGCGATCGCAACCTCCTGGCCTCTCTTGCCATCTCATCTCGAAAACCACAGCACTTTGCTCGCATTTTAGACAGCACCCTATGTCCGGGAGGTTGAAAAGCACTATCGCATTGCTTCTACGTGTTGCCAATGTCAAAAGTTGACCTGATAAGTATGTTCCTAGGATTCCACATTCACTGTGGTCGCGAGATGATCGTGCGATTGCCGCGCCTCTGCCCAGGCTTGTGGCCAGCGCAGGATTCACGCTTCGGTCTATCTTTACAGTTGATGGCCACGGCAAACGCAGAAAACCACCTGCAACCTGTCAGAAGTCGGGTGCTTGAACGTAGCGGAACCGAGTACCTGATCCTGGAGTGTGGTTGGAACACGAAGCTTATGCTCTGCGGATGATTTTCCATATTGAATTATGGTCCGAGACAACAAACCAGTATCTGCTGTATCTCATGTCCATGTCTCTACACCTGCGGATTGCCACGCACATCAGGGCGGTTTCCATTCCACAACATTACTGGCCTTTACTACTTGGACGCCTTGCCAGTGCGACAGCACGGGGCCGGAGTAGTATTGGCAGGTGCCATTGCATTGGAAACCAACACGGCGTCAAATTTGCTCCTATTGGATGCCGTTATGCACAACCACTATGGGGGCCACCCAGCCATGCACTACCCCAGGACATGTTGCCGGTTTCCTGTAGGATCTGCGTAAGCCCTGGTTCAACACCCGTTTGCGGGGTCACAACGCTCTCACATGTAACCAACCACATCTCCCGTCAGCAAGGCTACAATCGGGCAGTAAAGAGTGCTGTAGTGAATAGTGAACCCCAAGACTTTCCGCACAGACTACATCCAGTAGGATCACGCGCTCTCTCCGCGCTCTTGGGACCATAAATCTGCAGCCTCCCAGCTCTTGACTGTCCTCTCTCTCACATCGCCCCATAACTTTATCAACCCATACTGGTCACATCGACTTGGCAAGATGAAGGTAGGACCTCGTTCTCCCAATTGCTCCTGAGTGCACTCGCTGACAACAGCGCTACAGTTTCCACAAATCTACAATGTCTACGCCATTTGCGGCTTCGCCGCGCTGGGTGGTATCCTCTTCGGTTTCGACATCTCGTCGATGTCGGGTGCGCTGGGTACTCCCGCTTACAAGAACTACTTCGGCAACCCTAGCGGTACTCGCCAAGGTGGTATCACTGCGTCGATGCCTGCAGGTTCTCTCGTTGGTGCTCTGTCTTCTTCCTTCCTCGCCGATCGACTTTCGCGTAGGAACGCTGTACAAATCGCCGCCCTCATCTGGATTGTTGGCGCTATTCTGCAGGCCGCCTCCAACGGCGTTGCTCTCCTCTGTGTTGGTCGTCTTATCGGTGGGTACGCCATCGGTATCTGTTCCGCCATCGTTCCAGTGTACCAAGCCGAGATTGCGCCCAAAGAAATCCGAGGTAGAGTGGTGTCTTTACAACAATGGGTATGTCACTCTTTGATACGTGTACGTAATCCAAACTGATCCTGGCAGGCCATTACCTGGGGTATTTTGATCCAATACTTCATCCAGTACGGCTGTTCCTTCGTCGATGGAGGCGTCAACAACCCGAACCAGAGCACTGCGGCCTTTAGAATCCCATGGGGTGTTCAAGCTGTTCCTGGCGCAATCCTCTTCATCGGATTCTTCTTTTTCCCTCGCTCCCCTCGATGGCTGGCTTCCAAGGACCGCTGGGAGGAGGCCCTACAGGTTCTTGCCAACCTCCACGGAGGCGGCAACGTCAACCACCCCAAGGTTCTTGCCGAATACAAGGAGATCGAAGAGGCGCTTGCGTTCGAGCGTGAGATTGCCGAGACTAGCTTTGCCGCCCTGGCCAAGCCTCGCATTGTCAAGCGTGTCATCCTTGGTATGTCCATCCAGATGTGGTCGCAACTATGCGGTATGAACATCATGATGTACTACATCGTTTTCATCATGCGTGGGGCAGGTATTGCCGACGAGCTCCTTACTGCGTCAATTCAGTACATCATCAACGTCGCCATGACCCTACCAGCTATCCTCTACCTCGACAAGTTCGGTCGTCGTCCTGCTCTCCTCTGCGGATCTTTCATGATGGCTGTCTGGCTATACACTACAGGTGCTCTACAGGCTTCCTACGGTATTCCTAACCCAGACACTACCGACAAAGATATCTCTTGGGTGGTACCTCGCGAGCACAGCGCCGTTTCCAAGGGCATTGTCGCTTGCTCATACCTCTTCGTAGCCACGTTCGCAACCACATGGGGCCCGACGTCATGGACCTATCCGTCCGAGGTAAGTTCTCACTGTAAGGGATGCATGTGAAACATACACTGACTTGTTCTACCTCTGTAGATCTTCCCCGCCAAGGTTCGCGCGAAGGCCGTGTCGCTCGCTACCGCCGCCAATTGGACCTGGAACTGCATTCTTGCTTTTGCCGTTCCCCCTCTTCTGTGGTCCATCAACTGGAAGATGTACATGATCTTCGGAACATTCAACGCCGTTGCCTTCATCCACATGTTCCTGACTGCCCCAGAAACTAAGGGCAAGACCCTTGAAGAGATGGACGACGTTTTCGACTCTGGTCTTCCTGCCTGGAAGGCTGGCAAGGTTGAGTCGCGTCTCGACCGTGTCACCCGCGACATTGAGGCCGGTAACCTCAAGGTCGGACGTCACGGGCACGACCACGATCATGTCGAGAATGTCCACGCTGAGCCCAAGGTCTAAACGGCCACCTTTAGCGACATTGTCTATACAATGACGAGTGCTGTATTTTGCCACCCTTTGGTTCCTGGTTACTGGGACTAGATAGGCTTTCCAGCGGTATTTTGGGTTGCTTTCGGTTATAGAGTTACGACCATCGTCGATGACGCGGTTCACGACTCTACCCGAGCGACTTCAAGTTGTTTAACTCGGGCAGCCACGTAGCATAGTCCATGAATCCATTCACTAATCTCTTATTCCCACAATCGTACCTTACTATCCGGGTATAGAGTGTCAAACAGCCATCACTAATCACGGAAGGCCTACACATGTAGCTTAGTTGACTTCGAGTGATAGGTTCGGGCTACAAGGGCGAAGCGATTATAGTCCGTCTTGAAAGGCAGAAGCGCCGAAAAAGAGCCGCATTGTCTTGGTGACGCGATACTGCGTTTCGCGTCCATGCAGGGGCTGTGTGAACCAAATTCCATCGCTATCAGCGATTCCCATTGCGGATATAGGATGGCGCAAGCCCAAGATGTCGCAACACCAGGGCCAAGGGTGTTGGCGATATTAAGGCGCACGGGACCGACTCAGCGTGTTCAGCCGTCCACGGACCTCCTGCTCTCGACGAATGCTGTGGCAAGGTCATTGCAGGAACGAGAACGAGTGGTGCGCTATTCAGCACACGAGTGTGTAGGAAAACCTTCGCATGCGTTGCATATGCAGGAAACGACCAGAAGTTCTTCGCATGGACGCCTTATACCTGTTGATCCCTTCTGGAAATACCGCAGAACGGCACGGAGATGGGCGACAATCTACCCAGGGTTTATTTCCATCATGGGGGCGACCGACAGAGTTTCGCTTCGGCTGAGTCGCCGATTTGACGCGAAAGCGAAGAAACCACTCAGGTACAGGTGCAACCCAACTGGGCAGCAACGTAAGTTTAAACGCACGAGGGGATTCAGTTCCGACTGGTTACTTTTTCGCTTAAACATGCTGATCCGATGTTATCGATGATGGGGAAGCAGATCCCGCGCCCCGTTGTGGAAATCCACGATCATGCCATGCGCCGCTAGGTCCCCCGAGCCCAATCAACTATCACCAGGGACTAGCACTGGGGCTCTCAAATCCGCGCCCCCGTTCTGACCCCGTCTTCAGCTGTATGGTTCATGACATGGCCAAGTGTGCCAAAAACGCCACGAACCCGTCAGGCACCCATGCATCGAGTCAGTCTCTGGGGTAGTGTCCGTAACGCCTTCTGCTGTTTGCGTTCCTCTCATGATGAACCGTCTGCCACCACTGCAACCACACTGAATTATAGTTGCAACATGTTCGCTGATCAGCATCTTGCAGCATCTGCGTCGATCAGCAAGGCCACCAACACTCTCTTTGATTGAAATACCCCAGGATTCCACGTGGATATCGGATTCTCCAGTTCAGTTCGCCATCTCAACGAATGCGCTCTCTACCTCACCCTCATTCATCTCATTACTTTCGAAGTCGACGGAAAGACACCTGACTACCTTTACCATGTCGGACAAAGACTCAGAGTCCGGCGTCACTGGCGGCGTACAGGCCAGCATTCCTATCCTTATGACCATGTCTGCATTCCTCGCCATCGGAATGTACAACATGGTTGAGATCCTCTTCCTCATATTCGCCGTCTTCAAACAACGCCGCGGGTTGTACTTCTGGAGTATGCTCATCGCCGCAGGAGGAATCGCCCCTCACGCCATTGGGTTCATCCTCAAGTTCTTCCAAGTCACGAAGCTCGACTTGCTTTCGAGCGCCATCATCGGCGTAGGGTGGGTCACCATGTGCCCGGGACAGTCTCTTGTACTGTACTCTCGCCTGCATCTTGTTGTTGCGGACGCCAGGAAGATCAGATGGGTGCTCTACATGATCATCTTCACCACGATCGCTCTCGGCGTCCCTCTATTCACCTTCGCCATGGGCGCGAACTCCAAAGATTCCCTCAAGTTTCTCCCGGGATTCGAGATCTACGATAAGGTCCAGATTGTTGCTATTTCAGTCCAGGGTAAGTGTTTCCATCCGAGCCGCATGTGAGACAGACACTGACTTTGTACGCCTGCAGAGATGGCCATATCGGTTATCTACATCTTCCGAACAGTAAAGATGCTCCGTGGAGATTGTGGTCGACGACGTGGATCTCTACGAAAGCTTTTCATCCACTTGATCATCGTCAATGTCGCAGTCCTGGCCTTCGACATTACGCTTATCGCGGTCCAATTCTCCGGCCACTACGAAATCCAAACCACATACAAGACGGCAATCTACAGCATCAAGCTCAAGATTGAGTTCTCTGTCCTCAACCGCCTTGTCAATCTTCTACAACACAAGAACCTCTTCGGCGATGGCGCTACACGGTGCCATGATGTGGAAAGGTGGACGGACAACAAGAGGACGTACAGCTCGAGCAACCGTGGCGGATTCACAAAGATGGAGGAGAGTGGCTCGATGGCGAATAGCGACAAACACTCTTCCGTCGTGACATGCCCGGCCAAGGCCAGCTTCCGCATGACAGGGAAAGCTGATGTGGAGTTGGATGACATCATGGATGATGCTACGTTGTACTCGGAGGGCAGCAAGAGCCGAAATAACTCGGGCTGCCAGGGCGATTGTCGCAGTCAGTGTTGATACCCAGGTAGTGTACCGTAAAGGCAACTGCTTACTATATAACGAATGAAATAACGACATAATATACCCCATAACGCGTTCACGATGCGGTTGATTGTAGCTACGATGTGCATGTTGTCGTAAAGTCATGTGGGAACTTCGAACCATATGCAGAGAAAGCTCGAGGGTCATCTCCATGGACTCATGAGGCGCCAAAGACAACAGCACCAACGCCTAATTGGGGTACCAATTCTATAACACACTCATGCCGCGATATCGTAACAACAGCTCAGTCTTACCTGACACCAGGTGAGGTTGTCTCTCACTGCCCACAGCCACGTTTTGTCGCCACGCTCGTTGGCTAGCCTCTCACAAGTCATATAAACTGTCTATTGCGGTAGGGGCTTCTTCCATCCTCTATCAACTTACTTTTACCCCAAAAGTCGATTCTTTCGGCATATTCCACTCAAACGCAACTGGAAAGTCCAAAATGGGCGTCACCACACAGCACCCAGCGACTCTACAGCCAGCGCAACCTCCACCCATGACAGCCCCACAGAAGTTATCTACTCCGACATGTTCCTCGATATGTAAGCAGGTGATGTCGCAGTCTGAAGCGACTCCTCTAATGTCAGAGAAAGGATTCAGGGCAGCTCCATCACAGTCATCGTTGGTCAATACCCATCTCGGACCTACACCCTTCCTGTCGCTCTACTCTGCGTTCACTCTATCTTCTTTCGCGATCAAATCACTCGTATCAACGCCGCGGTGTTGGAGGATCATACGGATAGCAAGAAGCGCAAACTCTCCACTTCCAACGATGACGTGGTGGTGATCAAAGAAGAGGATGGAGAGCCAGCCAAAGAGGAAGACACTAAAGAGGACGCAAAGAATGAAGAGAAGGTGATCAGATTGCCAGATGTGGATCCCGCCATCTTCGGCCTCTTCCTCAAGTTCATCTACAAGGACACATACCCATCCAACGTCGACGCGAGGACTTTGCCAAACAGCGCCAATCCTTACTCGAGGACAGCCAGCGCAGACAGGACTGTTTCCGTTCCAGCGACGACCGTAGCACCCCATTCATTATCCACTCAGACACCGTCTCACTTGCAGCTCAACGGCCCACCCGCCCATATCCGAAACTGGACTCCAACAAACATGCCACCCCCTCCCATCCCACACAACATAACCTCTCCGCAGCCCATCCCCCCCTCAATCCACGCCTGGCTTCTCGCCCAACGCCTCGGCACCTTGTCCTTCATGAACCACACCATCCAACACATCTATTCGGGAATCGGTCGTCACTTCGCCCTCACACCCACGCTCATTGACCATGTATGGCGGGAGACCACACCCTCATCCTCTCCCATATCAACGATTCTAACGCCATCCCCCCTCCGCTCCCTCCTCCTCCACGCCTTAACATCGTACTGGTCGCAGCCGGGCCCGCAGCAGAACCCCAACGCCATAATCTTACGCTCGCTATCTGTGTCACACGGACAAGGCCATTTCTCGACGGGTTTGAAGGACGCGTGGGATAGGCTGTTCGATGAGCATGAGGATTTGAGGAATGAGTTTATTCATGGGTTGCAGGCGGGTCCAGGGCAGTTGGGGGTTGTGGGGGCGTATTTCGCTACTTCGGGGACTGTGGTCGTGGGAACTGGAGGTGGGGGTGTGGGTAGGAGCGAGGCTATAAAGGGAAAAGAGAAGGAGAAAGATGAGGGTGTTGGATGGGTGGATACGGGCAGGGGGGTTCTCATCAAGGAGGAGGAAAGTGGCGAGATGAGAGTTTTGGATGAGACAAAGGCGACTCGTGTGTGAGCGGGTACACTCTTCTTTTTTTCTGGCCGACTTCTTTCTAGTACGAGTCGAAAAGTTTGGAGGGCGGGATCGGCGTTGGAAGCGTACAAAAGTGAACGGCTTAGGCCAACTACGATTTTTGGGCAAGGAAAAGTTGGCGTATCGATCATAGAGTCAGTACTCCATCATACCTTATCTACGGTGATCGTCGGGTATTTACATCGTTTGCTCCGCTCCTCGGCTCCTTTTTTGCTCATTACTTTTACACACCCCTTCAATCCAATCTTTCAATATACACGTCGTGACTCGTCGCAAATACCATGAATGTAAGACCCTTAATGAGTCCAAGCATCAGCAACACGTTCCTGCCACTCATGCTCCATATCCTCTGCGCACTGCTTGCAGACTCCCATACGGCAAACATGAATGTCGCACTCCCAGAGCTCTTCTTTGACATCTTCGTTGCAACGGTCGCAGAAAACAGGGACAGAAACATGCTGTTTGTAGCCAACAGCGGTGTGTAGATACGGTCGGACTTCCAGGCTGTTAATGGCGACCTCGTCGGGTACAGTCTTGAGGTTGATAGGGTGGAAGATGTGGCCGTTCTTGAGACAGTAGTGGTCTTTGAATGATGACCTGGGCGGAAGAGGAGGTGTAGCGTGATCTTCTTTGGGAAATGGGGCAGGAGGGATTTGCTGGTCGGCAAGTACATCGAGGTCGAGACGTTCGGAAAGAGGGCGTTGTTTGGTATGGTCGTAGTCAGACATCCAGTCCTGGACAAGAAGACGTGACTCGTCGCGCGGCAGCTTCACTTTCTTGTCCTTGTCGAGGCGGTTGAACTCGCTAGCGGAAAGAGGGCCATGCATTACGGTAGGCTGGACTCTGTTAGTTGCATCTGTAGTGGTTGAGAGATACTTACACACCTCCACATGCTCACTGCGCTCGTTGAATGGACTGATCTTTTCGTCATGTTGAAAGTAGTAGGTAGGTTTGAAGGGGGCCTTGAGCTGACTAGATAGGGCTAGCAGGGGCAGTGGATTAGGTGGGGCAACCGGTGCGACTCGTGTGGGTGGTGCAGGCGGTGCCAGAGGTACAGCTGGTTTCTTCCTCCTAGGCGGAATATCGACAAGCTTGACCATACCGGGTGTGACCCGCATGAAGGGTACGGCCGTGGCGTCATGTAAGGTGAACTCTTCGTCCAAGTCATCCTCGTCGTCGCTGTCAACCTGGCTATCCGCACCACCGCAGAGCTCACACTCTCCTGGAGCGGCGTGACAACGCTGTGCGGCTGCGAAATCCGCTTTCATGGCTTCGTTAGACGCCTTCAGGGTAGCGTATGTGTCGTCGAGAGTGAGTCTTTCAGCATCGTTTCGGTCTTGCGCCGCCATGCTAGTCGCTAGTCGCGCCTCTGCTACGTCGAGCAAACGGTCTTCAACCGTTTGCAGTGGGCCGCGGAGGCGGAACACCGTAGATTGCAGAATTGCGCCATTCTTGACGTCAACCTCGTTACCAGGATGGGCCGCGAAGTCTTCTTGTTCGTCTTGAGCCGCCTCATCAATGACTTCGTCTGTGATTGAGAGGTCGTCCTCTTCCAACTCGTACCTGACATCTGTTGTGAGCAGTGACTCATTATGCAACCGAGATAGCGGTGCCTTGGAAGGAGATTTTGCGTACTCAGAGATATCGTTCAGCTCAGGATCATGTTCGCTGATTTTGTAGGAAGTGCGAAGCTCATCGTGCGACGTCTCTGTAATGGGTGCCATCCTCTCGAGCTCCTTAGGAAGCTTCTTGCGCATACGTCTTCTCGGAGCTTCGGGAACAACGGGCGGAACTGGTGGGAGCGAACGGAACTGGCCATGGCGTTCGGCGTCGCTACTACGGTATGTATCAGTATGTTCTTCTGGACGCCACGCTAGAGAAACAGCTGCGACGCGCCCCATGTCGGCTTCACGGCTAGCATGAGATGGTGCAGATGGGAGTAAGCCTAACATTCGCTGAGCTTTCCGGTTAGTGTTGCCCCAGAAGCCCTTGGGCTTTGATGGCTCCATGTCAAGGCCCTCTTCCGTGAATCTCGTCTGTCTGTCCGACGCGCTCTTCTGAGTGGTTATTGCCGACATAGAGCCTCGCCTTGTCGATATCGGGCGTATCGGTAGGCTATCGTAGCCGCCATCGTTCTGGGCTGGACGGCCTACAGAGGTACTCCGGGGTCTACCAGGGCTAGGTCCAGGGTCCACGCCCAGCAACAGTGCAGCCTTGATAGGCGTCAACGGCGGTAGAGGCGACAGCTGGGGAGTAGGCTCATGGGAGCTGCTCGGGCGGTCTTGGTCCTTTGCCTTGCGGCCGAATTTGCCATGCCTCTTCTTACCCTCAGTCGCTGCTGTTGATGCGCTTCCTGTTGTGGGTGTAGGCGAATGGGCGGCCGGCATATTCGAAAAGCCATCGGATGGGCGCGCTGGGAGAGGGCGATGACGGTCGCCTGGAGGGCCACTGTCGTGTGCGTAGGAGTTGACCATAGGATTCGAGGGCGCAGAAGGAGGTGAAACATGAGAGTGTTCAACTTGATCCGTATGCTGTGCTGCGGTGACACCACTCGCATTCTCCCTCCCAGCGAATGAGTCAAGACCGAGATTGGGGGTAGTGTTGGAGCGCGGTGCGTTGGAACGGCGCGTGTTGCGGCGTCTCTGGCCGCCAACCATCACGGCGGCAGGGCGCATGCTCCACGCGGGGTTGGCGGAATCAGGTACGACCATTATCCCAAAAGAGATATATTTTCGTGTACTGTAGGGTAGTGCCGATTGGCGGTGGTGCAGGTGCGCGATTCGAGTGCGACGAGGCAATCAGACCAGAACGAAACCAGCGACCCAGACCAAAAAAGAAGCGCGACACCTATCGGTGCATTGGGAAATCGCAATCGGGTTGCGGTTGTGGAATGTGGTGATCCGCTCAAGTGGTGACTCGACCACAACAAACCGAGCTTGGAGCTCTGTCCACCAACAAACGGAGCGTGTTGCCGCACAATAGCGGCAGTGAATGAGGAAGGCGCGGCATAAAGATGACGTAGGCGAGGAGAAACTCGAGACCAGCGAGTGAAGAAGGAAATGAGAGAATCCGTCGCTTCCGATATGTTTACTACGTGCGGTGACGCCTGTTGAAGAGACACAGATTTGGGAAGGAGCATGTGGCGACGGAAAGAACGACCCCAAAGAAGAGAATTATAGAGTAAATAGAGTTAAACGACGCTACGAGAAAAAGAAGACCTTTGCTCCTACAAACCATGTAATAAGATCTGGGGGTATCTTTGTGTACGCGATTGTGCTACAATCCATGACTTCGCTCGTGTAGCATCCGTCTCTGTGCACTGATCTCAAACCCAACGTCACGTAACACCCACTGCACCCGAGACCGAAAACGCTTGACTGACCTTCACAAGAAGTCGAAGAATAAACGAGGGAAAATTTCTGAACCCGTGCTACACGCTGGAAACGCGGATGTTGTCTCGACGTCGCAACTTCTGACTCCTGCGTCTAAGGCCTGTCATCGCTTGTCTGAACCACCGACGAACTCTATGCTACGAGCCCGTTGTATGTTTGTCGCTCTTGGGGCTGCTGAGCCTCGCGACCTGCTCAGTGACAGTGCTCCCACTTCTTGCTCGCCCGGCCTCTGGCGACGCAGGAATATCGATGGAACTCCTCAACCCAATTCCGCTGATCCTTCCAGCAGGCGTTACTGGTCTTGCTTCCTCAGGAGCTTTGGGCGGTTCGCCAGTCGACTCCATTGAATCCGGTTCGCGGGTCAATGTAGCTGACTTCGATGACTTGCTGCTGGGACTTGCGCCAAGACCTCGGTGAACCTCAAGTGTGCTGGATCCATGGAGGAAGTCGGAGATGTCTGCGTCGCTCGTGCCTTTGCCATCTGGTGTTTTGGGTGGACCTCCGGAAGGACTTCGCGGGCTTCTGGGCATGTTAGGCTGGAAGAACTTCTGGACAGCGTTGCGGTCATCCACTTCATCCTCCTCGTCACTAGTCTCCCCGAAGTAAATACTGTCCCAATCGCCCGAACCCACACTACGGGTCGAGTCGGTCGTATTCGATCTCTTGGGTATCCTTAGACTGGGCGGCTTGAGCGGGGCTAGTTCGTCCGCGACTTCTCTCATCTCGCTATCAGTGCGCTCAATAGGTGGCTGCAGTCGCTCCTGTCCTTTGACGTGTTCGCCATCTTCGTTGATTGGCTTGTTCACGGCTTGTGCGCGATCCAGGGCGGGCTCCTCTTCATCTCGCGTGTTTGCCGAGTAAGTGTCTGCGAAGTGCGTATCGCAAAGGTGCTTGACGACAGGCCAACCATAGGCATTAGCAAACATACGACGCACTATCATGTTGTTATGAGCGTCGGGCTCAAGGCTGACGAGAACCTTGCGCCAAGAAAGGTCCTTGTGATAAGCGCGAGCAATCTTCTCTTCCACGCGCATCACACTCTCGTCGACACTTGTTGTCGATGCCTTTGAAGCAGTACTATCACCAGAGAAGTTGCGCACTGGCTTCGTCTTCGTAGGTGGCGGTGGAATGTCTTCAGGATGGTAAATTCTGTCGTGGAAGATGGTGCGTGCTCGAGTGGACGGGTCTGTGATCCAGGACTGAGGAGGAACAGGAGGGTTGATCAAGTCACCAGCAGACTCGAAGATGGTCGTTTTGGGTGGTGCTAGGTGGCTTTTGGGGTTATCGACAATGGAGTCTCCACGGGTTGCTTGGGGTCGTTTCCTTGGCTGTGAGCTATGTGACGAAGTCGCGTGATCTGCTTCAGCCGGAGACAGCTCGTCTTCTTCGTCTTTCCCAATAGTCTGACTACGACTAAACATCTTCTTGTCGCGCGAAGTGTGCTTTCCAGTCGGCCTGATGTAGCTCCACCACTGCATCAAAGTGTTTTGCGGCTGAAAGTACTGGTCGTTCGGCTCCTTGGCTTCTGGACTCTTCTTCCCTCCTTCGATGGCCTGATGGGCTGTTGGCTCTGCAGTAGATACTTGTACTTCGTCTTCCTGATTTGTGACGTCGGCGCCTGGTAGAGGTACGGTAGTATCGTTGCCATTATAGGTTGGCGACTCGACCCCAGAACCCTCATCGTCCGAGAATCCAATTCTAGAGGGGTTGGGCGAAGAGTTTTGCCCAGTGATCTGGCCGTAGCCCCAGACCGCTACCGTGCCGATGAGACCATTTTCTCTACGAGCCTTCTCAACCCGACCCAAGCCTCTCCAGTCCAAGAACAGAAGACAACTCGTGCGCAATGGTACTATACCATCATTGACAACATTGGAGTACAAAGTACGGTTTCGGAATCTTCGCAGGACTTGGTGCGCTGGGCCAGTAGGCAGGATGCGCAGCAGAGGCTTTGCGCCGGGATCTTCCTGATGCTGATCATGCGTCTGGTTACCAAACACGTTGCCCATAGCCGTCCAGCCGCTCTTTGCCAATGTCGGTGCTCTCCAAGTAAGGCCGAGATCCTGGCCTGTCCTCCCCACTAGGCCAAAGTCCAGCGCAAATTTCACGTACGTGGGGTTCTCATTGCTCAATCCCAAGAAAGGAGACGCCATAGCGATGAAGTTGATGGGCTTGATTGTGTCGAAGAAATTGGGAGAGTGCTTGTGGATGTATGCGATTGCGTACGTCTGTACCAGTCCTCCGAGAGAGTGGCCGATGAAGCTGATGCTTGTGAATTTGTATGCGCGCTTGTCATGTCCTGGGGATGTGTGCATGACACTGCTACCGTGATGGGACGGTATGCCTTCGTCTGGCTTGTCTTTCGTTGGCGAGAATGTATTGGACAACTTCTGCCCCATAGACTTCTTGATTGGCAGGTATGGTTGATCAGGGTAGGTCAAGTTCAACACGTACTTAGCGAGCCGCTTCCCGAGATACTGGATACCACGTTCGGTACGTATTACGTTGCCGTCGAAACCTCGAACAATAACATCTTCTTCATCGTCATCCTCCTCGTCATCTGGTATATCCTCTTGGCCGCCTGACAGTGGTGCTGTCGACGCGTCTTGATCCGATCCGGTCTTCTTGGCTCCTCTTTCCTCTCTTCGCCGCCGTCTTCTATCTTCCCGCGCTTGCTTTGCCGTCGCATCAATGCTCTCTTTCAGATATAGCATGTCCGCGCCGAGATTGCTATGTAGACCATGCGTTACTATCACAAGATGTATGTTCTTCTTCTTCTGGTGGCTTTCCGTTGGGCTATTGTGATCTTTCGACTTTCTTGAAGCGACCTCGTCCTCCTCTTTCCACTCTGGTAGTTCCGGTGTATTCCACAAGCTCGTAGTATCGTCAACCACTAGTTTGACCGCCTTTGAATACACCCCCTTAGGCTGTGCCGGATGGTGCGAAACATGTTTCTGGCTACCCTGTTGGTGATCTTGTACTTTTCCTGGAGTTCCGTGGCTATTGCCAGTGACAGCAGTAAAGCCTAGGTCTAGCGATCGTTCGTCGCGTGCCACCAACAATTCGTAGTTCACAGACGCGGAATTGGAGAAAATGATTTGCGACGCGATCTCGATGATCCATGTGAGGCTCTTCGGGGTGCCATCGTCCTCCCTGATATCGCTCCTGTACTGTTCTGGGACAGTCAACTTGGTGTTCCAGTATCCACCGGCCTTGACATTAGGCTCAAAGTCAGGCTCGCCGTATGTTGCGTCGGACTTTTTGTTCGGGTTGAATGTTGAAGGGTAGGCGGATACGTGAATCGTGTATGGCCCGTGGAGGTATGCGGCGCGTAGAGGGATGGCGGAAGAGTTTCGTATGCGAACGTGGAGGGAGGAAGGAGGCGGTAATATGCGGTCTTCGGAGGGGGTGTATGTGAGCGTGTATCTGCATGGCGACTTAGTAATCCGTCCTACAATCTCCCTAAACGTTGTCGCGCACTGCCCATCTCGTATAGACAGTGCGTACAGCGTCCATGCCATCCCGCCGGCAGACCCTGAGAACTCACCTCACAACCTCTCCCACCTTGACGCTCCCCTTTTGATGCAGCAGCAACATCTTCAGCGCGCGCTTTTCCTCGGCTTCGCGTTCCTTCCGCGACTTGACACACACAAAGTACGAGGGTTCAGGGCGTTTGCGGCCCGTGTCGGCAATGTGAGCGAGGGAGTAGGTGCGAGGCGTGAGCAGCATTTAGCGGATCCAGCGGAGACCGGTACGACCAATGGACAACAGCCACAGGCGCGTCATAGGACATGAGCAGTTGTGGCTGATCGCTCCGTACGAAATAAATATGGAGCACAGCGAACGTCGCGATGGCCGGAAGGTGATGATGTATGTAGACTGCGAAGTTTAGCGACCTGGCGATGGTCACGCACGCGCTCGTCGGAGATCGTCGCACGTCATTGCTCGCGTGGCAGGCGCGCTGCACGAGGGAGCTGGCAGGTGTATCCCGACCAAGATTGATCTGCGTGGTTTCACCATCTTGACAGGCCTACAGAAGCTTGACGGATATGTCAGATGCAGCATCAGATAAGCGATGATTTGTTGGGCGTGTTTTACGCGTTCTCGGGTTCCAAGACACGCCCTGCGCCTTCGTCGGAACGCTCCTCGGCCAATTCCGACCTCGTTCTTCCAGCCTCCTTTAAGCGCATTCATCGCGACTGATCCGCCGCATACGTACAACACATCGAGGGACCACAGGCTTCCTTTTTGTCAGTAATTCTGTCAGATCTGAGTAACATGTATACCTCATCATGCTTTTAGATCGACGCGGTACCCTGCATGAGGACGTCTGTAGGCCCTCAGGTACTGATTAGCGCAGCCACGTATTCGGCAACTTGCTTTTCATATCATCGCAGTACATGTGTATACGTACTTCTGGAGACCCTCAGGTAGTTTTCAGGTGACGAAGTAATCACGAAGATGACGCATGCAGAACTTCAACAAGCTATCACGGAGTTGGACGCAGTCTGAGTACACATTCTTCTCACCAACATCATCATTTCAGGTTCGACTTCAGATTGAAAACCAAATGTATAATTCCAAAGTCTGTCTCAAAAGGTCTAGGGGTATTCGCCAATTTCCTAAACGCCTTGCTAAATCGATCCAGAACATAAATCGTCTTTCACAGACCAAGACCCCAGAAAGCAAACATAAGGTATGTGTTAGGAAGATCCTCCATCTTAAGCCGCTCCAGCACCGGGAGAGCCGCCACCAGGTGAGCCAGCTGGACCCTTGCCCTTTCCGAAGGAGGGTGACGTTGGTGACTGCGGAGATCCTTGACCTCGTCCGGAGCCAGCCGAGCCGCGACCTCGAGGAGTGTTGGAGCCGCGACCAGCTGAGCCACGACCAGCTGAGCCACGACCAGATCCTGGCTGACCGCCAGAGCTGGGGCCTCTTGGAGTTGAAGGACTGCCGCGACCGCCGGAGGGAGGAGATGTAGCGAAGTTTCCACGTGTACCTTGAATGTGTTAGCTCGATCTCAAGAGAGATGTGACGCGGTTGCTACTTACTCCTCGAGGGGGTCGAAGGGGGCTGTTCAGCACGGTCGAAGACAGAATCTCCTGCGAACTCGTACTCCTCTTCAGCATCTATAACATGTCAGTATTCATATCCTTTTCTCTCGATCGATATGAAACTTGCCTTCACCCAGATCCTCTCCAGGCAAGCGATCGCCCCTCACCAGAGAAGCATGTTCCTCCATCTGGATTTCCCAGTACTGGTGCTCAAAAGCGCCGAACTTGGGACGACCAGGTTGCGTGTACTGAAACTTGACTCGGCGACCAGTAGGCGGGTCGAATACACGGTAGCCCGAGTCGTAGAACTGGAGGGCATCGCCCATGTTGCAGCGTACATAGTCTTTGCCTTGGAGTATGATGAAGCTCCTGGCGTTCTTGTCGCTGCCAGCAACCCATGTCGCTTTGTCCAGAGAAGAGCCGTCACCACCATCGTTTGCTCCTTGAGGTAGGGCAGTTGGTCCGTACTGAGGCGGGCTCGACATGTCGGATTGAAGCAGTAGTGTGGGAGTTGTGTTGAGAGTGTGAGAGTTGTATATAGTAGTCGACTCGAAGGTATGGTAGAAGAGTGGTGTTCGATGTCTGAAGGAGGTATATAGTGGTCGAAGTGTACTGTATTTATCGAAGGATTATTGATTAAGAAAAGACTCAAGGAGGAACCAGATCAGCGGTTTATATGGACAGCCCAGATCCGAAGCCAGGAGCCCAAGACCGTTTGCTTCAAACGTCAGGTGCATCATGGCGCGATCATTCTCGTCTCTCACTTAGCAAAAGTGCCTCAATGAAAGGTCCGGAGGCGCGGTGAAAGAGCGCTGCAAACAGCCTTCATTTAGAGAAGGAGCGATGACGGCATCAATTACTGGCGGAAGAGGAGCGGCGGAAGAGCGCAAAGACATCGGAGGAAAGAGCGGTGGTCGTGCGCCCCTGACTTGATCTCAACTGCCCATGTGGAAGAGATGGAGTGGAGGGTGTGAACTGATGTGTTATGAGAGTCTCCGGCGCGACCTCATATACAGATTTCCGCAGTTGCTTCTGGTGGGCGCATGGCTCAAGCAAGCAGTTTCCTCCATGTCGCGCCTATGACAATCGCCGTGAGCAAGCTCAACGATTTCCTGAGTTCCACATTGCTACGCAAATGACGGTGATATGGTCTGTCACACGAGCATTTCATTGCAAAGCAGTTCGGCGTCAGGCGACTCGGTATACACTCATGAATGTGTGGAATAAGGCATTACGGTTGCATTACATAATGCCACATAGCATTGAGACTCGTCGAGCTTACTAGAGCTCGAACTTTCCTACTCAGAAAACAGACTCTCAAGAATCATGCCGTACGCCTCCGCCGCCTGCACAAGCTCATCTTGACTCAACATCTCATCCGGCGTATGCGCAACCTCAATTGTGCCTGTACCAAACAGATACTTCTTATCCACTTGCGGCAAGCTGGGAATATCCGTTCCAAAGAAGACAGGTGCGACTTCCAGGCCCTCAACGTCAGTGTCGAGGATGACCGCGGGGTACCTAGCGCTCGAGAAGACGACCTCGAAACTAGCGTTTTCCCCCTTTGCGCGCGTCTCGAACGGCGAGAGCATTCCAGCGATCATGTCTTGCACAAGGTCAACTGCGTCGTCTTCGCTGCGAGCTATACGAACGGCGATACTTGCGTTAGCATGGTCGGGAACGACATTGCTAGCGACTCCACCCGCAACAAGTCCAGCGTTGAGAGTTGTTGCGCCTAGTAGCTCACTTCTCGGCAGAGCCGGTTCGAGCATGTTCAGTCCAACAATGGCTTCGGCAAGATAATTGATCGCGCTCACACCGAGCCAGGGATATGCGGAGTGAGAAGAACGGCCTGTGATATCCAAGCTCACACCCAGGTATCCTTTGTGTCCACTAGCTAGCTTGCCTTCTGTTGGTTCGCCGAAAATACCTGCGCGGAAGGTGGTGTTAGATGCGTACTCGGCGAAGGCTCTCATTCCGGCACCGCCAGTCTCTTCGGCGACAACGAACAGCATTCCTAGGCTGGGCGTATCGGTCCTAGATTGGAAGAGCTTATGGGATGCGATTATCATTGTTGCAACGGGGCCTTTCGCGTCGACCGAGCCACGTCCGAAGTGATAGACTGTGCCGTTCTCTTCCTTGCGCTCGAATGGGTAGAATGGCGGTACCTAATTTTGTGTCAGACATTGTTTTTGAAGCATGACTCGGGTCGAATATGCTTACAGTGTCGATATGACTAGTGATCAGAACTTCCGGCCAAACTCCCTCATCTTTGAGCTCTTGGGGATAAGCGAAGACGTTGAAAGTGCCAGTGTCTCCAGCAGGGATTTCTTCGACGTAGTACCCCAAGTCCGAGAGATATTTCGATATAAACTCCGCGCATTCAACTTCATCCCCGGAGATAGAGGGGATATTGACTAGCTCTTCATGAAGACTGTACAGATCTTCCGTCTCCTCAGTAGTAAGAGTCGCTGAACTTGATGCGGATGGACTGGGAGAGCTCACAGCCGATGGTGACACTGAAGCTTGCGGTGCTGCTATGGTCAACCCCAGGGATGCCAGAGCTGCCAGAGTTTTGATGACGACCATCTTGGCGTTTAGTATGACTGTTGGCACTTCGAGTACGTTTTTGCTATTTGAGAACTAAGGGCATACCCCACTCTTATAAATTCAGCACAGCCTTGAGACCTCGGAAGTTGAACTCCAATCCGCGATGAGGCAATCCGCTTTAGTCAGGACCTTCGCTGAATTAACGCTCGAGACGACAGGGTCTAACACGAGGTATGGATACTTGAAGGTTGGCGTACGTCGTTCGGCATCTGAGTTCCTCGCTTCGAGGTTTGCGGAACGTTCTACCCTGGTGTGGCCAAGAAGCCATATCTCCTAGAGATACAGTGAAGACGTTTTACTGGAGTGTCGACGGACTACAAGCACAAGCCAAGGACATCGTTGCAAACTAACGCATCTAGCTTGATATGATGGGAGGAGATAGCTGGTTTACGTAACCCCTGCCGCATTCTATTGTTCACGATAGCTTCGTCTCCTGCGGTTTGGAGAAGAACGGGATGATGTCAACCGCGACAACGGCCGCAAACGCGGGGTTCGGAGCTGTTATCGAGCGCAGGGCTCTGATAAGCGGTATCTTGGCGCCATGGCAGCATAGGAAGCGTCTTGGTAGTTTTCCCGGCCTGCCAGTTCGGATGTTTGTAAGGCGAGTGTTGTAAAAGCGGTACAAGTCTCGGAGGTGGGCGCGTCAAACAGTGGATGAGCGCAACAGGGTTCCGAGCGCAATTAGATATGTAGAGGAGCTGAGTCTTCGCTAACCCTGTGGTATCTGCTTTGTCTAATTTTCGAAAAAGGAGAAGTATACAGTAGCTGCACCGTGCAGTCGCGTGGAAGGAACGGGATCGTGATGATGCTATCGCGGTTAATGGTAGCTATTGCTTTGCACAAGGCCCAGAACGTGGCTGAGGACACCGAAGTGGAAGGTATTGAAGCAAAACAAAGCGCTAGTGAGTAGAAGGGAATATGGAGAGACGGAAGACAAGGAATAATCGACATGTTGAAGATGTGGTGGTGGTAGCTGCCATGATTGGGCCGACACGCGTTCGCGACGTGAGTTCGTTGGGGAAGTCGCGACCGCAACTACCTAGGTACCGCCAACAACAATGGGAACCCACGTATAGCTAGTCAGTGTGAGAGTCTAATGTCCCTCATTACAATTCCTAGCATCGCGATTAGACTCTCTTTGCAGCAGCTGACGTTCGGGAGCTCACACACAAAGGACCGAAAGTGGATAGCGCGCCGCCCTTGACCGCCGACTGACGACTGACGTACATCGGATGGATCATCAGCCTGAGCCACTCCACATCTCCGCCCGCGTATCCGTGAGGCTTGAGCTTTCGCTACCTGTAGGTCCTGGTCCTGCATCTCTCACCTAAACACCTACACCCAAAGAAGACGCCCAACGACTGCAATCATGTTCGGCTTTGTCGCCGACGGTTTGACGTAAGTATTACCCCGCCCCCGCCTGCAGCTGCCAATTCTCCAACAAACTTTGGAGCCTGATGAGGTATCGTGAGCTCGCTGCTTGCTTTCTTGGAGCTCGCATGACTGCGATATGCAGTATTTTCTTTTTGCTGCTATGGATTCACAGGAAACCAAGCTAATATGGCAATAGCGTTGCAACCACCGTCTTCTTCCCTATCTTCGCCTCCTACAAAGCTCTTCACACCTCGGATCCAGCCCTCCTCGCACCCTGGCTGATCTACTTCGTCGTCCTCTCTGCCTTCACCGCCGTAGAGAACACTTTCGACTTCATCCTCAGCTGGGTGCCCTTCTACTCATGGATTCGCTTCTTCGCACATCTTTACTTGATCCTGCCTGGTTCGCAGGGCGCAAACTACCTGTACCAGGAGTACATGGAGCCTTTCCTATACCACCATGAGAGGGAGATCGACGAGTTCATTACACAAAGTCATGATCGTGCTAAATCGGCAGGCATGGCATATGTCGAGATGGGCATCGAGTGGGTCAAGGTCAACGTTCTGGGCTTCGCACCTGGAAAGCCGCAGTCACCAAGACCTGAAGGACAGACGTACGCACAAAACCTCATGAGCAGGTTCCAGATGCCTTCGGCGAGGGGCAGCAACGATCTATACGGACTTGTCAACCAAGCACTCAGCGGAGCCAGCGCACTTTACGGTGCCGGTAGCGCAGCCACTCGAGATGCGCAAGCCTCAGATCTGAGCCGCGGCGCCGGGAACCTCGTCCCAGACTCCATCCGCAACAACAACGACCGACTCGACTACGTTGCGTCGCAACGCCAGCGCCTCGAGACCCTCCTGCAAGCATTCGACCGCGAACAAGAAAACATCCGCACACAGCAAACAGGTGGAAGCAGATACCATGAAGTCAACAGGAGTACTGGAAGCCTCTCTGGTAGCCTCTCCCGTAACAGGAGCGAAGCAGAATTTGACAGGATCGAACGCGACGAACTGAGCTCGGGCTCCGACCGACCACCGTACCCCCTCACACCACCCGCACTCGGTCGAAGGACAAGCAGTGGCTGGATGCCGTGGAACTGGCAGCGTCAGGAAATGCCTCGGGACGACCCTCTGGCGTATGGAAGGGAGCCAAGCGATGTGAGGAACAGATCAAGGGCTTCAGGTTTTGATCTAGGCGATCGCTAGAAGAATCCCTGGAGGACAAAATCTGTGATATGATGGCGATGATTCATGGCGTTTGGGCAACACGGTAGATGGTATTCTGCTAGGCTTCACAGGTACACTGAAGCTGTGTATATTTGGTATCCCAATTCATGAGTACGAGTAGGACTAGTCGTCCTGGTGGTGTTACAACTTATGTGTACAACCACGTCTGGCTTGCGTGATGTTACATGCCTGATTTTCCTGAGATTGGGTCTTTTCCCATCCAGCTATATGATTCCCAGCGTGACTCAAGCCCACTTACAACTTCACCTCCTTGTACGGATACTTGGCAGTGTCGTCCTTCCTCAGCACAATCTTCCTCTTCTTCTTTGTGCTCGCATGCTCCACCCACACCTCCTTCGTCATCTTGTTCGTAAAATCCCGAATGAAGCGCGGATCCCAGAGTTCAGACGCGATACCCAGGTCTTTGCAACATCGCATCAGGGCATTCGATTTGCAGCCTTCGGTCGCAGTGGGAATACCGTCGGGGTCGAAGTATTGTTGCTCGCCACGGGCGATGGAGACAAGTCTAAATTGTTTGTTAGCGGAAATTCGTTGGAATAGCGAAAGATGGAAAGAGCAACATACCGTCCCTGCACAATAAGTCCATACTCTCTCGTCACCAACTTGCCCGTAACAATACTCTCGCCTCTTGGCGCAAGACCCCAGCCTCCGGGTCCAAACGCCTTGTTCAATATCCGCCTGTACTTGATTTCAGGCAGGTATATGATACCGTCGGGCTTCACTTCCACGTCATCCTGTGTGATAGGTGCTAGTAGCAATTCTCCTTGCTCTGGTGTGAATGATACGGAGCCGAGACCGTGGTATGACCGTGTCCAGTCTATCGCTGGCACGCCTTCCAGCTCGGGTGGGGCATCGGAGAGTCCGTCGGTGAGGGAGCGTTGTTTGCGGGCTGCGGAAGCTGCGCTATCCGCAGTGGCATTGCGCGTTGTTGGTATGGGGGGTTCTTTGGCGACAAACTGCGGTTGTACTGTCCGCTGTGGGGTCGCTGTGGTCGCGGGCTTTGCCGCTGCTGACGTTGTAGTGGCTGGCTTGGCAGCTGTGGAAGTACTGGTCGTGCTTGTCGTGCTCGTCGCTGCTGGCCTGGGTGCAGTCGCGTATGCGGCGAAGATGCGGGACGAGGTGAAGCCCCGCTGCTGTATCCGATTGGCGACTGTTCTTGATGACGAGGCGGAGAGCAGGGCGGAGACGCCTCTGCGTGCTGGTGTCGCTGCCATTGTGACGTGCAAGGGTAGGTGGGGTTGATTTGTTGCCCTTGGGACGGAAACGCCTCAACGCGAAGTCACGATCTGATAGCCGCACGGGCCATGTCTGCGTACACGATGGCGGTGCGTTGCTGTTTGCCGATTTCACCGACTATGCTCATGAGCGAATCATCATCACTCGCATTAGCATTGCACATGTTCATATGACGACTGCTTCTGGGCGTCGCGTTTTCGTTTGGTCGTTTTCATTTGGTCCTTTCCGCATAAGTTTGTCTGTGTACGTTCGGGTTTGTGCATTCCCGAGGTCGTGTGGTGAGATATGACGGCTACGTCGCTGCTACTAACATTGCTTGCAGCTCGGCTCCGATAGTGACATCCAAAATTTGCAGTTTGGGGATAGCTATCTACCAGGTGTACAGATCTGCTAGGGAGCTTGTCCGAATGCGCATGCGAGAGCGATTCGAATGTCCGGAAGAGTATCCATGCTGATCACCCGGTTTCCCCACAGCATCGTATGCAACGTATAAACTCAATTCTCCGAGCGATCGGCCGGTGAGCATTACACGGACGAAAGTGTCCTATCGGAACCTGCCACACTCTGAAACATATTTGGCAGGCTTCACATGTCATCATATTACGCCCTGATGTACGAAGTACAAACAACCAGGCTGCGCCCAGCCCGCACAGCCATCTGCCAGACCTGATTGCCGACCCTCCGAGGGAGTGGGTTCTGGACGAGCTTAATGATCCTCATTAGCCGGACGGTGAGCGTGGGAAATACCCTCCCCACGGATGGTCGACTCGCGTCAAATGCCTCATTAGGTGCGACATTTGGGCTCCTCCAGCCGATCACTTGACAATGAGTGCCTGGCTACTGGCTACCGACGTCAACGGTACTAGGCGAGCTGGCTGTGTCCCGTCTCGGCATGGCACGCGTCAACCTACTCCGTTTCTTTTAGTGCGACAAATGTAGTGCTTGTACTCGTCTGTACTTAAAGCTTGCGCGTGCCCTGCATCAAGATCATCATATGGTGGCTGAACTCCAAGCGTCATGTCTCCAACATCAACAAACGGTTCTTCGGGAATCGCGAAAGTCTTCAACATGGCCTCGATACCGCACATCGTTGGTTCTTTGATCGGTTTTGTAAGTGCTGCTTGATTCGCTGAAGCTCGTCAGAAAAATAGCTGCTAACTTGGCATAGCTGGTTCTCCGCTTCATTGCTAGAGCCATCTACCGCATATACTTCCATCCCCTCCGAAACTTTCCTGGACCGAAACTCTACGCTGCGACGCGCATCCCATATAACATTGCTATCTGGAAAGGCACACGAGATAAACTCTTCCAAGACCTACACCAAAAGTATGGGCATGTCGTTCGTGTCAACCACGATGAACTGAGTTTCACGGATCCAAATTCTTGGAAAGATGTAAGTTTCGCATACTTTGATACAGATATACTTGAACGCCCCCTCGACGTTCCAGGTTCGAGTTGGAATCTCCCGCTACCTTCTTAGGTGCCCGAAAAAGCAAATGTAATCTTCGACACCGACTAACCACCTTCCAGATCTACGGCCATGGTTCCAAAGGCACGGCAGGACATGTTCCTCAAAAAGCCTGGATGAGGTATGGCACAACACCCAATCGGGAACTCAGCCTCATCATCGCCCCCGACCCAGACCACAGTCGCCAACGCAAGATCTTCACGCCCGCATTCTCCGACCGAGCCTTGAAACAACAAGAGCCCCTCTTCGTCAAGTACGTCGACAAACTTGTGTCTTCCATGAAGAACACTATCGAAAAGAATCCAGCCGCGAAGTTCGACATGGTCAGGATGTACAACTTCACCACCTTCGATATCATGGGCGACTTGACTTTCGGAGAGCCACTGCATATGCTCGACAACGCCGAATACGACCCCTGGGTCCGTATCATCTTTGCCAGTCTCAAGATGGGATCTCACTTCACCGTCATGATGTCATATCCATGGCTATGGCGTGCGTTCAAGAGATACGTACCCGAGTCTGTAAATCGGAAGCGGATGGACCACTTCAACCACTCTGTAACGCGCGTGACAAAGCGCCTTGAGAAAGGCCGCGATTCCGAGGGCGTCGATCTATGGGATCTGGTGCTAGGCCAAAAGGAGGGCCGAGGCCTGACCCGAGGCGAGATGGACGCAAATGCTTCCCTGTTCATGATCGCCGGAACGGAAACAACAGCTACACTCGTTTCGGGCCTGACATACCTGCTCCTGCGCAACCCGGAATGCATGGCAAAGCTCAATCACGAGATCCGTAGCGCTTTCGCTAGCGATGCCGACATGACCATGGAGCAGCTCGCTGCATTGCCCTACCTGTCGGCTTGCATCAAGGAAGCGTTCCGTATCTACCCACCCGTTCCTCTTGGACTCCCGCGCCTCACACCGCAAGACGGCAGTACTGTTGTCGGCCAATACGTACCATCCGGCACCATTATCATGATCCCGCAACACGCCATGTACCTGTCGGACAAGAACTTCAAGAGGCCACTAGAATTCCTGCCTCAGAGATGGATGGGTGATCCCGAGTTTGATGGTGATGAGAGGCAGTGTGTTCAGCCTTTCTCTATTGGATCTAGGGATTGTGTTGGCAAGAAGTAAGTTTACAACTCTCTCGTATATGCAGACCACAGCAAGCTAACAGTAAACTTAGTATGGCATACCACGAGATACGCCTCCTTGCTTCCAAAGTCTACTACAACTTCGATATCGAACTCTGCCCTGAGAGCCGTGATTGGAGTAACCAGAAAACATTCATTCTTTGGGAGAAGCACCCTTTGATGTGCAAGTTGAAGGCTGTCAACTAGAAGATGTTGTAGTAAGATTATGATACGAACCAATGAAATCATGAAGCACGTAATACAATACTTTGTACCAAGTTCCGTTCGCACCTGCCTCAAATTTGCCAAGTCGTTCTGCAGCCCACAGTAAGTATTTGCCATGTCATGAGCTACCAACACTAGGAGCATCTTCGCTTCCCCCTCCTAGATACCAACATCCTCCACGCGCAACAACCCCGATGCCATACCCGCAACAGCCCACGTCCCGAACTTCAAATTTGGGTTCCAAGCCAGCGCCGTAATGGCAGTCAGCTCTTCGAAGATACTGATCGATCTTCCCACCTCTGGGTTTCCCCTCTTCGTCGCATTCGCAGACGTGCTGTGCGCAATGCCTGTTTGACCAGCCTTATAGCCTTCGGTGATGCGGACGAGAGGTCGCGAGAGTACTTCTTGCGGCACCTTCTTGGTTCCATCAGCTGGTTCTCCGGCTTGCAATTCAGGTGTGTCGTCTTCGGTCATGGTGACATCTTCACCAGTCGTAGGCTTGGCTAGCACTCGATCCATCGGTCCTCGCCACTCGTGGACAAACCATTTTTGCTGCCATGGCATGATCTTGTAGTTTGTGATGCGCATGATTGGGTTGCTGGCTTGGATATCTCCGTCGACTCCGCCGATAAGAACGCCAGGGTGGACTGGACTTGTCGCGACGCGTGTAATGCTGTTTTCTAATCGCATGCTGTAGAGGTTGTGGTAGTAACGACGGATGGGCGTATGTCGCAGGATGTAATGTTCGTCAGGCATGACGAAGGATTGCGTATGCTCGTGCCATGCCTGCGTTAAACAAAGTGTGCGACCTCGTATCGAAGCAGTAGTGTCAGCGTTTGGGCTTCGCAGGTCGAAGAGACGCGCGAAACCGTCTGCAGTGCTGATAGACAGGAATTGCGGATTAGACGGCCATCCGGAGGATACTGTGAGAATGTACGTGTCTGCTAATTGCTGATAGAACCAGGGTCTGGGGTTGTGATGTGTGGCGTCGGGTGTTCTCAGTGTGGCTGGGCGGTTTAGAGACCAGATACCTACGGTACCTGCTGCAGTCGCAACCGCGAGTGTATGTCCCGACAACCAGTGCAAGCATGAAGGTACTGTTTGAGGGAACGAAACTTCAAATGCAGCGCGCGAAACACGAAGATACGTAGGAGTGTGAGTGTCGGCTTTGGGAGGTGCGGAGATATCCAAGACACGCACTCGTCCATCGGACCAAATACCTGCAAGCATACCTATATGCTTGCTACTTGCGTCGCCCGTCTCTTCAGTCGTGTCTGTAGCAGCTACCGGGCACCATCTGAGATGTTTTGGCGCACCCCAGTCTGTGCAGATGACTAGCTCTAGTTGCGGCTCTTTCGATGCATCCAAATCGCCTTCATCGTCAGCTTCAAACGACCATATCTGAATAGACGCAGGGAACGGCTCAGTAGGGTTGAATGCAGGTGCTTTTGGCTGCTCCAATGGCTTGGGCTGGTCGCCGCTGGTAGGTCTCTGCTCGATGGCAACAGCAAGATATTGGGTGCTGGATTCCTCGTTCGTCGCCCATTGAGCGTCTTGCACCCAAGAGCCAAGGTTGAACAGCCAACCGCGTCGCTCCTGATCGCCCGGAAAAGGTTTTGCGATGCTCATGTGTGAGCCTTTTGCCAGCGTGTTGACTTGGGGAGTATTCACCGGACCAGCCAGTACGTTCATAGTGTCCGATCCTGGGGTTATCATGTACTGTTTCGCCTCGTCCGCGGTCAATTTATTCGTTGTCTGCGCTTTTGCAAAAGCATGGCTTCCGGTATTGGCATACCACGTCCTCAAGACTTCATTCTCTTTCTCTCTTGCGCCTCCGGCTTCGAAGAAGCTCCTTCTCAAGCTACCGACCTCAGCATCATCAGGTTTATTCTTCTTATAACTCCGGATAGGGAAGGTTTCTTGTGGAAACCAATAGTCCCTCGACTCGAGTACTGGTCTCAGATGGTGTACATCTGGACCAAATAGGTTCTTCAGCCGCGGCTCATGACCACCAATCTTGTCGAAATCGGGGATACCTCGCGTTCGCAATTGGGTGTCCGTATCGACAACCCGTACTTTGATGCCACCTCCTTTCTTGAATATGACTGGTGACGGTATGTTGTCTGCCATGTCCTTGTAGCGGGGATCATTATACCGTCGTTTCGGAATAACGTCTGGGGGAGTAGGCACGGCTTGGGGTACTCGCGCATTTCGTGCATCGCGTGCATTGCGTTTTGGAGTTGGTGCAGGACTTTCGTCGGAATTGGCCTGCTCTTCCGCAGAGTCATCTTCCTCCTCTACCACTTCGTCTTCTTCTTCATATTCCATCTCCTCCTCCTGGGCATCCGGCATGAAGTCATCACCGTCGTCATCATCGCCGTTTTGGACGGATGGCGTCTGTTTGCCGGAGGGCGCAGAGCCATCCTCGTCTTCATCGAGAAACGAGTATTCGTCCTCAACGCGATATGATTTGCGCGGCTTGCCTCGCGACTGCCGAGGTGATGAGTGCTCTGATGCGGGCGTTAGTGGTGTCCATCCTCGTCGAAGATGCAGGTAAAATCGCCAAATACAGTACTAGCTCCAAGCGGCCTTCGTCATGTGGAGCTCCAGCTATCTTAGATATCGATGAACTCACGGTAAAGCTGGAGGATCGCGTTCTTTTAACGCGTAGCTGGGCCTGCAGAGTACTTCAGATCACATACCTATGGACATTTCGAGCACTTAGGTGTGTTGCTGGTGTGACTGCCCAGGTGATTGGGTGAAGAAAGAGCAACTCGGATGCGACCAGGAAATCCAGCCCCACCATTAGCGGAGGGCACAGACCTTTTGACCCCGCCATCGCATCCAGATTTTGCTGTCAGAACTATGATTCACATGCTTGTGGGAGACGTGACTGCGGGCTGGATGCTGGTCGCATACACACAATGCGCTACTGTTATTTATGTTATTTTTCTTCGTTTCTCCATCAAAACGAATCACTTCGGGTAAGCAGCTTTCCAAGCCACTACTCGCATCACCGTACTAACAACCCTATCGTGGTATGGTCTAGTGGTATGACGTCGCGTTGTGGCTGGCGGACACC
This sequence comes from Alternaria metachromatica, assembly GCF_023757995.1. Classification (NCBI taxonomy): domain Eukaryota; kingdom Fungi; phylum Ascomycota; class Dothideomycetes; order Pleosporales; family Pleosporaceae; genus Alternaria; species Alternaria metachromatica. Next base: position 227,144 of record NW_026055502.1, read on the forward strand.
TAGTGTCCCGATCCAGATCCGCGCCAGCCTGGGTTCGAGTACGTTCATTCCCTCATTGGTGGTCCTGAGACATTCCTAACATGTCTACAGTTCCCAGTACCGCCAATTAATTGCGACAATCTTTTTTTTGCCCTTTCTCTCACCATGGCTATGCGAAGTTGGGCTACGCACACTCTTTTTTGCCTTTGTGTAAGTCACAGGCACAGCTACAGAGGTGCAGAGTAAGTAGTATGTTTTTGCCCTTGTGTGCGGGTGTACTCAAGAGAATGTGCTACGCGAGTACTACGATAGAGATGCGCGCGGCTCCTCTTTTGATTATCGCCGTCTTTTCACTATAGTAAGAAGATAAATGTCAGAGGCGCCGATGCACGCTTGATAGATATCTCTAGCCACTACACAAGTTTCTGCAAGCCTGTACAACTACTAAAACGCTTGCGTGATTTGACGAGATCGATGCATGTGTGTGAGAGTAGCAATCAGCCAAGACCTGCAGAAAGCGAGAACGCCAACAATAAAGCAAGGCGGGCAGTAAGGTATCGCAGTAGTTGTATATGACATGTCGAAGCGCTGGTGGGTTTACACGGTCGAGTGACGACAAATAACACAGCGTCTATCTTCTCTTGGAAGCGCGCCATGTTGGTCAGATTTGATGAGGGGAAACCCAGAGGTATCGTGCAGTCTCTCCGCGAGCGGTAGTCTCATTCAAATGCAGTTTGAAGACGGAGTTCGACTTTGTATCTCATATGTTATTCTCTTCTATCCAAGGGGTATCTACCAACGCCGTGACGCCATTGAGGAAGGCTCCGTTGCATCTACTTGCCCACTCTTTCCAGTCGGATGTACCCAGCGCGCGCAATCTCTCCTTGATAACTTTCTTGTCGCTCGCTGTCGCATAATTGCAGTGTCTATTATCAAATGGGAGATCATGAAGAGTGCTCCAGTCTATTCGAATTCCATCGAGTCAAAAAAGATGGTAATGAGAACTGTTATGGAAAGGCTCTCAGGACCTCGTTCCGAACTGAAAGCACAAATTCGACAACAAGGCCTCAGTCTGTAGAAGAGGCACCAGCCGAGCGGTCGCCAGACGTATCTGAGGAGGATTCTGACGAACGATTAGTACGAGTTTGTCTGGTATATCACTGAACCGACTTACCAGCAGCGTCTTCCGATGAGTTACCAGTATTCTCGTTGTCGTCTACAAACGCGTCGCCGTCTACATAGTGTTAGCCTTCATAACGCGAGAGGGATACATCAAACTCACGGTGAACCTGGAGCGCGTTGTAAGCATCAGTTGCTGCCCCCGAACCCGTCGCAAGTGCGTTCTCATGAGCGGCAATGTCCTGCATCTGAGCTATGATACCCGCAGCGGCCGGCATAGAGGGGTTGCCAATGGGACCCGGAGGGATATGAGACTCGGGGATAACCTCGTAGGTCTCCCCATCGAGGATTGTATACGACAGTCGAGCATATTCACGCGCTTCCTCGACACGGGTGCGCCGGTAACGAGGAAAGAGACCAACGCCGTCGACGACGTAGTTCTTGGTGATACCAGGGGTTTGGAACATGATACCTGCCCAAGTAGCCTTCTGGGGAGTGCTCCCGTCTGCTGAGAGAGGGATCTTGAGGTTGGGGTAGGAAGAAGATCCGTGGCCAGTGCCCTTGTCGTTGGAGTTGCTGCCAGGAGGCGGAGGTGGAGGAGATGATCCGGCAGCGGCAGACATCTTGTCTTGGGTTGGAGGATTGATGAGTTGGATAGTAAGGTATATAGATTCTGCAACACAGTAAGTGAAGCAAATCTAGGTCTGTATCTTCAAGAGAACTTACCAAGAACTGAAGTGTATAAGACTGATATCTCTTCTTGTAACAGTGGTGTATAGGAAGAAAGAACCATGAGCCCGCTCGAAACCACCTACTTATATAACCAAGGTGCTTCAATTCAGCAGTCACCTTGACCTTTACTCAAAGTCCAGGTGACCTCCCATCGCCGCCCCTCACCGCGAAAGTGAGAAAGCTTCTACAATAGTGAAGGAGCGCATTGTCGGTGGAGTAGTCAAGGGATTCGGCCATCTTATTGTGCACTCAAAGCAGCGCGTAAGAAGGGATCTTATAACTTAAACGAGCGATTGCGTTTGCTGCTTGTGGTCGTGTGTTGTGGACGGAAGACATGCAGATTGCTAGGCGGCAGGCAAATCAACATTAGACGCTATAGAAACGGGCAATCGCGTTCGTGAACCAAGTTAACCCGTGACTTATTGAGGAAGGCGCGATACCCAAAAAGAGCATAAGGAACGCGGCGAGAAGCAGGAGTGTAATGTCAGCACGTATTGGGGACTCTGATTGCATTGTACCTAGTTACGTTCCTTCCTTTATTCTAACACTATTCACTAATCGCGCGCGGCAGACGCGCAGCTACTCCGTCGCTTATGTCAGACTTGAACGTTGATATACATATTATGTGTGCAGCCTTGTATCTTTGGTATCTACAAACACGCTGATTCCAACTCTAGTGAAAAGTCCATCATAGCCTGCCATGAAAGTGGAGTCCTGCCTAGGAAGTCGCGCTATCAGATCCAGAAATGGAAGCAGCACCTGCAACGGAAGGACCGTAATTTGAACCGTTATTCTCATCATCTGAATCTGAACTATCAGTATGTGCGTGTAGATTGGAAGCAAAGATGACCCACCGTCACTCTCCTTAGCAGGCTTGAAACGCTTGAAGTACTTGATCTCAGAGTCTTTGACACATGGTCAGCAACGTCGCAAGGCATATGTCGTTTCACAATCTTACCATAGTAGATACTCTGGTCAGACGCCGCCTCCGCCATAGCAGTCCTCATATTGATGAATTCCCACTTCGGGTCGTTCAAGCGCGACAAAACTGTCTTGGCTTTCTTTATCTTCACACAACAGAGGTTATCACCATTCATAACTCGCATGCGTGTTCCGCTACTGTCGAGGATGGCGAAGGTTTTCGCTGCGTACTCAAGTGCGCCCGCGTTGGTCGTCTGAATAACACCGCGAGTTGGATCCAAGATGTAGTAGCGAGTAGCGGTCAAGTCGCGTTGGGCGTGGAAGTCGACTAGCGGGTTCTCGAAAGAGGTACCGGGGCTGTTGGCAGGAGCATCCAGCCATGTGGGGGATTGCGAAGTCATCTTGCAGCTGTGTTTGGACTTAGTAGGCAAGTAGCTGCACCTTGAATTGAGCAATAGTAAGTTTCGAACGGAGAAAAGAGCCCCGATATATACGACCCTAGCTTGCCTGTGTTTGCTGCCTAGCAGATGGGTCGCGCGCGTAAAAGGGAAAGAACCTTATAAGTGTGGTCTAAGAGCCAATGGGAACCCAGCTGAGGATGGGGAAAGTGAATAATAACAATGACGTCGGGCCAAGGAAGGAGAGACTCACGAATAGTTTGGCTTTATGCTAACCTACATGTTATATATACAGCCCTATATGATGGGTATCTAGAAACAAACATACTCCGACTCGTTCGTCGACGATCCTTCATAGCAACGCCATGAAACACACTTATTCTGTGGTAGTACACAATCCAGCAAAAACATCCTCTCATGCGCCCTTGAACCAAATCCATAAACCGCCTACTTCTTCTCGCCATCAACATCCATCGCATCTTCATCCTTCTTGGCACTAACTTGGTTAACATCGCCATCCTCCTTCCTCGACATAACGTGAATAACATCGCCATCATCATCCGCCGCATCATCTCCAGCAGCAGTCTTATTCCTTTTTCCTTCGGGACTAACTCGATTAGCCGCCAGATTAGGAAAGAGAGGTTTGCCTGCAATAGATACCGATCTACGCAGATTATCGTTCTGGACTTCCTGATGAATCTCTTCCACCTCTTCTTCGTCTAGCTCGCTAAGCTCGCTCTCGTCGTCTGCGTCGTCGTGGATGGAAGCGGGTGCGCTGCGTTCGGGTTCGTCGTTATTTATACTCGCAGATGCGGTCGCTGTACCGCTTTTGTCGAAGGAAGGGTGTAGATGTTCGGTGGATGTGCCTGGTCCAGGTGCTGGTTGCGCAACGGCTTCGGGTGAGGCGGCTTGTCCGACGATGGAGGGAAGCGCTGCTTCGCTGGGTGGAGGCGATCGGATAGGCATTGATGTTGGCTGCGTAGCTGTACCTGCGATCTTTTGTACACAAGCTTCGGCTCGACGTGCGATCTCCCTACGACCCACTGCCTTGGCTCTTGGTTTTGCGTGTTGCTCAGGCTGCGAGGGCATTTGCGGCATTGACGGCGGGTGCTGCGGCTGAAGCTGGTTGGGATGATACATGTTAAATGGCGTACCGGAACTTCCGTCAGCAGGTCCATCAACCTGAACCTGCATCAACGAGGAGATAGGTACAGCACCTGCAGCTGTTGCGGTTATACCGAAAGGCGATGGTCGAGGCGGTGCAGGCTGCAAGGGCTGCTGTGGTTGTTGCTCCGATTGCAAGGGCGGTAGCGAAGGCCCAATTGAAGTGTACAGCATTGCGTATGCATCGCCAATCAGGTCGTCGATGAGAAGAGGCTTCATCATGCCGTTGTTCAGACGCTTGAGTTCAATGGCATCACGGAGAACATCCAGCACGGGATGTTGAGTCTCTGGGTTCTGACACCACGCTTCCAACCGAAGAGCCAGCGTGTTGAACTCATCGTGGTTGACAGACTTGAAAGCAGAATCTTCTTGGCCCTCAAGTACGTTGCCAATCTTTCGCAGCATCTTGATGTAGCGCAGACATAAGTCTTGCCACAATTTCTGGTGCTCGAAGAAGTCGGTCTGCTTGCGTCGTACACGCTTAGCAAGCGCCTCAAAGTTAGTCTTGTCTCCAGTGAGATCCAATAGTTCAATAAAGAACTTGGTATACCGTGTAGTGTAGACAAAATGTCGGCCGGGTCGCTCATTCTCAGGTTTCCAAACTTGTACAGCCATGGTCTTGGTAAACATTTGCTGCGTAAGCTCATGTTTAGCCTCATTGGCCGATACTGGATCTCTGCCGTTGTCATAGAGAGTATGGGCCACACGGGATATGATGCGATGGTGCCAACTTGACTTGTCGGCCGCTCGCAATGCTTTTAATACCGCGAGTACGTATCGCTGCCAGTCACCGTTGTTTTCCGGAGCTTTGACGTTCTGCGTGTAGGAAGTGTTCGCGAGGATCTCCGCCCCTTTCTCGTGGTCGATGGCTCCTCGAAGGAAGAGTTTGTGTGTGACGGAAACGAGCTTGTAATGCGGCTCAAGGACTGGCTCGCCGCTGCGCCCCTTCTTTCCTGGCAGTGTTTCAATGGCGCTGATGAATGCGTCCACAACTGACTCCCAGGAAGGACCGCGCGGAAGGGGTAGTGGTGCACCTATTGACTTGGCATATTGCGTCGCACCATCATTTGCTGCCCACATCTTCCAACCACACTTTCCAAGCATGAAGTGGTTCCACCACTTATTCGGATTGCCCTTGATGGCTCTCTTGTAGAGAGTGCTTGCGAATTTCCAAGCAGTGTAGGCATGCAGTGGGGCAAATACGACCTCTTTGTATAGGGATGCGTTCGTTTGTAGGTTGCAGAATCGTTTTTCACTTTCCCGAATCTGGAATGCTTCCATACCAAATGGTTCCCTAGATGAGGCGTACATGCGGTTTCCAAACTCGGTGTACATCTGTGCAATCTTGGTTTGATCGATCGGCGTGATGTTAGCATCGCGGGTAGCGCAGGCTACAGCCATAATGTAGCAATTGATTGCAGCACGCTGGAAATTAACCACCTCGGCACTATTGCTGTTCATCTTGTCTGCGTTCCAAGATACAGCCTCTTCAAGCTGCGTGTCGTTGGCTTGGGCAAGCCGATACCAGGTCTCCCACCGTTCAATGGAGTGCTCCAGGTCCTGCACAAAGAATGCTTGGGCGTAGTTGAGGTCTTCTGTCGGTCCCTGGGTCATACGTTTCTGCGATCGGAATTTGCTCAGCGCGATGTTTCCCATCATATAGTACCAGCCCTTCGATGCAGCCACAGCTTCGTCAGCAGGAATATGTTTGGTGGCGAGCGAACCAACGCCTTTCAGACACCCAAACAGTGCCACTGGATTGACCGGCGATTTGAAGTAAGTGGAAATGACTTTGCGGTTAAAGGTGATGTCCTCGTTCTGTTTGGGCCGACCGAGAGCAGCATGCACCTTCTCGATGGTACCCTTGAGCTCGGTCTTCGGTAGGTCCTTAAGATCGACCTTAGCAGCTTGCGACATTGCGAAAGGTAAGATGCTGAAGGCAGTTTTCTTGTCAAGGACGTCTGGAGTAGTTTGAAAGCTCTGACAGTCCAGAGGCTCGACGAAAAGCTTCAATCCATACATATCGTGGAGTACCTGGCAGAGCTCGGTGGCGTGGCTGGGACCATCAACGATGTCATCCATGCGAAGTAGCTCGTCCTTTGCAAGCCTTAAGAATTGACGGTTGGAAAGGTGACAGAAGCCACGTACACCAGTCGCATGATGTACATGACGGATGAAATCGAACAAATCGTCAGAAGGTGTAGGGAAAGCCTCTGGATCTTGGGACATGCCGTCTTTGAACAGATGGTACTGCAGGATCCAGAGTCGTAGATGTATGTCGTCGAGTCTTGACATCATATTGGCGAACGCCGCATTTGGCTGAGATTCTACTCGAGGCACGGTGATGTGATTGACACGAATCAGATCTCGGAGCATGTCTGCGGCTGATATAATATGTAGCAGTTCTGCGATAGCGGACATGGACGATTGCACATGCTCATATGAGAGGCACGCAAATGGCGCTTCGTCATCTCGGATGATGCGGATTATTTTGACAACCATGTCGTCGATAACCCGATATCGGGTTAGGAGCTTGTGTTGACGGTCTAGTAATGGAAGTTCCTGGAAGTTTGTAGATCTGAGATCTGCCACAAGGGCCTCAATGCTTCTAAGGAAGCATGACAAGACCTTCGAAGGATAATCAATGGCTTCGTATGCGACGCGCAGCCTATTCCAGAGGGAGAGTCGGACATTGACATTCGCAGAATCGAGGAACTTCCGCATTTCCAGAACAGGCGAGGCGCGATCGAGCTGCTGTTCTGAGCCAGTGCTTACAGTAGGTGAGCTGTGTGTATCAACGCTGTCATGTTCCAAGCCGTCCGGCTTCGGAGAGGTACTAGGCTCCTTTGTGTTCGCAAGCTCCAGTATCGGTTCCAGGCTTTCGATGACCGTCACTGGGTCCTGTTCCTCTTGGTCAAAGACTTTGAGGAAGAAGTCCTTCATACTAATGCGCACGAGTTCCTGATCAATAGCGGCGACTGAAAGTTCCGGCATGACGGCGTTGTTCTGTATCTGAATCGTGTGATCGCCGAAAGGCTCAAACATATCTTTCAACTGTGCCATGGCAAATAATACATGTTCCGGCAACACCTCGTCGTTGACACTCATTTGAAAGACTGTCGCCCAGATATGGCGCAAACCTAGATCGTCAATGCCCTGACCTGGTCTGCAGTCCGATCGAAGTTGTAAAGCCTCCCGCGCGAGCAAAGCCCATCTCTCTAGACGGTCACTCTGGAGGATTTGGGTGCTGGCGTCTACTACACTTTGCGGATGCTTGATAAGAGAGTAGACATCGAGATGCAGCTCAAACAGTGCCTCCACTATCTCTATCTGCGCCTTGTCGAAGGCAGAGAGCTCATACGCTTGAGACCGATGCGTAGCATCCAGTATCCGCCGATTGAGGCTGTCGACGCGTTCGGCCATGCGCTCGTATATGAACTCGTCGATACGAACAATGACTTGTACTACGTTTCGCTTGAGATCTTCCGCCCACCTAAACTGTAGGTAGCTTGACTGATCACTCGGTTGAGTTCCTGTCGTGGAGCAGTAACCTGGAGTAAACAGAGATTCAATCCAGCCAAATGCGACTTCTTCAATCGAAAGCCAACCGTTGTTGACAGACCTTGCGAACGCGTTCAAGCCCTGATTTTCCAGCAAAGGTTTATTGGAAGCTTGACTCGAACTTGACTTGGAAAATCCCAGAAACGCATTGAGCCCGTGTTCCCTAGTCGCACCGAGGAGATCGAAAGACTCGGAACTGAGAAGGATTTGTGCAGTTTTGACGTGCCCGCTCCGTAGTCCCGTGAAGAAATCGCAAGCGGCCTTGTCAATGGGATCTGTAGCAGTCGCGTCAGGGAGCGCCATGACCAGCTTACGCAGCTCATCCGGGTCCTTCATTCCCTCAACACCGAGCTTCGCATACATATCCTTGAGGATTTCATAGAGGCATGAATCTGCGTATGTGTACTGTTCGAGTTGTGTATCGAGCTGTTTACTAGCCTCTTGAGCTGCATTGCCAATTGTCGGTTCAAGTATTGACTCTCGACCCCGAATGCGTTTACTGCGTGACCTTCCACCCTCTGCGGTTTCGGGTAGACCAGCAGAATCTGTCGATCGTTTGCGCGACGGGACTGGTGCGGCATTGGAAGGGCCAACAGGTGCAGTCTCTTCATTCCTGACTTCACCGTCGACCTCCTGCTCTTCCATTATGGTATCTTCGCCATCCCTCTCTGGTACGTTCTCCGCTTCGGTCGCTGTAGCGTTGGGTTCTTCGATCTGTGGCGACGGGGTCGGAGCGGGCGCAGGTGCTGGCATCAAGGCTTCCTGTACTGGTGCGGGTGGTTCAGACTCGATGCGCTCAGGAGTCTCGCTCTCGGGTGGTATGCTGAAGACTATGTTGGAACCAGAAGGTACGTTGGGCGTCATGCCCTGTTGCTCCGAGAGGAACTGCCGCACTATGATGTCTCCCACTCCTGCCCAGTCCCACTTGGTCGGAGTCAAGGTCACGCTCTCCGGTGCCACCTTGATGTTGTGTAGATTTTCGGCGAGGGCGACATCGGCTGGGAGGGGCGCAAACGGAAATGGATTCAGGCGCCTCTTCAGCGTCTCGGAAAGCTTCTTGCGCTTGATCGAGGATAGTGGCGCCTGGCTCAGTGAGACATTGTCCTCCAGGCGTCCTACGAGCTCGCGCAATTGTTGTCCGGCAAAACCCTCCTCCAGCCCAGGAAGCCGTAACAGACTCTCCCATTGCTCGTCGTTTCCATCCAAGACTGCCTCCAGACAGTAGCGAGTAAGGCGCTTGCTGCCCAGCATAGCCGCGACAGATGCCGCACGCAGCCAGAGATCCAGATCGGTGTCTTCCTTGTCCAAAGCCTCGGCAAAGTAGTTCAGGGCGCCGCGTGTGTTGTTCCATGCCTCCATCTGCGGTGACACGCCACTGGTAGCGATCCAATGCTGCATCGCCTCGAGCAGAAACTGGCCATGGTTCTTGTATGACAGGTGCAGTATTTGCTGGAGTGTGTTGGGGGCGCTGTCGGCAGCGCCTGTGGACTGGACGGGGCCTGCATCGTAGTCGTCCTCCAATATGGTGTCGAACACCAGGTCTTCGCCAAAGACCTCATGCCGCTGGTATTCCGAGAGGGATTCGGCGTATTTGAAAATCTCTGATTCGAAGAGAGCTTTGTAAGCTGCGGCGGTCTTGTCGAACGAGGGAGGGCCTTCGGAGTGGTATTTGAGTGCGGTTTGGTAGAGTTTCAGCGCCTCTTCGATCTGGATCTCCTGGGTATCGTCGACTTCTTCTTCGGCGGTCTCCTCGGGGAGCTCGACATTGTAGGGATGCCATGTAGAGGCCTTCGACTGCGATATGTGAGCGGGCATGGTTGAGAATGCCGGGGTTGTACTTACCATGATGCGAGATGTGCGTGGTTGTAGGCAGTTGGGAAAGGCCGACAGGCGAATGAGAGACGTTTCACAGCATTGGTGGTACAGACCCTGAGCAGCAGGCAACCATGGAAGGCGCGACGATGGTGTGGACAAAGAAGGTGGGATGCGACTGGGCTGTGGCCTATGACACGTCGTGAGGCCTCGGTGTGACGCGACGCGACAGTGAATGATGGTGCGCAGGGATGCCCCGTCTTGGCAGCTGCGGTCCTCCGCGATGAGCTACCGTGCCTGCCCTCCATACTCAGCAAGGACACCGAAACCCTGACAAACATCCGCCCGGGCTGTGAAGTACATACCAAGCCCCTCCGCCAGCAACCTGCCCCCGCCATAGCATCCTCTTCACCGCCATCGTCCCCCCGCGTTTGCGGCGCCAATAGAAGCCATGGTCACATCGCCAGCTGTTCCCGAGTACGCGCAACCTACTAGCTTTCAATCTACACATGTTTTACATATGCGCCCACCTGCATCCTTGCTGCTATTTTCGAGTCACAACACATCATCATGGCGCATTTCTGCTGTAATCTCTTCTAACACGGCTCTAGAATCTACGAGGACGAGCTACACTCCGCAATCGAAGCGCGCTCAGAATCTCTGCAGACCCTACGAGAGCTGGGCCCGCCAGATCTGGTCCACCTGATAAAGCAGCCCATCAAGAATGCGACAAAACAGGTCCGTAGTACCTTCGACCGCACAGTGGCCGCGAACCCAATTTGACATGTGATTAGATTGGCGTCTACCACCACGTCTCCGGCGTAGACGCTTCCTCGTCTGCCAGCTTGGCAGCCTACATCAACACCCTCACATACTCTGCGCACGATAAGCAAAACAAGGTCGTCTCTGGGCTGTATTGGTAGGGGAATGTCTCCTTGCGGCGCTGGCAATTGCTGACCGAGCAGCTGCTACAATGCCTTCTCACGGCTGGACATGCGCGTGCAGGTCTACATCCCTGGCACTGTGGAGAGCTACTGCATCGATGAGCGCGGCGACAAACGAGTAGCCACCGACGAACTCTGGCTAGAGACCTACCTGTGTAGCGTACTGCGCGCATATTCTTATGCCGACGATGGCTCCGGCGACACGATCAAGAAGATCGTTGGTGTGCGGAGATTCAATCCCATCACAAGTACCGAGAGCGAGCACAAGTTTCTGGATGCAGCAGAGCGCCTGTTCTTCAACGGTATGACATTCGCTTGCATGATGATATCTCCGCTAACGCAATTCAGGCTGGCAATTAGGATCTGATCCCGAGATTCAAGTCCCCAATCTCGTCTCGAACCACTTGACTACGGGTCTTCTCGACTACATTCATACCACCGGTAGATATACTTCAGGCATCAATCTGTTCGAGAAATTGCGGACTCGCGATCCGGAGATCTCTTCCCTACTGGCGCGGGTATACATCGAGGCAGATGAGGAGGTGCAGGCAGTCCAACTGCTACACGAGGCCATCCAAGAATTGCCCATGGATTACTCTCTGCTCGACTGCCAAGCCGAGTTCTGCAACAAGAAGGGCCGCGGCGACCTGGCGCTTGAGATTGCTAAGAGGAGCGTTGTGTCTGCACCTAGTGAGTTTGGCACATGGGCGCGCTTAGCAGAGATATACGTCAGCCTCGAGCAGTGGGACATGGCATTGTTGACTCTCAACTCATGTCCCATGTTCACCTACCAGGATAAGGACGCACCACGGATGCCCGAGCCACAGCGAGTCTTTCTGCCTGTCATGCCAGAAGCCATGTGCGACGAGATTGAAGATTCCAACATCGACGATATGGAGCTTGTGCACCCAACTCTGAGGAAGCTGCACGCTGCGGGTTTCAAGGGTACCTTCCTCAAAGCCTACATTCTGCTGACCGAGATTACAAAGAAGATTGGCTGGGATCAATTACTCAAGATACGAAGCCAAGTCTTCGTCATGGAGGAGGAATACCGCCATGAAAAGACCGCACAGCAACCGCATTCTCGCAGCGCCAGCACAACAGCGCTCCGTTCTCCTTCTCCAAACACACACGCCCAGCAAACAAATGGTGACCATGGCGAAGTCGAGGAACGTTCCTCCGCTGAGATATCCAACACGAACGGCGAATCATCGTCTGCGGCCGCCGAAGCAGTCAACGATCTCGAGAAGCCCATGCACACTGTCGCCTCTGAAGTTGTGAAAGCCGGCAGCGAAGACCCTCACGCACACGACGCCGCGAACAACGGCAACCCCTCGCAACCAAACTACACACACTTCCAGAACAAGCGCCTCTGCGAACGCTGGCTCGACAACCTCTTCATGGTCCTGTACGAGGATCTGCGCGTATACACGATATGGCGAACTGAGATGGCGCAGTACAGGCAGCAACAACTTCTGTACAAGAAGAGCAGTGAGGAGTGGGAGATCCTGGGTGAACTCGCCGAGAGACTGCATCATACAGAGGAGGCAGTGGAAGCATACGAGAACTGCCTGCAAATTAAGTTCTCACCGAAAGCCATGAGAGGCGTCCTGAAGCTGGGCGAGGAGAGGAAACAAGTCAGGGATGTCACAGCCGCGCTGATCAGACTGGTAACTTGGCAGTACCGATGGTACTCTGAGGTAAGTCTACCTCCACCCCTTCAACAGTCTGACGAAACTAACAAACACCCAGTTCTCACCGTCCCTCCTCTACACAATCCGCAAACTCATCGAAGAAGAAGGCGCCGTCAAGATCCGCAGCATCATACAGGGTACCTCGCTACCCCAGCACGTCCTCGATCTCACACACCAGTATGCCGCGCTGTGTGCGGCGTTTAGGAGCAGCGGTAGCGATGGTTAGAAGCCTTCGCCTCTCAAAATCTATGGCTATACCAACAACAGTCTTGACCTCCAGGGACGTACCTGGAAGGACGAGAAGGCGAAGTGGTTGGCTGCAGGATAGCTTTGTGTTAGTGTGCGTGTGTGTGTATGTGTTAATGCATGGGAGCGTTGGTGTTGGAGATGGTGAATGTTAGACCGTTAATTGAGTCCATTGCCCTCTTCATAGTATGGCTTGACAGCTGTGTACTTGCTCTGCGTGTATCACTTCAGTGTCTAGATACTTCGTCGGGGGAAGAGTCGATTGGCAATCATTTATCCTGCTTCACTGAGAATCTCATGACCGCCCACACTCGACATGCCGTTGTCCATGTTCTTGCAACCAATGTATTCATTTTGTATCGTCACAAGCCGGGGGATCGTACCAGGCAGCCGTTGCGCGCCATGTCACGTAACCTCGTTGTCCTCAAGGAGATAGATAGTAGACAGTAGAAGACCCCATGTAAAAGCCCAGGATGAACACCGCTCCATGCTCCCCCATACACCGCTCCATCTTTCTCCTCTCCAAGCCCAAAAGTGATACCGCTTAACGGTAAGACTTCTGGTACCTGGCGCGCGCACCTGGACCGCCGAACTTCTTGGGCTCGCACCGCCTGTTGTCGGCAACGAGCAGTGTGCGGTCGTACTGGATCAGGGCCTGCTTGAGCTGGTTCTTCGAGTGCTCGTCGACGTACTTTTGGTAGTAGGCGATGATGGATTTGGCGATGGCTTGGCGGATGGCGTAGACTTGCGAGGTGTGTCCACCACCGGAGACGCGGACGCGGATGTCGACATCGGCTGCCCATGATGTTAGTATTTTGCCCGTAATTCCTTCGCAGCTTCCTCCCTGGGGTTTCGTGTGTGCGTACCGAACTTGTCAACACCGAGGATGAGGATGGGCTCGTAGACCTTGAATCGCAAGATCTCGGGCTGGACGAGGGAAAGAGGCTTTCCGTTAACCTTGACGAGACCCTTTCCGGCCTAGAATTTCATCGTAAGTATGCTGTTCGGATGCGCGTTCGATCGTGGCATTGCGTGTGTACCTTGCAGTGGGCGACAGCTGTGGGCGGTATTGTTAGCCTTGTTCTTCTGCTTGCTCTGGGGTGTCGGGCGGCGGGCTTTGCGTACCAGTCGCGGTCTTCTTCTTGCCGAAGCATTGCACGCTCTGGGAGGCCATGTTGGGCGACTGTGGAATGTGCGTGCGGTTAGTACGGGTGGGCGTGGTCGGTTTGGCTGTCGTCGATGGGTGGAAGTTACCCGACGATGTTGCATGTCGAAATTCAGTGGGCGCACGGACCCGCTATCCCTGTAAGCGATTAGCGTCGCGGCGGGCTAGCGCCGTCCACTCCAGAAGCCGCGCATCTTCAACCTTGCCACGAGCATTTTCAGATTTTGATCCGCAGCATCTTTGGAGCTACTGCTGCTGTTTGAACTGCGCCTCACTTCTAATATCGCTCATATGCAGATTGGTGTGATCTGCACAAACTTATTTGCGAGGCGCTACAGCGTTCTAACAAAAATTGTGTATACCACAATTATAATTCATCCGTTGCGAAAGTAAGAAAGCAGAGATTGGAAAGCTCTATTCATCGCGTGTGTGCTAGGAGGGTTTGAAAAAGCAAAGCACCCTTACCCAACCTTTCTCGTTCACGCGCACACCAGTCGCTCTCATCGCCAACCCCATTCAGCGACACCCACCGAATTTCTGATTACCATACTACTCCCATACCAAAATGTCATGCTCTCAGAAAACTTGCCCTTGTTATGTGGCCCCGTCACTTGCCACAGATTCATCGCACAAACTATACGTTTTCGGAAGTAATGGAGAAGGTCAACTCGGGATCCCAGCAGCCGAAATAGTCGACACCCCAACGCCAGTCCTTAATCCTACAACCGGCTGCTGCCCTATACCTCTGGACGAGATATCGTACATCGGAGGCGGCGACAATCACACGCTGTTCCACACAAAAAGCGGCGTGGTCTATGGTGTTGGTAGTAATCGCAAAGATCAGCTGTGGAAGGAAAATCCTACACCTCAACTTGAACCGTTCCAGATGTTGTCCCACAACAACAGTTCTGCCGCCACTACATGCGAGTCCTCAGCTTGTGTCGAGACTGTCGAGCCTCTCGAGCCTGACGAGCACGACTCTGAACTTTTAACAAATTATATTAAGATGTTCGGTTCGAACAACTGGGGTGAGCTAGGCTCACGCGAAGGTTCCAGCCTGCTTCTACTTCGAGGCAGGATGATCGATTTCGCAGCAGGAGCTTGGCATTACATCGCCATTATGGAAAGTGGCTCAGTACACGGTTGGGGAAAAGCACGTCTCGGTCAGCTTGGGGATGGACTGTACGGCGCCATACCTTTAGGCGGCAAAGGCATGGCGCCTAGCCCAATCGAAGGTATACCATTCAGACCTAAGAAGGTGGTATGTGGCAAGGACTTCACATACCTGGTCAGCGACCCATCCCAGGGTAAACACCATCTTCTCGGCAAAGACAAGTTCAACATCATCTCGGACATGCCCGAACACGTCAAGAATTGGAAAGACATCGGAGCTACATGGCACGCCATCTTTGTACTATTCGACGATGGCACTCTTACCGCGTGGGGCAAAGAGAACATGTGGAAGTTATTACCGCCCAACCTGCCGCTTCTGGATAAGATCGCTGTTGGGTCGGACCACATCCTCGCTGTAACAAAAGAAGGTAAATTGATCTCATGGGGTTGGGGTAAACACGGGAACTGTGGCGACCTCTCGAACGTTGGGGTTGAAATGAAGAACGATATGGTCAACGGGTTTTGGAACGAAATCAGCATACCAGGAGAGATCCAGACGATTGGGGCTGGGTATTGTACTAGCTTCGTGGTTACGAAACAAGGTTGAAGATCCGCTAATCACAAGAGTATCGTTGTAATCTACGAGTACCAACGTTGCGGTCATTCCCCAATGTACAGCAGCTTCGTCACCCATCAAACTCAACAACTCAAAACCCCTCCCTAACCAAACTCCACTCCGCGACCGTGCCCCCATCCGTAGCATTCTCAGCAAACAAATTTCCGCTGATACCCAAATGCGCATACCTTCCGCTCCAAACACTCTGCTCAAGAGTGACATTCGTCTGATTGCCGATGTACGTCTTGATCTCATACGCCGTAACCGGATCCCAAGGCGCACTGATCTCAACATCTCCTGCTGTTACCTTCCTCACATCTTCATCGTGATCTGAGTTGGGCTGACTTTCGAAAGGAGGTAAAGTGGTATTGGAGAAGTAAATTTCGAAGTGCGAGGGTGGTTGGTTGCCCCAATCCATTACGACCTTGTTGATAGGGTAGAACGTTGAATCGCCGAGATCTACGGTCAGGTAGCTGGTGATGTTCGCAAGTTCGGGTTGCCATTTCGTACTTGCGGCACCGTCGATAGCCGCAATAGGAAACTGGCCAGGTTTGTTACCCTGGGATGG
This sequence comes from Alternaria metachromatica, assembly GCF_023757995.1. Classification (NCBI taxonomy): domain Eukaryota; kingdom Fungi; phylum Ascomycota; class Dothideomycetes; order Pleosporales; family Pleosporaceae; genus Alternaria; species Alternaria metachromatica. The sequence continues at coordinate 243,176 of NW_026055502.1, forward strand.
TGGGAGCAGAGCTTTGCATTGGAGGATGTTACCGCCGACTGTGAGTATTTCGCCCATTGGTCGGTTGCGCACTACGAGTGGCTCATCGCCAAGTTCGTACGTTGTGTTATCGCGGTTGCTTCGGGTACCAATCGTGACTGGGATGGGTTTGTCAAAGTACGTCGCATTCGCCGATGGTAGAGTATAATTCTCTCGTGGCAGACGTGCCAACGTCGTATGCGTTGAGTTGGAAGTAGCGTTGATACCATGTCCCATCCAGTAGAAGGTACGGTAGTTCAGATATGGGATCTGCGGCGGCAGCGTGGGATCGATGTCCAGCCTATCATAGTAGAGACCAAGACCAAGATATCCGAAAATGCCCACGCGGTTAGTTCCTCCCATGCCGGTCAGAAAAGGGAAAGCAGGGTGTGTGCCGCCGTTCTCGTCGACGTTGTCAATGAGTTGTTCGGAGTATTGATACCATGGTGCGCGGACGTATGGCGAGGACGAGTAAACGTCGTAGGTAAAGCTCGAACAGCCAGATGGTGAGACTTCATTCGCAACGACAGCGAATGAAGAGTAAGTCATGGCAGGGCCATCGAGAGACTGCTTTGCCGCGTAGTAGTCCAGGTTGGCTAAGCTGTATGAGTTGGGGTAATGGAGTAGGTCGTCGACCAGAACAACGTCTGAATAGAAGTTATGATTAGTGACTCAACTGCCGAAGAGGTGGATGTGACTTACCGGCCTGCTTAACCGCTACTGACCCATTCATTCCAGTATACTCCACAATGATGCCAGCATTCTCGTTGATTGGAATTCGCATATTAGATGCCTTGTCTGCCCAGCTAGCATTGGGGCTGCGTCCAAACCAGCTGTTGAACTCGTTCGTCTCGAGAAAATGGCGTTGCATGAGTGCAGTGGTAAAAGCAACGTTGTTGACCTGGTTGGCGTATTCGTCCGGGTCAGTAGCATTCCAGAGCTCATACGCGCCGGATGTTTCGTTGAAGTCTAGTAACTGGCCAAAGAAATGCGCAATGGCATTCGATATGGGTAAGAGAGTGTCGTTGAAGTATTCTCCATCTCCAGTGATGATCAAGTGATTGTTGAGCGCAAGGCTGATGTCGCCGTTGAGGTGGTACTCGTAGTCGAAGCACGCGCCGGTTCCTGTGCAGTTGCCAAAACGCCCGCTTGTCCAAGGATATACAGCTCCTCCAGGCGTAAATCTACCTGTCTGGTTCTTGCTCGATTGATACGCCGTTTCGACGTTACGTTGCGCTTGATCGAAATGCTCTACGCGATACTTGATGACATTCTGAGCGTGTTGCGGATGCGATACTTGGACTCCTGGGGCCATCCATACATCTGCATCCCAGAATATCATACCACCATAGCAGTCTGAGCCCAACCCACAGACGGGAATACTGTAGATGTCCAGCTTCGTATTGTTGTTGGCTGCAGCCACAGCATTGGGTCCGACCATATTCGATAGCAAGTAGAATGGGTTGGTTCGTGCCATGATATGCAATGTTCGTACGTCTGGATCTTCCGGGAGAGATCCGTTCGGTAGGTGGTAATCATCAACCGAGTCCGGTGTTAGTATAGACTCCCACTCTTCAATATGAGAATGCAACAGCTTGTAGTAACCCTCTTCGGCACCGGATTGTGAGGCGTCGCGTGCTACATTCTGCGGATCCGGGAAAGCATCAGTCGATGCAACTCCTATGAACTTGGTGATTTCGGTGGGACGGAAGGCGACAAGTTCGACCGGGAGAGACTGCGCAATGGTTGAGCCATTGCCGCCACTGAAGATGCCGCCGGGTACTTCACTACGAGCAGTAAGATTGACCCAATCGCTGCCACTCAGAGTCGAATATACATAAGCCTTTACGTCGGTGATGTTTCCCGGGCTGACAGCGGACCAGATCGTAGGCGTGTCTTCTTCAAACTTCTTCTCAACGAAGTCTGAGCGAACAGCACAGTCACCGTCAAGAACGTCGTACACCGTCACGTTGAGGTCGCGTGTCGCAGTCAGTCTTAGCCTGACTGCTGCTTTATTGGCATAAAGCTTGTGCACAAACATCTGATAGTCCACGTCAACTGTCCCATCTCCGGAACCACCAGGCCGCCAATTGTATCGCCAGCTTGCAATTCCAGCTTTTACATCTAGACTCGATACGAAATCCGATATGTGGTCGGGGTTGACTGACGCATTCAGGAATTGACCGTTGGCTTCCACAACGATACCACTAGCATGTGGAATACCAGCAGTAAAGCTCTCCCACCCATACTGATACAGCCAAGGGTAATTCGTTCCGTTTGTTCGTGGCTGACTATTCCAGAAGCCTGCGATGGTCGAGAAAGCTTGTCGTCTGCTGAACAGCGGCCACCCACTTATAACGTCGCCGTCCACTGGCTCATCCACTTCGAAAAAAGGTCCTGCTGATGCTACATTGATGCCAAAGTAGCCATTTGCAAGCGTTAGGCGGGACTGGTAGTGGCCTTGATCCAGGGCATGTGTCGCTATAACCCAATTCTGGTCATCCCATGTTACATCCTTGAATTGTTCATGTTCGCTGCTTGTGGAGCACAGAACTAAGCGGGTTGAAGCTAAAAGCGCAACGGTAGCTCGACGGAGGTTTGTCGATAGCATGTCCTGCTATCGAGAGAAGAGTAAGATCGTGATAACGGAGCAGCACCCGACGTGTTTAAGGCACGCCGGCCTTAAAGCAGTCCTAAAACAAGGTACAAAGCCATGCCGATCAAGCATTATTGGCACTAGAGACTTCCACGGGACGCCACCCGTTCGTCTCTCTTACCTTTTTCTACACCGCTAGGCACGGACTAGCTGCTGCGATCGCTCGTCATACGCTCCTTTTGCGGGCGCTAGCTGAGTCGCCCAGCATGCTTGCGCGACAGCTTCATAGCTTCATTCAATGTTCATCAGGTAGAGAGAGAGTCTGCGAAGGATGTGGTTGAACAAAGGTTTGATGCGTCGTTGTGGTTCTTGGCAAATGATGAGGACGCGTCGATTTCGAGCACCACAGGCGATTAGAGCCGAAGCTGTCGGGATCGTGCGCATGTGACGTCACGGCTGACATCCCAACGAAACCCTGGAGACTAAACTTGTCGCCTTATCATTCATCGGATGCCAAATATTGCCGATCGCATCGAACCAACAATATTCCCAGGAGCTGTTCTATCGCGAGACTTTGGAGCTGGCCGTCAGCTTGCGGTTAGGCCGCCCAATCTGTGAGTGGCTGAGTCGCGCCATCACGAAGCGTAAGCACAGGGCATTCTCAGCTGAATGACAACTGTCCACACTCCACCCGCCATGGCCCGGCGCATCGCGTCGAAGCTCAGAAGACGCGCCAGGAAGACTAAGAAAGAAATCTACCTCACTCTCGATGCTGCGACGCGTGCAATTCGTGTGCTACACCTTCACCCTGGCGCCGGGGAGGATGACATTCGCGCAGAGCTCCAGGCCTCTTCCATTGACGATGTTCGAGGGCGCTATATCGCAATTTCGTACACATGGGGTACCGAAGGCGTCGCTCGCCAGGTTCTGATAACCTGCAACGGGAAACTTGTTTCTGTTTCTGAGAATCTTTCCACGGCTCTGCGCAAACTTCGACAACCTGACCATGAGGTTCTGCTCTGGGCGGACGCGCTGTGCATTAACCAAGCTGATGCTTCGGAGAGAACTAAACAAGTTGGCTTGATGAGTGACATCTACAGCAACAGTCGCGAGACGATCATATGGCTTGGCGAACCAACGCTCGGCGAGGATATTGGCTCACGCTTTTTGAAAGGCAATGCTTCCAAGATGGCGTGGACAGGTGATTCCAGAGACAGCGACCTGCGGCGGGAGTTTATGCTCGATTTTGAGCACACATGTAAGGCAGCACCGTTGGTCGCATTGACAGACACACCCGCGGCGAACACAGGTCCGGATATTTTCGGTGCGTTTTGTTTAATCCAGGACTTTGCCGAAGACATTTCGTACCCTCTACTCAAGTTGCTGGATCGCAACAAAGCCACTATATCGGAACGCATCGAATATCCTAGGAGACATGGCCTGATTGCGACAAACAGTCGTTGGCATGGATCACAGTCTCTTAGGGTGTGGGACGGTCTCGCAAGATTAATGAATAGGGCTTGGGTGATTATCCACGTTGTTTTCATTTGGTCTGAACTGACGATAGAACTGGCAGTGGCAGCGCATTTGGGTCATCCAAGAGACCGTACTCTCGAGAAACGCCACGGTCCATTACGGCATGCTTTCAGCCCCCTGGTCAATGTTCGCTACCGCCGCCGTTAATTATGTCCAGCAGCGTCACACCTTGTGCCTGGATCTGGCTGGGACGCTCTATGGGCAAGACACACTGGATCAGTTCAGCAACTTCGTGCTTCGAATCGAAGAGACAAGACGTTGTCACGAGAGTAGCTCCGAAAACGCGACGTTGCTGGATCTGCTTTGGAAGTTTCGACCCCTACAGGCGACTGACAAACGAGACAAAGTTTTTGCTCTCCTCGGATTGACTACAGACTGGCAAGGCTTGCCAGCCTTGATTCCCGATTACAATAGCGATGCGACGAAAATCTTCACTCGAACGACTTGGGGCAACCTACGACGAACCGGATCGCTCTCAGTCCTTGCAGGAGACCTTGAAGCTGTCCTGAATCGCAAACGTCTTGAAGGTCTTCCTTCTTGGGTAATGGACTGGTCGCTACCATGTCTTCCGGTTGAAATAGAAAGAGTCGGCTCATTGAACATGTACAACGCAAGCGGTAACCGTGAAGGCCCAGTTCGGTACCATCCGGAGAACAATGCACTAGAGCTTGAGGCTGTGTACATCGACTACGTGTCCACTATTGGTGAGGTTAGCCGACATACACAGATCAGCGATACATGCGCCGTCATAAAGTCCTGGAAGCTGCTCACTAATCCCTTCCTGCAAGACTCAAAGCCATATCCTACCGGTGAGCTATATCAGGATGTCTTTTGGCGGACATTGGTCGGGGATTTGATACGTACGGGTACTGCTCCAAATACTCGCGAGACGAAGAGCTCTTATCGCCGAGCTACAAAAGACGATTACGAGTCCTATAGGGCATGGAGTATGTGGTCTCGATGCATCTCACGAGACACGTTTTCTCGAACAGCGTCGTTTTCACAGCGCGACCTTAACGAAGGCATATCTGGAATACATCACGCTCTTAAAACTGCGACAGCATCCCGACGTTTTTTCCTTACCAAATCTGGATACATGGGTATCGGCCCAAGAACGACAGTCGTGGGCGATAGAGTGCATGTTTTTAAGGGCGGAAATGTGCCCTTTATCGTCCGGAAAGATGAAATAGTCACTGCAGATGGTGATGGAGGTGTCTCAGACCATAGCGATATGCCAATGGGTGGTAGCTTTCGCTTGATAGGTGACTGCTTTGTTTACGGATTGATGGATGGCGAGGCCTTCACGCCAAACTCTCGGCACGCAGCAAAAATTCATCTAGTTTGATCATCCGATTCACCACTTTCTCGAGATCAGCCATAACTAGCAGCAGAAGTTATTTCGCATACCCAACTAATAATTTATGTACAGAAGAAAGAAACAAAAACATTCCACCAGACCTCGCAGTCATCACCCTACCGCGGAAGTCTAAACATGTATCCATGCGAGGGGTACCGACATCTCACAAACGTAGTAGCCTACCACTTGCGCTCTGCCTTCAACTTCCTCCACCAATCCCTCAGCATCCAAGCATCGAACTCGGTGATCTCCATGGCGCTACCGGCCATCATGATGAATTTGGTCTGACCTTGCGGTACCCAATCGTAGAAGTCTGACACGCAGTTAGCACAGAACATGACGGAATACGTACACAGCATACCTAGAAGACCGAAGCCGTGGCCCATCTCGTGGAGCAAGATGTGAATATTGTCCTGGTCGATGTTGTTGATGAAGTAGTCCGGACCAATCTCCTCTCCCCAGTTGTATCCATAGCCACCCATCTGGCCCTCGAGACTCTCATCAAGCCAGAGGCTGATGTCGTAGCGGCTGGCCTCACCACCAGGGCATTGGCTCATGTCGCCATCCAAATGAGCGGCGCGATAGCAGCGAGTATCGCACTCGGGTACGCCATCACCATCGGTTGTGGTGTAGATGTCTAGCCCAGTAACATCACCTTCGATGAGGCTCTTGTCTTTGACAGCGTAGCCGACAACGTCAACATTGAGTTCAGTAAGCGGGAATCCTTCGAATCCAACGAGTACGTCGAACCACTTCTGCATCGAGCGCTGCAAAGCTTTGACGGTGGATGCGCGCGCACTAGCAGTGCTTTTACCCGAGTGATTCCAGCGGACGCAGTAATTGAGACTCCCGTTGTTGGCCATCATCTGATCAATGATCCAGTTCTTGTCTTGAAGACCTTGGGGGTTCTCCTTCATGGTCTGCTTCCATACCTGGTCTAGACCGGTGACCATGTCGGAAGGCGGGTTCCATGTCGTCGCTTTGGGAATTGGTGCGGGTGAAGTCGAATCTTCCGCGCGGGCGAAGACGCTGCGCTGTTCGAGCGAACAAAAGCGACGGTCGATATGCTTGATGGTTGGGTGTGCCAGCGCACCCAAACCGAAAGCTGAAAATGCGACAATGGAATTGAAGTTCACCATGGCGATGGTATAAACGAGTGACAATAAAGATACAAAAATGGACAAAGAGCGAAACAAAATGAATGTGAACGGTCGGTTTTTCAGTTAGCCAAACAGCTGCGCATCACACCTGTTATACTATGAATGTCGTACATATCGTACAATCATTTTCACGGAATACGCGTATAGGATTGTTGACCCTGAGGCGGCCAGCAAGTGGTGGGTCAAATCGGACATTGCGAACCGAAGCAGGATTGTTCGCAATCATCTATCGCGTAATGCAGACTCCACGTTTGCGGGCACAACTACTACGTCTATCTCGTGAATAGTAAACACATGAGGCTGGGTGTTTCATGAAGAAACAACTTGTCGTGTGTTTGGATTAGAGGACCTCGGGAAGGCGCGGGTGGGGCTGTTGGCACGTGCGGACTCAAATTTCTCCGTGAGATGCGAGACTCGAAGGATTCCAGCATGGCATTGTGTTCTGGCGAACATCCGCATGTTCATAGAGCATGCGCTTCGTTTGCATGGAGAGCTGATCTAGTACTATTGAATAAACATTTTTCCTTAGAAGTGGTACCTAGGTATCTATCTAGATACATTCGTCACATGCGGCTTATTTCCATTCTCGGTATATTCGCACACTCGGTGCATTCATAAAATCGGTGCATTACAAGACGAGTGTGGGCACGATGTCTGCACATGTATCGCGGTAGGTTTGATAGGTTGGTACACTTGGCATAGTGTGAGCAAGCCAGGCGCAAGGCTGCTTTCGCCGCGATCTACGATAGATAGTCCAAGTCTGGTAGAAGTTGTAGGTCATGTCACGTACGGCCGTACCGTGTAGACTCGTGGTCTACTTGGAATAGCTGTCTCTTTGCTGTCGATCAAGCTGAAGATACATACCGAACGCGTTGGCATAAGTACTGCTCCAAGCGGCTTCACGTCTAGAAGAAACCACCAAAGTTCCCATCTTCCACCCCAAAGGAGAGTAAACACAACATCGAACATGACACTCGCCCAGGATATCCTCGCTCTTGCTAGTAAGGGGCCAGCAGGTCTCGAGGAGGCTGACCGGCTCGCCTTACTGCAGGCCTCCGAGAAACTCACACAAGCCCTGGAAACACCTATGGACAAGTTTCTGCGGCATTTCTTCGTGCGTCTTTTCGATATCAATATCCATTCTCCATGCGACTTACATACCCGCTACACCATAACACAAGACTAACGATGCTAGGCAATTTACGACCCAATTGTGATCATTCTCGCCGTTGACCTCAACCTTGTCGACATCGCCGTAGCAAATAATGGGCCCATCACCGCCGCCGAGCTGGCAGAGAAGAGCAAAGCAGACCTTCGATTAATCAGTAAGCTTTCTTCCATCCAGAATATTCCAAAGCATCACTTACTGATCCCATCAAGACCGGATCCTCAAGATGCTCGTACCCGAAGTCTTCACCTCAACAGCAGACACTCCACAACGCTACACCCCAACTGCTTTCGGCCGTGCCATAGCTAAGGGCGCGCCTCTTCGTAGTGCCATCATCCACTTCCACTACCACTTCCGTTCGGCCGTCAAGTTCCCAGATTACTTCGCCGCGAATGGATACAAGCACCCCGTAGATGCGCGCGACAGCCCCTTCTGCTTCTCCTATGGCTGCAAAGGCGAGACCTACTTTGACTTCATGAACAAGCCGGAGAACGTGAAGATGTTCGACGCATTCAACGAAACGATGACGCTAGTGAAGCCAGGTGAGCACAACAAGTTTGTGCAATCGTACTCGGTCAAGGAGCGCCTCGCTATTACCGAACCCTCGCGCCCTCTGTTCGTCGATGTTGGCGGCGGCGTGGGCCACCAGGTAGTCAAGTTTTGCGAGCGTGCGGAGGGACTACCGGGTGTGCGCATGCTGTTGGATCTTCCGAGCGTTATCGCACAGGCTAAAGGTCTGCCTGATGGCGTCGTAACCGTCGGACACAGCTTCTTCGATCCCTTCCCACCAGTCGTCAAGGGCGCCAAGGCCTTTTACTTGCGCATGCTTCTGCACGACTGGCCAGAGATGCAAGCTCTTACCATCCTGACAAACATCGTGAACTCGATGGCTGAGGATAGTGTGGTGTTAATTCACGAGGTCATCCTACCAGAGACGGAGACGGAGGTCGTGCATTTCGATGCCAAGATGGACTGGCAGATGATGAACTTGGGCTCTTCGGAACGCACTGAGGCGCAGTGGAAGGACTTGTTTGGAAAGGCTGGGTTGGAGATAAGAGGGTTGTGGTGGGAAGAGGAGGGTACGAAGGGGAAGAAAGCGTTGATGGAACTTGGATTGAAGAGATGAGGGAGTATGTCCTTTTATGGGACCGGAGCCCAATATATGGCGTCTTAAGATCTACAGGGACTGTCACATGTCTAAACAGCAGTGATCGAGCATGCGGTGCGTTCGTGTCAGAGGCAAGTGTCGTAGTGATTCCGCTGATGCTCGGGTGAATTCCGCTGTATGGTCCAAGCGCAGCCCCGCTTTAACATCCCAGTACATCTTATACAAGAAAAACACGAAACAGATACGTAGACTACATCAAGACAGAAACTTGCAAAGTAGGTAACTCAACGTTAACGTAGACTCTAGGGCCTCTTATCTGTGGTAGGTTGGCGTGGGTAAAACATGTTTTATGGCCTAACCGCTTGATACGAACTTCACCAGCAGGTACCCTTCCTACAGCTTTCGCGCTCGAAATTAAGGGCAAGGCCCCTTCCTTCCCATGCTTTTATGGTTGTTCTTCTACAAATACGTCCGGTTAGGTACTTTGATTTTGCTCAGGCGATCTGTAACGTCTAGGCACTGCCCAGGTGATGCAGGCTGGTGCCCAGGTGTGGTTGCGCGATGCAGGCGAGGCGCTCAGATTAACCCAATTTTTGAGCTGGGTAATCGCAAGAAGGTAGGTGTTATAGCAGCACCAGTGACGTCGCCGGCTTACCTGCATATCAAGTACGCATCCCCGCACTGCATCGCTGCCGCCTTTCCTGAGAAATTCGCGCTTCTTTCACTAGAATCGGGTTCGTTTGAGCCAGCATTTCCATTGCGCCTAGTTGTTGGGACGATGCGACAATCCTGAATGACAGCACTGCGCCCGGAATATTAGGCAAGTCCTTGGCGATGTGTACCGTTGTCCGCGCTCGCTAGGTGGACAGGATAATCTCAATCCCGACGTACCCGTGGACCTCAAGTTTTGTATGATGGCCCCATTAAGTTCAAGTGTGTCCGAGAGATATTTGATCACATTTAATAACACTCCAAGGGTAACAGGGTGGTCGCTCAGGTCGCACCCACTCCGAGTAAAAGTTGCAGCAATGACCGATCCTTATGACCTCACACCGCTCAGCGTGCAGGAGGGCAGCCGAGAAATTCGCCTTCTGCTACTAGAACCCAGCGAGCCCTCCGATCCTGTTAGATGTATTATGGGGACCTGTTCAATCGATTCGCGTCCACCACGATTCACCGCACTGTCATACGCCTGGGGCTCATCTTTAGACTCTACCCTCATATCACTCAACGAAGTGCCCTTCGCAGTCGGCAATAATCTCTATTCATTCCTAGAGGAGATGCGGTCGCAACGGCAGTATGGCATGTACTGGATTGACGCTATCTGTATCAATCAAGCGAGCGAGAAGGAAAAGAAACATCAAATCCAAATGATGCGACAGATATACAGCAAAGCTGTCTCAGTCTCCATTTGGCTGGGCAGGTTCTGCCAGCCATCCTATTTGAGTCATGGTATGAAATTCCTTGCACAGCGCGGATCCAGTTCCTTTCCCAAACAGCACAAAGCCAAATTTGGCACTGAAGAACAAGCGAAAGGGGTTGTTGAGATATGTTTTATGAGCTACTGGCGCAGAGTCTGGATTATACAGGAGATTATGCTCGCAAGAGAGTGTACGATATGGTGTGGCAACATGCGTACTAGTCTGGATAGTTTGTGGGTTCTCCTCAGGGATGTAAGAACCTGGTACAACTACTCCCAGGGATCTCTCTTGATCATACCTCGTACACTTCTCGAGTCTTCGGCAGCTATCATTGTCTTCGCAAAGGCTGAGCAAAGGTCTTCGTTCCAGAAGGCTCGCAGCTCGGAACATATCATGGGATTGCTAGGCCTGTATCGTCACCAAGAAGCCACAAACATTCTTGACAGAGTGTACGCCTTTTTTGGGCTAGCACACGACACGGAGGGTATCAAAATCGACTATAGCATTTCTCCCGAAGAATTAGCTTTAAAGTTACTGATTCGCGCGATCATTACGATGAATCCGAACACCGAGATCATTTCGAGGCGGAGGTGGCTTATGGATACCGCCATAATACTTGCACAGACTCTCAACCTCAAGTGGTCTAAAGAGGAAATTCAGTTCGCTGTTACTTTGATGGATGACTAATAGGTATGATAATCCACGGCGGCAGCTTTGGAATCAGAATCTCATTAATCTTGCACTAAGCACATGACAGACATATTGTCCCACGAACCATGACGAAACTGTAATTACTTCTGGTCTACAACCCAGGTGGATTTTCAGGCCTTCTCGAACGAGCAGTTTCGCAATCAGGGCAACTGGTTACTTCATAGCGCTTTGAAATCCGCCAGTAGAAAGGTTGAACTCGTATTTCACGATCATTGAGTCTACCGCCGTCTTGTCGAGCGGATGTATCTTGTAGCTGTTTGGACCCACAACGACGAAGTAATCAACTCAATTAGATTCAAAACTTCGCTCGTCACTCGAAGACCGAAAAACACGGAAAGCACGTCACATCAAGGCGTCGCAACCCTCTCCGCCCCAGAAAACCTCCCCGTCCTATGCACCAACCTCCCCTTCACCCAAACCGCCACCGTATTCCGATCATCCCCACTATACACCCACTTCTCCACCAAATCCGACCAGCTCTCCCACCCAAAAACATCAACGGGCCCCTCTTTAAACGCCCCATCCCGACAACCATCCTCACCAACAACCCCCAAACTAATCATCTGCGCATCCCACTCCATGCCAACCTCAAACCCACCGACTTTATCCTGCATGCCCACTACCGCTGCACCTCCCCTCGTAGCAAGAAACAACGCCTCTTCCGTCGATAGCTTCGCTTTGTCTTTCGAAGTCTGGAGACACAGATGTCGAGAGACCCATATCGCCTGCCGCACATTTTCTAACACCGACGGCGAGTTTCCGCCCGAGACATCCGTACCAAGACCGATGGTATGTCCTTCATCCAGTAAATCTCGGATAGGCGCACACCCGGATGTAATCGCGGTATTCGACGCCGGACAATGCGATATCTTGCTTTTCCGTTGGAGGACTAACTTGCGCTCTTCGGGGGTGAGATGGACGGCGTGGGCGAGGATGGTTTTGTCTGTTAACAGGCCGTGGGTATCGTATACATCTGCGTAACTCTTGCTATCAGGAAATAATTCCTTGACGAGTTCGATCTCGCCTTTATTCTCCGAAATGTGTGTCTGAACATGTGTATCCGTTTCTTTCGCCAATCTCCCCATAGCATTCAGGCAATCCGGTGTACAACTCGGTGCAAAGCGGGGCGTGATGATGGGTTTTACGATTTCGCCTTTCGGGTCGATGGAGCGGATGTAGTCGATACTGGCTTTTGAATCCGCGTAACTTGTTTCCGTGCTTGAGTCTCTGTAGTACTCGGGGCTTAAGTCGCTGTTCATGCATACGCGGCCTACTAGTGCTCTTTGGCCGCGCGCCAGGCAGATGTCTGCGAGGGCGTTGGTGGCGGGGACGTGGATGGTGGCGTAGTATGCGGCTGTTGTTGTGCCGTGGGACAGGGTTCGTGAGACGAAGTTTTGGTAGACGCGGTGTGCGAGGGGGAGTTTGGAGAAGGAGGATTCCATGGGGAATGTGTATTTTTGTAACCAATCCAGCAGTGTGGTTTTGCCGAAAAGTCCTGTGTTTGGGTGTTGAGGGGCGTGGACGTGGGTGTCTATGAAGCCGGGGAAGAAAAAGCCAGTGCCGGTTATCTCAACGATTTTCGCGTCTGTCCATGAGTCGCCTTTCTGTTGGATGAGATTGGGGAGGTCGCCTTCTTGGATGTCTTTTTCGACATGACGGATTATGCCGTCAGAGTCTACGAAGATGGCGCCGCGTTCCTGGATCTCGAGTGTTGAGAGCGATTCGCTGTGCACGAAGGGGCCGACGTAAACCGTATTCGATATGGGTGATGAGGCTGCCATGATGATGTAGGTATGTTGTTTCCGTCAAAATTCCCCCTTTTAAAGTTGAAGTTGCGCGTTTGTATTCGGTGGATGTGAAGAGCTGTTCTAGCCGCGGCAATAGATCAGAGCAGGTACCGAGTGCAGCCTCTAGTGTAGAATTTCGCAAACAGGGCGGTTGTTGGAATCAACTTATACTTCACACAACCCGTGAATGTCAGAGATTTGGCAAAACGAACAGAAAGACAATCAAGACAAGAGCAATATAAATCGAGTGGCACTGGCGACCTTTATCAGTTGCCAGACGTAAGGACGGCTAGATCCGGTTAGCCACTCGCTAATGCCTAGCACGTGGGGAGCGGAGCGGAGCCCCCAGGGCTATCGGCGTACTCCGATGGCAAACCATCAGAAGAAACGAGGTGGGCGTTTCACTCCCACAGAGTTGACAAGTGGAAAAGGAAACAAAGGGACGGGTAGGTAGTAATGAAAATAGGATTTGGAGGTTGCATCTCGCAATGCGCCGCTAGCCTATCGCTACAATCGCCTATTTCGTTTCATCAAACTTGACCCCAGGCTTTCCTTTTTGGCAACGCCGGGATATCCATAAACCGTGCCTAAACTCCACAAAATGGCTGCGTTGCAAAAGTAACACAAGGCCTTGCTTATCAAAGCCGACTTCGAAATCCAAGTACCAAAATCTCGGATTATAGGCTGTAATCGTGGATACCCTGTGGGCCCTGGTCGTTGTAATCGGGACGGGTCATGTAACCCTTACTTTGACCCTGATCGACAACGAAGATGACCTTGGCTGCGACCTGAGCACCCAAGAAGGCTGACTCATCAAAGCCAACGTCCTTGAACTCGGGGAAGTACTCCGGGGGCTTGATAAACTTGATTGATGTGGGTGTTTGGCCGTGCGATGAGTGGGTGTTACCCCCCATGCCAGGCATGCCTCCGTGTGGCATCATATGTTGTGTCTGAGCAGTTGTAGCTGCAAGAAGGAGCGGGTTGACTTGGGAGCCGCCGTGCGGGCCAAGTTGGGGCTGCGGTGTGTTCGCGCCGGTTCCCATGGGCGTTGACACGTTGGACGGGATCTCGGATGTGAAGATTGTGGCGGAGGAGGGCGAGACCAGATATTTAGTCTGAATGGTTTGAAGGAGCGATTCTTTGAAGCCTGTATAGATGTCAGTAGATGCGCGATGATTGCTGATACATGGAACATGACTTGCCTCGCAGTTTTGAACCGTTACCGCAGACGATGAGCTGTTCCCATAGATCACTTCGTTTGCCAACCTCGTCGATGGACGATATAGCTCTGTGCACAGCGTCTGCAATCTTCTCCAGCGTACCATCACCATCTGCCATGAATCGCTCGGTGCCAACCTCGATCTCACGTCTTATCGATCCTGTGCGTTTGCCGGTAGCACCAGATTCGCTGGTGCCGTTCGCTTCAGTTGCGGATGTAGGCTCGCCGTTCTCTCCATTCTCTTGCCCCTTCCTGTTTGGCCCCTCGTCTAGAGCGCCCTTCGCATCTGCCATCTCCTGGGTATTGAGGTTCATGTTCTTCAAAGTGTCCAGAAGCGCATGGTCCTCGTAAAGGAATGTAGCTTTCTCCAATCGGGAGTTGGGTAACCTGACTGGCTTGTTGGCTGCTGGAGCCGGACCGCCCTTCTTCTTCGCATTGGCCTTTTCCTGCTTCTCCTTCTCCTTCTTAGCGAGGTACTCAGACATCTTGCCGCCAGCGACGATGCTTGCGACATCCAAAACACCTTCACTCTCTTCAAGACTCGCGTCTTCGCCGACCTCCGTATCGATACCAGGCCCTCGTGGCACGTTTCCGATGGAGGCGGCTGCTGCTGCGCCAGGACCGGTCGCGCCCGTTGATGCGAGCGCTGCAGGGTTGGTCGCTGCATCCTTGGTAGCCGCATCTCCTGGCCCTGGTAGCGGAACTCCTGGGGGCAGAAGTTCGCAGATGGGCGATCTCTTCAGTTGTTCACACATGTCGCGGTTGAGACCCTTGGACTTGAGTTTAGACAAGAGCCCTTGGGTAAAGGCCTCGCCTCCACATCCTTCCAGTGAGATGACGCGACCCTGGGTGTGCGGGATGAACTCGCTGACGGCGGTGATGTCTGCCTTGTCTTTGCCCACGTCTATCACTGTTGCCGTGTGTACACCGTATGCCCATGTTGTTGCCAATGCCGCGTCCATGAGCCCAAAAGCAGGCACCTTGAACTTCTCGAAGAAGAACTGGGTGAGCTTCTCGTGCTCTCGCGGGGTCCATGCTGGTTGCGTAATGAGGAGGATCGGAGTGTGGAAGGGCGGGTTCAGAGAGTTGTAGGTGTGAGTGATGAGAGCGAAGAAGCATGGCCAGTCAACGATGCGGCCTTGCTGGATGGGCCATATCGCGCCTTCTTCCGACACGCGGTCTTCTTCCCACACTACATCATCGTCGCCCTCGGTGGGCTTCTTCTCTTCCTGCGATTCGTCTGTGGGGTCGCCATTCGTCGCGGTCGGCTGATCTTGCTTTCTCCGGATCTTGTAGGGCTCGAATTCACCTTCCTTCTCTGCAGGGAACATGCGCGATCGCACGCGAAGACGCGCGGGCGTGAAAGACTCGGGGAGCCCCAGCTGCGCGACTGTCGTCTCCGAGCCCGGCGCAATGATCTAAGGCGGTTAGCGCATATGCGTTGCGTCGAGTGCACGTGAGACTCACGATGATCTGGTCATCTTTGAAGGGCGGCATGGTGGCGCAATGGGTGATGTTTACAAGCTCCGGCGCGCGAGTGAGAGCTCCAGGCCGCGGTGGAGTTTCGCGACTTCCGCGCTAATCGATGCACGGGCCCGGCCTTTCACAAGCTGGCAGTGGCACCCCACATGCAAGCGCCCCCAGTACATACCCGCGGATTTCAACGTGCCCGCTGCACGGCACATCATGGGATTCCTGTCTTTACCGCCCTAGATTAGCAACTCTAGAAACGTCTGGAAACTTTGGCTCGTGACGGTCCGAATTCGGCACCGATCTTTCCTCGCCCACCATGGCCACCATGGCAGTCCCGGGAACTGCCACTTCTCGGTCGCTGGCAGAGGCTTCCAAAGCAGCAGTGTATAATACAGCAGAGGCCCTCTCCAACTCTGTACTCGGCATGAAACCCGCTGACACCACGCCGTCGACCAGCTTTGGTCTATTGGGCCGTGTCATTCTGTCCATCTTCAGTGTCCTGCCCACCGTCTTGTACTGGATTACCTATACCCTGCCGACATGGCTGTTCACGCTCTTCTCTATGAGCCTGACCTTCACCATGAACTTCACAACGCTGTACGTTGTCAACCACCTACACGTATATTAGCTAAACGTTTGTAGGATGCTCGTCGTCGTCTTTGTCGTGTCTACCGTCAGTTACTTCGTGAGGTACCGATACATGACTATGTACGCACGACTACCGCCTGAACCGCAGCGTGAAGAACCACAGGTCGAAGTCTTTCCCGACAGCGCCGAAAATGACTCCAAGCGCGGCTTGTCCAACTACTTGGATGAATTCTTGAGCGCAATCAAAGTCTTCGGTTACTTGGAGCGCCCAGTCTTCCATGAACTAACACGCACTATGCAGACCCGTCGGTTGGTGGCTGGCGAGACAATTCTCTTGGAAGAAGAGAAAGGCTTTTGTCTGGTAGTAGATGGCTTGGTCCAGATCTTTGTCAAGTCGAACCGGAATGATTCAGACTCCGATGAGGATGACATGGGAGGGGAGTCATCCGGCGACGGCGCGAACCAGGGCCACCGGCAGGGCTATCAGCTTCTCACTGAAGTCAAGAACGGAGCTCCAATGTCTTCGTTATTCTCCATTCTCTCTCTGTTCACAGAAGATGTGAAGCTGCGTCATGACGAAGATGAGGACACGCGTCCAAGTTTCCCAGGATCGCCTCAGCAGGACGTAAGGCCATCTATGTCACGGAACAGTAGCTTTGCATTCGACGATTCAAGACCGCACACACCAAACCAAGTTCCCGAGGCCAAGTTCGGGCATCGAAGAACATCAACTCTGAACAGTCCAACAGCAGGCGGGCGCCTTCAAGCCGTGCCGCCTCTGTCGCTGGATCTAGACGGACTTGGTGATGAGCGACTCAAGCACAGCAAAACTCGAGGATCACCTTCGCGCCCTGCGAAGCCTAAATCTGCCCACCCAGACATTGTCGCGCGTGCGACCGTAGACACAACCATCGCTATAATCCCAGCCACTGCATTTCGTCGACTGACGCGCATATACCCCAAAGCAACGGCGCACATTGTTCAGGTCATCCTTACGCGCCTTCAAAGAGTTACGCTCGCAACCAGCCATGCTTATCTCAGTTTGACAAATGAGGTCCTCCGCACGGAGAAGCTCATGAATAAGTATACTACATACGATCTTCCTGGCTTTCTGCGTGATGCTCCGCTCGAGCGACTGAAGGAGAAATTTGCGAAGGAAACGGAGCGCATTGGCTCAGACGAGGGCATGAAGGGCATCGCGTTGCACAACCCCGGCGCCGGCCGACGACGAAGGTCCAGCGTATCCCTTAGGAGAGGAACCGCTGCGCAAGCCCGCCTTGCTGCCGCTCGTGGGGCCAACGCAAACGCAAACAACGAAGCATTACCCAAAATCACTTCCCCAGATCAAGGACCACGCAACGACCGAATCAGCGCAGGTGACCTGTTGACCAATTCGCAAATGGCACGGGGAACTGGTCGGAGTGGCCGCAGCAGCTTCTCTCAACCATACCAACATCAACAGGAACGTCGAGACAACCGAACACCCTTGGACGCAAGCAACTTTAACCCTTTCGCATCTCCCTCACTACGCCCGAAAACATTGCACCGACAAGAATCAATTGATGAAGCTACTGTGTTCAGGGAGTCTATACTGGGATGTATGTTCAAGGCTATCGGACTCATCAACCCAGAGAACCCCATGCCTAAGCCTACCGCGTCAGTGGAGCAGTCACCTCAGCTTGTCTCCTTCGATGCTAGGAGACAGAAGGCTGTGTTCACAAATGCATTTGGCTTCATGGACCCGTATGCAGGCTCCAAGGATGGAGACACCGAGTCTGTAGCATCGGCCTCTGGCATGTCAAGCATGAGCGCTGCAGGCCCTCATAACATCCTGGAAGAGATCGTGAATGATGTGGAAATCGTCTTCTTCCCCAAAGATTCAGTGCTGGTAGAACAGGGAGAAAGGAACCCTGGCCTGTACTACGTCATTGATGGGTTTTTGGACGTAAGCGTGCCTGTGGAGGAAGACGCACCTGAATCCAACGTACTAGGAACCCTTCCCAATGGGCCGGGCTATACTGAAGATGACCTCTTCGGTCCATCATCCCGCCCGCCTGGATCAAGCACCCCTTCGCGAACTGCTGCCGATGGTACCAAGAAGAAGCGCACAAGGAGGAGTCTATTCATGACCAAGCCTGGTGGACTAGCTGGCTATCTTGGAGCAGTATCATCGAACCGATCTTTCGTCGATGTCACAGCCAAGACCGATGTCTACGTAGGTTTCCTGCCTCGCTCAGCCATTGAGCGGATTGTCGAACGGTACCCGGTGGTGTTACTCACAATTGCAAAACGCCTTACAACACTTCTACCAAGGCTGATCCAGCATATCGACTTCGCTTTGGAATGGGTTCAAGTGAACGCAGGCCAAGTGATCTACAATCAAGGAGATGAGAGCGATGCTATTTACATCGTCTTGAACGGAAGATTGCGTGCCATACGCGACGCCGAGAACAGTGCAGTCAAGGTTATTGGTGAATACGGTCAAGGTGACAGCGTCGGCGAACTCGAAGTTCTCACAGAATCTTCCCGGCCGGGATCGCTGCATGCTATTCGAGATACCGAGCTTGCGAAGTTTCCGAAGACGCTATTCAACAGTCTGGCACTGGAACATCCTGGCATCACGATCAAGATCTCGAAGATCATCGCCTCCCGCATGCGAGCTTTGGTCGATGACCCACTTCATGAACAGAGTAAAGAGCGTGGAACGAAGGCCACTCGCGCTAATGTGTCTTCAACAGTCAATCTGCGCACTGTTGCTGTGCTTCCTGTGACAGCTGGCATTCCGGTAGTTGACTTCGGAAGCCGGCTAGTGAATGCGCTCACCCAAATCGGCATGCCGCAAGGCGTGGTCTCTCTGAATCAGGCCGCCATTCTCAATCATCTTGGACGACACGCCTTCAGCCGCATGGGAAAACTTAAGCTTTCGCAATACCTCGCAGATTTGGAAGAAAGATATGGCATGGTCATCTATGTCGCTGACACACCAGTCAAGTCGCCATGGACCCAGACGTGCATCAACCAGGCTGATTGCATCCTCCTCGTGGGTCTAGCTGAGTCGTCTCCAAACATTGGCGAGTATGAGCGATTTCTCTTAACAACGAAGACGACTGCACGCAAAGAGCTGGTGCTTTTGCATTCGGAGAGGTACTGCCCGTCAGGTCTGACGCGGAAGTGGCTGCGCAACCGCCCTTGGATCAATGGCAGTCATCACCACATCCAAATGTCGTTCCGCGCAACCTCGGAGCCAGTTCATCACGCGGGGCGACGCTTTGGAAACGCGCTCAAACAACGAGTGCAGGTCATCCAAGCTGAGATTCAAAAGTACACGTCAAGAAAGGTTCGCCAGACACCGCTCTACTCAGCAGACACGCCATTCAAGGGTGACTTCCATCGCCTCGCACGACGTCTGTGTGGTCGCTCAGTCGGTCTCGTATTGGGCGGTGGTGGTGCTCGTGGTATATCGCAAATCGGTATCATCCGGGCGCTGGAAGAAGCTGGTATTCCAATCGACATCGTTGGCGGCACATCTATTGGTAGTTTCATAGGTGCACTGTATGCCTGGGATGCAGACGTCGTTCCCATGTATGGTCGCGCGAAGAAGTTTGCCGGTCGAATGGGCAGTATGTGGAGGTTTGCACTCGATCTCACCTACCCTTCGTAAGTTTTACATGTCCACACAAACTCTAAAGCTAACTTTTGATAGTGCTTCGTACACCACTGGCCATGAGTTCAATCGCGGTATTTTCAAGACCTTTGGAAACTCCCAGATGGAAGATTTCTGGCTCGAATTTTACTGCAACACCACCAACATCAGCAAGTCGCGTTCGGAAATCCACACGAGTGGATACGTCTGGCGCTATGTCCGCGCATCAATGTCACTAGCAGGATTACTTCCTCCCCTGTGTGATAACGGCAGCATGCTCTTGGATGGTGGGTACATCGACAACCTGACTGTCACGCATATGAAGAGCCTCGGTGCAGACGTCATCTTCGCGGTCGACGTAGGCAGTCTCGACGATAACGCGCCGCAGTCTTTCGGTGACTCATTGAGTGGTTTCTGGGCGACGTTCAATCGGTGGAATCCATTTTCTAGCTTCCCCAACCCCCCGACGTTATCGGAGATCCAGTCGCGCCTCGCATATGTGTCTAGTATCGATGCGCTGGAGCGGGCGAAGAATACGCCGGGATGCAGGTACATGCGGCCGCCAATCGATCCGTATGGCACGCTTGACTTTGCGAAATTCGAAGAGATCTACGAGGTGGGGTACAAATACGGTAAGTGACGACGCAATCTTTGACTTTGAAAATGTTTTGCTAACGCGATGCACAGGCAAAGAGTACCTAGCGCAGCTCCGCGAGCAAGGAATCCTGCCCGTGACCGAAGAGACGGAGAAAGAAAAGAATCTCCGACGGACAATGGCACCGCGACGGGCGAGCATCTAGTGTGGTTGAACCGTGCCCAGAACACGCGGAGAGGACTGAGATGCGGGTTATGTGGATATCAAGTAATAGAATGCAGCGGTGGTCAGCGTAGTTTTGCCCAATGGGTGCTAGGAATGCGTGTGGATGCAAGGACAGTCGGCTTGGGGTTTAGTGGCACGCGTCGGCTAGCTTGGCCAGGGTCAGCTTATCACCAACGGCGCGGATAATGACGGGTTAGAGTGTAGATAGCAATGAATGAAGGCGCGCTGTCACCGCTGTCAACTTGAGCGTCTCGAGGTTTCGCGATCCAAGTTCTTCCTTCCCTTGTAAATTCTCACTTTGCATTTCCCTGGGTTGTGGGTGTTGAACGCGTTTCCCCCGCCAACGTCACCACCACTGCAGTGGCGAGCCTCCCAGACTTTTGAGCAATCGGGCCAATTGCTCGCACAGGACTCGCTCAACAGACCACTAATCTCTCTGTTAAAAAATATTTGCTTCCTGGGGAGACTCCCCGTAGCATCACTGCAACCACACAGCCAACATGCGCGCAGCGTGTATTAGGGCAGCTAGCACTGCTAGCCGGCTCACACGATCGTCGTGTGTCGCCCAGCTACCGCGTCCCCAGCTCGCGGGCACGTCGTCGCGCGCCATCGCATACCAAACCCTGCAAACTCTCCAAAAGCGCGGGTTCCAGCAGCAGGCGCCAAATGCACAACAGGCGGCCGCAGCCGCAGCCGTCGAAGCCGCAGACGATGTATTCGACACCCCGCCCCAGCAGACCGACTCGGCGAGACCCTTCGATGCGCTCGACACGTTTCCCCGCCGTCACATTGGGCCGTCTGCCGAGAGTGCGGAAGCCATGCTCAAGGCCCTGGATCCGCCCGTGGGCAGCCTAGACGAGTTCGTCCGCCAGGTTATACCCGCTGATATTCTGTCGGCGCGCGAATTGAAGATTGGCAGCATGGCCGAGGGGCTGAGTGTGGAGGAGTGGCAGGCCCACGGCGTGCCCGAGTCTGTCTTCCTCAACACCGCGAAGCAGATCATGAGCCAGAACAAGCCGGGCAAGAGTCTGATCGGACAGGGATACTATGGCACCAAGGTCCCGGAGGTCATCAAGAGGAACGTCCTCGAGAACCCCGCTTGGTACACTAGCTATACCCCATACCAGCCCGAGATCAGCCAGGGACGTCTCGAGTCGCTGCTGAACTTCCAGACTATGGTCTCGGATCTTACTGGCCTGAGCATTGCGAATGCGTCGGTGCTGGATGAGCCTACTGCGGCGGCCGAGGCCATGACCATGTCCATGGGCATGATGCCTCTGTCCAAGCAGAAGAGCAAGAACAAGACTTTCCTCGTGTCGGAGAGGTGCCATCCTCAGACTCTCGCTGTTCTGTACTCGCGCGCCGAGGGCTTCGGCATCAAGATTGAGGTCGCGGATGTACTCAAGGACAACAGCAAGAGAGTGGAGGAGCTAGGTCAGGATCTAGTTGGTGTGCTCGCTCAGTACCCAG
Source organism: Alternaria metachromatica (assembly GCF_023757995.1). Lineage (NCBI taxonomy): Eukaryota > Fungi > Ascomycota > Dothideomycetes > Pleosporales > Pleosporaceae > Alternaria > Alternaria metachromatica. Next base: position 265,251 of record NW_026055502.1, read on the forward strand.
ACACTGACGGAGCTGTCAACGACTTCCGCGGTCTCGCTGATAAGGTGCACAAGACTGGTGCGCTTTTCAGCGTTGCGACCGATCTCCTCGCCCTCACACTGCTTACTCCACCGGGAGAGTTCGGTGCCGACATCGCCTTCGGAAACGCACAACGATTCGGTGTCCCTCTGGGCTACGGCGGACCACACGCGGCCTTCTTCGCCTGCGACGAGAAGTACAAGCGCAAGATTCCGGGTCGTCTGATCGGTTTGTCGAAGGACAGGTTGGGAAACCCTGCGGCACGACTCGCGCTGCAGACCCGAGAGCAACATATCCGTCGTGAGAAGGCCACCAGCAACATTTGCACGGCACAGGCTCTGTTGGCAAACATGAGCGCCATGTACGCTGTGTACCATGGACCCAATGGCTTGACTGCCATCGCCAAGCAGGTCGTTGCAAAGGCTCGCACTATCCAACAAGCGCTCATCGCCAACGGCTACCAAACTGGTCAGCGCGGAAAGATGGACAACGCACCTGTATTATTCGACACAGTCGTTGTCGAGACAGGCGACAAAACCGACGCCATCATCTCCGCACTCGCGAAGAACGAAATATTCGTGCGAAGGATCGACGCCCATCACGTCGGTATTTCCGTTGATGAGACCACTGGTGCGAACACCATTAGCAAAGTATTGAATGTGTTCAACGGAACCCGCAACAACTGGTCTTTTGCCGAGTCCGTCGACATCGAAGTTCCTCAACCGTTCAAGAGGACTAGCGAATTCATGACCCATCCAGTCTTCAACTCGCACCACTCCGAAACGGAACTCCTTCGTTACATCAACCATCTGTCTTCGAAGGATCTGTCTCTAGTCCACTCGATGATTCCTCTTGGTTCCTGCACGATGAAGCTCAACTCTACCGCAGAGATGGCACCTGTCTCGTTTGATACCGTATCCAACTTGCATCCCTTCTTGCCTCTGGACCGCGCCACCGGGTACTCAGACATGATCAAGCAGCTGGAAGACGACTTGGCCGACATTACCGGTTTCCATTCGGTCTCGCTACAGCCCAACTCTGGTGCTCAGGGTGAGTTCACTGGTCTCCGCGTCATTCGCAAGTACCTCGAGCAGCAGCCTGGCAAGAAGCGCGACATCTGCTTGATTCCCGTCTCGGCTCACGGAACCAACCCTGCTAGTGCTGCCATGTGCGGTATGCGCGTTGTGCCCATCAAATGCGACCAAGCGACCGGTAACCTGGATATGGCGGACTTGAAGGCCAAGTGCGAGAAGCACAGCGAAGAGCTCGGTGCCTTCATGGTCACCTACCCCAGCACCTTTGGTGTCTTCGAGCCCAGCGTGAAGGAGGCTTGCGACCTGATCCACCAGCACGGCGGCCAAGTCTACATGGACGGTGCCAACATGAACGCCCAAATCGGTCTTTGCTCCCCCGGCGAGATCGGTGCCGACGTCTGCCATCTCAACCTCCACAAGACCTTCTGCATTCCCCACGGAGGCGGTGGCCCCGGTGTAGGTCCCATCGGTGTAAAAGAACACCTCTCGCCCTTCCTTCCCGGCCATCTCCGCGGCGAAACCGGTGGCGCCCAAGCCATTCACCCCGTCAGCGGCGCGCCCTGGGGTAGCGCCAGCATTCTTCCCATCAGCTGGGCCTACATCAAGATGATGGGCGCTGTTGGCCTCACCCAAGCCACAAAGATCACCCTCCTAAACGCAAACTACATCCTCTCCCGTCTGAAGCCGCACTACCCCATCCTCTACACCAACGACGAAGGCCGCTGCGCCCACGAATTCATCCTCGACGTCCGCGGCTTCAAGGAAACCGCTGGCATCGAAGCCATCGACATCGCCAAGCGTCTCCAAGATTATGGTTTCCACGCCCCGACTATGAGCTGGCCTGTTGCCAACACACTCATGATCGAGCCTACTGAGTCGGAGAGCAAAGCCGAGCTGGACCGTTTCTGCGATGCGCTCATTAGCATTCGCAAGGAGATTAAAGAGGTTGAAGAGGGCCAACAACCCAAGGAGGGTAATGTGCTTAAGATGAGTCCGCATACTCAACAGGATCTTATTACGGGGGAGTGGCAGAGGAGTTATTCGAGGGAGAAGGCAGCGTATCCCCTCAGTTACTTGAAGGCGAAGAAGTTCTGGCCTAGTGTTGCGAGGTTGGATGATGGTAAGTCTTTTCCCCCGTTTGTTGAGTTGTGAGGACGGGATGTGGACTAACAGAGCGATAGCATACGGCGACACAAACCTCTTCTGCACATGTGCACCTGTCGAGGGCGAGGACAGCGATATCACAGGTGCTGCTGCGCCGAACCCGACCTAAAACCCTTCACCCTTCACGACGGGTTCGACCTTCTTCCCAACGATTTCCTTTACTCTTTGCATCAAAGGTGCGGGGCTCTATCGGATAGGCCTCTTTCTTCAACAAGCACCCCCAGCGTGGGTGTTCTGGCGTCTTTACATTTACATCACCTTGGCTTGGCTTCAACACTTGCTGGTCGATGGAATCTTTTTTTTACCCAAATAGGGTGGGGTTTATGAATGCATATGTGGCGTTTTCTTGCTGGGTATAGATGGTGCTATGATAGGTTGGGAATGAGATGATACTTCATGACATATCAAGTGTGGAATTGAATATGTGTGCGATATGTACTTGGTGCTGTGTATGCTGCAAACGGGCCCGGAGACTTCCGCGGCAAGCATTGCGGACTGTGCGCGGACTTAGCGACTCACGTGCATGATCGCGACTAGCTTGGCTGTGTGCACATAAAAGGCTTCTTCATGCTGTCCACTGCTCTCCTTTATCATATCACATCCTTCTGTGCTTTTTCCAAAAGGCTATCCATCTTCGGTCCATGGCGTGACCAAAAGATCACCTGTGGCGAATTATGGGGTCTCTGTCTCTTCCTCCTCTTCAAAATACCCACACCAAAAACTCTAGACAGCTTCCGTAATGTCTCTCTCGCCTCCCTCCTTCTTGAAACGTGCATCGTACGTACGGATGGTGTCTTCGCCCGCCTTCTCGCGATACACCAAAATCAGATCAAAACCCATCCATGTGTGCTCCGTCTGCCAGAACACACCTTTCAGCATTCTTGATGGCTGTCCGGTCTCTCTTCTCCTCTACAACATTCCCAAGGTCAGCGACCAAAACGTCTCGCCATCAGGATAATGGCTGCGACCTTCTCCTCCCGATCAAAAAGAAACGTCGGGTCCACAGGCATATGGTGTTCTCCGACTCTTCCTGGAGTTTTCCAAAAGGGAACGAATCATCGACTATGTGTTCGGCTGGCGGGAACCACACCCAGATTACTACAATGACTGGTCTTCTCCTCTTCTCCTCGCACATCTCTGAGAACCGGGAATCAAAAACTGGCTGGACATGGCGGATGGTTTCTGCCTCCTCTGCTTTGCCAAAAAACAGAAGCCGTGTGAACATGGTGTTCTCTCGCCTCCCCTGGAAACTGAAAAACTACTATAGGCATGTCCAATGTGCTTCCAGTATTGAACAAAAGACGCGAAATACGTGTACATGTCTGTCTGTCCGTCTTCCTCTGCTAGAAAAGGGACATGGTACACCGGCATGATTCTGTGTTTCCGAAAAAGAAACTTTAAGGCTACATGGGCGTCGGCGGACTAAAACAACCCTTCTATGTGGCTATGTCTTCTGCAAAAGTGTCGAAGCGTCCAGGCAATGAACAGAAACTTCTACAGGGTTTACGTATGTCTGAAGGGGGCAACGGAGATTGAAATGTCTGCTGCGACTGCTCCAAGTTGCATGTGTGTCTTGCGCATATACGAAAAAGCCATGGATAAAGTTTCATGTTGGCGAAATACTTCGCTATGTGCAAAATGAATACCCAAATTCAAATTCATGTGTGAAATGAAGGTGATGCTTGCGCTTCTTGCCACTCATGCCTCGATTTTGGTCGCCGGAAAGAGGCTAGTCAGCGGCGAGGGCTTGTATAAAGATCGCGAGATCTTGTGGTCTTCCTTCTTCTTCATCACTCACTGCTTCTGGCAGTTTACCAAAATAACTTGTCCTGGAGCCGATGGAAAGATCAAAATCTGCCTGGCAGCCAGCGATGACTGCGGTCTGGCGAGACGTTCCAAAATTTAAAGACACAGAAGATATGGGGTTTTTTCCTCGACGTGGGCTCCTGCACATCCATTGACGAAGCTTGAGCGTCGAACAGTTCAAGATATACATCATGGTTACGAGGATGCATCAAATCACTTTTCATTCGTGGCCCGTCTCCAGGCCTGGCGCCCGCCGCCCGAGAACCTCGCCTCTAGCCAATCGTTGCCGCAGGTAGGCGGAGGCCCTATGTTCTCGTGAATTATCTTCGTTTGTCGGAAGTCTACAAGCTTCATTAACCCTCGTGTATTTAACCAAATCCATGCATCAAATCACCGTCGAAAATCGAGGCTGCTTCTTATGACTGACACCCACATCATCTAGCGACACCATCCCATATACACAGAGCTCTTACGATGAACCCAGTCATTTTGCTTGCTTCAGAATTTTTGCAAATCCATCAATCCACCTTCGCAAACAGAGCATCCGCAATCGCCTGATCCGCCTCTCTACACAATACCTTCACCTCCTCCTTTACGTACGATGCTTGCGCATAATACTTAAAACTCCTCCACCACTCTCTCCATCTTCCTAACGAAAAGCCCGGGTTTCCTTCCCAAAGGTCTGTGTGCACCGCGATGCCTCTCTGCAAATCTGCTCCAAAGATCGAGTTGCCTAAGCGGTACATATCGCGTCCGCCTAGAATGACCCATTTAGCAGCGGCTGTGAGGTCGTAGTTGAGAAGTTCATTGGCATCGATTGCGGAACGCTCGATGAAAGTAGGGCGAATGTGTTTCTCGAATTCCGCCTCTCGAGATTGCTGGTTCGTCTCGAGAGTTTCGCGCAGGCAAAAGAAGCCGAACATGAAGTACCCATCATCGTATCCAGACGTAGCGAGCTTGACAGTGAAGACGTTGTAATTAGCCCATCTATCCCCCGGTGTGACAGTCGCTTGCTTATCTTCTGGTTTCCAGAGATACCGTAGTCCAGATATGCCGTCATAGTTTTCCCGGTGCATGGATTCGAGGTGGTAGTAGACTGGGTTTGGCGTGGGTGGTATGGCGCGGATGGCGGGGAGGAGGGCGCTAATAGGATCATGTGAGGTGGAGAATTGTGCGGCTATATCAAGGAGTAGATTTGTGACTTCGAAGCCGGTATCTGCGGGTTTTGATGAGGCTTGAACGGAGGTTACGATTGCTGATGCGGTTAAGGCGGGTGAGGTGTCTGTGGTGTTGGAGAGATAATTTGAGAGTATTTTGGTGCACTCTTGGAAGACATTGTCACCGGCGCTCGCCTTTTGACTGAACCATTGATCCATATCTGAGTTTTGTACTGGTGAAAAAAACAAAGACGCTGGGGCGAAAGTGGTGAGGCTGGAGTGGTGAATCTTGCTCTTGGATTTGCGGGCCGGCGGAGGTGATCACGAAGCTTGCCTCAGCACACGCTACGTCATAGGTCTCTGCGCACACTCCGATAACAGCATATACTTGTTGCGACAGCAAGTACACCGCACGTTATCTGCTCTTTGGCGAGAAGTCTTGAATGGGATGCAAATATGCATACGGAGGCAGATGACTTTACTTCTCGACTTCGCACTCATTCACCATGCCTTTGCAATATATAGAGCGGACGTAATGAATGTAATCATTTCAGGGGATTGGAAACCCTCACAGAACACATGTGTATATATTCGCATTCGCGATGTACCGGTATGGGATGGTATCCCGACAAGCGGCGCGCCGCATCATACCATCGCGCGAAGGCCCTCGTCTCGACGCAAACAGCTTTACCTTACCTCGAAGCGGACGCATGCATCGTCTCAAATCGGGCACATAGCACCTCTCAAGTCCTCTACGAAATCGAGCTTTCCTTTTACAGGACCGAGACTGTCGTAATCTTCCTTCTTCATATGTCGTCTTGAGGCTGCCGCACCCTTGAACCCACTCCGACTGACTCCCGCGCCTGCAAGGGCGCTGAACACAGTCATAAAGGCGTTTTCTGGATCCTGGACTACGCCGTAGACTGTAAGTGCGACGTCGCCTACCGTGCCGATAAGTCTGGCAATAGAGCGAACAGCAGTCAGCCCTGCGGCTGCTTCACCAGCGAACGGGATGAAAAACAAGAGACCCATGATGAAGTTCAGAATGAACTCTTCGCGCTCCGCCTTCTCTATTTCATTAGCCTTGCTTACGATCTTCTCCATAGCCACAATGGCCTCCTCGGTAGAGAATGCTGGCAGCGAGGTGGAGTCGACCATGTCAGATTCGGGCATCTGTTCGTCCCAGATACCTGCCAGCGACATGTCTTGGAAGCGGTACAGCATGTCCTGGGCTTTGGAGTAGGAGTCGCCGATGATGTCCTTGGGGTTGTAGATCTCGACCTTGTTCTGGTCCATAAGAGGATAGTTCCTGAAGAAGTTGTTGTTCCATTCCATACAGGATGGGGCGTCCGAGGAATACTGGCAACCGTTGTTGACTCGCATCTCGCGCTTGCCGAACTTGATCCATTCTCTGTCTATGCCCCAAGTCTTGGAGAGGTCGTCGTAAAAGCTGTCTTCGTCCTTGAGGGTGAATGTCGCGTTTGGAATGTAGTCGCTCGTGAGTGGGCGTGCCTTGAACTCCATCTTTGGACATTTCTCCATGGGATAGTCACCCGCGCCTCCTTTGCAGTCTTTGCCTTTGATGCAGTTCAGATTACAGCCGGCATACATGCAGTCGTCACAGCAGATTGCCGAGTTCTTGTGATCCGTGCAAGTAAAGTACTCGTCAACCTTGTCGCTTGCCATGAAGTTGTTGATTTGGTCGGGAATCTGGTCCTTCACGTAAGAAGAGTAGGTGTCGAATTTATCATCGTAACCCTTGTCGACCAGATCTTTGTACTTCTTCAGCGCTCCATCGAGTACAGAGATTTGAACATCGGTGATGTACTGCTCCATGCAGTGGCCGGGGATCGAGCCTTTGCGGTCCTTCAACTGATCCAGTGAGCTGAATTGCCCCTCGCAGGCAGCCCAGTAGTTTTCGTCGATCGGCACTTCGTAATCCTCGGGTTCATCTACTCTACTTCTAGTCAGTGAGGCTCAGTCTCACGCTCTTTCATCAACTTACCCATGCCAATCTTGCAGATCCACTGCCCAGTCCGTAGTTCCAGCGAAGTTGTATGAGTCGTAGAACTTTGATCGAGTGACCTTCAACTCATCATCCATCCAGGCGACCCATTCCGTATTGTTGAAGACCATGATGTTTGAACCGTCCTTGATGTACTTCTTCTGGATGTTACCACTGTCGATGATCTCCTGGATCTCAGCATTGGAGATATAACCACCAGTCTGTGTACATCGGCCTTGGTACGCATCGGATACTCGGGGAGATCCGGTGAACTTGCAGTATTCGTAATCGCACCCAGCTTGCGCCATCTTGAAGGAGCGACCATAGCTAGAGACACCCACAACCTACGAACATATCAGCGTGACGGTCTATACATACATCATTGATAATCACTCACCACTTTGCTGGAGTCTGCTCCGGCTTTGGTTATCATGGATAGCGCATCTTTGGTCTCAGTTTCGTTGACATGAGATCTCAGGCAGTTACCAGTGTCGCATCCAGGCGAAGTCCACTTGTTGCCGTAATCCCATTGGCCATGCAGATCGTATGTCATATATACGATGTAGTCGAGAGTCTTGGCCATGTCCTTAATGGGGAAGGACTTGAGGTACCAGTATGACGCGGGCGCCGCGAAAGATACAGACTTGGAAGAACCCAAGGCTGACTTCAAGCTGGCGAGCAGTCGGTAATAGTTGACGCCGTTGACAGGATCATCGGTCGGAATGCCGGGCAGGTCGGGAGCCTGAGTATATCCTATCAGCATATGGAATTCAGCAATTGCTCGGGGACTTACTCCAGGGTACTCCCAGTCGAGGTCGACACCATCAAGCCCATGCTCTTCAATGAAGCTGATGATGTTGTCCCTAAACGTCGCACGATTGGCCGGTAAGACCGCCTCACGCAGGATCTGAAATGTTCCAGGCTCGGTACTGAACGCCCAGCCACCGAAAGAGATGATCTTCTTGACGTTCTTCATCTTCTTGAACTCTTCGAATTCCTTCAGAGTTGTCTCGTCCGTAATCTCTGGCTTATATGTCCCTCGAGTGACGTTCGCGAAGGCAAAGTGGATATGCGTGTAGTCCTCGGGAATCGACGTCACTAGCATATTCAGGCATGGTCGATTGAAGTTCCAGCTTTCGTAGTATGCGATCTTGATTTTGTTCGCCGGAGCGGTGCCTTTGATGATGTCTCTGCCGCAATTACTGATGCCTGAAGCACGTTAGTATACCTCCATGAATGCGAATGACTGTGGACTACATACATCCATTCTTTCCGGGGGCAGACGTTCCCGGGGCACCGGTCTCTGACTTGCTAACGGCGCAGAAGTCGTCAGTCAAACCACATTGGCCCCAGACGTTGCAGCAAACGTTCAATGGACAAGGGTTCAGTGTGCTGATATTCGCAGGTGCGGTGATCGGGTTCGGTCGGAAGGTGCCGTTCTTCGTTGGCCCGCAGATCGCATTCTATCAAGGCGTGCGTCAGAAAGAGTAACAGGTTGGAGAACGCGGATCAGGAAAAGCATACCGGAACAATGGCAGGCATAGGTGCTAAGCCCTTGCTGACACACATGAGAAAGTCTGCATAGAAGACCTCTGGTTTGCAGCCATTCCAGCCCCATGTACCCTTGTTGAACTCCATGAGGTCATCCACAGTAATGTCGTGGGAGATGGCAACCTTCGAGCAACTGTCATCTTTCTTGGTGTAGTAGGTCGCGCAATTTCCGCCGGCATCGGGCTTGGGTTTCAGATCAGGATATTTGCCGGCAGTACAGCAAACCTTTTGCCCTGGCATAAGGTTTGAGCAGAGATTCGTCTTGGTGTTAGCCTTCATGAAGTCGTTCGCGCTGATACCGCATTTGGCCGCGAGGCTGCCACAGTCATCCTTCTCTACAACCTCCCTCGTCTTGCAAGTACCGTCTGTATTGCCAGAAGGGAGTGTGCTTGGCAATGTGCCGCTACTACAGCACACGACCTCATCTTTGACAAGCGTAGTGCAGAGATTGGCGCGGTTGTACTTCTCCAGGTTGGTCTGGCTGATGCCGCATCGATCGGCGATGGCGTAGCAACCATCGCCACTTCTGACGGTCGCAGTCTTGCAGTCTGCTCTGATGTCGAGACGTCCTCTCGTGTCCAAATGAGCGGGCGAGATGTTTCGAGAACGAATGGTTGAGTTAGTGCCATTGACAGAGATGTGTTCCACGGAAACAGGAATGCGAATGGTGACTTGCATCCAGTCTTCGCCTGTATCAGCCTGGGAGACGCACTCGCCATCCGACCAAGTCTTGACAGCTGTCTGTACGAACGGTAGGTTCTTCGCACTGGTCGCCACGATGCCTACGCTATAGTCCGCGCCACGCCCTTCAGCGGCGCACAGCTGAACGACAGTTGTCTTGGAAAGGCCTTGATTCTGAACGTGAAGCAAGAACTTATTCAAAACTTCGGCGGTCAAACCGTGTTGATGAACCTCGGCTCCGGCATAGACACCGATAGCTGAAGACTGAGAGTATGCGAACTCCATAACGCTATGGCTGCATGAAGGCGTTTGTAATGCGAGATGATTGATGACTTGACGTCCGGCAGAGAGTAGGTGGCTGCTCGAGTACGCATCGTTGCCGGTCGTTGGCTGATGCATGTAGATCGACACGTCTTCCAGAACGCGATTGGCGGTTGTGCAAAGCGAGGCCTTCTCCCCGTCGGGTTCGAAGAAGGATCTGGCTACCGACACGTAGTCTGCAGTACATGCCCGGGTGACGACGTTTTCCCTAAGATCAGCCTCGGCGTTCTGAACGACCATGTCAATGAGCATCGTCTCATTACAAGCGGCAAGCCGTCCGATATCTGGATACAAGAACCATTCGGCTCTTGATGTCATGTCTTTCGTTGTGCTGCAGGGTACGGGACACAGGTCGCCCGCCGCTGGGTTCACGCTTTGGGCTGCTGCTAGCCATTCGTCAAGGTCATCGTTCTCGTCGCCTCTTCGAATTACCTCCACGCTGGGAGAATTGGATCTAACACATGCTGTCAGTACAACAATTTGAAGTACTACTGGGGAAATCAAAGTGATGTGATAAGAGCGAGGATGCTTGAAGCTGAGGTGTGATTTGCATCACAAGCAAACGAAGTGTAACTTACAAAACGCCCCCAACAAGCAACACATAAGGGATAATGCTGCGCAAAGATACTTTCGCCATGACAGAGTTCCACGATAGAATGCGTGGCAAGGGAAGCTTGGGAGAGTTGAACAACGACTGAGCTGGTCAAGCCGAGAATTGAGAACGGCAATTGATAGCACCCGCCTATCTTTGCCTTGTGTACATCGAGGCGATTGTCAATGTTTCGACGGTCGGAAACGGCCCCCGCCGCACCTGACAGTGCATGGATCATGTTGTCTGGAAGCAGTCCCATGCAGGTACGGTGGATGGGGAAGTTCGGCTCTCTGCTGGACCTGCAGCGCGACCCCTTCTCGCTTGTGAGCTTGGCCCGTGCTCGGGCCATGGCCCTCGCGGACAGGACGCGCGACATCCCTGGCCTGACCTCGCCACTATTGCATCTGACCCGCGGGCCCCTCCGTCGGCCCGCTAATGCAGTATGATGGCCCCCATGCTCTCCAAAACATCAGAGATAAGTAACCGCCCAGTGGGACTGTTGGTGGCGTGGTCACAACCACCTGGGCACTCCAGGGACGTCGATCGGACCGACGGCTAAACACTGATGCACCGTATGGGCAGGGCGTCCGTGGGTATGTCATGTAGGTGTCTCGATCTAGACTCACTTGCATCTCCCCGAATCTCTACAGAGACTGGGCTAAATTGGGGTGTACCTCCGTATGCCAGCCGACCCCAGTCGAAAAGTAAGGGCCCTCGCCGGAGATGATACTATTCAGTTTCCGTCCAGAGAAGGCGTAGATTGCCATCTTTGGAGCTTCATCGAGCATTTCTCTCTCTTTTTGGTGTGCCTGAAGCGGAAGTCCTGCGTCGGTTCTTGAACATTTTCGTTGTCTCAGCGTTCGTCTTTCGCTCACTGATCTTACTTTGCATTCCAAGATGAAGCTGCAGCCTGTCATTGCTCTTTTTTGTTTGTTACAAACTGCCTTTGCTGGAGGTTACCAAGGATGTCTTGAGCGCGTGCATCTGTTTCAAGCGTATGAGATCGAGGGGCTCCGTCCAGCTTCAGATCGCGAGTTTGGATACAGATGCCTTGACTGGGACAATTCGAAAGGGTCATCGCACTGTCGAGGTGGTAAGTATGTATGGACTAGCTACAGACTCTTCTTGCTAAGCACATCGCAGACAGATACGAGGCATGTGTGGGTTCTCGAAATGGAGGCCGCTGCTCCTATGAAGAACTCCAAGACTTTATGTCGGGGAAGAAAGACAAACTTACCTGGAAGACGTTAGGTAATGCTGTCTACCAGAGTAATGGCAAGATCGATTTGGAGGCAACTGCTCTGAATTGCTACTCGCGATACCAAAAAAAGAACGATGGGAAAGTACCGAATTTTCCCGTATAGTAAGTAGGAATGTCTTCGACACAGTCGGCTATCGGTCAGCTTGTGCCGAGTGGGACTCTTTTCAGCTAATTACCACAAAGCAAAGCAATGAAAGGCACTAACGGGGAGTATAACGATTACCTGAGAAAGTTGGGGAACCGGGTAAGCTAATCACGTTCACGACCATACGTCCCCATTCTAAACGTTCTTAGGTCGATTACGTCTTTCGCCAGCATCCGGACGCTGGAGACAGGCATCTTTTTGACGACTTCGACAGTACACGCAATGAGATCAACCGAGTCCGCGCTGGTGACCACGGCGTCCATCTTCTTCCCGAGGCCAGACGATCGAATGTGAACAATATCGCCGTAAAGGACCTTGGTACAGATCCTGTGTCAGGCAATGGCATGCAGTCGGTGGACTGGGCGAGAACGGCAAATAATGCCAGGGCCAACGGGGATACTACAGTCGGTGCGCGCATCACGGCGTTCTGCAACACCTTTTACCACGGCACCACCGAAGACGCAAAGGTTGCAAGAAAGCATCTGCAAGTCTTCAGGTCTTACAAATACATGGAAAATCGGGCAAAGAAATGCGGGAGGAGGACGTGAAATGCGGCATGATGGCGGTGCACGAACACATTGATGATCTCCACAATCATGGCAAATCTTCTTGTATTCTTGTCATTGATGATCTTCTAATGGCATATTTGCGATAAGTGAACAGAGCGAGCTGTTTAGAGCGAAAAGAACTTTCGATAATCAAATAACAGAGAGGTGTCCATCCCAAGCCTTCCCAATTTTGTCTCGCTTTATCTCACTCACGATCAGCACACTCATTGCTTTCGCTACTACACTTAACTATGTCTCCAAAGTATGTGGAGGCAAGTTCCAAGCTGATCTTGCTACTATATTCTCTTCGGATGCAAGGATGACGAGAGATGTCAATCGCGACTTGTCGGCTGGCGTGATGTTTCGTTTAGTGCCTTTGCAGGTTTGCTACACCGATTTGGAATATATCAAATTATATTAGAAGAATTACATGAGAGGGTATAGCTCGACGATCTCATCTTCTCCATCACCGCCTCTGAAAACTCGTGTGCTATCATGGGGATCAATGTAGAAGACATTTTCCTCGCCACAAGGCCACAGATGTTCCTCTGTTGCTCCAACACATGCGCGTAGACCGTCTAAAGGCAATATATGTATCTCCTTCACATTTACAAAGTCCTGGACGTCTTTGACCTCGTCGTAATAAAAGTACTCAGACTGCATCTCGCGCTCAAACCTCAAGAGCTGGATAAATTTGGCGACTGGTTCAAAGGCAGTGAAGGCGGACTTCGCAATGTCGATGGTGTCGATGTCGAAATTGACCCATACATACCTGCTTGTCGCATAGCGCTTAGCGTACATACGTGGACCTTGGGATGGAGGCTCACTCACTGGGATCCGTGCCCCGGCACAGCCACTTCGGAGAAGGCCTTTCGGTACAACCCATGATTTCGCGCTTCCCGGCAGCTTTGAAGAACAGCCGGGACTGGCGTAGACGAGGTGAGGTAGAAAGCCTGGCGAATAGGCTTTTGACGTGTCAACTCGACGTTGACCACCCGAGGCTCGACTGTCATCTCCCATATCTGCATGCGCAGCTCATACGGTAGACGTGGAAATGGGTGGAAGGTCGCCATGTTGCAGTAACTGCCGAAGATGACACTAATACGTTTGCGGGTCGGTGTTCCGTCGGTGCACTGGAGCAGCGAGCGTTGGAGAGAGAAATGATAAAACGGTGGAAGGACTTGCGTGCGGCGTAGTTCTCTCGTTCAAGTCGGAGTGAGCGAAGGCAAACGGGCTACCCCCGCATGGGGGTTGCAAGGCGGCATCCGCCTTTCCAGGGTCCACAGCGGCGGCTCTAACCGCGCCGCACCTTGGCTCCTCTATGGCACTGGCACCGCCCAACGAACCTTCCCGTTCGGGCTGCAATCCTCAGCCCACCACCTTCCGCGCGACTCAAACTTTTCGGTGGCCGATTCCAAGAGCGGTAGATTGCTGGTGCCATGCCCGGGCACGCGCGCGAACTGTAATGAGGACACCCCCCCGTGGCCGCTCTTTAGCCGCGTTCCATGCCGCCTGCAAGACCGTCTGGGCACATGTACTGTAAGGCGACCTCAGTGCTGTGGCCAGAATTGGAAGGCGATGATTGTTAGTTGCTAGTAACGCACATTGGCAAAAATGATGCGTGTAGATTTGTCGTTCAATCAGCGTTTTTCGCTGCATGGATTCGGACACTGCCCGGGGAAATATCCGCAGCCCAACAGACTTCGGTTGCAGAATCGCCATTACCTGCAGGCGACGCCAGGCATGAGGATATGCACTAGATTCCACAACACTGACAGGGAAAGACCATCCTGGGCGTAAGGAGTCGGACTCGGGCGTCTTCCAATAGCCTACCTAGGTGGTGTTATTCTTAGCTTTTTGATCGCACGCATCTAGTACAGCAGGCGTTTAACGCTGCCATCACCGATGCGCCCCGACAACAGCTGCGTCCCTCGTTTGCGACCTCACTTCATCTTTCGCACCACAATCGTTTCTGTTCCACCAAAATCTCACCATGAAGACAACAGTCTTCTTATCGGCCGTTCTGTTGGCGCGTCGAGCCATCTCCACTGGCTCGCCTTTGTTTCAATATGATCCCGACACCGTGAAGGACTGCGTCGAATGGTATAACAACGGCGAGGGGGATTCTTGCCAAAATGTTCGCAAGTTTTTTGGCGTCACCCCTGAGGAATTTACGGCTTGGAACCCTTCCCTCAATTTGAACTGCGAACCGTGGTACCCATGGGTATCGTACTGCATCGTCACCGAAACGAAGCTAAACGCTACAAAACCAACGACAACATCAAGCTCGAAGCTTTCCTCCACTACAACTAGCGTTGCTACTCTTGCTCCATCTCCAACTGCCTGGACGCCACTCGGCTGTTACGTGGAAGACCCGGACATGCCAATCCTCGAAAAGAACATGAATCCCAACGGCGACTCTGCCCTCACGATTCCCAAGTGCAAGAACAGCTGTTACCGCCGCGCTTTTGGCTTCGCTGGTGTACAACAGGGCAATCAATGCTGGTGCGGTAGCTATGTCGGCGGCAACTGGGCGAGTAACCAAACAAGCTGCAACTCGACATGCACGGGCGACAAAAATACATTTTGCGGCGGAGTTGGTTTTCTCAACGTCTTCAAAGCTCAGAGGAATCAAGCAACTACTTCTACTGTTGCCTCGACCACAGCTTCTGCTGTTTCTATCGTCTCGAGCGCTATAGCCAACAAGCTCAGTGCGGTGGCCAGAAGTGGAGGACTTGGAGGCTTGTGGGCTATGTAAAGGTTGATCCATCATGATCATATTCGCCGTTCACGTATCTACTCTTGAAACTGCCCTTCAATCTCTAAAAGGTGTAACTTGAAGTTCGCCATGAGCCTGAAATCGACTCCAACATCCCATCGCGCTGAACTGAATATGATGTCTTTGATTCTATACAATATAAGGCTGCTGCATATCTTGGCTGCACATAACTTATGCTATCACACATGTTGGCTATTATTGCACGATGTTGAGTGGTGTCGGAAATCTTGCGCCAAAAATGCCTCATTGAGTTGCACTCATTGCGCAAACTTCAAAGTCTGTAATAGCGTACGGGGGCAAAGTGCTTCGCTCCAGTCTCATCTCGTTTGACTCTTCCCTGTTCTGATGGTGCTCGAGAGTCAGTGCGCCGCTTCTAGCCTCACAATGGCTTCTTCTGCCAAGACGCCTGCGAACACTATCACCCCAATCTGTGAATTGTCCATATTGGCCGACGAAGCAACCTACCTAAGTGGGTGACCACAAGGAATTCCGCCCCAGCTTATCTTTCCTGTATTCGAGGTAGTCTCTCTTGCACTGTGCCGCGTACCCGCGTCTGCGCACACAGCCCAGGGGTGGTCGGGTACATCCGTGGCCTCTCCAGACTTCGACCCCTACATGAAGAGCGCGCTTATCAACATCACTGGTGGAATATCGGGCACTAAAAATGCTGAGGTATTGTATCGGATATGACCTTCTGAACTAGGACTCAACTCCTGCAGTATACATGATTGCGCGAGTCGGGCCTATGCGAGACCCGCGCATATGCAGACCTCACACCATGGAGTAATTGACGAGCACTCTGATCATTTGAGGCTGGATCAGCCTCGACGCGATGTGACTGGGCGACACCCGGTAATCTGGCACCCTAGCAGAGGAAGCGCTCAAGTGACGCATCAGAGCTTTCACGGTGGCATCCATGGATTGTAGCACACTCGGCCGCCGACGGACAGGCCTCACGGATGATGAAGATGGGCCTCAATGGGCCCATCTCTAGATACGCGGGTGACTACTCTGGACTGGCGCACTAGAATCAGAGACAGGGTAAATTCGCAAGCAGCATCTCGTAGCACAGAGTGGAACATACTTACCACCTGACGGCAAATATAAGACATTGCTTGTCAGTGACGCGTGAAAGAAGAACCTAACCACGTCATCTTCATCAATAAGTTGTACCACCGATATCGGGAGATGCTGTTACTGTCTTCTCCAGCAAGCCTGCTTCTTAGCGTCGGCGCTCTACATGCTGCGCTCGTAGTGGCAGCACCTCGTTTTGTGGAACGTGATGGATTTACTCCTTCGCTTCCATATGATGGAGAAACCACCAAGTACTGCTCATGGTGGATTGATCTGGACTCGGAGAGAGACTGCTCTTCACTTTTGACAGAGAACTACATCACTCTCGAGGAGTTACGTCGCTGGGTAAGCCTATCCTCTCCAGATCTGGAGATTGACTTCATTGACATAAGCCAGAATCCTTCCATCACTGCTGAGTGTGGTGGTCTTGTTGTTGGAAACTCGTACTGCGTGGAGACTGTGGATGAGCCCGCTCCAAGCCTGCCTTCTTTTAGCTCCTCCCCAACGCCACTCCCTACTACTACTTCGTCATCTAAGCCCACATCTACTTCTTCGTCCAAGGCCGTTACTACAACCCATTCTTCTACACTGGTCACGTCGCCATCGACTACCGCACCGCCTGCAACGACGAAACCTCCCAACGGTATTGAGACACCCTCTCCACTTCAACCAGACATCGTCTCCAATTGCGACTCATTTTACTATGTCAGCAGCGGTGACAACTGCGAAAGCATTGCCAAAACCAATGGTATCTCCACTGCTCAATTCCTTGCCTGGAATCCAAATGCTGGCTCCGACTGTGCCGGTCTTTGGGCAAATGCATACGCGTGTGTTAGCATTATCGGTCACACACCTACTTCTGCAGCTCCCAGTACAACAACCACAGGGAACGGTATCTCAACTCCAGCTCCAGTTCAGGACGGCATGGTCCGTGACTGCGACAGCTTCTACATGGTGAAGTCAGGCGACACGTGTGCCAAAATCTCAGCCGAGAAGGGCATCACCTCCGCTCAGATCATCTCCTGGAACCCCGCTGTCGGTTCAAACTGCGGTAGCCTGTGGCTCGACACTGTAAGTTACTTTCGTACTTTGCGCCTCCATAGATCGCTTGCTGACTACGTAAATCAGTACATCTGCGTATCTACCATCGGGCACACACCCACGACTACGACGAAGGCTCCAGCCACCTCGACCCGCCCTGGTAACGGAGTTTCAACACCTACACCTTATCAGCAGGGTATGACGACAAGCTGCAAATCTTTTCATTACGTCGTCAGTGGAGATAATTGTTCGTCTATTTCGGCAAAGTACAAGATCAGTGCGGCGAATTTTGTCAAGTGGAACCCAGCGGTTGGTAGTACGTGCGCCGGCCTGTGGGCGAGCACGTATGCATGCGTTGCAGTACTTTGAGGTTGACGTTCAAAAGCTTTTGGTAGTAGTTTAATCTTTAGTGTTCTCTAATATCAGCCCACAACGCATTGTTTTACATACACCTCAACCGTGCAAACGTACCATCACCGGATATACTTTGAACGAGACGACGTCGTCATCATCTTCTTGACATTGACGCGATCATCGTCATGCGCACGTGTAGACGTTTGGCACTAATGAAGCGGGTATAAAAGGCTTGCGTTCTGCCACCCGTTCGCTCTTCCATCACTACCAAAACTTTCCTTCATTTCTCCAAAAACAAGGGCAACGCATTTGATGTCTGCGAACCAAAGCCCCGCATGTCACGCGTATGTGGCTCTCTTCTCCGCTCGCCGGACACAATACCAAAAAGGTTCATGTCCGACTTCTATGCTCCTCCCCTCCACTCTACCAAAAAGTCTCAAAGTCCAAAACACCTTCAGACTTTTCTCATGTCTGTGGACCAAAGAGACCCGGGCAACCCCTCCATGCCTTCGATTTCACGACCCGTGGCTATTAAAACCAGAGGGGGTGGATCCCATGTCTGCGCTGTTCTTTGTCCTTCTTTCCCAAAAATAACGAAACTGTCCGTGGAAAAAGAACATGACCGTCGCTTCTCTCGTGTATAAAAACAACCACTTCCACATCCTCCCTCCTTCCTTCATCGACATACACCTCGTCGGTGTTTTACCAAAACGAATATAACCGGAAATTCATGTGGTGTCTTTGTACCAAAATTATCGCCATACTGGAGAATGTTCCTGCTGTCTCTGGACTGCGCAACCACAAATGTCGACATGTCCAATCAATGCCTGTCTTCCCGGTCTTTCCTCCAAAAACAAGCGTGGCATTCGAAATCCCTCACTGCATAGCCATGCAGTCCAGAACCGAAAGGAAACGCATCAGAGAATCATGTTTTTCGACTTCGACTCAAAACATGACATCCAGAACATCATAATCTGGTCTCTCGTCTCCGCCAGAGTCTAAACACCAAGAGTCAATATTTATGCTCTATGATTGAGAATAACCAAAAGACATCATCACACGTTGCATGCAAGTAGCCCTCGCTCAAACATCGGATACATGGCACCATGCTCCTGCTTCCTCCCCTCCCGTCATTACGATTGCTCGACCAAACACAACACCAAAAGACTCCATATCCATCAAAATTCACAGCAAGAAAACATGTGTGCCTCCAAAAAAACCGAAAGATTCTAAACTATGTGTTCGTGGGCTTTGTCCTCCCTCGTATATAAATTATGCCTGACACTACCGACATGACTGTTGTGCGAGCAAGTCCCGAAGAGTATCAAAATGCATCAGAATACTTGCCATGGCTGTGCCTCTACACACAAGCTTAGTGCACACTACGAAAAGCAGAAAAAAAGGCAGAACTGTTCTGCTTCATGTTGTTGTAATGAGCAGCGTTGAGGCATACATATGTGTTTGGTCGAGCTGAAGGAACCACGCGGTGTGATGTATAGCTGCGGGGTGTACCGAGTACAGCAGGAAGATCTCAGAAAAGAGACATATGTCAGTCTTGCCGATATGTAGTATTATGGGTAACCAGTATCGATTCGATGATGCTGATCATCACTATGGTCATTTCTCGTAATTGCTCGTACACGTCAATGGTTGCAGTGGCAATGTGTCCTGTTCGGCCCATCGACACGGATAAAGGGACAGTAAACTAGAAATGCATCGTGCCAATTATGTCTCTACGGCATCACGACTTAGCTCGTCATACTGCATCCGTCGCAGCCCCAATAGCACTCAGCAGCCACTCTCTCTCAAATGCAATCACTCTTCTTCGATCTCTTTACCGCAGCGCGATCAACTCTAGGATCCATTCTATTCAAGAGATCACTCTTATGAGGATTCGTCGTCGATCTCGGCTCGCCCCTCGTAGTACTGGGTGGATCCACTCTTGCATCTGAGTATCACAGTCTATTAGCATAAGCGCACGCCGAGGCTGCCGTTTACTAGGCACCTTTGCGAAAGACATGTGGCGAGCCACCTTCGACAAAAATATGCGACAACCTGCGGAGAGTGAACTTACGGCTTCGGCGGCGAGATATGCGATGAAGTTCGTCGTCCGAGTCGGGCGAGTACCTTCCCGACTCTGCTGAGTTATCAGAGCCGTCATCGTACTGCGGTGCAGGCTCTGTGGTAGCGCGGTTCGGAGGCGGGTATTGTTCTGGTTCGACGTCTTCATCAAGCATGTTCAAGACGCTGCTTTGATGCGTAGGTTTCGGTTGGTGATAGGAAGGCTCGGGTTGGCTGTAGCCGGGGCCACGAGCCGATACTTCGTCTGGC
Source organism: Alternaria metachromatica (assembly GCF_023757995.1). Taxonomy (NCBI): domain Eukaryota; kingdom Fungi; phylum Ascomycota; class Dothideomycetes; order Pleosporales; family Pleosporaceae; genus Alternaria; species Alternaria metachromatica. The sequence continues at coordinate 285,113 of NW_026055502.1, forward strand.
ATATACGGTGTTGCCTGCTCAGGTGGGTCAAGCTTCTGAGCAGCCTCGAGACCTGACGCGCCGCTTATCGAGCCGCGGAGACGGTGGATGTTCGGGTGATCCGTGTACTTCATCGATGCTTCGTCCGATCCGACGGTGAATACAGGATCGAGCTTGTTCGCAGCCTCTAATCCGGACGAGCCGCCGATAGAACCACGGTGTTCATGCGGAGGGTTCGGGTCATGCTGGGATTCGTGCGGTGGGTGCCATGCGTCGTCGAAGCCTTGCGATGGCTGCCATTCGGCAAAGTCTCTATCGGCTATACAGCATCAGCATCAATTGGGCAAGGTGCTGAGAAAAGGAGTTCGTGTAGTAAATGTAGTCATTTGGAATACTCAATCTCACCTGTGCCATCTTTCTGCGCTGTAGGAAGTAATGAGCGAGCATGGGCTATGACGTCAGCGAGAACAAGTCGAACAGGATCGGTAGGTACGAGGAAAGGGGTATATTGATGTTGAAGTGTTGAGTGTATCGTCTATCTACGCGTCTCGTAGCCCGTACCGCCAACTTTGGATGTAGGATCAGCGCGGTGGTCTACGTCCGAGTCGAAGCGCGGGTCCATCTTGTTGCCAACGTTTGTGGAATGCGGCCCAGCGTTTGTAGAGTCGGTCGCGGTACCTCTGTGGTCGAGGTCAGAGTCGTACCTGGGGTCGACCTTGTTGCCAATGTTGGAGTTGTGCGAGCCGTAGTTTGTGGCCGTGGTGCCGGTCGTGTTCATGCGTTCGCGGTGGGCATCGGCGTCAGCAGGGGTAACACCGGCGTCGGCAGGGTGGCCTCGGTAGCCTCGATCCCACTCGTCGACTCCCTTGTTGGCAATCTCCTGGTTCTTGGTTGCGCTCGCTTTATCGCCGCTCGCTTCGTCGACCATGGACATGGCATTGCCTCGGATGGCTTCGCCAGTTCCCTAGATATTGTTAGCATGGCTTCGATGTCGAGGTAACTCGGGAGGTTGGAGTAAAGCGACAATGTTGAGCTAGGCGCATGCATCGCAATGATAGAGCTAACTCACGTGAACCATGCCCACACCCTTGCGGATAGAGTCGCCGAGAGTCATGTTGGATATGTTGGATATGTGGGTATTAGGTGTGTTATGGATAGCAGTTGAGAAGCTTGTGTAGTTGTGGAGAGACGCGTATAGGTTGGTGTATCAAGGTGTGTGTTGAGAGTATTCGTGAACGAGAAGCCAGGAGGGGTGCCGGCATAAGTACTCGACGCGGGCAGTAGCTGCCACGCAACCTGCTTCTGGGTTTGCCATGATGTGCATCGTTTGCGCGTAGTTTGGGAAAGCGCATTGCGACATAGGCTCGACGATGTGATGTCATGCTCGGGATTTCAAGGACGCGCTGCCGGTAGGGCTGAACTAAGCCGCATTGGGGTTCCCACGCGTCGAGCATGACATCCAGCACGTTGCGGTAGGCTGCATGGCTACGAGGGCACCTCATACAAGGAAAAAATCCGAACAGGTCTGGAGCCTACATCGAAATCAGGGCACCTAATCTGCATGTTCCTATGTTTATGTAGGCTGCAGACCTGTTTAGTTTTTTTCCTAGGTTGACGTGAGGGTATGCCATAAATGAATGCATCCAAACGAATACGGACATCCAAATCTATGCACATACAGTCGAATGACAATGTCTAGAGGTGACATGTCGGTCTCTGATGTCATTGTCAAGTCGGTCATACCAACCTGCCAACCACACTAATACGCCCAAGCGGTAAAATGCTGTGTATTTGAATACTCGAGGTACATGAACTGGCAAAGAGTTTCTATCCATTCACACTACAGAACTCGACCACAGCCACTTTGCGGCATCAGACTCAGTAATCTGGTGAGGACTCGAAGAGTCATACTCCGACCACTCTCCAATCACGGCATTGTATACTTCAGCATGACACATCAAGTGTTTCTACTGTGTACTTGCACTCTCCGTATACATAATCACATCTAGTTGGAACAGGAAAGAGAAGAACATTGCACCAAAGGAGCCAAATATGGGGATACTGAAATCTTGTTCTCTCGAGCAGACTTTCGTACTGTTCATCAATATTCATGTCCAGGCATGCGACTTTTCTGTCCTCAACTCCATGGTCGCAACACATCCAGACCGCACTCATGGCACTGCCGTCCCCCCATGCATCCCCACCAACGCCGTTCCCCAATGACCGAAACCGTCTCCGCTTCGCGATGTTCGGGGACCTTTTAGGCCTTGCCGGCGGTGTAAAAGTCGTCGAGGGCTGTCTTAAGGCGTTGAGACCTGAAGAAGTCAGTATTTGTCTCATTTTCATCTCATACAGGGTCGAAATACATGGTAACTTCGCCGCTTCGCACCCACACTGTTCAGAAGTTAGCATACGCTTCTTGTTAAACACGGAAAGGGATTACGGGCCTCTCGGATCGTAGAACTTTTTGTTCTGTACGTGGGTTAGTGTATGTCTCGTATACATTCTGTACATGGTCACTTACTGGCTTGTCCTCGCCATCTGGGTTACCAACTTGAGTCATCAAATACTCCTTCTTGTTCAGGACGTAGTCACGGACACCGGAGAGGTAAGCCCATTGCATATCTGTGTCGAGGTTCACCTTAACGACACCGTATGAGATAGCCTGACGGAAGTCATCGACGGAGCTGCCACTGCCACCGTGGAAAACGAGGAAGACGGGCTTGTCGTCCTTGGCGTTGGTCTTCTCCTTGACGAACTGCTGGTGCTTCTGGAGGAGCTCAGGGCGGAGCTTGACGTTTCCGGGCTTGTAGACACCGTGTACGTTTCCGAAGCCGGCAGCAATCGAGAAGTACTTAGAGACTTCCGACAAACTGCGTGAGAGGTCAGTATATGTCTCACATGGAGTTTGAACAGTCAAAACTTACGTCTTGTAGATGTCGTAGATGTCCTCTGGTCTGGAAAAGAGTTAATACGGTTCTGTAGTGGGATGTTTAGAGGGACGTGGCATACTGGGTGTACAAGCTGTTGTTGTCGACGTCCTCGTTGTTGACACCGTCCTCTTCTCCACCAGTGATGCCGATTTCCATCTCGAGGAATTGCTTCATGGGAGCAGCACGTTCCAAGTACTTCTTGGTGGTCGCGATGTTCTCCTCCTTGCTCTCTTCCGAGAGATCGATCATGTGGGAGCTGAAGAGAGGGACGCCTACAAAGATGCCAAGTTAATAGTTGTCTCCTTGGACTTGGTACAGTCAGAACTTACCGTTGGCCTTGAAGAACTTCTCATCCTCATCGAGCATGCCGTCCAACCATGGCAGAAGCTTCTTGGCGCAGTGGTCGGTGTGGAGAACGACTGGGATGCCGTATGCGGGCGCAATGGCGCGGATGTAGTGGGCACCAGCGATGGCTCCCTGGATGGAAGCGCTCTGGTCCTTGTTGTCGACGCCCTTTCCGGCGAAGTATGCGGCACCACCCTGGCTCATCTGCAGGATGATGGGGGACTTCGAGTCGCGGGCGGCCTCGAGAGAAGCGACAACGGTCGAGGAAGAGGTGACGTTGATGGCGGGGATGGCGTAGCCCTCGGCCTGGGCGTGCTTGAAGAGGTTGTAGACATCCTCACCGTAGATGACACCAGTCCTAGAGGGGGAGATGTTAGCTTCAAGTCGCGATCATGCGAGCGGGGTCGATGTAACTTACTTTCCGTTGAGGACCTTGGAAGCCATGTTGATTGTTAGATAGGGTATGTACTGGGTTTGTGTGTGGGTGTGTAATGGAGGGTACAATTCAGTGTCTGAAATTGTAGAAAGGTGTGGTATGGAGAGAGAAGTTTGCGCAGTGTTGAGAGCTATCTAGTTAAAGTTCAAACATGGTAGTGGGGTTACCGGACCACAAAAACCACCCCGCTAATGACCGCAGCAGTGACGCAGCGTCCACGGGTGCAGCGTCGCGCCAGCTTCCCTCACCAAAGTTGACCTACCCACGCTCGAGTAAAAGCAAACCTCACCCCACAAAATTTCCGATACGCTATATCTGATACGATGACTACGAGGTTATCAAACTCTTTCTACACCGTGATGGCGCTGCGCTGAATCACTGCACTCCCAACCGTGGGTGATGGCAGTGCGCAGTGACATGCGCCTGGTCTGATACACGATGATGCTTCACGGCCGCGCTCTGAAGTCATGGCGGGGCCGCTTTCGCTCGGCAGCGCGGAAGTAAAGTGGACTGGCTTTTTCACATTAGCTCGGTGAAGCATCATCGCAGTCCACAGGTGACATGTTGCCCGAGTCTCGCCGCAAAACGCTGTCGCTTTACGCCTCGAATTACCGAGCCAGCCACTTCTTCCATGTTACTCAGCTCCGTCCAGGCATGCGCCAGGTCCCACCAATGAAGTCACTCTGATGATGCTAGACTAGACACATGCGCGATATCATGATCGTGATTGAGGTGTTGTCTGATTTTTCCGATATGCGGAATTCTATGTGACATGGATGGCACAGGTATATCTTTACAGCGAGGCGGAGGGATCCTCGGAAGGTGTGGTCTGGGCCTCCAGATGTCCGAGGTTGGGGTTTAGGACTCGTAACAGCCGGCTGATGCAGCCTCATGATTCCGATGTCTTCGCTCTGACTCGGATGTTCCTCACCATAGGCTCCTCTACGCCGGGTAACCGTATCTCAACCTTGAATGTGCCCAGCTGCTTCACACGCGATGTGTCGCCCTCCTCATGCCCTGAGAGGAACTTGACGTCCGCCTCGTTCAGTATTACGCGAGCCGCCTCGTCGTTGTGGGCGAGCGCTCCCCTTATGGTTGCAACCAGATCTGCAGTCGAGACGGATCCGTAGATGGCGTCCACATTTGCCTTCTTGCCCATTGCGGCTGCAGTCAGGATGTCTGCCGCACCAGACGCACCCATGCGGTCTCTGGACTGGCTCTCTTGCTCGATCCGTTGGCGGTAGAAGTCGATTGTGGGTGGTACGAAGGCGTCGAGGAGTTCCATAGACCGCTCAGGCTGTCCTTGTTAGTATGCGTAGAAATGGTGGTTCGATATAAACATACGCTGAGCACGTTAATCTCAATCGGCCGCACGTAGTGTTTTGGCTGCTTCGCGAAGTCGTCCTCCTCTTCCTCGACCTCCTCCAGATTCAGTCGTACGCCATATGTGAAGTCACGGGCCATGTCCACGTCATGCGCCTTGAGCTGCTTCATCTGGATAGCGGGTACATAGTCGGCGACGCGTGCGGGGAACCATCGATTGCGCATGAGAGACGGGTTGAGGGGGACATATGAGCCTTGATCGTATTAGCCATATTGACTGGTGATGTTTGCGGTCAGTTTGACAGCTTCAGTGGCTTGCCAGAGCGCACATGTCAAACTCGTGCAGTAGCTGCATCGTACCTGCGCGACCAAATCTTGGCACATCCTTCAGCAGCTTCACGATGATGTTGCGCTCTGCCTCCTTCGCCTTCTTGGAGATGCTGCGAGTCTGCTGGGACCCCCAGACGTCCAGATTCTGCCGCGTCACCCTCCGGATGCATGACGTGCACTGCGGGAGCAGCGTGGACGTCCTCAGCGAAGCCATTGTGCGTGTCGTTGTGAGATTGGATTAATCTCAAGAAAAATGCACGACGTCCACCAGATGTGGAGATCCTTGCGGCGGAGGGCGGAAGGTGCGAGTGGCCGGTGCTACTTGCCGTAGGCTCGGCATACTTTGCGCCCGCCTCACAAGCAAACGACAGATGACGGCCAGCGCAATATCCCAAGCTGGCCAGCAGTCAGACCATGGCTTCTGCAGCAGTCGGACACACCCTACGCCATTCCCATAGCATCTTCGCCGTACAACCTTAGCACGACCGAGCACAGCGTTCGCGACACCCTACACGACCCCAGTTTCTCCATCCAATCCCGCGGTAGCGGAAGTGACAAGCGCCGCAAGATGCCTGAGAAGCCCCTCACAATTGCAACCTACGCCGCAGGAGCCTCCCTCGCCGCCATTACCCTCGTCTACGTCTTTGGCCCGACGTATTTCCTCGACGACGACGCGAATGCAGCCAGCGGCAAGAAGAAGGGCGTAGTCGGCCTCAGCAATGCCGCCAACGACTGCTTTATCAATTCGGTGCTGCAGGCGCTCGCCGGCTTGCCAGACTTGCGCATATATCTCATAAGAGAGACGCATAGGCGCATGCTCGACGGACCCGAAGTTTATGATGTGGACCCTGAAAGACTCAACGCCGAGACAGGGACCGCAAGGCCTGCAAAGTTAGAGGGTCTGCAGCGCGGCATCCTCACCCATGGACTCAAGGAAATTCTCGACCGGCTGAACGAGCGCCCCATATACAAGAAAACGATTTCTCCCCAACCCTTCATCCGATCGCTCGAGCACGCATTCGGCACCCGCATTAGCCGGCAACAGCAGGACGCGCAAGAATTCCTCCAGATCGTCACCGAGCGCCTATGCGACGAGTACCATGCCGGCGGAAAGGCCCGGCGACAAGCGACACGGGCAGGCGCCACGATCACAACCGAGGACGGCGCGTCGGAAAGGAGGGACATTGAACGTCAGTTCGGCGCAGCACCCCCTGAGGGTTCTGGTAGCCATGGTGTAGAGGAAGAGCCGGAGGACGATGAAGCACCCGCGGATGAGGAGGGCTTCCCGTTTGAAGGCAAGATCGAATCGCAGATTGAGTGCCAGACATGTCACTTCAAGCCGAAGCCTTCCGTATCGACCTTTGTCACCCTGACACTCAACGTACCCCAAGCCTCCTCCACCTCCCTCAACGCCTGTCTCGACGGAATGCTCAAGGTTGAATACATAGACGACTTCAAGTGCGAGCGCTGTCGGCTGGAACATGCGCTGAGGAGCAAAGACCACCAGCTCTCGCGAGCCACCGATTCGGATGCACAGGCTCTTCTACAATCAGACATCGCGAAGATCCGACAAGCATTAGAGGACGATCCCGAGAACCCGCCTGAGGGCGTTGAGCTTCCGGACTCGAGCCAGGCACCCAAGCGTCGCATAGCGCGCCACATGTATATTTCGCAATTCCCCAAGGTTCTTGCGATACATTTGTCGCGCTCGACGTTCGCCATTGGCGCTGCCTCGACGAAGAATTTGGCGAAGGTCGCCTTCCCTGAAGCTTTGCCATTGGGCGGAATACTACACCGGAAGAACTACCGTCTTCTTGGAATGGTCACACACAAGGGCAGCCATAATAGTGGTCACTACGAATCCTTCCGTCGTCAAGTCCAGCCTCTTCCGTTCTCCACGAACGCGACACTTGGTACTGAAGGCGCATACAGCCGGCAAGCCAGCCCATACCCATCAGCAGCACCATCGGTAGCGCCTTCAGCCGTACAAAGCCCGCGCATATCGGCACTTAATCTTCCCAACACCATCGACCGCGGGTCACCAGTCCCGTCCACACCCACACTAAACTCTCCCTCAACACGGTCGCTGTCCTCACAAGAGACCATGCCTGCGTCGTCGAGAGGGCCAGCACCAACTTCTGCGCCGCGCATATCTGAGTCTGATCCACTGCAAATGGCATCCTCTTCCACTGAAACAGGAACAGGCAGCGATTCCTTGTCACGGACGAGGAGTGTGCGATCGTTGAAAGAGCGGGCATCGGAGAAAGCGTCATCAATAAAAGAGTCAAATCCTCTCAGGCGGAAGTCAAAGAAAACCAGTAATAGGTGGTGGCGTATAAGCGACGACAAGATCAAGGAGAGTAAGACATCTGAGGTCTTGAACATGCAGAAGGATGTGTATTTGCTATTTTACGAGCTGAACAAAGTATGAGCTACTTATGAGCGGCTATTGTACAGAATAACGAGTGTGCGACATGGCATCCTCAGATCAAGCCAGTGGTGACGATATAGCACAAAAGCTTGGATTAGATATCACTCGCTATGAAAGCGAGACACGAATGAAGAACGTGTTACATAATGTAATTGACGCAAGCTGTAACCTTAATCATCGTTTCTCTACACTCCTATCTATGCGCACTTCCCTAAACCACTCACGTTGGCCATGCGTCGTGAATGCTACCTCTGGCTCGTGGCTTTATCAGCGATGATATCATTGGCTCAGACCCCACGTGGCGCTCCTTCCCCAACGATAACCACCAATGGTCAAGATGCCTAGCCTGCAATGCAACGACATCGATGCTACGCTCGTAGTTTAACATCACACTCCCCCTCATCTGTGTTGACCGGTCACCTCGAAAGGGAATCGCAACACACATCTGCTCATTCTTGGGCATTTCGGATCGCCCCAAACGCGCCCATTCACCACGGGTAGACCAAGACTGGCAGGCACATGTAGCACGAGCACAGTCGGATCGACTCTAGTACCAAGCTATATTTCATCAGACTTCCCAATTTTCATCCAGGTTTCGAGCAACAACAGTTGTAACAATCAGCTTCTGCATTCCATTAGTCGCTGGTATTACTCTAAACCGTTCCTTCCTCATCACAATCCAAGCTTCAACCGATATAAGCGACATGCCAAGCCTCGAAGCAGACGAGAGCGCCTTCCTTCAGGCCGTAGGAAAGCAAACATTCACCAGCCCACCCCACGTCCTCATCATCGGTGCAGGAAGTCGCGGCACAGCCTACGCCGAAGCCGCACTTTCCTCTACAAACTCCATCATCGCAGCGGTATGCGAACCCAATGACTACAAGCGCGCCGAATTCGGTCGTAAGTTCATCTGGGGCGACGGGAAAGAACCCAAGGAACACCAAGCCTTTCGAGACTGGAAAGACTGGAAATATCACGAGTTGAAGAGGATGTCTGACGAATGCCGTTCCGGGCGTGAAGTTGAGAAGCGCATCGACGCTGTTTTCGTCTGTGTCCTGGATGAGATGCACGAAGAAGTCGTCTGTGGTCTTGCGGATATGGGAGTACACATATCGTGCGAGAAACCGATGAGTACAAGGCTAGACAGCTGCATGAAGATGTATAGGGCACTCAAGGTCGCAGAGGGCAGGGATAAGATCCAGAAGAAGATTTTCGGTATTTGTCATGTGCTGAGATACTCGCCGCACAACATGTTATTGCGACACTTGGTACTGGAGAAGGATGTTATTGGTGATGTGCTGAGTATTGAGCATGTCGAGCCTGTTGGTTGGTGGCATTTCTCACACAGCTATGTGAGGTATGTAATTCACTTCAACTTCAATGATATACCAAATACTGACGATGACAGAGGAAATTGGAGGAAAGAGTCGAAGACTGCGCCATCTCTTCTTACAAAGTCCTGTCACGACATCGACTTCCTCATGTGGATGCTCTGCTCGCCTGGCCCGAATGCCGAGAATGCGACTCCTCACCTTCCCTCATATATCACATCTACGGGGTCTCGCACATTCTTCCGTAAAGAGCGCAAGCCGAAAGCAGCAGGCTCAGCCACGAACTGCCTATCCTGCGCATACGAGCCACAGTGTGACTACAGCGCGAAGAAGATCTATCTCGAGAGACACCTGAACAACGGCAACGCAGATTGGCCAGTCAAGATTGTGAACCCTGAAATCGAAGACATCTACAAGACTTCCGGTAAAGAGGCAGCTGGGAAGCAGCTTCTCAAAGACCTGACTGAAGACTATAGCAGTGAGACACCAATCGGTGAAGTTGAACAACGCCCGTGGTTTGGTCGATGCGTATGGGAGTCGGACAACGACGTATGTGATGACCAGATGGTCACGATCACCTGGGATGATGATCCAGTCGCAAACGACGATGACGGCCTACCTATACTGCATGGTCGTGGCGCAAAGACCGCGCAATTCCATATGGTTGCCTTTACAGAGAAGCAGTGCGAACGGCGAGGTCGCATCTACGGCACGAAGGGTGAGATCGAGTACGACAGCACCAGCATCAAAGTACACAATTTCTCCACTGGGCAAACCAAAACTCACAGCCCTCATCTGGCAGGCGGTGGTCACGGGGGCGGAGACGAGGGGCTTGCGCGACAATTTCTGATGGCGGTTAACGCTGTCGACTCTGGCGCCATGCCCGCGTCAGACGCTCAGCGGAACTTTCTCGGATGCGACCTTGAGGAAGCGTTCCGGAGCCATGCCATGGTCTTCGCGGCCGAAGACGCTCGAACGAAGCGCCAGGTGGTCGATTGGAAGAAGTGGTGGACCGAGTCGGTGGAGTCGCAATTACACGAGCGGTAACTACCTGGCATGATGACAGTTCAGGCGGGCAAGGAGAAATCGACGGGTAGTTTCTTTTCGGTCGCCGAAGATGACGGCAAATGTACGTAGGCGCCTAGAACAAGGCATGACCATCATGACATCGGATGAGGCTCTTGCGAAGCTTATGAAACCGAAATGAGGGCTGCCAAACCTCGCGCCAATCCGCTGTCAGCGCTCGATGAAGCAATACTAGCCCCAGGCTCGTTTGACAGTTAAGCTCCGCTTTCAGGCAATTAACGGCCATTTCCCAGCCGGTTTCGGCTCGTCGGGGCTATATTTGGTGATTATGCTCAAGGCTAATACTTCCGCTTAGGGGTGGATATGGGCGCTTAATAGACCGTGAGGCTCAAGAGACGATGGGTAGGGCTGGAAATTTTCTCCACGAGAGCGTTTCCGGGTGCAACGTTTGATAGTATGGGCGCTTGGATTGGCAGACGGGTTGGGGCCAGTCAGATTGCACGGTCTGTGGTACATTGGACGAGAACGACACTCGCGCTGTCTTCGGGAGCGTCCGAACGTCAGTTTACGCTGCTTCGTAGGTCATGCTCAAGACGCCGCTGGGGGCTGTGCACAGAGTCGAAGTCGCATGGCATGGCGGATGCCAGCGCAGCAGGTGGGCGAGGCCCGAGACCCGGAAGAAACTTGCTTGACAACAACGCGGTGAACGCGTCGACGTGTGGGCGGTCTAGGAAGCGTGTTATAGTCGTGAATTGACTCTCTCCGCCCATTGTGAGTCACTCGTTCGTGCATGGCGGGCATGCGGGAAGACGCATATCGCTCCGCAGAAACGAAACGCTGGAGCGCCGTGGTCCAATCAAGCCCCTCTCGTCCATCGATGACTCTTAACGGGCTGCAGCTGCCCCACGCAGCGCGGGACCCAGCACGGACGACACGGCAGGCGCTAAGCGGACAACACCACGCCCGTCGATTCGTCCCTTCGCGCTGCCAACGTCAAACTGCCGCCCCAGCGCCCATCGAGAAAAGTCCCTCAGTGTACTACGACACTAGAACTCTGCTATGCGGCGCCGAGGCTGCCGGTTTCAGGTTATCCAACCGCCCCATGTGCAGGCGCGTCGCTGGCCCGCTTACCGCTTCGGTATACCACTTCATCGCGGCAGCCATTGACAGCGCAGCATTCCATGCCGCCATACTACATCGAGTATGCAACGCTGCAAGAATAGCAGATCCAGAGTCGTTCGCTAGCCACGTACTCGCCCAAGCCAAGCAGCAGCCACGCTATGTTTCAGACGCCTTGTGAGGCTCGAATGCTGTAGAAGGATGCTCTGATACTGCCGCCAGACCGCCAGAACGTAGTCTACCGGTCCAAGTCCCCGGGTGCTGGCCCTTCGATGGATCGTGTTTCAGATGTTTTAGCGCGAAGTGGGCGTTGGTTCTCGTGTCTCTACGCGGGGAACAGTAAGGATAAGAAGTCTGTCTGCGCCGCAATCAGCCAGTCCATCAGCTTCTTCAAGCACTTCATTTAGAGCACTGCCCGACGAGTCGATCGTGTCTCATTTCCTTTCTTTCTCCATCTTTTGCGCTTTTGTCTTAGACACCTAGAGCTGGCCTCTTCTATTAATCGCTATTCGATAATCTCTTCCTGTTACTATTCTCAGTCTCCACAGCGTAAGTCACTGCTTCTATTCTCGAGTTGTGCCATTGGTGCTGATTGGAGGTAGTCTGGTAGCTTCACATCTTTCATCATGTATAGCCGTCAAACAACACCACCGACTGCTCCCTTCAACTACATCCCGGGCAGCGTCGGCTCTGACGTTACATACTACTCCCAGGCCTCATCACCAGAACCTCACATTTCTGGTCCTACTCCTCCACGGTCACCTGTTCGCCAATATGGACCTATTCTCCTCCCCAAGGTCCGTATGCAAGATCAGGTTGCCGAGCCCACCAGTGGCCCCATCAGACATCGCAGGACGACGTCTACTTCTTCCAGCATCGGCTATGCCTACAGCCCATACTCACGGCCAGCCTCGATGGCGCGCCGTGGATCCAGTCCTTTCAACCACAACATGCACAACGTTCACAGCCAGTTGACTTCTCCTGTGTCAACTGCTTCCTCATACGACTTCAACCTCTCTACCCTCAACTCTCCCATCACCTTCGCACAGCAGCCTGAGCTTCCTCGTCGATCCTCGTACATTGGATCGCAATCTCGCTCCACTTCAGCTAGCCGAGCCCGCCATGATCGCTCCGCCTCTGCTGGAAGTGTTGATGAGCAGGTCATCAGCCGGTACGGCTTCCCCACCTACCGCAACATGCCCAGCTACGTCACTGCTTCGAGCGCGCCTCAGTCCAACTTGAGCCTTGTCACTTCCCTTCCTTCTGCCTACTCCTCGGTCCAGGACATGCCCAGCTTCACCTCCACCTGCTCGCAAGACTTCACTATCCCGGAGTTTGAGGCCGCTCCAGCTGTGCAGTACCCCTCCTTCACCGATGTCAGCTTCGACAGCTTCCAGCAAGTCCCTGCTACGTCGTCTTTGGTTGAGTATCTCTCCTCTGCCAACCCCTCCCCATCTCTTGTTCGCCGCGTCACTAGCGCACCACGCGGCATCAACAACCACTTCTGGTGGGACATCCGCAACCTCCGCAGCTGGGAGGACTTCAACATCACCACCATCAAGTCCATTCCCTCGGTGCTTCCTCTTCTTGAGGTTCCCGTCCCAGCAAACTACCTTCCTCAGCCTTGCCGCCAGAACCTGCAGCCAGAGAACGAGTCGGCGCTCCAAGACATCTGCACCAACTACTACGCCAACAAGGTCAACGCCGCTCTCAAGGTCGCTCAGGGCAACTCTCACATGGTCATGCGCTCCATCAAGCCCGTCGCCGGCCAACGCACACAACCAGAGTTTGTCTCCAACTACCCCTCTGACTACGAGAAGACTCTCTTCGGCGACAGCCGTGGCCGTGTCGTCGGTCTCGTCAAGTGCTACGACCAATGGAACACCGGCATGCGCAGCGAGTCACCACCCAAGCAAGTCCTCTACCTCCAAGGTCTCGCTCACCTCCACCGCGTGATGCGCGAGCACAGCTGCCGCTACGGCTTCATCATGACGGAGATCGAACTCCTTTGCGTCCGCTGCGGTGGCCCATCCTCCTTCTCCACTCCCGACCCCACAACCGTCAACGCCCAAGCCGGCGTCCCCATCTATGGTTACCTAGAGACCTCCGCTCCCATCCGCCTCTCCACATCCGGTTCCCACCCTGAGACCGGCGACATCCAACTCACCGCCGCTCTTGCTCTTTGGTACCTCCACATGCTCGCCAAGGAGAACCCCTTCGAGGGTATGGGTACCTGGCGCATGGACGTCGGTGGCCCCGCCGCACTCACCAGGCAAAACTACCTTGAGAAGGATGCCTGGATTCCTAAGCCGCAGCTTGGTGAGAAGAGGGAGGCAAAGAGGGTTAGGGGATGGGTTTTCCCCGATGAGCCGCTTAGCAAGAGGGAGTGTGGGAAGGGTAAGAGGGGTAAGAGTGTTGGTTAAGAGATGGGTTTGGTAATGGGTTATGGGTCATGAGGTATGATGGGACAATGGGATCGGACATGAAAACATCAGCTGCTGGTCAGCATAAGCTCTGCGTCTTCTTTGCATTGAGCGGCGTTTTATCTTCCTTGGGTTTAGCAGCATTGCACGGCGTTCTTTGATTGGGTAGCATTTACATGGCGCGCATTATTTTACAGATCAGATAGTATCTATACTACTTAGTTCAGAAGCAATGGTATCTTTCACCATCAATATCTTGGTATTCATGCTTGGTGTGGGTGATGTGACTGGTGTTTCTGACTTAGCGCTGAGCGTTGGACCTTGGGTCTGCAGCGTAGCACGTGTGCCGGCTTTTGGGATGAACCTGAGGCGTATAAATACCGCGCAGAGTTTTGGTTCTGAGACTCCTTCATCAAAGTTCTTATCCTGCTTTTCCAAAAAGTTCATATGAATATGCTTATGGAGATTTCGCTCTTTTCCCCAAAAATCTTCCTTCTGCAATATCATGTTCTTTTCTCCAAAGATAACAAGATGTTCGAAGAACGGCTGCGAATCTGCCAAACACACCTTTATATTACCAAAATTCAGTACGTTTCGTCTCATGGAGACGAGGAATTCGAGCGATCTCAAAAACACCAAAACAGGCGTTCATAAATTTCATGGTCTTCTGTCCTGCCTTCTCGCTTCAAAAACCTACATAAACTACTTTGCATGTGTTCGGCGATCTCTCGGAAAAAAAAAGATAGTATGGTCGGGCATGACTGTGCTCTCTCCGTCGAGCATGTAAAACATCCCCCGATCACTCCGGGTTCTTCGCTTCTTCTGTACGCCTTTTCCTCAAAATATCAAAAAGTACAGTTCCAAGGTTTCATGGAGAGTCTCGCTGTTCGAACAGCAACAGCTTAGCAACATGTCCTCTGGCGCTTCTCTTCCCCGACACGGTCTTCCACCAAGAAACCGTTGGATATATCGCTGATGAGGGCTCGGCGGTGCAAACAACAACAACAACGCTAACAACATGCTGTTCTCCTCGTCTCCTGCGGGCAAGAAACATTTCCACCTTTTACTTCCGTAACACCAAAAACCGGAAGCATGAGAGACATGGAGAGATTCGGCGGTCCAGAACACAACAGGGATAAACTTTATGTGTTGCTTCCCTCGTCTTTGTCTAGAAAAGAAATGGTCAACCTACATGTCCGCGAACCCCGAAGTTAGGAGCCAGACATACTATGGAGAGATTCGCCGGCCCAACAGCATGTTGTCTTCCTCTTCTTTGCGCGGAAACAAGCGACCTTCATATAGCTCTATGAACACCGAAACTACGTGCGTCCCACTAGATGACCAGCTTCGGTGGTCTAAACAACAGCAACACTAACAACATGTTGTCTTCCTCTTCTTCCTCGAAAACAAGTGGCCAACTTCACTCTGCATAAACACCAGAATTTAGCACGCCTCATAATATAGAGAGGTCTTGCGGATCGAACAACAGCAACAATAACACCATGTTGTCTTCGTCTTTTTCCCCCGGAAAGAAAGTCAACCAATTTCTGCTTTTTAAAATTCAAAATGATAAGAATGGTTCTGATGAAAAGCTCCTGCGACTCAAATAAGATGGATAACGCTATCATGTTGTCTTCCCTTCTCTCCGCGAATCCAAAAAGACGCAACATATGTCTATGGCCTGTCTGGCGCGACTCAAAACCCTGAAAGATACTGCTGATGTCCGCTGGAGAATGGAGACGAGGAAAACGCGCACTGAGTCTCATATGGCGTTGGCGTCTGGCTGTCCTTTCGACCAAAGATGGTTATAAGAAGCTGTGATGTCGGCGCTGCTTCTTTCTGTCCTATCTCCAAACTCCTGAAAGGCCATATACCCCTCTACATGTCTGCTAGCGCCCGCTCTACACCTATATAAACCTCTCGCTTCTCTCGGGTTCTGACTTCCCATATCACATCTGCTCTTGCCTTGTCCAAAAGGGTGCTCAGTCGATGCCATGTGCGTGTTGGCGGTTTCAAAACTTAGAAGCGCGTTTCAAATGGTGTGCCGTGCGCAGTCCGAATCTCCAAAAATCTGAGACGAGGTTGCAATGACCGAAAATCTGGAATCAACGGATCCATGCGAGTGCGCTGGAACATGAGCGTACTTATCAAAAATCACCATCAAGGATCTTATGAAGCTGTTGTGCTGTCCGTCTTTCGACATAACTAGAAACAACCAAAGAAAAAGATACCGCCGTCCATGTTGGCTGTTCTAAAATAAAACCCCAGCCACCGCATGTTCGAGAAGGAGACGTTGTGTCTCTCCACTGTCCGAGTCGAGGAGCCACCGTGGCTGTGGGCTATATAAACACCATTCAGATCACTGCTTCTCTTCTTTATCCTACATCTTCATCTAGAGGACTCCAAAACTGTGTTCTCACAGTGTTATGTTCTCTTCTGCTTCTTTGCTTTCTCCAAAATACAAGCTGGCCAATCCGATGGCGTCGGTCAGACTGCTCTTCTTCCACAATGTCAACACCTTTACCTTATCGTACTAAAAGCATCTAACAGAACAGTGATGTCTTCTCGGTCTCGGCGCTTCTTCATAAATAGCGAGACAATATCCATATGGCCTCGATTGGGCACTCGTTCCTCTCAAAACAGGATTGCAGTCGTACATGGCTACTCGAGAAGCGTACTTGCGATACACGCCCGACTTCTTCGTTCTTCGCTGAGCGACCGAAAATCGTTCGTCAACATGTGATGATCCTCTAGGCGCATCCGATGGGGCGCTAGTATCCGTTCATCGGTGTGCGCATAAATACCACGTCTGCCAGCTCTTTTGCTCTTCATCATCTACATCCTCGACAGAGTTACCGAAATAGAAAAGGAAGCAACTGATGGGCGCGTCTGTCGCCTTCCTCCAAAATTCACCATAAAGATCAACGATGACGCAGTCTTCCAACTTCTCTGAAACAAATGTACCCAGGGGAAAGTCCATGCGGGAGTCGGTCGGCAGCCCGAAAATGGCTTCAGACTACCCCATGGAACCCCACGAGTGCGTTAGTATACCATGTTGGGTGCTACTGCCAAGAACGACAGATATATAAACGTCCGCTTCTCCGCTGCAGTTCTTACTGTACTACCTACACTCCAGTGTGTTCCAAATTGGATTGACAAGATCATCATGGAGAAGGATCCTTTGTTCGACCTGAAATGAGAAAGTTGTCAAATTTATGTGTATGACTGACTTGTCGGGTGTTCGAGTTGCGAGCTCCAAGGATGGGAAATGGAGAACCATGCATCTGTTCGCAATGCTGGTCATAGCTATGCTGTTCTGTATCTTCGAATCGAATATATCAAAAAGCCCTGACTTCCGTTTCATTACATGTTCTTGGTTCGCCTCGTGGTGTATAAATACTTCCATTGTCGGATTTGTGCAGACCTGGCTCACCCATCTTCTATATTCTTCATCTAACAAAAGTGTTGCCGAACCTCAGGATGGAGGTTCGGAGTGTTCTCATCAAAAGGTCAGGGCCAAGGTCGTGATGGTGTCTGCGTCTCCAGCAATCTCGCAGACAGTCTAGGATGAGATCGTGCTACCGGTCGCAATCTTTGTGAAAGCTCCATGTATTTGATGCTAAAATTCTTTTCGAATTCTCAAATGCGAGGAGCTGGCAGTCATGGTTTCGCCGACTGCGCGTTCGTTTTGGAGCGCCAGGAAAGCACATATATTGTGCTGGCATGTCACCGGTACCTTGACTGTGGCGCTGCGCACCCAGCGAGCATGCTTGCTGCATGTGCGAGCGCAGGTCTCGGGCAATTGTGGCAAAGATATAAGGGTGTGGTAGGCCGGCGGTGTGGTGCGGATGCACTTGGTCCGGCAGTGACAACATTTGCCGATAGGTTCTAGGCGCAGGCGTGAAGGTCTAGATCCTGTGCGAGGACGAACACGACGAATGGGTAGGAGCCTGTTGTGAGATACTTACTGCTTTGTGTGTTGCTTCAGGGTCCTTCATATGTTAATGGCGCCTGCCGTGTACGCTATTCCGATGATGCAGGGCACTCTAGATCGAATGGTAAGTATGAGGCTGCAGGTACGGCTTATCTGCGAGCTAAGTCGCCGCCATTCGACAACGAAATGCGTGCGCATTCTAAGAAGTCGGCGTCTGGATGGCCGCTATGATGTCTCACGATGCAAGTTGGTCGCTGGAAGGAACGACCGCGGTCGCGTGTGGTGATGAGTAAAAGCATGCATCGTGGTGGTCTGCGACAGGGAGAGTGCATTGACCGCCACGTGCGCTAACGATGCTAGGAGGGAAAGCCGCGATTCTGATCCACACAAAATTAACTACTGCCCCTCCATCATCACGTCCCGCACAAGCTGCACAAGCCCGACGAGGCGCAAAATCGAGGGAAAAAGCACGCGTGCCTTTATCCTGACACCGTCCCTCCCGCCAATTCTTACCCCAACGCGCTGCTTGCGGGTGCAAAGACAGCAGGAACCTCGCCCGAACCCCCACTGCCCTTTCTCACCGCACCCACCCGCCGTCTTGCTTAGGCCATCTCCCAGCCTTCCGCAGACGCTGCCGCACATTCGCAACCATGGACGTTGCCGGCCTGCGGGACCGGATCCAGGCGACGCTTGACGCCAACGCCGCCATCAGACAGACAGCCGAGCTCGATCTCAAGCATGTGCGTGTTGAAGGCCGGAATGCTGCCTGCCAGACGGAAAACTGATAGACATATAGGCCGAAGAAAAGCCAGGCTTCGTCGATGGCCTGCTGAACGTCCTCGAGCAGGAACAGAACAACGCCGTGCGCCTGTCGAGTAAGGATGCGCCTGCTGTTGCCCCATAGGCCCTGGTTACTAACTTGCACCCACAGCCGTCGTCTACCTCAAGAACCGCGTCTCCAAGGGCTGGTCGCCTGCCGAGGAATACAGCCAGGCCATTCCCATACCAGAGGAGGAGAAGGCCGCTTTCCGCAGTCGCCTAGTCCCCGTCCTCGTCGCCTCCCCGCCACAAGTGCGCATACAGCTCATTCCTACCCTCCAAAAGATACTCGCATACGATTTCCCCGCCAAATGGCCCGACTTCCTCGACATCACAGTCCAACTTCTGAACGCGGGAAACATCGAATCAGTCTTTGCCGGTGTCCAGTGCCTGCTGGCGATATGCAAGATCTACAGATTCAAGTCGGGCGAGAACCGGGCGGACTTCGACAAGATCGTCGCCATGACATTCCCCCAGCTGCTCAACATCGGTAACTCGCTAGCTGGTGAGACGAGTCTAGAGGCTGGAGAGATATTACGGACGGTGCTCAAGGTGTACAAGCATGCCATCTACGTACGATCCCACAAACACAACATGTGGTCGGCAGCTAATAAGATCGCAGTTCGACCTCCCCGCATCCCTCCGCGAGCAGCAAGTCATGGTTGGCTGGTGTACACTCTTCTTGACCGTCGTCGGCAAGGAACCCCCGGAGACGTCCCTCCCCGAAGACCTCGACGATCGGGAAATAAACCACTGGTGGAAGGCGAAGAAGTGGTCGTACGCGAACTTGAACAGACTGTTCGTCAGGTACGCGATACGATGCTGCACGCTTCACGCGGGCTCGGCTAACAGGGAACAGGTACGGCAACCCGTCCGCGCTGGGCAAGAACAACGAGATCGACTACACCGAAGTCGCCAAGACCTTCATCACGAACTTCGCTCCCGAGATCCTCAAGGTCTACCTCCAGCAGGTCGAAAAGTGGGTCGGAAAGCAAGTCTGGCTGTCAAAGGCCAGCTTGTACTACACGCTCAACTTCCTCGACGAATGCGTCAAGCCCAAGTCCATGTGGACTCTCCTTAAGCCACACACCGACAACCTCATCGCGCATCTCATCTTCCCAGTATTGTGTCAGTCGGACGAGGACATTGAGCTCTTCGAGGAAGAGCCACAAGAATACTTGCACCGCAAGCTGAACTTCTACGAGGACGTAACCGCACCCGATGTCGCCGCGACAAACTTCCTAGTTACCCTCACGAAGAGCCGTCGTAAGCAGACGTTTACCGTGTTGAACTTTGTCAACGAGGTGGTCAACAAGTACGAGGCCGCCCCCGATAACGAGAAGAACCCGCGAGAGAAGGAGGGTGCTCTGCGCATGATTGGTACACTGTCAGGCGTCATACTAGGAAAGAAGAGTCCGATCGCAGACCAGGTCGAATACTTCTTCGTCCGCCATGTGTTCCCCGAATTCCGCAGCCCCCACGGTTTCCTCCGCGCACGCGCATGCGACACGCTCGAGAAGTTCGAACAGCTCGATTTCAAGGACCCGAACAACCTCATCATCATCTACCGCAACATTCTCGAATCCATGGCCGACCCTACGCTCCCAGTCCGTGTCGCCGCTGCTCTGTCACTGCAGCCTCTCATCCGCCACGACGTCATTCGCACCAACATGAAGCAAAACATCCCTCAGGTCATGCAACAACTCCTGAAGCTCGCCAACGAAGTCGATGTCGATGCGCTCGCAAACGTGATGGAGGATTTCGTCGAGGTCTTCGCCCCAGAACTTACACCCTTCGCTGTAGCACTCAGCGAACAGTTGCGCGACACCTACCTGCGTATTGTGCGGGAGTTGGTATCAAGAAACCAAGAGAAGGGCGAAGACAGCGAGTACGGCGACTTCCTTGACGAGAAGAGCATCACCGCGCTTGGTGTACTGCAGACGATTGGAACGCTTATCCTTACGCTTGAGAGCACTCCCGACGTCCTCCTGCATCTGGAGACCATTCTTATGCCTGTCATCACCATCACGCTCGAGAACAAACTTTATGGTACTGGACCCCAAAACTCAGCCCTTCATTTCATGTACTAATCCAATCACAGATCTATACAACGAAGTCTTCGAAATCATCGACAGCTGTACCTTCGCCGCCAAGAGCATCTCTGGCACCATGTGGCAAGCGTTTGAGCTGATCCATAGGACATTCAAGGCTGGTGCCGAGCTATATCTCGAAGGTATGCGCGTTCTTCTCTGCTAACCGCGGTGATTTGCTAACCATACATAGACATGCTTCCCGCGCTCGAGAACTTCGTTAACTACGGTACCCCGACTTTGATCCAAAACCGGCAATACCTCGATGCCATCGTCGACATGGTCAGAACGATCTTCAAGGACGACAAGGTTGGCGGCGTTGACCGCATCTGTGGCTGCAAGCTGGCTGAGATCATCATGCTCAACATGCGTGGCCACGTTGATGACTACGTCCCAGAGTTCATTGGACTCACCATGCACGTCCTCATGAACGATGAACCTAAAGTTAAGTCCTTGAGGATACATCTCATGGAAGTGGTCATCAACTCCATCTACTACAACCCCGCCCTGGCGTTGCACGTACTGGAGACAAACGGTTGGACGAACAAGTTCTTCAGTCTCTGGTTCTCTAGCATCGACAACTTCACCCGAGTTCACGACAAGAAGCTGTGCATTTCTGCAATCTGCTCCCTCCTTACCCTATCAGCTCAGAATGTCCCTGTCAGCGTACAGCAAGGCTGGCCACGTCTGTTGCAGGGTGTTACCCGATTGTTCCAAACTCTCCCCGCGGCTTTGAAAAGTGAGTTTGCGTTCCGACCCATCCCACCCGCAATGACTAACAAATGCCCAGACCGCGAAGAAGCCAAGAAGGAAGACACCTTTGACTACTCCGCCGAATTTGAAGAAGAGGAAGACGAGGAGTGGGAACAAGAAGCCGACTGGAACAACGAGGCGGATGAGACTGAGGATGTTAAAGACGAGAGTGCAGCTTACCTTGACTTCCTTAACGAGGAGGTAAGATTAGCTTCTCTGATGTTCAAGTCGCAGGCTGACCAAAACCAGGCGCAAAAGTTCAGTTCGCTCGATGATGATGACGATGACGAGCTGGAAGAGGAAAGTCTCCTCGAGACACCGCTTGACAAGGTGGAGCCATACGGCATGTTCAAGCACGCATTGCTCCGTAAGTATTCCGCATCGAGTCACGCTAGAGCTTATGCTGATTGTACTCAGGTCTCCAACAGGAGCAGCCCGCGCTTTACGAGAACCTTACCAAGAACCTCAGCCCAGAGGAGCAACAAGTGGTTCAGGGTGCTGTTCACCAGGCCGATATTATCGCCCAGGTCCACGCCGAGGCTCAAGCAGCTGCTGCCAACGGCCAGCCAGGCTTACCGCAGCAGTAGAGTTGCTCCATCGATAGCATGGCCTTCGTCCTCCAGGAAATGGAAGATCGAGCATACGTCGCCCGAAACGCCATCGGACAGATCGCCCCAGATGTTGCTGGAGAAGCATGGCTCAAGGAAGTTCGCACAAGGCTGTCTCATCCATGTTGGAATGATGTACAAAAATACGGCAAACACTTACTTGGAGTTCCGGCAAACACCATTCGGCGCACATACAAGATCGAAAGGAGGAGGCACCACAAGCTATCTGTTGAAGGAGCTGTGAGGCAGTTCAAAGAAGGGGCAAACTAAACACCGTGGAGCCTACATCGAGGCCAGATTTTTCAATTTGCATGTTTTATCCCCAGTGTAGTCTGCAAACCTGTTCAGTTTCTTCTTCGGTCAGGTGGGCCTACGTAGTAGCTGGACCCCCTCTTTTAGCGAGCATTTTGGCGTTTTAATTCTTTCCCGGGAAGAAGTTTTGAATCCGGAGGTTTGTTCCGGTAGTTGGCTGATAGTCGAAGTGGTGCGGTGTGGGTGTAGTTATGGCGTTGGGTTTGGTTGGTACGAATGTTATGAAAAGAGGAGGACGATATCCACGAGAGGCACCATTGCTTTGGAATGATAATCATGTATGCGTGATGAGGGTTGTTGCAAAGGCCTAAAGGCCGCAGTAGATAGTTGTTTCCTCTTATAGGAGCACAGTATGCAAATCCGTTACCTTGATCTGAGACCATCACTTGAATGCAGCATCCCTTTCACGGGGGGAACTGAAGACCAGTCTATGAAATCTACAAGTCCTTACTGGCTCGATGGTATCGGTTTTGGTACGGTATCTGCGGTTTCATCCCCACCATGAGTAAGAAAGATCATATGCCAGAGGCGGAAATGCTGCTGCCTTGTAGGCTGCATCGGCATCCGGATATCTTCTTGGGGTGATGTGCAGCCGTGACGACAACACGTAATCGATGTTGAAGATGTATCCATTGTCCAGTTCTCGGTTGGTTTGATGTCTTCGGTCTTGGTAGGTAACAGCAACCACAGTACCATCTAAACCACAAGATTAATATCATGTGCTCTAGGGAGAGATGCTGCTGCTTTGGGGGATGGTTAAGTATTAAGTCTCGCCTTTTCGGCGATACTCCTTCGTTCATCATCCTCCTCTTACTCATCTGAAGCTTGTACACGATTACCCAAAGTAAGACTCGAAGTACCCAAGGTACCTACAAAGTCATTGCAATCGGATCATCACGAGACGAGCGCGCAAACAAGAAGACACCCGAAATCATTGCAATCGGGTCATCACGAGACGATCTGTACGTCAGATTGGCGAGTTGCTGTCGCCCTGTCGATCGCGAGAGGAAGTCGCGGCGCGCGCGCTATCGATAAGCCACGAACTACGCCTATGACGCTTGTTTGATTATCGCAACCCGAAACGTGGTAACAAGCATCGCGCCGGCAGCCTCACTCGCACAACACCTAGTGCTACCTCGAAACACTTCCTCATCCTTACGCGACTCTTGGATCTCGCGACTATCTCTCCGATCAACCCTTTGCCTTTCCCGCGACTACGCCTGGTTGGGAAGCGTGGTTTAGTGCGGCACACGATTGCGCGCGCAAGAAACTAGACATGTCGCGTCCGACAGTCAGCAAGGCGAGGACGGGGTATCCGATATTCGCTGCGACGTTTGCGAGTAACAGGCCTGGGGTTCTCGTTGTAGGAGGTAAGTTACTCTCATGCCGACATCGCCAACTAGACTGACTCGAATACAGGTGGTGGGGGTGTGAGTACTGACCCTATATCAAAACGCGATCGATACGCCTGCTGACCACTTCTCATATCAGGCTGGACGATCCGGTGTCAAAAACCAAATCACAGCATTCGACTTCACCTCACGAGCGCCGACCGTACAACCATTCGCGGAAATCGAAGCGAGCAAGGACGACTCGATAACGTGTTTGGACAACCTGTCTACAAAAGATGGCCTTGTTTTGTTCTCTGGAAACAACAGCAGTGAGGATGACCGGCTGAAGGGCAACAATGAACATCTGAGGGCATTCGAGCTGAAGTATCCGAACAGTGCTGAGAAAAGAGATGGAAACGTTGAGTACCTCAGCAAGACAACACTCTTCACCGCACCGCAATCGAGTTCCGCGAGAAAGGAAGCCTACCAACGTATCGTGAAACTCTCGAAACCACAACGATCGACCTCGAATACACCCAGCAGACGCATCGGAGCGATCGCATCAAGTCTTGGAGACGATAACGAGGTCGTTATCTTTTCCGCTACATCTACGAGACCTACGAATCAGGACGTCATAGGGCGAATCGGTTTACACAATGGCCAGGAAGCTAACGACATGGACTTTTGGACACAAGAAGAGGGGAAATATCAGCTAGCTTACGTCACCGATTCGGAAGTCTTCGTGCAGACTGTCAACTGGGATTTCGATTCAAGGAAGACCAAGGGAAAGAACGAGCACAGGAAGCTGTACACCATTCCACACGTCGAGAAGGGTGCGAGGAGTAAGCTACGATGTGTACGGTGGCTTTCGCCGAAACATCTGCTACTATTAAAGAACAAGCCTAGTAGAAGCGGCGTGGAGTTGCTCCTTCTTCATCTCTACGAAGAAGGTCCGGCAAGCGTTGTGCTACGGAAAGCAATGCCAAAGCATGTCAAGGCGGCTACAGATATGGACGTCAGCTTGCTCGATGCAGACAAGGATGGCGCCTATCAAATTGCTATTGCGATCGCAGCGATTGACATATCCTTGACGGTGTATACGATGGATTACCATGGATCTGCCAGAGATTCTCTGAGCTCGTTTCACGCATTCAATAGCTATGATAACGTAAGCGTAAAGACACCAGAAGAGCCCAACACGTGCTAACAAAAGCAGGTTCACGAAGTGCAAATGACAAAGGCTGTCTTCTCGCCATTCTACAAGCCCGAAGTACCAGCTGGTCGTCAAGCGCCACCCCAGTATCTGCGTCTGGCGAGTACGTCTTTGGGAAACACGATCAGCGTCGAAACATTCCAATTACAGGACATCGGGTCACGCTATGTTCTCCAGACGGCACGCTCGAGAAACATGTTCACAGCAGCGACCTATCTCGTCATCGCCATGGTCGTCGCAGTGGCCGCTCTCCTGATCCAGTCACTCATAGATCCAGAGGGCAACCTCACCAAAGGCATACTTCCCGCCAGTCTGCAGGATGCAGCAAGCCAGCACAAGACTTTTGGCGAAACACTGCGCGAGAAACGCCACAACGCCATCCTCAACAATGCGGACTCACCAGTGGTCAAGACATCACATCGGATCGCTGATCTACTACATCTCCACCTCCCTCACGTTCTCTCTGACACCAAGCCATTCGAGCCATCCGGTCAACAAAAGGCGCTCGTAATACATCATGACCCTGAATCTGACGGCACACTCAGTACAGAGGTTCACGCTGGAGATGAGGATGTCTTGAAGAAGCACGCCTCTGCGAGAAAGTGGGAAGAGCTCAGCCACGAAGAGAAGAGCCAATGGAAGGAGAAGTTGAGCGATGCGGGTATGTGGGCTGTGGGTGAGGGTGAGACTATCCTGAAGTCGATCTTCTTCGGACAGATCGGCGGAGTCATTGGCCATGTTGCAGAGGGTGTATTGGCTGGCTAAGACAAGTCGCGGTGAGGGGACGACTGCACAACGGCCATGGATGGCAGCTTGTGTATGGACTTCGTAGTGTGTGATACCTAATTTCTACTACCTGATGTTCTGGAACTATCTCAATGTGATACTGCGTGGTGAATGGATGTGTATCATGTTGAGCGGGAAGTGTCTCTAATACTTGGTTGCCATTGGACTATGGTGTGCACAAGACTGACACCGGCACTTTGCCCTTGCGAAGATAAGTGGAATTGATAGCATGTGGGGTGATTGATGCAGTCTTTTACCTTTGCTCGTGCGGTAGGCCTGGCCACACTCACCCGTTATCCTCACCGCGGTGCTAATCACGGGCTGGTGTTGCGGATCCCCGGTGTGCGCTTTGGGTTAGCTCCCGAGGCTCGCGTGAGGTCAATGCGCTAGTCCGCGTTCGTGACATACGGCTGCAGCGTCCAGTAACTTTGGCAACACCAATTCTCCCCACGCGCCCCTCTACAGCACTCTTTTCGCTCCTTTTCATGGATGGAGTGAGACCACAAACTCTTGCTGCGAAAGGCTTCCGTTGAAGCAGTCAAGATGTCGCAGCAGGGTCCCCTTTCGGCCAACCTGGACCGCATAGTCCACGACCTACGGTCAAAGTGAGCTCCATACAGTACAACCATTGCGACAGGCAGCTGACAAACCAAGAAATGACGAGACGCGACAGCGAGCAGCAACTGCGCTGCGACAGCAGGTCGAATCGGCGCATCGAGGTGAGAGACAACGCGAAGAACCCCGCCCAAGCTATGGGAAACTGACGTTGTGCAGAACTCGCGCCCAACGTCTTCACCACATTCAACAATGAAGTCTACACCAAGATCTCGGGCCTCATCGTCACCGGCACCGACTCGAACGAACGCATCGGCGGTATCCACGCGCTCAACGCCCTGATCGACTTCCGCGGCGACGATGCGGGCCAGAAGACGACGCGGTTCGCCTCCTACCTTCGGGCGGTAATGCGGGGTCAGGACATCACAGCCATGGTGGTCGCGGCCAAGGCCCTGGGACGACTCGCGAAGCCCGGCGGTACACTCACGGCGGAGCTAGTCGAAGCAGAAGTCAAGGGCGCATTGGAGTGGCTGCAGCTGGAGCGCCTGGAGAATAGACGCTTCGCCGCTGTCCTCATCCTGCGCGAACTGGCGAAGAACTCGCCTACGCTCATGTACCAATGGATTGCGCAAATCTTCGAGGTCATCTGGGTCGCCCTACGAGATCCAAAGGTCCTCATCCGGGAGTCCGCCGCCGAGGCGATCAGCGCCTGCTTCGAGATCATATCCCCCCGCGACTCGCAGATGCGCCAGCTCTGGTTCGGAAAGGTGTACGACGAGATCCTACGCGGCTTTACCATCAACACGAACGAAGCGATTCACGGTTCCCTCCTCACCATGAAGGAGCTCCTCGACAAGAGCGCCATGTTCATGAACGACCAGAAGTACAAGGAGACGGTTGAGCATGTACTGAAGTACCGGGAGCACCGCGATGCGCTCGTACGGAGGGAGGTGGTGCTCATCATACCCATCCTCGCTGGTTATTCGCCAACCGAGTTTGCGACCAAGTACCTCCACCAGTGCATGCTACATCTCCAGGGTCTCATTAGGAAGGACCGCGACAGGGACAAGGCATTCGTCGCTATTGGACAGATCGCCAACGCGGTCGGAGTCGCCATCTCACCATACCTGGAGGGCATCTTAGGCTTCATACAGGAGGGTTTGATCGCGAAGGCTCGGAACAAGGCCGCTATCAACGAAGCGCCCATCTTCCAGTGCCTCAGCATGGTTGCGGCAGCTGTCGGTCAGGCACTCACCAAGTCTGTTGAGCGGTTACTGGACCCCATCTTCTCCTGCGGATTGAGCGACGCACTCTTTCAAGCTCTCGTCGACATGGCGCATTACGTACCACCATCACGCCCTATGATCCAAGAAAAGCTCTTAGATCTTCTCAGTCAAATCCTTGCTGGACGACACTTCCTCCCCCTCGGCAGTCCCTTCCAAATCTCACAACCTCCACAAATATGGACACGCGACCACAAGGACCCTTCAATTATCCCCCAGCGGGAGGCAGAGATCGCGCTGGCACTACACACACTCGGTAGTTTCGACTTCACAGGCCATGTACTGAACGAGTTCGTCCGCGACGTTGCTATCCGATACGTTGAAGCGGACAACGCTGAGATCCGGAAGCGCGCCGCTCTGACGTGCTGTCAGCTTTTCGTCAAGGACCCTATTGTTCACCAGACTAGTACTCATGCGACAAAGGTGGTAGGCGACATCATTGAAAAGCTCTTGACTGTCGGCGTGGGCGATGTTGAACCCGACATTCGGTGGGATGTCCTCATGGCCCTGGATGCACGTTTCGACCGTCATCTCGGAAAGGCAGACAACGTCCGCACTCTGTTCCTCGCTCTCAACGACGAGGTCTTTGCTATTCGAGAGGCTGCCATGTCCATCATTGGTCGCCTGACAGCCGTCAATCCCGCTTACGTCTTCCCTTCTTTGCGCAAGGTCCTACTTCAGCTGCTGACTGAGGTCAACTACGCCAACAGCCCTCGCAGCAAGGAAGAGAGCGCCAAGTTGATTAGTAGTCTGGTCGGCGCCGCGGATAGCCTTATCAAACCGCTGATAGATCCTATTGTTGAGGTTCTGCTGCCCAAGTGCAAAGACTCAAACCCCGAGGTTGCTTCAACAACGCTAAAGGCTATCGGCGACCTTGCAACGGTCGGTGGCGAGGGCATGGTCAAGTACATCAAAGATCTCATGCCCGTCATCCTAGACTTTATGCAAGATCAGACGTCGGATGCTAAGCGATTCTCGGCTCTGAAAGCTCTCGGACAGCTGGCGACAAATGCCGGCTATGTCATAGAACCGTACCGGGAATATCCAGAGCTGATGAACATTCTGATGAGCATCGTCAAGACGGAACCAGAAGGTGAACTCAGAAGGGAGACTGTTAGGCTCATGGGTACCCTTGGAGCCCTGGATCCAGACGAGTACCAGAAGATCATGGAACAGTCACCCGACAAGCACCTGATCTTGGAAGCGCAGGCTATCACTGATGTCTCGCTCATCATGCAGGGCACGACTCCTTCGAATGAGGAGTACTACCCTACAATTGTCATCAGCACGCTCATGGGACTACTTAAGGATCCGTCTCTTGTGCAGTACCACACTGCCATTGTCGAAGCTGTCATGAACATCTACGCGACCATGGGATTGAAGTGTGTTCCTTTCCTCAGCCAGGTTGTACCTGGCTTCCTTCACGTCATCCGATCAACGCCAGCTGGACGATCGGAAGGCTACTTCAACCAGCTTAGCCAGCTTGTTCGAATTGTTCGCCAACACATCCGGCCATACCTACCTAGCATCCTTGCGACGATCAAGGAGTACTGGAGTAGCAGCCCGCAGCTACAAGCTACCATTCTTTCATTGATTGAGGCTATCGCCCGCTCGCTGGAGGGCGAGTTCAAGGTCTACTTGGCTGATGTTCTGCCTCTGATGCTCAGTGTTCTTGATTCCGACCAGACCGGCAAACGGTTGCCATCAGAGCGTGTGCTGCACGCCTTCCTCATCTTCGGCTCCAGTGCGGAGGAGTATATGCATCTTATCATCCCGGTCATGGTCACAATGTTCGACAAGCCAGGCCAACCCATCCAGATCCGGAGAC
The DNA here is from genome assembly GCF_023757995.1 of Alternaria metachromatica. Taxonomy (NCBI): domain Eukaryota; kingdom Fungi; phylum Ascomycota; class Dothideomycetes; order Pleosporales; family Pleosporaceae; genus Alternaria; species Alternaria metachromatica. The sequence continues at coordinate 314,301 of NW_026055502.1, forward strand.
ATGCCATCGAAACACTAGGACGTTTATCGAAGCAAGTCAACGTCTCGGAGTTCGCTGCGCGTATCGTGCATCCCCTCTGCCGAGTGCTTTCCGGTAACGAGCCAACCCTCAAGCAGACTGCGCTCGAGACGCTCTGTGCACTCATCTTCCAACTTGGTCCGGACTACATCCACTTTGTACCGACCGTCAACAAGATCCTCATCGCGCACAAGGTACCCCATGAGAACTACGGACGTATCGTATCAAAGCTGCAGAAAGGCGAGCCACTACCTCAAGATCTCAGCCCAGATGAGCGATACGGCGAAGACGATGAGGACTTGAACCCTGCGGAGATCCTCACTAAGAAGTTGGCGGTCAACCAGCAGCATCTCAAGCAGGCCTGGGAGGCTTCTAACAAGACCACCAAGGAAGACTGGATCGAATGGATGCGAAGGTTCAGTGTTGAACTTCTCCGAGAGTCGCCACAGCAGGCACTACGCGCCTGCACACCACTGGGTAGCGTGTACAATCCGATCGCACGCACACTGTTCAACTCGGCGTTCGTCTCATGCTGGACTGAGCTCTACGATCAGTATCAAGAAGAGCTTGTTCGGTCTATAGAGACAGCACTCACGTCGCCCAACATTCCGCCAGAGATTCTCCAAGTCCTACTCAACTTGGCAGAGTTCATGGAGCACGACGACAAAGCCTTACCGATCGATGTGCGGATCCTGGGTATGTATGCTGGAAAGTGCCACGCTTTTGCCAAGGCACTGCACTACAAGGAGCTCGAGTTCAACGCGGAACAGAATTCCAGCGCTGTGGAAGCCCTTATCAGTATCAACAACCAGCTGCAACAGACCGACGCAGCATTCGGTATATTGCGCAAGGCGCAGAACTACGCGGATGTAGAGTTGAAAGAGACTTGGTTCGAGAAGCTGCAGAAATGGGACGAAGCCCTTGCTGCCTATCAGAGGCGCGAGCTCGAAGAACCCGACTCTTTCGATGTCACTATGGGCAAGATGCGCTGCTTGCACGCTCTGGGCGAGTGGGACCTGCTTTCCAGCTTATCAAAGGAGAAGTGGGCCAACGCGACGCAGGAGTATCGTAAGGCGATAGCACCGCTTGCTGCGACGGCCGCCTGGGGTCTGGGCAAGTTTGCGGACATGGACAACTATCTCGGTGTCATGAAGGAACAGTCGCCCGATCGCGCTTTCTTCGCCTCCATTCTCAACATCCACAACAACCGCTTCGAGATTGCTGTCGATGAGATTGCCAAGGCTAGAAAGGGTCTCGACACAGAGTTGAGCTCGCTCCTTGGAGAATCATACCAACGCGCATACTTGCCGATGATTCGTGTTCAGATGCTGGCAGAGCTCGAGGAGATCATGCAGTACAAGCAGAACGAGGGTAATCTTGAGAAGCAGCGCAGCATGCGCAAGACCTGGATGAAGCGGCTTAGAGGACTGCAACCGAACCCTGAGGTCTGGCAGCGCATGATCAAGGTCCGACAGCTCGTCATCTCACCAAAGGAGGGTACGGATATGTGGATCAAGTATACCAATCTTTGCCGCAAGAGCAACAGGATGAACCTCGCGAACAAGGCGCTCCAGAAGTTGCTCGACATCGAGAGCACTGGCGACAGCACTGTGGTTGAGTTCGTCCGCAACAACGCCCATGAGATCTCGCACCCAGTCGCATACACGACCTACAAGTACATGTGGGCCGATCAGAACTTCAAGCAGGAGGCTCTTGATAGTATGAAGGACTTCACCGGACGACTATCTGAGGATCTCGCGATGCGCACTAGGGCTGCGACCAACCCGATGATGGGACAGAATGGGATGAACGGTATGTCCAATGGTCAGCACATGTTCACGAACATCAACCCCTTTGCTGCCACCAATGGACACAGTGGAGTCAATGGTATGAATGGTTCAAGCATGCTAAACGGGTCGTCCATAGGTGCCTCACCTACTGAACTGGCCGAGAGCCATCGCCTACTCGCCAAATGCTACCTCAAGCAAGGTGACTGGCAGCAAGAACTCCAAGACGGCGAGTGGGAGCACGAGTTCGTTCACGAGATCCTAGCCGCTTATGCGGCTGCCACACGCTACAACAAGGACTGGTACAAGGCCTGGCACGCTTGGGCTCTTGCCAACTTCGAAGTCATCAACTCCATCACATCCAAGTCTGACCGGGAGGCCACTGAAGTACCTAATAACATTATCCACGATCACGTCATCCCGGCTATCCAGGGCTTCTTCAAGTCAATCGCACTGTCTTCAACTAGTTCGTTGCAGGATACGCTGAGGTTGCTTACCCTATGGTTCAGCTATGGTGGACGGGAAGGCGTCAACCGCACCATCACAGAGGGCACGAAGTCTGTGCCAATCGACACATGGCTCGAAGTCATTCCCCAATTGCTTGCTAGGGTCAACCAACCCAACGCCGTGGTTCGGCAATCGATTCATCAGCTGCTTATCGAAGTCGGCAAGGCACATCCTCAGGCTTTGGTCTTCCCATTGACTGTCTCGATGAAGTCGGATGTATCGCGACGTCAGCGATCCGCTAAGGAACTCATGGAGGCCATGCGCGAGCACTCGCCGAAGCTGGTCGAACAAGCAGATCTTGTGAGTCACGAACTCATTCGTATTGCTGTGCTCTGGCATGAGCAATGGCATGAGGGTCTTGAGGAAGCCAGTAGGCTCTACTTTGGCGATCACAACATCGACGGCATGTTTGCTACTCTCGCCCCACTCCATGCGATGCTCGACAAGGGACCTGAGACTCTACGTGAAATCTCATTCATCCAATCATTCGGTCGCGAACTCCAAGAAGCCCGGGACTGGTGTAATACATTCAGGACATCCGGTGAAATAGGCGACCTCAACCAGGCATGGGATCTCTACTACCAGGTGTTCCGCAAGATCGCTCGTCAATTGCCGTCCTTGATGACGCTTGAGTTGCAGTATGTCTCACCAAAGCTCAAGGACGCGCATGACCTTGAACTTGCTGTTCCTGGAACGTACCAGGTTGGCAAGCCGGTTATCCGCATCATCTCGTTTGACCCTGTTGCATCCGTCATCCAGTCCAAGCAGCGACCCAGGAAGCTGGAAATGCGCGGAAGCGACGGGAAAGCACACACCCATGTCCTCAAGGGCCACGAAGACATTCGTCAAGACGAGCGTGTCATGCAACTCTTCGGTCTCTGCAACACGCTGCTCTCCAACGATGTGGAGTCTCGTAAGCGACACCTTAATATCCAACGCTACGCCGCGGTCCCGCTTAGTACGCAATCCGGTCTGCTTGGTTGGGTCCCTAACAGCGACACTCTGCATGTGCTCATCCGCGAGTACCGCGATAGTAGAAAGATTCTCCTCAACATTGAGCACCGCATCATGCTGCAGATGGCGCCTGATTACGACTGCCTCACGCTCATGCAAAAGGTTGAAGTCTTTGGCTACGCGCTCGACAACACAACAGGCCAGGATCTCTACCGCGTCTTGTGGCTCAAATCTAAATCCTCAGAAGCCTGGCTTGATCGCCGCACAAACTACACGCGTTCTCTCGCCGTCATGTCCATGGTCGGTTACATTCTGGGTCTCGGCGATCGCCACCCTAGTAACTTGATGCTGGACCGCGTCACCGGCAACATTATTCACATTGATTTCGGCGACTGTTTCGAAGTAGCCATGCACCGGGAGAAGTACCCGGAACGCGTACCGTTCCGTCTCACGCGCATGTTGACGTATGCCATGGAAGTTAGTAATATCGAGGGTAGCTACCGGACGACTTGCGAGCACGTCATGCGCGTGTTGAGGAGCAACAAGGAGAGTGTCATGGCTGTGCTTGAAGCTGTAAGTTCCCTTCCTTACCCCATGCTCACACATGTTTGATTTGATCTACTAACCACCAACCCAACAGTTCATCCACGACCCCCTCTTAACCTGGCGCCTCAACCACCGCGACACCTCCCCCGAACCAAACTACCCCTCCGAACGCCGCCAATCCATCATGGTCGCCGACCCCGCAAACCCCAACCCCAACGACCCCCACCAAATGCCCAGCATCGTCGGTCGCCCCCGCCACCGCTCCTCCATTGCTCCCCCGCAAAACAACGACGTCGATGCAAAGGAAGTGCAGAATGCACGTGCCTTGCAGGTTCTCAGTCGTGTTAAGGAGAAGTTGACCGGTAAGGACTTCGGTAAAGGTGAGGAGTTGAGGACCGAGATGCAGGTTGATCGGTTGATTAAGGAGGCGACGAATTTGGAGAATCTTTGTCAGCATTATATTGGGTGGTGTAGTTTCTGGTAGGCTCTTCACGAAAGAGATTGGAACGGGTGTCTCATTGGGTGTTCATTGGTAGCATTAGCGTTGGCATGGGCATGGTCTGATATGGTATGGGACTTTGCGTGGAGTTATGGCTCTTGGCTTTCTTCGTGGACGAGTTTCGTGTAACATTACGGGAACTTTCTCTTTCCTCTGACCAAGCGGCATTGCAGTGGTGCTTTTGGTGTTGAGGGATATGGAATGTGTGGGGTTAATGATGAATTGCTGCTTTCATGATGATTTTCATTTGTTGTCTGTGATTGTGTGGATTTCTTGCGGTGATGGTGGACACATGTCAAGTAAAGGCAAGCGGATAGAATGCTACCTTTGGTATCTTGCCCTGCCGTGCTTACCGTCCAAGATGCAGTACACGCCACAGGGTCTGACTAGTTAGCCCGTCAGTAACGCTGATGTCTGCATGAACTGCTGACAATGCATAAAGGGTCTTGCATGACGTCGTTCTGCGTGGAGACACGCATGGAAGGATCCGAAAAGACTGGGATCTGGTACTGTCGAAAGTCGCTAAGACGCTCGCTGCCTGCGATGCAAACGTGATTTGTGGATATGAAGAAGCTGATGTAACATGTACCGGGAAAAGTATAGAACGAGTGAGATCTAGATCATCTACATGAGTACCATTTGTAGAACGGGTTCGTTCTCTTTCCTGCCGTGCTTGCCAGTACCCAGGCGGGACAGCGGCACAAGATGCACTATGTTACCAGCTGTCCGGATTCAGTGGTCTAGACTAAACTCTGGAGTTGATATGTTATATGCCGATTCTTGTCCGTGAAGTATATAACGCAGATTTCTCGGCATTGTAAAGACGGTACCCTCTTTGACGGGTAAAAGTGGAGTAGGTTACCGTGCTTAGCTTCCTGTTGTGTCACCACGTTCCTTGCTGGTAATGTGTATATTTTTTTTGGTATATCTTCGTTTTGGAGTCAAGTTGCTGCAGCGAGTTCAACATTGCATCTCGACTGCAAGCTTTTGATAGAATGATAACCCGTTTACAAGTTTGAATCGAAGGTCCAGAATATGTACATTCGGATACATGTCTCCGTACGTCACGCGTACGGATCGGAACTAAGGACAGACTTGTAGGCTAACGGTCTCCGCAATGTAGTCGCAATCGAAGATGCCGTTCTTGCCAGCTCCAAGGAGCGCACGTGACGTGGTAGACGAATCGTAAGGGGATCTTCCGCCGTAATAACCGTGAGATCTACATGAGAATGTGTAGAAAAACGGGTTCAAAAGCAACGGACGTGCTACAAGTTGTACGGTCCAGCGCGTCATTGACCTCGAAATGCTTGCTAGTGAGTCTGCTTGTCGCATTCCGGAGTAATGCCCGGCACAACACCAACGACTGTCAGAGCTGAATGTGTAGAAGTGCTTATGTTGGGCCACTTGATGGTTTGAAATTTGGTGTTGGGCAGTAGTTCTCGGCCGGGTCGGCCCCTGGCCAGCCGAAACGTCAGAACGTCCGAGAACCCACTGGCACGTCGGATCCTTATCATGGAGACAAACTATTCCCGCCAGTGACGCGGAAGGAACGGGTGTAGAACACAGCCACACACAATGATGGTGACGGCAACCTGCAGATGGACAGTTCTGAAACGCTTGGGTTTGCTCTTGGGTTATGTTCCGCATTGCCGCTAACAACGCGTCTTCCAAGGGCACCGGCTACATAGCCGAGATGGTGTGGCCGCTATGGCCATGTCGACGCAACTTTGCTGGCCTCTGGTTTGTCGCGACTGGAAGTGCGGCAGATCGACGGGGTGGGGGGCTGGTCAAAAACTGTTGTAGCGGTGCTCTTATGGGAGGCGCGTGCAGGTACATAGGGTTTCTTATCGCCGGACTTTTTTGTTTCAGAATCCAGAAGTTCGTCTTGGGGGTTTTTTGTGCAGTCTTTTTCTTGTGTTTGGCGTCGAGTCGAAGATCTCGACACGTGCAATAGCGAAAAAGGGGTGTGACATCATTCGGTCATTGCTGAACCACAATTTCCGACTCCAGCTGCCAATTCGCTCGCCCCGCATGTACCGCTGCGGCTCGACCTTGGCATCATGAACCGCAACACGCAGAACCTCGCGATAGGCCGCTTGCCTACTAACGACAGCTTCCCGCCTTTTTCCAGCGTCGTCCACAGACCGGCGTCCAGTTCTTCCACCGCCTCAGTGTCGAGCGCAGAGGAGAGACTGCAATGGCGCTCGCACCCGAATGTCGCGACGCCGCATCCGGATCCGACGAACCAGAATCCCTTCGATGATCCCAGCCTCACATTGGCAACGCCCCTGAGTCGCGATGAGCCCGAAGGCCTTTCCAACGACGTGCAAAAGCAGATCCAGCGCGAAGAGGAAGAGATAGAGTACCATGGCGACGACAACGAGAGGGTCGACACGAATTCTACGGAGAAGACTGACGATTCCATACGCGAGAACCCGACGGCATTGGCTGCTGTTACAAGTAGGAGTACGAAGCGCAGCGCTCACAATTCGGACGTGCCGGAGAAGAGGACGAAGCTGAGCTTCAAAGAGCGGATACGGCATTTCACCTGGACTTGGTTCTGTCTTACAATGGCTACCGGAGGTATCGCCAACGTCCTGTACACTGTCCCGTTTCGCTTCCACGGCATCTACGCGCTTGGGTGTATCTTCTTCATCCTCAATATCGTCCTGTTCTTGTTCAATGTCGCTATGATCTCGTGCCGGTTCTACTTCTACCCGCGAACATTCAAGGCTTCCTTTCTACATCCCACTGAGTCGCTGTTCATCCCTGCCGCCATTGTCAGCTTTGGCATCATCCTGATCAACATCAGTCAGTTTGGAGTCGACATGGCTGGAGTAGGAGAATGGCTGGAGCAATGCATGATTGTGTTGTTTTGGATGGACTGTGGTCTTGCTGTTTGCTTCTCCATTGGCATCTACCTGCTCATGTTTGTTCCTCTCTTACATCGTATGCTGATAAGTAAGCTAACAACCGCAGGTGGTCCACCACAACTTTCACCATTTCTCAGATGACGCCCATTTGGATCTTCCCGGCATACCCTTTGCTCATCATCGGTCCTCACGCTGGTAACCTCGCGCCCAAGGTTGAAGATCCTACCATCTCTCTTACCATCATCCTGACTGGGTATGTCATCCAAGGCATAGGCTTCCTGGTGTCGCTCATGATCTACGCTGCCTTCATCTACCGCCTCATGACGCAGAAACTTCCCAAGGAATCTCTTCGCCCGGGTATGTTCATCTCCGTCGGTCCCTCTGGCTTCACCATTGCCGGAGTCATCATGATGGGTCAAGAGCTCCCAAAGACCGTACCCAGCGATTTCATGGGCGAAGGGAACGGCGAGCTCGCAGGCAAAGTCGGCATGATTTGCGCCAACTACATGGGACTATGGCTCTGGGGTCTCGCACTCTGGTTCTTCTTCGTCAGCGTCGGTGCGCACTGGTCTTGTGCCCGGAGGGGTAAGATGGACTTCGCAATGACATGGTACTCTTTCATCTTCCCCAACACGGCCCTCACAACATCCACCTTCGCCATCGCCCGCGCCCTCAACGACAACAGAGCCATCGCTCTCATCGGCTGCGCAATGACCATCGCCCTCGTCATGATGTGGTTCTTCGTCATCTTCATGAACGTGCGCGCTGTCGTCATTCACCAGATTCTGTGGCCGGAGAAGCAAGAGGATAGGACTGAAGGTGGATGGAAACAGCAAAGTGCGGAGGAACAGCAGAGGAGACAAAGAGAGAGGGAACTGGCTGATGGCGGGGAGAGTATGAGGGGCAGGGCGTGGAGTCGCGCGAGGACGCTGACGAGACCTCGTGAGAGTGATCCTGCGAATACGCCTATGCCGACGCTGGAGAGGTCGCAGACTGATATTGGGGCGAGGAAGAGGGGGTGGAGCTTTAGGAGATAAAAGACAGGATGGTGGTGTATGTGGTGAGTATGAAAAGTCTGAGGAGTTTGTTATCTGCATAGAATTTGTCGTCGATACCCCTTAGAGCGATGTTTTGGTCGAGCGTTAGTATTGGTTTTCGGTAGATATGTATGTTAATTAGATGTTCTCTTCGGAAACCCGCATGACATCAGCCGCCCCCAATGTACTACTTGCTGGCAAGTAATTTCCACTCGCAATTTCCCAGTAGAAGTTTTAAGACTAGAAGATAACCTTGAAGTGCTACTTGCATATAGTAAGTTTACATGTCATTTGTCGCCATATTGCATGACCTGTGAGCCGCAGGTCAGGCGTGTTTGTGCTAGAATGGACCAGGTTAGAGTCTTGGCACTTCAGAACACAAGCACGCGAGTTCGTCGCGTCTTCGCCTTGCGCGCGGCAACCCCTACACGCTCTGCTCGCTCGTCCCATCGCCGAAAAGATGAGACTCATTCTCCATCACTTCTACTGCTAATTTTCTTCTTCCCGACACGCTGCACAATATGTCCTGTACTCACCTCGAAGCACGTCAGGCTGCAGGTGGCGAAGCAGACTGGTCCTCCATGCGTCGACCAATCACTTGTGCATGGTTGCACTGATGAGATGACCTGGCGCCCGGGGCAGACTCAGCCTTCTCCCCCAATTCTTTTGTTGCGGCACACCTTCGTTCGCCATCTTTGGATCAGACTCAATCTTCATCTGGGCGGTCTGCACTATCCCGCCAGTCTTCCTGCCTACCGTTACTTACATACCCTTCTTCTCTGTTAAGATGGCTGCCGTGTCGGAAATGGGAAAGTCGTGTGATGACGCGAGGGCGCCCACCGGCAAACAGCTACTTGGCCGGATCGCTCATCAGCACGCATCAGAGGCCTACGACAAACAAGTACTCTCAAAGATTGATCGCCCCCAGAACTTCGCGTACCCTCTGGACGCTGATCAAACGCGATCAAACTCACCTACCCCAACCTCGTATGTCGCAGATGAAGCAAATCAGGCAGACCCTGGCTCCCCTCTACCAGACTTGCCTCTCGCTTCTGATACACGCGGAATTGCCACGTCTCCTAATTCACAGACTGGCGATAGTCTCGAACCTCATCAAGACAACGATCGAGGGAAAGATCAACTACAATATCAGCACGTACGGATGCTCGGCCATGGCGGCAGCGCCAGTGTTGAACTGGTAGTGGATGTTAGCACGAACTCTTTCTTTGCACGAAAGATCATCAGAAACGTCTATTCTCGTAATATCGAAGAGGCGAAACGAAAGCTTCTCAACGAAATCCGGATTATGCGACGGTTAGAATCCCACCATCACATTGTCGGGGTACACTCCACTCGTATCGAGGGCAGAGAGCTTACCATGATCCTTGACCCGGCTGCGGATGGCGGCGATCTAGCAGATTATTTGCAGAACTATCGCGACCAAGGCTTCCACTTGCTTGGCGATGACATCAGCAAGAAAAACAAACGCCAAAATCGCGTTCTGCGTAGAGCATTCGGCTGTTTAGCCTCCGCTCTGGATTTCATTCACCACCAGACTGTCAGACACAAGGACATCAAGCCGCAAAACATATTGATCCATAAGGGGAAAGTTATGTATACAGACTTTGGCCTCTCGTACGATTTCGGGGATATCGGCCGAAGCACGACCACTGGCAACCCACAAGGTATCACTAGGAGATACTGCGCACCGGAAGTGGCCGAGTGGGGTAGAAGAAATACCAAATCGGACGTATTTTCTCTTGGGTGTGTATTCGTGGAGATCTTCCTGGCGCTGGTGAACGATGCTCACTATGACAAAATATACGAGCGGACTTTTCACGAGGTTGTACAATTTTACGAAGATGATGGTGTACCGCTGCCACCATGGACCATCTTTGAAAGCCAAGACGGACGGCGACTCAGGAATATCATTCGGACGATGATACGGAGCGACCCACCATCTAGACCCTCGGCGGACGAGGTTGCCAACGCGATTTTCGGAACCTTTTCCTCTAGTGACCATTATTGTTCAAGATGTGACGTCGCGTTCAGGGCGGAACAGACAGAAAGGGAAGGAGCTACGTCGGACATCATCGCTGGGTATTCTTGAGAGAAAGAACGCATGCCCTGAGCGGCTCATATCGTGTCAAAATTATCAAAAGAATACAGAAGTCGACAACGTTGAGTAGTCAAGGTTAGGTCCACCTTGACTACAACATCGGCATACCCTCCATACCCGGCAGCGCCGTCAACCAGCCATCGCGCTCCTCCTTTACACGGTTGGGTACAAGACATTTGTTTCCATCAGCAGGCTGCTGCGTCTTCAAGCTACCGCAGTTGGCACCCATGCAGCCCTTGGCATCATCCATAGCCTTCTGCAGCGAGTCGTCCTTCCAGCCGAAGACGTAGTCTCCATGCTGTCCATACCCAGTGTTGTCGCCAGTGGAAAGGACGAAGGGTTGCGAGCCATCGGCGGGCCACTCCGCTTTGTTGTTGAACTTGCTGGTATCCCAGACGATCTATCACTCTGTTAGCCTGGCCGTGAGGACTGGACTGGGGATATATTGGGACTTACCTCGAGCATGACCTGTGGGATCTTGACGGGGTGAGTCGATGGGCAATTGCCACCAGTACCAGTACCAGAGAATAGAGCCGGGCCGTTGGAGGGGTACGCGACGTGCGATTTGTGGTCGGGCGAGTCTAGGTTCTTTCCGTCCCAGCATCTGTCAACGGGTCAGTGGCGCACGATGTTGTTCGTGATGGGCCACTCACGTTGGGTAGAGAACGTTGCTACGGATACCACCCGGGCAGGGTGTCGTAGGGAAGCCTTCGGTATCAAGTCTTAGAGCGTCAGCATGGTCATGAGTACAACGAGACGTGCATGCTCACTTGGCATCCTGGCAAGGCGCGGCATTGTCGCCACCGAAGTTGGGCGCGTTGTAGCATCGGAAGCAAGTCTGAGTCTTCATACCCTTTGAGACGCGGTTGGTGGCATCGCCAGTGAGCATGCGGAAGCCCTGTATGCTATATTAGAGACTCGATTTGCATGGTCAGGTACATGGCTTACGGGCTTGAAGGCGGTGACTTGGCCTTTGCCGCCGGAGACGTAGTAGACGACAAAGCCTCCAGTGGTCTTTCCGGTGTACTTGTCGTTGAAGAGATCCCTGTTAGGGATTTGCGGTACGCGCTTGTATGTTCCATTGCGGGCCTTGAAGTAGACATTCGCGGTCCAGTAGTTGGAAAGCTGTCACCGAACCGTCAGCCTCGATCGTTTCGTATTCATCAGCTTGACTTACATCCTCCGAGTACCCGCAAGTAGTGCATGTCGCAAGCTTGGCGATGTCCGTCGATTGCATCGTGACGTTGAACGCATTGCCCCCAACTACTTGATGCATATGCGGCGACGGCGCTTGACCTGGGTTGACAAGAGGATCAATGCGGTCGATAACATTTTGAGCGCACCCAAAACGCAACATCGTGAAGCCCTGGGAGCCACCGAACTGAGGCGCAGCCTGCGCGACGGCAGCGAGGAGGAGAGTAGGGAACAGCATGATGATTCGCAATGTCTCTTCACAGAAGGATGCGTAGATGATGAAGAAGTACAGAACGATGCAGAGAAGACGCACTGGAAGATAATGTACTTGAAAGATCGTTCTATGGAAACTTCATACCTACCAAATGCGACCCATACGCAAAGATTCGCCAACCATATCAACTTCCGCATTCGCCATACAACTGCCGACCCCATCCGTACCAGAAAGCACATATTAAAGTCACCACAACTTCACCTAATGCGTACGACCTCGTGGCATCGAAGCAATGTCGGCAGTTGCGGAACTAATATGCTGATCCCGCATTCGGCTAAAGGCTTGAGATTACTTCACCAACCTGACCACTTTCTTTGGACGACATGTGGTACCGGAGCATGGGGATCGACATCTCCTCGTGGGGATGTAGTCAAGAACATGGAGATAGAAGTGGCGTTATCGGAAAGATCGGAGTCATGGCATGAGAGTTGAATTGATTCTCGTGTCCTATTCTACCACACTACTATGTGTTGGCATCCTAGCCCCGCAAGTCCAGGGTTGGGAACAACTAAGCAGGCGCAGGGATAGAACCGGCAACAGCCTTGATGCCCGCGTTCCAGATGTCACCCATGCGCGCGTATCCAGCGACATTCCTATAAGATCAGTCAGCTGAGCGGTCTCCAGATGAATGCGTCAATACTTACGGGTGCAGGTTATCGCTCAACTCGCTGCTCGTGCTGAGGACGTTCATATCGACAATGGAAACCTTCGATCCCTTGCTGACCCTGGCGGCGACGATAGCAGGCAACGCGTTGTTGAAAGTCTTGATGTTGGCGTTAAGACCCGATTGCTTCGATGGGATGATCTTGGCCACAATGACAACAGCATTGGGAACTGCCTTCAAAACGTCGTCGAGCAAAAGTCCAAGTCGTCTTGGCGCATCGGCATCAGGCTCCGAAGAAGGGTTTCCTCTGTTCAAGTCGTTGGTACCGGCGTGGAGCAGGACGACGTTAGGCTTCAATGCAAGACCACCCGCAGCAACGCCGCGGATTTGGGAGATGGTGTAGCCAGGGAAACCTTGGTTGTCCTTGTCCGCCATGGTTCCGGACTGTTGTGTGCCGACGAAGTCAACGGTGTAGCCACCAGACTTGAGGTCGGCCAGCAGCCGCTCACGGTAGCCATTTGAACCGCCGCCGTTGATGTAACCCCAGGTAATGGAGTCGCCTAGCGGCAGGATGCGAAGGTTTTTCGACTGGCGTGCGACGAGTGCATCGGTGGGAAGACCGCTGACGAAGGATAGGACTGCGCGTTATTGTTAGTCACGTGTGCATGTGTCCGATACATGAAAGAGCCCTACAGAATGAGAGGATGGCTAATGGCAAAGCCATTCGCGTCATCATGTTTGACAGCATCGTGATCAGATATCAAGGTCTTGTCAATAACGCGCAAGCGACACGTTCAGAGGCGAGACGCCCTTTTGATGTGAAATGCCCAGCTTCACTGTACCCCAGATTTTGTCCATGCGTGCTTGTGCACCCTCAAAATGGCACACATGGCGTCAGTTTCTCCGTCGATTTGATGAAGCCGAGAGGCTAGCGCGTGCCGATTCTGATTAACCTGCGACAGAGCTCGTGGACGCGAATTCTCCGCAGGCAGAACTACGGCTAAGATGGCGGCGGAGTGGAGAGAGGTTTGTGCGCCCTGTCGTCATCCGACGACGCGACTTCCAACGCGCGCGACATAATCACGTCTGCGGCTAGAGTCGATATTGCGACGCGCCATGCAGAGCCTCGCGACAGGTAGGAAAACACCACACATCGCCGTTGCCGCGCTCGGTGTTCTGGAACTGCTTTTAGCCTCGGTTCCTCACCTTGATGTTTCGATGTTTCGATGTGGAGAGCAATTTGGCCTTGACAGCTGTCCCTAAATCTCCCCGCATCCTAGCTCGATTGGGTATAGTTCAGACGATAATAAGATGCCCGCAACACCAACAGCCCCTCAGCCTCATAATCTTTCGCATCGAGTGCGTGTTGCACAAGATACCCTGAATAGGTATGCGAAACATCTTGATGAACAGCCTTTTCAGCACAGCTGAATGGAACAACTGCTAGGTTTTCTAGTCGTGTGTTCAACTGAAGCCTACCTGTTGGTCTCTCAATTGAGCTTGGCAGTGTCGAGATAGCTTCTGCCATCGCCGAAGTCACGAATCAGTCCATCTGAACGCCGTGGTATAGTCATGGACTGTCCATCCTATCAATACGAGAGCCTGACTGCGTCCGATCATATCCGTCTCATCAACATTCTTCCTGCAAACCGGGGATCGGCAATCAAACTCAATATTGAGCATGCCGACATCAACTCGCATCCCGAGTACGAGTGCCTGTCGTATGCCTGGGGAGAAGATGACCATAAGCTGTCCGTTACGATCGACGATTCTTCGCTACTGGTCACTGCAACCCTTTATGTCGCGCTCGAACATCTTCGACATGCGTCACAAGAGCGAAAGATTTGGATAGATGCTGTTTGTATCAACCAGAAAGACATTGCTGAGCGCAACAGTCAAGTAGCTATCATGAGAAAGATTTACAAGAATGCGACGCGCGTGATTGTATGGATCGGACCAGCCACCGAGTCGAGTGAACAGGCCATGGAGTTTTTGGAGATGCTAGCTACGGCTAGGAAACATCGCAAATGGTATACGATCGACTGGTCTAAACATGGTCAAAAGGTAACTGAAACAGCTAATAGCCCAACCTATTGGGATAAACTAAAAAGTCGCCTCATACAAGTAAATGCATCGCTGACGCGGCGATTTCATCAGAATAAAGAGCCAAAACCAGACCCGCCAAAGCCAACACCAAAACCAAAACCAGATCCAGACCCACGCTTGCAACAACTGCGTGAGCGCCGAAGGGAACAATTCAATGGGTACATAGAGGCAGTGAAAACCGCTGAAGCTACAAAGCACGATTTCGTCGTGACAGGCTATCCCATACTGTATGATATGGACGGTAATCCCTACGACAAGTATTTCAAGAGTGAATGGGAGCCCTATTGGGAGGCTCTCGATGAGCTACTCACTCGCCCATGGTGGGAGCGGACCTGGATCGTACAGGAGATATGGTGTGCTTCGGGTGCAGTGTTACAATGTGGCACTTCCATAATTGAATAGAAAACCTTTCAAATAGCCATAGATTACTCTGAGGCCTAGGATAATATTAGATAATAATAATAATATTAGTTTAACGCTAATATTATAACCTTCTAAGAGGCATTCTAGCAGGTACTACTAAGAAGTTATAGTAGTAATATACTACTTTATAGGCTTATTCTAGAGTTTATATATATATTAAAAAGAAGAGAAAGGCCTCTAAGTACCTTTTATACCTATTATATTTAGTAGTAATACTATTTTTTAGTAGTATTAAAGTAGCTTACTACTATATTAGATATAAATAAATAAAAAATAGTAAATATAAAATAATAAGAAAATAGTAAATAAAAGTAAGTAGTAGTAGCTTTTAGGCTACTAGTACTCTACTAAAAAATACTAAGAAATTTAGTAAGTCTTAGTAAAATTTAAGTAAATTTATAGTATAATTATACTACTATAGTAGTTTATTACTTTAATAAAGAATATAAATTTATTAGACTAGCCTATTAATTTTTTAAGGTACTTAAGCCTTTTATTTTATATACTAGAGAAAGTATTAGAGTAGAGAAGCTAAAGTTAAAATTTTACTTAAGTTCTTCTATAAAAGATAATATATTTAGAGGTCTTAGCTCTACTATAGATATATTCTAAAGTTATATCTTTATAGTTAAATCTTTAGTAATATAAAGAATTAAACCTGCAACCTCTACCTAATCGGGCCTAGCGCTAATTAAGCAAGAAATATTAAAGTTCGATTCTACGCCTAAATAGACCTGTACGCAGAATCTTACTTATTACTAAACTTAACTCTTACACTATTCTGCGTTACTCTATACCTAGGTATAGACACCTACTACTCTTAGTTAATCGCGACACTAGAGTAAGTCGCTTAACGTTGCGCAATATTAGAAACTATTATGTAACTACACAAACTACTACGCCTATAGTCTTGCTAACGCTATTTAAATTAAGCAGCTACTCTACGCTTAAAAGACAATTACGCTAATTATAACGCTACTATTAGCGCCTGTAGAATACACAAGTAGAGAACACTTAAAGCAGAGTAACTAATATATACTATTAGAAGCTCTTTGTTAGAGTACTTAGTAGCTAAAGAAGGCAAGTGTTTACGTAGAACCTTGCGCTTTATAGCTAAAAGTATTACAACGTAAAAGAAAAAGAATTAGCTTGCTTTATTTAGAGCAAGTAGTTAAAGGCGAATCTGTATATTATGCGTTAAGTACTAAAACGTGCAATACCTACAAGCAAACAATAACGTAATAGTTAAGAAGTCTATTACATTATTTATACTAAACGCACTCTTTCTATTATTACTACTTAACATATCTAGATAACTATCTTCTAGACTCTTAGAATTCTTTCTATAGCCTGTAAACAAGAACGCTGCTGCATTCTAGAACACCTAAAACACTATAGTCTAGAAAACGCCCGCGCTACGCAAAATCTAGCAATCTAACTACTACTACAGCAGCTTCTTAGATCTACACTCTCTACTATTCTATGTAGAAGAGGCAACTAGCTCTACGCTAGAAGAGCCTACAACTTATAACTATAACTACGTTAACCTAGACATTAAAGAAGATTGCATTAAAGTTATTAGTTCTAATAAGAATATAGACAGTATCTGTGTGTTTTTAGAATTAGAATAGTAGCTAGAACTTAGCATTCTCTACAACAGCAACAGCTTTACTATTACAATAGACTAAGACCTTAAGAAAGGCACTAACACTATTAATAAGAATCTTGTCTCTAGTATTACTATCTCTAACAACTTCTACTACAGCAGTATAGTTACCTAATATCTATAGTAGTTCTACGCTGCTACTATTTGTCTTATAACTACTATTAGACTTCTTACTAAAGAATATAACGCGCTTTTAAAGCAAGTTAAGCTTCTGCCTAACACTATTCTCTGTGTATAGTATAATAAGAAGCTTAACTGCGTACAAAACCTTAAGAAGAAGCTTAAGCTTATAGAATAATAATTAGTAGATAATAGTAGCGCTAACCTTACTAAACTTACTAGAGAGCGCAACAAGCTTTACCTTAAGAGTAAGAAAGATACCTACACTATCTATAAATATAATTAGGCTATACTTACTCTTAAAGAGCGCAATCTTAATAATAAGAACAGAATAGAGGACCTTTGCAATAAAATTACTAAGCTTAAAGGCAATATTGCTTATAAGAAGAGCAAAGCTAACTACTACTAGCAATAGCTTAAGAAGCAGCGATAGCTTACTACTACTTAGCGCGATCTTATTATAGAAGAGAAGAGAAAGGCTATATAGTACTATATTAATTATTAGAACAAAGACGCTAACTATACCTTACTTAAAAAGAAACGTAACACTCTTTACAAAGACTAGAAACGCTTATAGCAAGAGTATAATGCTGTTATAGTTAAGCTCTAGGTATATAAACTAAGCTACTACCTATACACTATTCTCTACTATAAGCGCACTAATTAGGCTAGTCGCGAAAAGCACTACTTTAAACTAGTAGACTATAACACCTAAGAACGTTGCGCTACTTCTACTATTAAACGCGTCTACTACAAAGACGCTAATAATAACTACTAAGACTACTTACTAACTCCCTGCTAAGACTAATCTCTAACTCTACGTTGTAATAACCTAGAGCGCTAACGTAACCCTCTATAGTAACCTTAACAAGATAATAAGCGCAGTGCCTATAGTAGTATACTAGCACCTAGCATATATATATAAGCAGTCTCTTTAGTAGAAGGCTCTAATAGAGGTGTTACCTTCTACCTTTCTAATATTACTATCTTTGTTAGCAAGAATAATAATAAGAAAAACTATAAGAAGTAGCGCTGCTCTACTATTAACAAGTACAAGACCTATACTAATAACTACGCTACTATAGTATACCTAGAGTCTTATATCTTAGAAAACGTATAGAATCTTATACGTTATAATATTAAGAGCGCTAAGAACTATCTTAATCTTCTTAAAGCTCTAGACTACTACTTCGCAGCTAAGTTCTATAAGAAGAAAATAAAAGCTAAAAGCTCTCTCTAAGACAGCTTATTAATATAGAAGAGTAGAGAGACCTTTACCTTATAGAAGCAACGCTTTATAAAGGTACACGCTATTCTTAAGAAGTTAGATTACAAGATAATCTTCTACGCCTGTTAGTTTTTCTAACCTAGTTTAGCGACTACTATAAGCGCTAGCTTAGTCTATAGTAAGACACTAGTCGCATTTCTTAACTAAGCTTAAGACTAAGATCTAGACAACAAGAAGATTAATTAACGCACCTCTCTAGTTGCCTTATTCTTATCTAAGCGCGCTATTAAGAAGAATACCTATAAGACCTATTATTAATTACTAGGTAACTACTTACCTAAACGTAAGCGTAGCTTAGCCTAAACAGCTAAGCAGTCTACAGGCTTTAGTTGTACTAACGCATAACGCAACATTCTCTACAAGAATAAGGTATACTTTAAGTATAGTAATAAGGCTTACTATAGTAGTAACTATACAAAGATATAAGCTATACTCTTTAATTAAATTAAGAGACTAACGCTAAACGCTATAGATACTAACTTTACTAATAATAAAGACTACAGAGCTTAAAGTAATGTAGAGAACAATAACAATAACTATAACGCCTACGTTAAGAATAAGAAGAACGTTAACAAAGAAGGCTACGTTATTAACTCTAGCAACTCTAAGCAGCGTTTTTAGACGCTTCTAGACAAAATTACAAATAGAAGCTAAAATAGAGCAAATCTCTAAAACAGATATAATAAACTATAGAGTATTATAATTATCTATAAGTAGCTGCTATAAAGATATTAGAGGCTAATACCTCCCTCTAACAACGCGTCTACATCTCTACTACTATTATCTCTAACTTATTAGAGATCTGTAAGAACCTCTATTCTACTAAGTAACTAGACTTTAAGTGTTACTTAGAGACAAGCTAAGAGTAGAAGTTAACTATTAGTCTTATTAATACTAGCGCTAGCGCTTGCTTTGTTAACTAACGCTAGGTTAAAGACAACCTTATTAAGACTATACAGACTTTCTCTATTTAATTATTACTAGCAAATAGTTTAGTTATAGAGTTACTTTCTAAAGCTGTTAAATTACCTATTAAGTATAGCACTTATTAGAGCTCTATTACTTACTATATTACGAATATTAGTAAGTACAACGTTATTCTAGGTATAAACTAGATAGATACTTATAACATCTCTCTTAGATTTAGCGACAAACAGTCTATAACGTTTAACACTACACACTATTACTTAAACTATCTTAAGTATAGTATTACTAAGACTATTTATAACAAGAGACCCCTAGATAGTAAAATAAGAAAACCTAATACTAAAGTTTCTATTATAATTATTAGCGCTAAAGCAGCTTATCTTAACACTAAAAGGCACTCTAATAAGATTATCTAGATTAAACTCTGTTACTAGAAACGTCTTAAGAAACCTTCTAATAAAGATACTTTTAAATTCTTTTATAATAATATTACTTATTACTTAGCTATGTTATAAGAGAACTTTAATAAGTACATAGAGAAGTATAATAAGCCTAATCTTACTAATAAAGAGCTTAAGAAGCTTATTCTAGACTAGCTTTATTCTAAGATAAAGAACATCTTTAGCGTAAGGCTTACTAATAACCTTTCTCTCTAACAACCTAGAGTAGACTATACTATTAACGTTAAAGAAAATAAGCCTCTACACCTCTATATTTATAGGCTTATACAATAAGAAATAGAAGTAGTAAAGGCCTATATTAACAAGATAATAGAAAAGAGCTTTATACGCTCTAGCGTGTTACTATATACCTTCTCTATTCTTATTATTAAAAAGCTAGAGAGTAGATTATAGATATACGTTAATTATTGCAGACTTAATAGTGTTATAAAGAAAAATTGCAACGCTTCTTCTTCTATTAAAAAGACACTCGCTAGAATGTGTAAGGTACGCATTATAAGCATTATTAATATTATTACTACTTTTAACTTAGTCTATATTAAGAATAGTAATAAAGAGAAGATAGCTTTCTAGACTTACTATAGACTCTATAAGTACCTTATTATACCTTTTAGTTTATGCAACGCTCTAAGTACCTTTTAGACATTTATTAATAAGACGCTAAAAGAGTACTTAGACAACTTCTATAGTGCGTATCTTAACAATATTCTAATTTATAGCAAAGATAAGAGTCTATATAAAGAGCATGTTCTAAAAGTACTTAAGAAGCTGTAAGCTGCTAGTATATATCTAAATGCTAAGAAGTATTACTTTAAAGTTAAGAAGGTAAAGTACCTTAAACTTATTCTTATAACTAAAGGCCTTAAAATAGACCTAAAGAAGGTATCTACTATTTTAGGCTAGTCTCTGCCTAGAACAGTAAAAAACGTTTAATTCTTCTTAGAGTTTACTAACTTCTATCGCTAATTTATTAAAGGCTTTTTATACCTATTAAAGGCACTTATAGCTTTTATAATAAAGAACGTTAATTCTAGAAAGTTCTTTCTACTAGCAGAAGACTTAAACGTATATAAGGTATTCTATACTATTAAGAACGCTTTCTTCTAAGCTAGCGTACTTACTTATTTTAATCTAGAGCTTAAGTTATAGCTAGAAACTAATACATCTAACTTTATTACTACAGCTATCTTGTTACAAATAAGTTCTAATAGTATCTTGTAACCTATAGCCTTTCTATTACAAAAGATAACACCTACTAAGTGTAATTATAAGATCTATAACAAGAAACTTCTTGCGATTGTCTAAGCCTTTAAGAAATAGTAATTTAAACTTACAGGCATAAAAGACTCTATTAAAGTCTTATCTAATTATTAAGCTCTACAAACTTTTATAGAAAGCAAACGTCTAAATTAACGTTAAGCTTACTAGGCTAAATTTCTTACTAAGTTTAATTTCTAAATTAAGTATTAGCCTAGAAGACAAGGCACTAAGCCTAACGCGCTTACCTAAAGACTAGATAACTTACTAAAGAACTACAAAGATAAGTGCTGTAAGTACTAAGTATAGATTATTATTAAACCTAATTAGGTTAACTCTAAACTCTAGGTAGCCTTTCTTAGTTGCAAGAAGAACAGCAGAAGCAACTACGCTATCTACCTAGCTTACTATTTCTCTAGCTACATTATTAACAACTCTATTTATATCGTATAGATAATATATTAACTTAGTAAAGAAGATAATATTAGCAACTTCTACGCTAAGACATTAATTATAATAGCCTTACTTGCCGCTAACACTATAGATAATAAGCTCTCTAACAATACTAATAACAAGGCTTAGTCTACCTAAGAGAACTTATAGCTAGCTATAAAACAAGCCTACGCTAAAGAAGAGAACAGTGTCTTAAAGAAACTCTTAAAAGCTAAGGTTAATAGCCTTTACTACATTCTCTATAATCTTATTTATAGTAGCTATTATATACGCCTAGAACTAGAAGATTATAAAGTTATTAATAGCCTCTTATATATTAATAAGCGCGTCTATATTCTAAAGACTAACAATATTAGAACGCGCGTTATTAAATAGTCTTACTACGCGTTCTATAGAGGCTACAGTAGTAAATATAAATTCTACTTCTAGCTTACTTAATAGTACTACTAGCTAAAGATAACATCTAATATCTCTTAATACTTACGTAACTATCTTATATATAAGCGCACTAAGAGCTATAGAGACAGCAAGCACAGTCTACTTTACCTATTACCTATCTCTAACTAATATTAGTCTTGCATATTAATAGACTTTATTACCTACCTTTCTACCTACTACTATAATAGCTAAGTCTTTACAAATATACTAGTAGTAGTAGATAGGCTTACTAAGAAGAAGAAGTTTATTTCTATAGCCTCGCTTATAGTTAATGCGCTTATACAAGCCTTTATTAAGTATATATAGTATAAGAAGAGTTACTCTAAGAAGATTGTGTCTAACTATAGTAGCTAATTTACTTTACACTTTTAGAAGCGCCTTTACTAGCGCTTAGAGACATACCTAAAGTATTTATCTACCTTCTATCTATAGATAGATAGTTAGACTAAAAACGCAAACATCTACCTTAAGTAATATCTTTACGCGTACGTTAATTACAAACAAGACAACTAGGCGTTATAT
The DNA here is from genome assembly GCF_023757995.1 of Alternaria metachromatica. Lineage (NCBI taxonomy): Eukaryota > Fungi > Ascomycota > Dothideomycetes > Pleosporales > Pleosporaceae > Alternaria > Alternaria metachromatica. Next base: position 336,374 of record NW_026055502.1, read on the forward strand.
CTACCTATTGCAGAGTTTAAAGCTAATATAATAGTAAGCGCGTCTACTAGAGTATTACCTTTCTACGCTACTAAAGAATACCTACTATAATTAGAACTAGAACTTCTGCTCTCTTCTAACAGTCGCGTAACCGCTCTAGTTAGAATAGACAAGGCTAGAGTAGACTAACTTACCTAGCACCTTAACTATCTACGCAAGAAGCTCTACGCTTCTATATAGTAGGTATAAGCTAAGTAAGCTAACTACGCAAACAATAATTATCTCTCTACACTACTATTTAAGGTAGGTAACCTTATTATATTAGATACTTAAAATATTTAAACAACAAGGCCTAACTAATTATTAGACTATAAGAACTATAGCCTATTTAAGATTATGCGCTTAATTAACAATCTCGCATATAAGCTATAACTACTACCTAAGATAGAAAAGGTCTACAACGTCTTTTATTCTTAGTTACTACACTCTATTTCTTTAGACTCTCTTCTAGACTAACAAGTTAACCTAGAAGAGCCTGTAATAGTTTACTCTAATATTAAAGATAATAAGAACTACGTTGTAGAATCTATTAAGAATTATTACATTAATTAACGCCTTAAAGATAGATAGAAGAAGAGACTCTTATAGTATAAGGTTTAATAGGCTAGCTACCTAGAAGAACCTAATAACCTCTTATAGAAACTATATATAAACCTTATTAGTAGCGTAGAGATAATTAAAGAGTATTATTACTACTATTCTAACAAACTACCTGCTTACCTAAAGTTTAGAACGCTAGCTAGGCAATAGAAGCTAGTAATGCTAACACTTAAGTAGTCTTCTATTAGTTGCTACCTTACTAATAGCTTATTGTAAGCACTTACGTAACACCTCTCTATACATATTAACCTATAGAGAGAAGAGTACCTCTATAGTTATATTCTACTACGCACTATAACAGCCTTCTAGATTCTTACTTAAGAGAAGATTACTAAACCTAGAAGAACTACTTATTCTAATAGTATAACTCTTCTATAGAGGCAAACTATGCGTTATAAGAAGACTAGTCTTACCTTTAGAAGGCTATATTCTTGCAAATTATAGAGAGTCTAGCTACAATAAGAAGTGCTTTAGAATGCGCAGCTCTCTGCCCGCTAACTATTAAACCTAGAATATAGTATATTCTACACTGTCTACGTTGTTACTCTACCGCTGCTCTACGTTATTACTACTTAATTGCCGGATTCTCTAACACTACGCTGTTCTACTAATTAATTAACTAACACGCCTATATATAGAGAACACAACAAGAAATATAAAAGAGAACACAGAGACTTAAAAGATAGAGCTATTATTCTATATTAGCCTGCGTAGCTTTCGCGATATAGGCATTATATTTATATTATAATTATACTAACTATAAGTTGTACAGAGCAAAAAAGAAGCAGTTAAGCGTTAGAACTTACTCTTTTTAAAGAGAGAGGTAGTGTAAAGAATTAAACTTGCGATCTCTACCTAATTAGGCCTAGCGCTAATTAAGCAAGAAACATTAAAGTTTAATTCTGCGCCTAAATAGACCTGTACGCAGAATCTTACTTATTACTAAACTTAACTCTTATAAGTAATACTAGGTAAAGTCTTTATATTTAGAGTAAATTATTAAGGCCTTAGCTAGTACGCGCTAAAGTAAAGTTAGTATAGTTAGTAGCTATCTAGTAGCGTAAAATAGTTACTATTATAAGTACTAAGTAAATAGTTTACCTCTTTTAGTATTCTACTAGCTTTAGTAAGCTTATTTTAGTAGACTTTAACTAATTAATCTAATACCTAAATATATAAAGTTATTAGCTTAACTAAATAGTAGATATAGGTTTTTAGCTTTATTATTTACTATTTAGTCTACTAATTTATTTCTAGAAATACTAGTATATCTAGGTACCTACTATACTTATATATTATAAGTATTTATAATACTATATATCTATAAAAAAGCCTATTAAAATAATACTAGTACTTATTCTTAGATACTCTAAATAATAGAGGTACTATTAATATAAAGTATAATCTTTTAGAGGCTAAGTAGAGTAAGATAGACTATATATATAAGACTTTTATAGGCTTTTATTACTTCTATATTAAATACGTAAGAGAGAGAATATAAAAAGCTTTAGCTAGTTATTAATTTAGTCTAGCTTTAGTAAATAGCGTACTTATAAGTTATAGCTCTTTAACTTTTAATTTATTACTTAGAGCTATCTAAGAAAATAGTTACTATTATTAAGCTAAGAGCCTTCTACTATACTATAAAAGTAGCTATAACTTTAGTTTTAGCCTAGCTAAGAGTAGAGTCTTCTTATAAGCCTAGTAAGAAATATTAAATATTAGTTAAGGTTAGTCTAGAGATAGTAGATAGAAGCTAGACTATTTATTAGACTTTAGATTAAAAGTATTAGTAACTTTTAGCGCTTTTACTCTATTAAATAAAGAGTAGCGTAATTCTATTTACTAGTAGGTAGAAACTATCTACACTTAGTAGGTACACTAATTATTAGAGCTTAATCTCTTCTAGAGCTACTACTATAGATAGTATAGTAGCCTCTCTTAGTATAATAGCGTTTAGTATAGTTTACTACGCTAGTAGTATAGCTCTTATAGTAGTTATTATAGTATAGTTTATTATAGCTAAGTACTACTTAATATAAGTACTAACTTTAAGCTTCTAGAAAGCTTTAATAATTTATAGGTTTTTTATTCTCTTTTTATACTAAGCTTTAGCTTTATAGAATAATAATAGTATAATATAAGTTATAACTACTTTATAAAGAGACGTAGTAGATAAGCTATAAGTAGTATTTATAAGACTTTAAAGGTAGTAAGAGATCTTTTAAGTAACTACTACTTATTTAGTAATATAAGTTTTAAAGGTTAGCTTTCTATTAAACTAAACCTCTAGCTAGTAAAAAGTAGCTTAGCTACTATTTACTTTAAAAGAGATAGTATAAATTTCTTAATTATTAAGCTAGATAAAGAGAGAAAGTAGGCTTTATTTTCTTATTAAGTAAATTAGCTTAGTCTTCTTAGAGGCAAACGTAACTTTGTTTACTACTCTTTATTTATTAATAGACTTTAAATTAGAGGCTAGTAATATAGTACTTTTATTTAAAGAATAGGTAGTTCTATAGATATAGATATTATTAGTATATTTAAAGCGTAATTATTAGTTCTAGTTTAAAAGTTTAGCTAGGTAGAAAGTATAAAAAACTAGTAATAGTAGTAATTTTTAGAGTATTCTATAGCGTATAGAGTAGGCTAGAGTAGTAGCGTTACCTAGCTTTACGCAAATAGTTCTATTAGATAAAAACTTTTAAATAAGTTTTCTAAGAATTAAAAGCTAGCTCTACTTTTTAAGTTATTAAAGAAACTAATTCTTAAGTAGTATATTAAATACTTCTTAAATATCTATAGTAGCTATAAACACGTACTTATACTTAGACTAGGCTATCTCTATATTATAGATAAAAGAGGTAACTAGGTCTATAGCTAAGCGCTTAGGTAGCGTACCTTTATACTATAGACTAAGAATATTATATACTATAGTAATATAGGCTATTTATTTTATAATAATTTAGTTAAGACTCTTACTTATATATAATATAAAAGTAATAGGTCTTATTAAGTAGAAAGAGAATTTATTTTTCTTTCTAATCTTTAGAATTATAGCTACTTCTATATTACTCTATATATCTTTATAATAGGCTTTAGTAAAATATTCTTAGTAAATAGCGTATATAAAGTACTTAATATATAACTAGTATACTTTAAGTAGTTAAATAGTAATTTTATTAGGTCTAGAAGAGGTACTAGAGACACTAATTATACTCTTTTTAACCTTTTCTATTAAAATATAAGTATTTTAAAGTAAATACTTATTAATTAACTTATCTATAAGAGGTAAAGGCTTAGAAAAGTTATCTTTTACTAAAAAGTAGTTTAGTATAGCCTTTTATAAAGCTTTAGCCTTCTTTAAAAGTATAGTAAAAGTTTAGCTATTAATAATTAGTAGAGTATTTATTTAGTTATATATTATTTTATACTACTTAACTAGTCTATAAAGATTCTAGTTAAAGGCGTAGAAATTAATATAGTGTTACTAGTACTCTCTCTTAGTCTTTTTAACTCTAGTAAGAAATACTCTAGTAGTATTAGAGAGTAGCTTACTATTAGAGGCTTTATTTCTAATATAGGCTTTATATAAGGTTTAGTACTTATCTATTTACTAGAGCGCTAAGTAACTTAACTTATAGGCTAGCTTACTAGTAACTTTAATAGCGTTATTTATAGCTTTAGTAATATTTACTATACTATTTTTAATTTATTATACTATTAGGTCTTAGCTAATAGGCCTAAAGCTAATTAGATTTAGTTTAACTAGCCTAGTAAACTAGAGTAAGTTATAGTTAGAGACGTAATAGTAATACTATTCTAATACCTATTAGCTATAACTAGATAGAATAGTTACTAGAGTATTATAGTTAAATTCTAAATATAAGGTAGCCTGTACTAAAGTTCTAGTAAAGAGAATATTTAAAAAGAAAATATTAATAACGTATCTAGCGTAATAAGTAGACTACCTAAGTTCTCTAATAAAAGAAAGATTATTTTAACTAGCTTAGTAGGTAACCTCTAATTTACTATACGTAGTAATAGAACCTAGCTTAAAGAGTTTATATTAAGTATTTAGATTTTCTCTAATAAGATAGTTAGAAAGAGAAGTTAAAGAAACTAAGTAGTATAATATTATATTATCTAAGAGTTATTAGTAGAAGTTTAGAATAAGATATCTATTAACCTTAATCTATAAGAAGTCTTTACTAAGATAGAAATAAATAATATTAGCTTTAAGGCTAGAGACTTTTTAGATATAGATTAGAACTTATAAGTAGTTATGTTTTTAGATCTTAAAGTTATTCTAGCTAATTACTAGAGAGAGTATTATAGTAGTAAAACTAGTAACATAATAATAGGCTAAATAGCTATTAGGCTTAAGAGTTAGTGCGCTAGAGAAAGCTAGGTCTAAATAGTGTTTAGACAAGAACAACAACTATATATACATATAATACAAACAACTACATTAAGTACCTATTCTAATAAAGATACTTCTAATTACTCTACTATATATAGTAACTAACTAAAACTTAACCTATTTAGCCTTCTACCTTAGAAAGGCTGCGCGCTACCTTTAAGTGTGCATTTTACCTACTAAAGGCTTGTTAGAACAATAGTTTAACTAGGCTTTAGAAGAGATACAATTATTACACAATATAATAGAATAAGTAATAGATAAGTATATAAAATAGAGAATAAGATAATACGTAGAATAGTATATCTAAGAGACGTATAGAAGCAAACTGCAAGCTGCAGAAATCTAATAGTATAGATACCTAAAAAGTAGGCGCACTAAGAGACCTCTAACAATATAAATAATTAGATAATAATAACTACTACGTAGACTAATAAATAATATAGCTATAGTAGCGCTACGCTAAGTAATATAAAGAGCTAGATAAGAGGTTTAGACTAGGCTAATTGCCTTTTAGACAGCTATATAGACAGAAAATAATATAATAGAAAGTATATAGCTATATTATTCTACTAAGAATAAATAATAAGACTTAAGAAAGGTTAGAAAAGCTAACGCAGTAGATCTTAATTCTAGTATAGCTAGAAAAGAAGAGGCTAAACAACAAGATAGTAGTAGAAAGCTATTATAGTATATAAAAAAGGCGGCGATAGTTCTTCTAGTAAAAAATACCTAACTTTGTTAGTAAGTAAATAGTTAAATCTAATTAACAGCACTTATACGTTTAACATTTACACTAGCTATTATACTATTTATAATACTTATATACTACTTTGTATAAATAAGTAAGAGTTAATCTAATAAGGCTAAAGTTAATAAATAATCTAAGTTAGTTACTAAAGCCTCTTTAAAAGCCTAGTTTACTAAATAACTATTTTTGCCTTTCTAAACTAAGCCTATAAAACCTAAAGCAATACCTACGTTATTTTAGAAGAATATTAAGATACTAGATAGTCTAGAGTTCTTAGGCACTACTAGCTAGTAGCCTTAGGCATAACTTCTAGTATAACTCTAGAATAACAATATAGCGAAGCTTCTTTAGATAATAGCTTAGTCTCTCTAGTAGCTAGACAATTGCCTTCTAGTCTATTCTACCTAGCTTTCTCTATACCTATTAGAGACAGTTCTAGTGTTTAATAGAACTAACGTTACTACGTTTCTTAAGCGTTTTAAGAATATGTTAAAGTACTATAAGTTTATAGATAAGATAAAGATTAATTACTTTTTAGCGCATTGTAAACCTAAGTAGAGAGTAATTATCTAAGCCTTAAATAAATATTCTAACGCTCTAGTTACTAAATTCTAGAAGAAGTTTAGAGAGGCTCTTAGAAAGCTCTTTTATACTAATAACAAAGACTAACAGAAAGCTTAGGCTAAGTACTTTAAGCACTAGCTCCTCTAGTGCTAAGTAAGGTCTAATCTAAATATTAAGAAGTACCTATAGAAGTTTTAGATTCGTAGTAAGCGCTGTATTAAAGCATTAACTATTAATAAAGATTACTAAGGTTTCTACCTAGTTAAGAGACTACCTTTTAGGCATACTATAAAGATACTTAACAAGTTTAGTTTAAAGACTAATAACCTAAAGGTATTTAACTACACTAAGATTAGTAACTACCTTACTACCTATCTAGAGGTAGAGAAAGAAGCTTATATACTTAACTCCTCTAAAGTAGTTAAAGAGATTATTCTAGAAGTTAAATTTAACCTAGCGCAGCTAATAGCCTATTAGTAACCTTAGTAACTAGCACTAACCCTCTAAGACAACTACACGCAGGCTTTCTAGCTACTTAAGCTTAATATTCTACTCTAAGACAAGCTGCTTAGGCTCTATACCTCTTAGTCTTCTCTAGAAAAAGCACCTACTAATACAGAGGTAGATAACTTAGTTAACAAGATGCTTAACCTAAAGATTAATTATACTAGCCTAGAGATAGAACTATAGAAGATCTAGTAGACCTACTATAAAACTAAACTTATAAATAACTCTAATATACGCAGCAAAGTAGACTATTAAGCTAATAAACGCGTAAACTACCTAAGAGTGTACCTACTCTAAGGCTAGAGGTAATTCTAGCTAAATAACTAGTATTAACCTTAGTAGTAGCAGCAATACAGTAGTTACTAATAGAACACTAGTTAGGCTTTCTATAATAACTTCTAAGGCTTTTAGAATCTAGAAACTAGATATAATTAAGGCACTATAAATAGACAGGCTCTTAGAGTAACTATAAATTATTAGGTATATAATAAGAGTAACTATTATAAGTAGAACTACCTAACTCTTTAAGCGTACATAGACAAGAGCTAGCTTTACATAGATAAATAGAACATACTTTAGTAGAGTACGCTAGAGAACCTCTAGAGCTGTATTAATAACCTAGACTAGAGACTATAGGCTAAGAGCATTTTAGCTAAGATTAAGCAACAATTTCTAAAGAAGAACATTAACTCTCTTATAGTTAACGCCTAGTTTAGTAACCTAAAGGCTCTAATTAGTGTAGAGAACAACGCTATTTTAGTTTAGCTTATGCTAGACTCTACTAGAAGCCTCTAAGTAGATAACGTAGAATAATTCTAGAAGCTTTTAAGCATCTTTGCTAAAGATAAATTAGACTACTACCTACGTCTAGTAAACCTAAATTAATATAATAACACTATTGTAGCTATAACTATTTCTAGAGCATTCTTAGAACCTAAGAAGGTAGCATCTTATAATTCTTCTAAGGTTTAGAAGAAGATAATACTATAAAGACCTAGTAATAATTATATCTCTTATCTCTAAGGTTACAAGAATAGAATAGAACACTCTTTAAGCTATTAGGCGCTAAATAAGAAAAGAGTTATCTAATTTAGCAAAGAAGATAATCTTATATAACTAGATAACAGAGTATCTAGAACACTATAAGAATAATTAGAACTAAAGCCTAAGATAACTAATAAGTAACTAAGAAAGCGCAAGATTATTAACAAGCTTAAGCCTAATACACAGGCTATAATCTATAGTATTCTAGGCACTTTAATCCCCCTTTAGATTAGTACTCTTCTTAGTAATATACCTAAAGTCTACAAGACGCTGTTTAACTCTAACTACATAAATAAGAAGCTAGATAAGTTTAAAGTTAATATTATTAAGACATTAAGATAATAGGCTAGATAAGAGAAGCTATAAAAAGAGAAAAAAGAATAGAAGTTTAACAAGCTCTTAGACGCTGTAGTTAATGCAATTACTTTTAGCACTCTCTCTAACTACGTACTAGTAGAAGTAGAAGCTAGTAGAGTAGTTAACTACTACAGCCTAAAGGCAGAACACTAGACTAACTAGAAGATTAGCTATATGCAATAGTATATTATTATAGATTAAGGCTAAGAGTATAACTCTAAAGACGTAGATTATAACTACCTAAGAGATAATTAAGCGTATAACTAACTAATAGATATTAAGTACTTACGTTAAGACTACCTAAAGGTCTCTATTAACATTAGAGAGAACTCTTTTCTCTACCTCTTAGACTTAGGTACTAAGCTAAATACTATTAAAAGAGAAGTAGCTAAGAGAGCTATATTGCTAATTACATTACTACTAGGTAGTATAAAGGCTGCTTAGATAGTTACTACAAATAGAAGCATAGTAAGCTTTATAGGTATTATCTAGAGTATCTCTATTATTATAGAGTAGATTAAAGTCTAAATAAACTTCTTTATTATAGAATTCTACACTAATCTAATTATTCTAGGTAACTCTTTTCTAATAGACGCTTAGGCGCGTATTAAGTATACAACTAATAGATTAACGTACTATTACATCTTTAGCGCAGATAGCTAAGCTAATATAAGATTTATATATACTAGAAGTAATAAGCTTATAGCTTCTAGTCTTTATACTAGACCTATATTAGAAAAAGGCATAGAAGTGTAGTAGCTAGCGCTACACTCTAGCACGTAACTAAAGAGCTAGTAGGCAGCGTAGCGTGCGCGCATATAAAGATAGTAAGTATAATAATAGAGAAGGTTAGAGATAGTAGACTAAATAGTAGTTAGATACCTATACAATCTATTAGTAAATAGGTTCTATAGAAGAAGCGCAGAGCTTCTAGAAAAGATCTAACAGCGTACTTATTAAGATTAAATAGTAAGTTAATAGGCCTTAGACCTAATAGAAGCCTACTAATAAGAGATAATAAAGGCCTATATATTTTTAAGATAGAAGACGTTAAAGAGCTATTAGCCTAACTTCTAAGTAATATTATAAAGAGTATTAGTAATAAAGACACTATAAAATAGAGTAAGGCGTTCTTCTAGGTAAAGAACCTAGCTAAGATAGATAAAGGCCTTACACTAAAAGTTAATGTAGTTATAGTGTTACGCAAACCTGCGCGCCTACCTACTAAGTATATAGTAAGTTAGCTAAATAACACTTAGATTAATAAAGCTTATAAGCGTAAAGGCGTTAAGATTAAACCTATTAATAACTCTAGCTAACTAACGCAACCTATTAAGAGATAGTTAGACTAGAAGAAAAGAGCAGCAGCAAAGTAAGTACCTAATACTAATAGCTAATTAGCTCTATTTACTAAGTATTTTAAGCTATAATACGCTGCATTTCTCTAAGGTACTTAAATAATACCTAAACGCATTTTAGAGATAAAAATCTTATTAGAGTTATTACTAGTAGAGAAAGATATACTCTTAGAGGTTCTCTACTAATAAAAAGCAGCACTAGCCTAGAACTTTAGAGAATCTAGAAGAGTTAGCAAAGACATTATCTCTCTAGTTGTTATTAATACAGTACTATATTAAGCCTAGAGAGCTAACTAGTTTTCTATTCTAAGAAAGCTTTAGTAGGTTGTAATTAATATAATTTAGAACTATATTAATAAAGGTACCTTAGAGTTATGCAAGAGCTAGTATTGCAACCTATAGTTCTTAGTTACTAAGAAAAACAAAGAGTATTGCCTAATTAATAACGCTTAAAAACTTAATAGAGTTATAATTTGCAACGCTAACCTACTACCTAATTCTAATAAGTTTTTAGAGGAATTTGTAGAATGCGTTATTATAAGCCTATTAGACTTCTTCTTAGAGTATAACTAAGTAGAACTATATAAGAACTTAAGAGACATAATAGCCTTTTTAACGCTATTAGAACTTATATAATAGTGCACACTTCTAATAGATATAATAAACTTTCTAGCAGAGTTTATACGTGTTATAATAAAGATTTATAGAGACTACATCTCTAATAGGTATATACTATACCTTAATAACGTGTATATTAAGAGGCTAAAGAAGCGCTACAGCAACTATAAAGTTAAACTAGATATAAGGTAGTTTATTACTAAACACCTTTTAAACATTAATAAAGTACTTACAGATATTAAGCGCGTAGGCGCAATAATATTAGGCTATAAGTCTAACTTTTACTACTCCTCTATAATTATTATTAGCTATTAAATTAATAAATATAGCTACTACTCTAATAAGAAGAAGGTTAATAAGATTACGCGTTAGCTAAATTATCGCAACGCTAAGAAAGTCTAAATATTTCTTAGAATCTACGTTTACTATAAAGTATAGATACTAGGTTTTGCTATTATTATAGTCTTTTTGTTTAAGCTTCTCTATAAGAATGTACTATTTAAATAGAGCCTAAAGCAGAAGTAGGCAATAGAATATCTTAAGGCAGCTCTAACAACTACTCTAGCGCTAGTTTCTATTAATTATACTAAGTCTATCTAAAAGATTATTCTTATAGTTAATAGTAGTAAGAAGAGTTAGAGTATAGTTATTATACAGCTTAACCTAAATAGCTATTATTACTCTATACGCTTTAAGAGTAGAGTTTAGTCTACTACTAAGAGAAATTAAGATTTAAGCAAGCATAAATATAAGGCTCTTCTACTTTCTCTAAAGAAGTTTTAGTTCTATATCTATAAAGTAAACTTCTAAGTTAAAATAGACGCAAAGACGCTTATTACACAACTCTAATAAAGCGCAACAGATCTCTCTAGAGCTCTAATTACTTAGTAGCTTACACTTCTTAATATATAGAAATTTAATATTATCTATATAGCTAGTAAGAAGAACGTTGTAGCTAATACTCTTTTAAGAATACCTAAGCTAGATAGCTAGAAGCTACCTAACAAACCTAAGAAAGATATAGAAGACTTTATTAATGCGTACCTAAATGCAGTTTAGCTTATCTTTAGCAAAGCTCTAGCGCACGCGTATAGAATGTGCTAGGTAGATCTTTTATTTAATAATTAACTACTAGTAGACAGCTATAGTAATAAGTTATAAGTAATTATAGGCTAGCTTCTGTTCTGCAGAAGGCCTAAGTATATATCTACTACTAAGTTTTGTAAGTTTAAGAAGAAGGCGCTCTAAATAACTATTAGAGAATAACATCTCTTTATAATTCTCTTAGAAGGCTAGCCTCTGTAAAGAGTAGTTAACTTAATAGATAAGTAGTATAAGATTATTAGATCTCTCTATAATAAGTCTAGCTACTAAGGTAAGAAAGATACCTAGCGCAAGGTATAGGCGCGCTACTATTAGAAAGAATAGTATAATTAAGTTAAACGCTATATATAGTTCTACTCTAAGTGCTAATTATATGTATTAGTAATAGTTTAAGAAGAGCTTTAGCCTATAGAGCTACTAATAATACTATTTACATAGATTACTATTAACGTTATTTATATACTACCTAGCTGTAATAGTAAGAAGTTTCTTATTATTACCTAAGACTACCTTTTATAATAGGTAGAAGCTAAGGCTTTAGCTAAGAACAACTTAAAGAGCGTTTAGAAGTTTCTACTACATAATATCTTTTATTAATAGAGTATTCTACTTAAGATATTAGCTAATAGAGGCTCTAAGAACAAGAGCCTTATTAAGAAACTTTAGAAGTAATAGAGAATTAATAGAGTTATTTTAAGTGCCTACTACTCTTAGAGGTAAGAACTTATTAAGTAAGAGTACGCGCCTATTATAGCTACTCTAAAGAAGCTTTCTAGTAACTAGGTAGATAACTTACCTAACGTTCTATAGGCTAACTGCACTACTATTAAGTAATCTATAAACAAGACACTAGCGTACTTAGTCTTAGGCTAGCAGCATATCTTGCCTATTAAGCTATCTATTCTAACTTAGCAGACGCTTCTATAGAATAATATTTAGAATACACCTACTCTTCTTATAATACGAGCCTACTAGTTTAACTATAGAGATAAATAATTTAAGAAGTCTATTAACTACACTATACGTCTTAGGCATAAAAACAAGAACTATTTTAACTAGTTAAGAGTTCTTTAGCTAAGTAAGCTTTCTCTAGGTAATTTTATTCTATTAAGAGACTCTTTCTATAAAAATAACTAATCTACACTTACTAAGTTTCTATCTAAGTAGAAAAGGCTATTTTATATTAGTAGCGTTAATAAGAAAGGTTAGTATTAGTTAGAAAAGCTTAACAGCACCTCTTTTAGAAGTTATACACTAGAAAACTGTCTAAAAGCCTTTTACTAGCGCATAGTAGTAGATCTCGCTAAGATTAATAGGCTAGACTACGCTGTAACTATATTCTCTACTAATAAAACTAATAATATAGATTAAGAAGTAAGTAGTAATAATAATAACAAGACGCCTAAATAGCCTACGTATAGCTAAGACATTCTAAATACTCTAGAGTTAACTAAAGTTTAAAGAAGCCTATAGCTAAGAGCTTAACTAGATAACTTATTAGTTAATATAGAAGAGAAACAAGACATAGAATAGGCATTATCTAGACCTTAGCAATTGTTAGTAGTTATCTTAACAAAGAAGCTAGATTTTAACTAGAATAAGTATTAGGCATATACATTATAGGTATAGTTTTAAGTAGTTTTAGACATATATATATTAAATACTATAACTAAGCTCTAAATTACGTTTATAATATATGTAGAGAATAGCTACTACTATTTTAGCCTATAACTAAGCAACGTACCTACTTCTTACTCTTCTTCTTCTTCTTACTAGAGGTTTTCTAGACTAATAAGCCTTTAGACTTAGATAGAGTAAGAAATTTATTACTCTTATTATTATTAATATCTATAGCCTTAGTAGAAGGCGTAGTAGGCTTATAAGTGTAAAGAGTGCGTATAGAGGTAGATAGCAGTACTAGTTTCTTTATCTTCTTAGTAGAAGTAGACTTTATAGTACTCTTAGAAGAAACGCGCTTATACTTAGAAGATAGTAGAGCTAGAAGACTCTTTAGAGTAGCTATAGCCTTCTCTAGCTAAGTAAGCCTTAGCTTACAATTCTTCTTAGAGATACTCTTGCTATAGTTACTAATATCTAAGTTCTAGAACTTCTTAGTAGAATTATAGTTACTATTACTAACTAGCTTCTTAGAAGTATGTAAAGTCTAAACTATAGAACTCTTCTTATATAACTAAAGTGCGCTTAGGCTATTAGAGCTATTAAGAGAGAAAGAAGGCTAGAATAATTAATAAGAGAGGCAGAATGCTACAGAAGGCTTATTAAGATCTACTAGCTTAGTAAATATAACCTTCTTACTAGAGAAGTTAGGCTAACCTAAGAATAAGTTAGCTATTATACTAATACTAAGAAAGTAGATATCTAAGAGGTAGTTAGAAACTTATAAGTAAAAGAGCACTAGAGTTCTGCGCTCTTTGCGTAGTAATTAGTGTAAGTTCTCTATAGTATTAGAAAGCTATTTAATATAACTAAGCAACATAACTTAAATAGAAGCTTTAAACTACGTTTGCAATAGCTATATATTTTATTACATCTACTAAGCTCTTTATTCTTACCTAAAGCTAACTTATGCTTAATTGCGCTAATAAGATAATAGTATATAAGTGTAGTAATAAGAGGCTTAAAGACAATTTGCTTATAGTTTATACTAAGAGAGAAGAACTTATAGAAGAATAAATAGTTCTTAGATACGTCTAGAGGCGCTAAATTAATTTTATACTTAATCTAAGATTCTTTACTCTATATTAGAAAGTAGGCTGCTATAAGAACTAGTCTAGCTAGAGTCTCTAAAGTGTTAAGGTTAATAATATATCTATAGAGGTCTTTAACCTAGTTAAGAGTAAAGTCTGTACGCAATATATATATTACTATAAAGAAATATAATATTAGTAGAATATTTTTTAGAAAGTAAGAAAGAAAGATAGTAGACTTACTCTAGCTAACAATAGTATTAGAGGTAGAAATACGCTTTAGTAGCTTATGCAACTTTGCTACCTAATTACTAAGAGCTCTAGGTACTAGACGCTTTTTTATAGATAACTTAGAAAGAACTTTAGACTTAGACAGGCTAGAGCTCTTAATAGAGGGGCTAAATTTCTTAATATTAGATAGAGTTTTATAGTAGTTAGGCAGCATAGTAAAGTGTAAAGTATTCTTACCTATAACACTCTAAAGTGCCTAAGAGGCGCTTAGCGCGTAATTAAGGTTAAAATCTATTTATGTAATACCTAAAAACGTCTTAATATTAATCTACTCTTAAAGGCTAAGAAAAGATCTCTTATTATCTAAAGTAGAGAAGTTAAAGTTATTAAAAGGCTGCGTATTTAGCTTATTAAACTTATTAGCACTTATAGGTATAGGCTAAGTAGTAATAGTAGCTAAATAGTTCTTAGTATTAGACTTAGCAGTTATCTTATTAGTAGAAGTTAGCTTAGAAGTAGCAGCCTCTAGCGTAGTAATAGTAGACGCTTACTTAGGCGTAGCGCGTAGAAGAGCTTATAGAGTAGCAAAGTAGGCGTTATTAAAGCTAGAGAAGATAATAGATACGCTCTTAATAAGAAGCTACTTAATAGTCTTATCTTTAGGCGTAGTGTTAATAGAGCTAAAAGCTATAGTAAGAATACGCGCAGAATAATAGTAGTAGTAGTAAAGCAAAGAATAAGAAGAGATAGAAGAGCACACAGAAGAGTATAAAGCAGTTAAAGCGTAGAAAGAGTAGAAAGTAGTAATAGAGATATTATAGAAGAATTTACTTAATATGTTTACTACCTAAAGAGCTATTAAGCCTATAGTAATAGACTTACTTTTCTTACAAGAGCTGCTACGCAACACTAGATTATAATACTAGAATTTTAAAGCTAGCTAGCATGTAATAATACTCTTAGAATACATTAGTAATATAAGAAGAATGTTATAATACTATAATATAGAATGCAATGTATTTAGAGTAGTTAGAAATTTAACTAAAGGCTGCTTAGCTAGAGCTGTAGCAAAACTCTAACTAGATATCTTAAGTAGGCGCTTAGATTAGTATCTACTAATAAGAAAAAGCTCTTAGATAGGCTAGAGAATAGCTTTAAGAACCTTAGAAATAGATCTTAACTTTATAGAAGAATTATTTTAATTTAGAAAGATGTTAGAAGATCTTCTACATAATTATAAAGGCTACTAAGGTAATTACTATTAGTACTTCTTAATTACAGCTTAAGATCTAGTATTATTGCAATAGCTACTAGAAACCTAAGAATATTATAATAGAAAGATTATGTCTAAATAATATTTAGAACCTAAGGCTAAAGAAGAAGAGACCTTCTTTCTTTTAAGTGTAGAAGAAAAGTAATATAGGTTTAGCTATTATAATATTATAGGCGTAAGAATATAAGGTAATAAGAGAAGACTTAGAAGTATATTATAATTTTATTTACTACAACTACAGAGTAGAATAGATAGACCTAAGAGTTAATTAGAGAGAAAAGAGACTAGAGAACTACCTACGCATAGAAGAGCTAGTAGAGCTAGAAGTTGTAGAATTAGTAGAAGTTAAAGAAGAAACAGGCTTAGTAGTCTTAGTAGAAGTAGCAATAGAAGCAGCAATAGTAGAAGCCTTAGACTTAATAATATTATTACTAATAGTATTAGCCTTATTAGTAATAGCCTTCTTAGGCTTAGGCTACTTATAAGGTTAACTATAACCTCTACCTAGAATCTAGATAGAAGAAGAAGTAGCATAGAGAGCGCAATAATAAGGTTTTCTAGTTAGCGTAATAGGCTTAAGAATACTAGTAGCTAAACTACTATTAGGCCTAATAGAAAGCGCAGCGTCTAGAGTAGACTAGCTAGTAGATAGATTAGACTTCTTAGGTTAGCTCTAACTCTTAGAGATAGTTAACCTAGACTTATTATTACTCTTACTAAGAATCTTTAAGTGTAGTAATAATAACTAAATATAAGGCGCGCTAGTAGAAGTAGAAGTAGTCTTAGCATTAGAAGCCTTCTTAGGTAAATTATAGCTAAGATTCTTTAGGCTTAGTTAGAAAGCTAAGTTATAACTAGCGTTAATATTACTTAAATAGTATCTATACTAAGTAGCTATACTATCGCTAGCCTAGGTAAATAAAGCTTTATTACTCTCTTTAAATGTAGTAGTTAGCTTCTTACTAGCTTTAAGATAAGTAAAAACGCTCTTAGAGAGACTAGCAATTATATTAGAGGTAACTACAGACTTAGTAGCTGTAGTAGACTTAAGGCTGCGCCTTACTACTTAGATCTCTAGAAGAATATATTAGCAAAGATACTAGAAATAAGAAAGTAAGTATCTAAAAGATAGTTAGCGACTTACTACAAAAAGAGTAGACCTAATAATTACTATACTTTAAGTAATTAGTGCAAACTCTACTCTTTATTAGCTAGCTATTAATATAGACCTAGATACACTAGCTAAATATCTTTCTATAATTTAATAACGCACACTAACTATAGATAATAATCTTAATAGAAGAATTCTTAACTAAAGAATTAATCGCACTAACTAACTTAGCGCTAAAGTAATAAGATAGTATAAGCGCCTTTATATTAGAGTTAAATAGCTAGTGTATAGACTTATTATCTAACTAAAAGAATTTACTAATAGTTATCTCTAGATTAGCTAAGTAGAAGTCGCTATAAGCGTTAACCTATATATTAGACTAATAGCTTTTCTAATTAGTAGCTAGAATAGATAGAGAAGGCCTAAGTATGCGTTCTACGCTTTGCAAAGTATATAAGTAATCCTATATATTTATAGTAAAGCTAAGAGTAATAATATAGGCTCTCTAGTTAGTTACTAATAAGGTAGAAGATATTAGAATAATATTTAGTTAAAAGGCTCTAGAGAAGAGAAAAGACTTATACTAGGTAATATACTAGTTACAACTAGAGTTAGAAGTTTTGTACTTATATAACTTTGCTATACGTATACTACGCCTACTTTCTTTAATAGCCTTAGTTAGAGTAAAGATAGAAAGGCGTAGAGACTTGCTCTAGTTCTTCTACTTCTTAGAAAGGTAAGACGTAGGCGTCTAAGAGGCTTTTATTAGAGACTTAAGAGCTAACTTAGGCTAAGAATAGCTAGTAGAGTTAACGTTATAGATAAAGAAGAGTAGTAGAGCAGCATTAAGCACGTTAGTTATAATAGTATTAGTTTAGCTAACACTAGCGCTAGTCTTAGCTTTAATTAAGAGCGCAGTCTTAGGTAGAGTAAGTAAAGTAAGTTTAGCTAACAGCTATTTAGGCGCACGTAAAGGTTAGAATAATAGCGTAGTATTATTACTAGCACTCTTAGTTATAGGCTAAGTAGTAATAGTAGTAGAATTATCTATAGCCTTAGACTTAATAGTTATCTTATTAGTAGAAGTTAGCTTAGAAAGAGTAAGCGCGTGCGTAGTAATAGTAGCAGCTTACTTAGCTATAGTAAGCTTAAGAGTAGGTATAGTAGTAGAGACAGCAGAGCTGTTATTAGCCTTAGATATAATAGCTAGCTTAGTAGTAAGCTCTTAAGTATAGAGAGTAGATATAGTAACTAGTATAATGCCTGTAGTAGCTAACTTACCTTTAAAGCGCTTAGGTAAAGCTATAGTAGAGAAAGAAAGTTAAGGTAGAGTAGAGTAGAAGAAGAGAAGAAGATAGAGAGAGAATAGTAGAAGAATATACGCGCAAAGGTAGAGTTAAGAGTAGTAATTACTATGCGCAAAGAGAAAAGTTATAATATTATTATTTTAATAGCCTAGTTACTAAGCGCTAAAGAGCTCTTAGGTAAAAAAGTAGAGTAACTAGCATATAAGTTCTAATAAAGGTGTAGTACGTGCAAACCTTCTAGAATGTCTTTATAGATGCACTAGCGATGTAATAGAGATAATAGAATATCTATTAGAGAAAAGGCTAATATTAAAAGTAATTAAGATAAGGTTTAGAATATACTAGCGAAACAGAGGAAGAGGCTATAGATAGGTAGAAGAGATTAAATTAAAACAAAAAGAGTAATAAAGAGAGATATACTAGAATAGAAATAGCCTAAAGAGATTTTGCATTTAGATTTCTAGGTAGAAGTTTAGCGTATAGTATATTTAGATTAAGTAGATAGAATCTAGCAATATAATAGGTAGAAGAGAATATCTAAGAGCTATTCTTTCTTTTATACTTAAGAAGAAGAGAAGGCCTTCTTCTTAAGTATAGAAGAGATGTAGTAGTAAAACTAGTAATATAATAATAGGCTAAACAGCTATTAGGCTTAAGAGTTAGTACGCTAGGAAAAGCTAGGTCTAAACAGCGTTTAGACAAGAATAATAACTATATATACATATAATACAAATAACTATATTAAGTACCTATTCTAATAGAGATACTTCTAATTACTCTACTACAGTATATAGTAGTCTAGGTAAGTAGAAGTCTAAGTACTAGTTATAGTAAAAGGTTTTTAAATATAAATAATATTAATTTTAGCGTTTTAAGTAAGTTAAAGAGTAGAAATATAGTAAAGTAAGCTTCTAGCTACGTTAGACTAGTAGATTTATAGCTAGCTATTATAGTTTTATAGATAATTACTATTATTATTTAAGAGTTATCTTAATATAAGTATAAATTAGTACTTATTTTAGTATTTATATATTTTATAAAAGAAGAGTTAGTATACTTAGAGTTTCTAGGTCTAACACTTTTAGTAGAGAGTTAATAAAGGCTAAGGTCTTATATTAGTACTACTAATTATTATAGCTTAGAAAATTTTAGCGCTTTAAACTTACTTATTAATTTCTACTTAGGCGCTATACTCTTAAAATAGCCTTTCTTATTAGTACTTACTATAGTAGTACTTTATATTAAGAGGCTTAAAATATTATTTATAGTAAAGTTAATAGATATTTCTTTAGAGGCGCCTATAGATAGATTTATAGTAGCTATAGTAGCTACTAATATTATATATTATCTAGATTATCTTATAGTTATTAGTATTCTTTTTATAAGCTATACTATATAGCTATTAACTTATAATAAAGCTACTAGATAATTAGAGTAAGTAGCCTTAAAAGAGCTATAGTAGTTAGAGTATCTTAGTGTATTTTAGCAGCCTTTAATTAAACTTTTATAAGTAGCTACTAGCTTACTATACTTAGAATAGTAGACTACTTTTATATAGTTTATAATCTTATAATACTTTTAATAGCTAAAGTTATATAGTAAAATAGATAGATTCTTTTAAATTTCTTTTAAATAATTACTCTAGCTAAATAAGTAGAAAGTGTAAACTAGAGTAGAGAAAGAAATAATCTACGTAATTCTTCTATTCTTCTAGAGGCTATACTATAATAGTTAAATACTTATAGGTTATACTCTAGTCTATAAAAGTACTTTATTATAAACTTTAGTTAGGTAAGTAAAGATAAAGCTACTTAAAATTAATCTATAATAGCTATTAACGCCTTAGACTATATAGTTAATCTAGCGCTTAGAAAGTCTAGTATCTTTACTCTTAACTACTCTAATTATAAGTTTATATAGTTCTTAGTTTATAAGATAAGCTTTAATATCTTTATTATAAAGTATAATAGTCTAACTAGTTTTTATAGTTTTAGTCTAAAGTATATTAAATAAAGTAATTCTATTTTTAATAGCCTTTATAATAGCTTTATATATAGTAAATAGAGAGGCTTATTATATATATACTACTAGCTTAAGAGTAATAAGAATATAATTATCTATAAGTAGTAAATAAGCTATAAGGCGTAGTGCTAGCTTTGCTATTAGTACTACTTTTATCTTAGTAGCGCTTTCTTATAAAAGTATAAAATTTTTTAGAGTCTTTACTATATTTACCTAGAAGTAGTAAAATAGACTAGTAGAGAGTTTAGTATTACTCTTAAAGGCTAGTAGAAAGTTAAATAATATATAAATAGCTTTTAGTACTTATTCTTAAAGTTTTCTAGTAATAGAGAGCTAGATAGAGTTAGTATAATAATCTAGATAGCTATTTATAGCTATAGCTAAGTTTTAAATAATATTATAGTAAGTTTTTATAGTTTTTTAGTTTACTTAAATTTACTAGTAAATAGCGTTTATAATAGCTTAGTATTTTAATAGCGTGCTTTTACTAATAAAAGCTATAGCGTAGTTAAGTTTATACTATTATCTTTTATTAAAGGCACGTAAGTTTTTATAAGCTAAGCTTTTAGAGTTATCTTATTAAGTTTAAAAAAGTTACGCTAAGTATAGTAAACTCTTAGATATTACTATATTAGCTATTCTAGACTATTTACGCGTAAGTGTAAATATTTAGATAGTTAAAGTAGTTAGAGGCTGCTATAGTAAATTAATTAGTATAAGAAAAATGCTTAAAAGTTAGAATTCTAAGATTCTAAAAAGTTAGTGTTTGGTGGGGATAATATCGGAGATGCCCTGGAAGGCATGAAAAGACAGTCGCAGTGGGACAAATTGCGACGACGTTATACACTGGCGATAAACCTTGCCAAAGCAAGAGTCAACGGGAGCTCGCTGTCTTCACTGCTCTGGAATACCTGGGATCGCGCGTCTACGGATCCAAAAGACAAGGTATTCGTTGTGTTAGGATTGGTGGGCGACACTCAAGGTATCTCCGTGGCGCCTGATTACCGCAAGTCAATGGAGCAGGTGTACCGAGAAACCGCGCATCACATCATAGCAAACGAAGGTCGACTTGACATCCTACTGGCGGCCAGTGGCATTCATGGTAACGATGGCTTACCGTCATGGGTACCGGATTGGCGTCGCGAGGCGTACGCAAAGAAGCCGGTTCTACTCGTCAATCGCCATCTACTGATGAAGCTGTGCTATTCGGGGTCGACTGACATGGGTAAGTTCTGACTGTACGAAGTGCATGTGAGACATATACTGACTTTGTACCTCTACCTCTGCAGTAGTGCTCCAAGGACATGGCTACCGTGCGGCCGGCAGCTCGGAGCCATATAGTTCCTTCAGCCAGGATCTGCATGTGATGACGGTACTAGGCATACAGTTGGACAGCATCGCGGAGGTATGGGACGTAGATGTCGCTGCCATGCGCGATGGTGAATTCATCAATCAGGCTTTCGACTTCATCATACAATCGAAGTTTGTGTCTACCGAGGCACGACAGATAGTGTCGGCGGAAAGGGGAGAGCTCGCCACTTCACCGCATGACTCGATCGTAATGACGACACTTACTGGTGGGGGTAATGTAAAGTACGATAGGAGAGCGCCGACGATGAGAAACATTATGCGACAACGGCGGCTTTTCGTGACGGAGCAGGGATATATTGGGATTGGCCCAGTAGAGGCCCGGTCCCGCGATGCGGTCTTCATCATCTCTGGCTGCAATTTCCCGATCATACTTCGACCGAGAAACAACATGTTCGCGGTTGTTGGCGAAGCTTACATGCACGGCTATATGGCCGGTGAAGCTCTAGCTCTGGCTCCAACTTGGGAGAAGATCTCGATACTGTAGGACACAAAAATGAACCTTCAGTATTTGCTCGATTCGACGCTTATCTACCGTTTTAAGTATTCTGGTATCGTATAGCAGAGCTGCACGTTGAACAGAGGGCGTGTGATCTCGTCACGATCTACTCCTTTTGATCTAGCGTGGTGGCTGTGTGAGGTCCTCCCCGGGGCCATGTAATCAGCCGCTTGGCCGACACGCAGCTGCCTCACTTCTTTTCCCACCTCTCCTGAGACAATAACGCTACCCTCAGCAAGTGACAGAACGCATTGCGACGAAACTTAATCGACAGACATGGGCAGCAACCGATGGTAAGGTGGAGGAATGAGAGATGTCCATCGCTGCGCGCGCGATGGAGAGCGCGTCGAGCACTTGCTAGGACATGCGACTGCCGGCCTTTAACCCGGCGCAAGCCACGACACAGCACGTCGAGCAGTTACACGACTTCGACTTAAAGCAATACAGCCTCTGGCCTCGCGATTTTATCGCTGACAGGGCAATTGTACGTGTCCACGTGTCTAAGAAGTTCTCACAAACCGGTGAGGCGCACTGCGCCCGAAGCCAGACATGTATATACTTGCAAAGTACAGGTAAAATAACACCTCCTTAAATTCGTGTCCTGTCACTCGAAAGTCACTACGAATGCTCCTTTTTGTCCGGTCGCTCTCTTTCACTCTCATGCTGAGAAAATGGCACCACGGCACGCCTCGTCACTCTTACCCTTCATTTATCTCGTTCTTCTGTTCGCTCGAGCGTTGCCTACCTACGGCGTTTGCTATAGAAGTGATGGAATATTAGACATGGTTCCACGACCCTGTCCCGGGTCAAACATGTGTTGCTATCTCGATCGAACCGACGGCTATGCAGACGATGTATGTATCCAAGGCGCTTGCTACAGCGACTACTGGAAAGGGCAGTACTTCGTGGTCGCATGTACGCACCAGAACTGGGACGAGGAGGGCAGTGGATGTAGTCCCCTGTGGGACGCTTGCGGTACGCATCATCACCAAAACCTTCTATCGCGTAGCACTGACTGTCAATGCCAGGTCGTCAACCAGATTACACCCACGTCTCGCACTGTGCCGATGGCAGTTTTTGCTGCGGCAAAGGCAACACTACATGTTGCAGCGACCATTCTGGTGTATATGTGAACGAAGACGGAACGATCATCCTACGGTCGGACTCAGGGAAGATCAAGGATACCCCTTCATCATCATACACGCCGCACGGCACTCCGATTCCTACATCGTTGCAAACACGTTCCTCCAACCCGGCTATCACATCAACGCCGAGCGAACCTTCTCAGACAGCAACAGCGGCTATTGCACCGTCATCAGAAGACCCAAAAGGAGGACTGTCAACAGACGCTAAAGTTGGAATTGGGGTTGGTGTACCTGCTGTAGTCCTCGCGGCTTTTGGGGTGTGGATGCAATGCCGAAACTGGTTGCCTTACCGTAAGCGGTGGTCTCATCGTTGAAGGTGCCACCGTATGATTTCATATGTCTACGATGCCAACCAAACCGCAAATTCAAGCGTAGAGAACGATCTCAAAAAGAACGTGGCAGGAGACCAATGGAAAGAATGTCAGTTGCCCAAATTGCCCTATGAACGCCAGTAGCAGCAGCTCTATCATCAGCTACCACAAAACCTCCATCAATCTGGCATGCATCAACTGCTCACAGTAATAAGGCTCAAGGACGCCTAGTAAATGAGATCCCCAATCATTGACGAACCACTCGATGTAGAATGCCTTGGCCAACTCCCAATATTCCGGGTACCACCCTGACAGCTCCCAGTCGATGATTGCAGCCACACGACCATCTTTGACGATGATGTTGTCAGGCCTGAGATCCCCATGAGTGAAAACGATACCATGCTTATGTGCATTGAGCATGCCGCGGGCATAAGGGCCAATCTGGGGTTTGGACTTCGTGATAAAGGCCTCTATAATTGTAGCATTGAAGTCTTCTATGCTTTTGAACGGACCTACGCGTCTAGTCAGAAATACGCTATCAATAGCTCGATATGGGCGCGATGATGTACCGCGACAAGATGTCGACCATTCTAACATGTTATCAATGACTGGTCCTTCGTCCACAGATCCGATGTAGTTAGCTGGCGGAAGAGAGCGCAGCTCGTCCATGTACTTTTTGAGGTCCGCCGAGATTGCTTGCTTCTCAGTAGAGGTATGTTTATCCCATGACTTCCCTAAGTCTTCGCCTTCGATAAACTCCACAAAGATATATACATCGTAGAAGGTCGCATGGTCATCGAGGCTTCGGTCTATAGGTCCGTATGCATATGCTGCACATAGTCTGGGGACAGGTATCGATGTATTCTCAGCCACATACAGCATGTTCTTGGCTTCGATGAGAGAAACATGGTGCCCCCATTTTACTGCTATCTTTGGTGACGTTTTCGCCAGATTTACCCCGAGGTTCTCTGGGTTTGATGCGTGGAACTGCTCTGGAGTGATGAGTTCATGTCCTGGGGCCAGATATTGCACATGGATCTGTGGACTGGAAGGCATTGAACTGAACAGCTCGGGCATTGCGGCTGCTTGAAACGCAGCGATAGGCTAGTAACTTACATGAGTGATGCAATACACATTTACAAACTTGTACTCACATGGTGCATCTTATCTTTAAACACTGCCATCTTGGAGCGGCTTGTGCTGGCTTTCATCAGAAGTGGTCAGCTGTTCTTCTATTTGCTCAAAGCAGCACCATAGATAATGTCGATCCTATCGTACGAAGCTTTGGCAGCGAAGAAACAAGCATCAGATAATGGACGTTAGTATGGCGACATCTTTTAGGTACTCCGTAATGCGCAGTACGCTGCGCTGCGCTGCGCGGGGTACCGGTGCGGGGCGCCCTTCTTGCCTAGTTTGCCCGAGGAATTACCGCACCATAGCAGGCTCAATGCGCTTACTCCTAAACCATCTAGATCAACACTCACAAAATTCCCACAGATGATATGAGTGACTGGAAAATACTGTCCGAAGTTACATGGATCGAAGCGCTCCATGCATTGCAGCAGCATGGGCCCTCGGCGACTCATATACGTGGAAATGTACTGGAAAGATCTCCGAGAAAACAGCGAAGGAAGGGCACGCAAGGGTCGCCAACATGCATTGTTCTCATACAAGAACCGTTACTGCTCTTGTTCTACTCAGTCATATTCAGGTAGGGATATCGCATGCCACACCAAGATGAGCGTCGCGCGCCTCATACAATGCCTAAGCAGATGCATTTCTACGACAAACATGCTACCTCATGCCATTTCAATCAACTAAGGAAGAGGTGCTACAGAGGGAATCTCCAGCCATCAAGAAGGCATTGCGATGTAACAAAGAACGGTAAATTCGTTGTTGAAGAGGCTGCTCATCATCCTACCCTGGCCTCATGAGCGACTAGTAGTGCGCGACGAAGCAACATTTTCCAGTCGCATGAGGACGTGGACTTCTGGAAGGGAGATACCCGTTATCTGAAAGGGCAACCCTTGCAGCAGACATACCGCTCATACTCCAAGTATTGACCACGCCCTTGCTTAACGCATGTATGAGCATCTGGCAAAATGCGTACTCCTGCCAACCAGCGCGCTTTAAGCGAATCAGCCCACCTACCATCTTGAGGTCTGATCCCCACCAGAGTTCAGTCTGACTGGCCCCAGCTTTCTGTCTTTCTCAGTCTCTGCACCTTCTATAGGCTTGCTATGCGAGCTGTCCCCTGTCCGGTGGCGTCTGGATTACCGTATGCGAACGCTGCTCGCATGACAGCCCATTCTGCAGCCATGAAGGACGAATAGGCCGCCAGAGGGTCCTTCACTGGATCATTCAGGGCATATCTTGCCATAGCTGTTGCGACTGCGTCATAACGGCAATATATGTCTTGGGTTGCAATTACTTGGCGTTCTTGGGTCTGCGATAGCCAGCTCTTAAGTATGACGGGCGCCTGAGGGCTGCTTCGCGCACTTACGTAGGTCGACACCTCAGTCTGGTCTATTATTACATTCTTCTCTGCGGTCTTAGATTGCTGCCAATTCTCCGTTCTCCCATACCTTAAAAGAAGTTTTCGACATGGCGGACCCAAGCTATGCAGCAGCTGAGCCGGGCGACTTCTTCTGTCCAGATGGTGGTACTTGGTGCGTCAACAATCCGATATCGGAATGAACATCACCTTCGACACGAAAGCGTGGCTCAATGGCGCTACAAGGTACGACACTGACAATAAGCAGGTACGTCTGCGAGACAGGCACAAAGTTCGTCGGGTGCTGCATGTCGGATCCGTGCCAGCATGCCTGCTTCGGTGATGCTCTGAAACCAGCGGGACGAAATCCAAGACTCAACAATATCTCGCCTGGCGCATCATGTGGTGGTACGACACCCTTCTGGACTTGTTCGATGGCCCCGACATTCTATGGATGTTGCAACGAAGATGCGTGCATGAACAATTCGACATGTCCAGAGGGGCAGCTAGAGCCAGCGTTTTGGGACCGACCCGACCAGTACTACTACTTCCATGACTTGAACGTTGCGCTTTCGTCCACTGTTCCTGCACCCACGGCATTTTCAACCGCTGTCAGTACGTCTGCGCCCGCCAGTGATACGCCTACAGCCACAGCTTCCGCCAATACCGATGGAGTCTCTGGCAAGGTCATTGGAGGTGCTGTCGGGGGATCACTTGCTGGCGTGGTTATCATCGCCGCAGTCGTGTTCTTCCTATTTCGCCGCCGGCGCAACCAGAAAGCCAATGCCGAAGCAGAGGCAGCGAACGGCCAGGTGATACCAAAGGCCGAACTAGCATCGCCTACAACAACTACTGGTCTCGCACCGTCAAACGGATTCTCACGTACGCTTCTATAACATGAAACAGATGAGACTCATTACTGATTGCGCATAGCACCTCCCACATATTCTTGGGACACTTCCGGCCACGACCAGAAATGGACACAACACCACATTGGCACTGGTGAAATGATGGGAGACACAAGAAACCGTGAGGTAAATGCGAAATGCGCCGATAGCCATGGACCTGCCGAGCTGTACGGGGTTCTACCGGCAAGAGAACTTGAGTCGCCAGAGTACATTCCGAAAGTAGCGCAGGGAAAACCCGCCCACGACACGTCGAAGCAGGAAGCAGATGGCGCGGATGCCACTGGTGATGAGAAAGCGGCAGCGGTGAACGCACAAACGTGAAAGGCTTCCAGCTGTTTGTGAAGCTTCGAATCGAAGTGTTACGCGGTTTTGGATGCTAGGATCTTGTAAGCTACCAGGTAACTGCCTCTAACTCAACGACGATGCGCGACGCTCCCACATTCCTGAATTCATCGCTACCGTTCCGAGTACGGCCAGATTCTCCTCATCTCCTCCGGCGTCATGCCAAACTCGCTACTCCTGCGCACGAACTCTTCTAGCAATTCCTTGTTCTGCTGTTGTTTCGCAGCGAAGTCCAATATCGGATTGATCCAGCCTTCGAAATCAGCATTAAGGATTCCTCTCGCAAATTCGTGTACTTTGTGGTAGTTACTGTATTTTTCGAACTGTTGCTCAAGCCTTTGCACATCCTCCTCGCTGAAGTTGAGCGGACATTCGCCTTCGAAGCCAATTTCGTCCCATAAATCAACAACCAGGAGGAGACACGCGCGAAGTGGTATCTCGTCCTCTTCCGAGACTTCTCCGCACCGAGTGAAGAGCTCGCGGAGGAACGATGATATCAGCAAACACCTCCAAGCCCGCATATTCGTGGCTGCGGTACTGACTTCGTACACCTTTGCTTCTTTCGCTTGCTCAAATTTGTACTCAGCCAGTTCCCTATCTTTAGCATCCATCTTGTCTAGATCAGGCGGCGGGTCTGGAAGCTTGATAGTACCCAATTTGTAGTCTTTATCAACAGTAAGGAATTTCGGAAATCGTGCTTGCAAGAACAATGGCGAGACTACGATAGACTGCCAGTCGATTATCGATGAGATTTGTGGTGGATCCCGCCCTGACACGTATATGTTGCCCATGTGGAGGTCTGTGTGCCATAGCACCGGCTCGGAAACTTTCCCGTTCAGTGTGCGGTCGTTCAGTCGAGACATGACCTCTTTGGTCATATTAAGGGTATCGATCTGCTCATCGAGAGTGCCTCGCGGCGAATCAAATGTTGCATCGGAAGTGCGATTTTGCAGGATTGCGAGCTCTCGTTCGACGAGAGCAGTTCCATATGAAGACAAATCCGGCCCTGATAAAGTCAGCTATGACGCGAATCATCCATGATCGTACTTACACGGCCCCCGATCAAATCGAGGGCTTGCACTTGCTAATGCTTCCGCAGTATGCCATCCTCGCTCGCATGAGGGGCCTATGCAGAACTCTCCCTCGGGGTCAGTCTCTTGGTCCAGAGCGACGTGTGTGTCGCTTTCTGTCATTGACTCCAAAAGGTAAAGACTTCCACTCGCTGGAAACCGGATTTCGGCCATCTGTTTTTCGAATTCGGTCAATTGGCCAAAGAATTTAAATCGCTCCCAGTCATTCAAATCTCCCCACACTTCGAATTGCTGAACCCCAGGAGCCTTTTCCATGATGATGTACTCAACCCCAACCGGGTTCGACGAATCAGCGTCCCAGGCTAGAACTTTCGGTACTGGGACTTGAGTATACTTGTTTACTGCCGACAGCGATTGGATGAGCCGATGTCACGCAGGCTTTCCAGAACAATGAGGACGTACAGTATTTGAGAACAGCCACCTCCGACGCCGTGGTGTACTTTGGTGGCCCTGCGATAAGAAAGGGTATCTTCGCAACTATCTCGCTGCCATCTTCTTTGCGCAAAAGAAGTGCTTTGCTGAACCCTCCTTCCATCTTGTCGATCGCGCAGACGGGCGAGTGTCGGCCACCAGTCGTCGCAGCTACAGCGCAAAGCTGATCTACGTCGAACGTTACATATCTGCGATCGACCGCTTTCTTCTCGTTTGCTAAGAACCGTCCATTGGTGTATGTGAATAATTCATCGCGGTTGATCGGTTGCCCTGCTTTCGTTGGCTTATTGACGAGGCTGGGAGCGCGCGGTAGTTACCCCGACATGTTATGGTGAGAGCTCGAGAGGCCTGGGCCGCGGCAAGACGTGCATTGGCGCGGAAGGTATGTCGCAGTATGATGCTGGGTCGAAGCGCTGATAGCATGACTGCATCGCCATGCACTTTCTCGGGGTTCTAGAGAGTACCGGCTGCGCTGGGTGACGCGCTCGCGTGCCCTCCACGCTACGAAGTGGCCCCGCCTCGCGAAGGCGCGCACTCGCGCTCGGCTGGCGTCCCACCTGGGCAGCGCAAAAGAAGAACGTGAAACGCAGGCTTCAGCTAAATGACGTGTGCCCAGAAGCGGGTGCAATGATAATCATTGGAAACACCTACCATCAAGCACATCATGCAAGGATACCCAAATAATTTTGTGAATTCCTCGAGGTCATGACGATGATCGTAAATGCGCTAAAGATACAAAAACAAAAACGCCGAAAAAGATCGATCGCCTGACATCTTACATATGAATCCAACTCGTCATCTTCTGACCGTTGCGAAAGTGTTGCGCAACATGAGCCATCCTCCTCGCGGTAGTGTCAAGCATACACCCGCAGAACCCACACCAGCGTGAGCCAGGCCCACTAGGCGAGACATCCAACCCTCTTGACCATTCCGTGGGTACCTCAAATGTCTTCTTGGCCGACGGAGGTGCCCCCTTGAGATGCGCAAGCAAGACATGCTGTCTGAGAAGATCTTTGCGAGGAAAACTACGTTCGGCAGCGCACTTGTTCAAACATGGAGCGATTACATGCTTGTCAAGATGGTCGATCGAGTCCATTGGCTCCAGGCAGAAGACACATTCGGACTGTAGCTTGAATGCGTCCGTCAACATGCAGACCCATTCTCGATCGTTATAGCCGTGCACACTAGCCTCATGTCTCTTCCAGTCCGAAGCGTTCTTGAAGGCCTTGACACATTCTGTGCAGGAAAATTTATTCTCTGATTCCTGAAAACTGGGAGAAGTCGAGGTCTGCTGTGGAGCAACAGGCAGGTGCTTGCTAGTGCCGTACTGGTATCGCGGAGCGTGAAACCTCCGACCTTTGCGCTTTGGCATGGCAGCTTCCTGCAGACCGGACACACCGAAGGCTTCCTGACGCGCTGATTCTGCTGCAGAATCTTGGTAGACCTGGGTTTCAGTGTCTTGATTGCTGTCTGGCGTGGGATAGCCTGGGTCAGACGGCGAAGGCCATGAACTGCTGTCGCTCGTGTTCGTTGCAGGCGGGCAGATAATGTTATCATCGGCGAAAGACACGGATACAGGTTGTGCGTAGCTTGACTGAGCCGACAGATTGGCGTGCAGTCCGGTATTGGACGGAACCTGGCCATTTCGCACTTTGGCATGGCCGTCAAACACTAGATGTAACGTCAGCGGGGTAGTCGAGACATGATAATACAGGATATCAGGCTTACAGTGCTTCTCACGGGCTCGAGTGTTTGTAAAACAGTTTTCGACTTGATCCACAGAGCATCCGGTAGATTCAGCAAGTTCTTCCTTCTCTGTTCGTGAAGGGTAGGGTCGAGATGCATGATCGGAGAGCCAAAGCCGAACTATTTGCAGCAGTCTTTGACATGCGGTCGATGTAGAAGAGCCACTATACGGGCTGCGTTGTGACATCGATATCTGCAGATGATCCTCTGGCTGCTGGATTGGGCCTGCATCGATGAATTCTGCATCTTGCATCCATAGGCCAGACTCCGGAAGCTCTACATGCATATCCCCCACAACAGCATCTTGGTCAGCAGAGACGCCATGCGAAGACCAAAAGGTAGTCAAACTGTTTCCATCTTGTACGTCTCCGCCATACTGCTCATCGAAAACAGGCTGAGGCGGCTGCGTAGCAGTAGGAGGAAGACTGAGAGTGTCGTCGAATTCTATATCACTTAGGGAAACGTAGCCATTATGCGGGGTATCCTGAGCAAAGTAGCCGGTGCAGCCGTCGACGTGTGCAAAATGACCATCGACGTCGTAGCCGTGATCAGACCGAAAAGGTGGATCATCTGCGCTGCGATAGAAGACGTGTTCGTTGTTCACGTTCAGCAGAGCTTCGTCCCAGGTGTGGCTAGAGCGAGGTATCGTCAGCACTGGACGAGCGGACCTTGAGTCGGAATCGCATTCGACAGTTTGCGTGCGCAGGTCAAGTAATGTACAAAGAGTGTCCGCACGAATTCATGCGCAGGACTAGGGACGCATTGCCGGAATAAGAGATAAGTTCTAGAAATACCTCTCATCGTTTGTGCGTAGAGTATTGGGATGGCTTGCTGGTGTTGCAGCGCCAGACGGGTGATGGTACTTTGCGTCGTTAGTAGGCAGGAAAGGTGGCCTCAGGCATCAGGGCAACCGGGGGTAGGTCCTTCGGCAGGTTAACCATCGCCAGACTTACGTTGGTGGGGTCGGCCATCGGAGGCGAAGGGGTCGTAGCTCCGCCGCCAAGCCTTTTCTGGTCAATTTGAGTACAGAATCGAACACAACACAACAACAAACGTCCAGAAAGTGATTTTAAAAACGGGGAAAAGGTGGTAGAGTCTCAGAAGACCTTTGGAACTCTTTTTCAGCCTTCATGATGAGTTTCAAGGCGTCGCAGAGAATTTGTGGGAGAAGTTGGGCCATGCTCGACTGTGATCGAATCTAGTTAGCGTGTATGCCGGTCCGTACAGCCATCCGGAGCACCAGCTACAGAAGCTGGGGGTAAAAAAGCTGAGTGTAAAAATAACACGCATTGTCACGTGGTTGTCACGTGCACATCAGTCATCTGCTGGTTTCGCCTTCTGAAACTGGCCGACGTATAGAAGATTTATACAGTTGGCTGTATCCAATGTGCCACAAACCTTGGAAGCATGCGGCTCTCGTTAGGTGCCTTTCATGGCAAGATCAAGTCGAATATGATATTCTCACGCATTCTTTCCTGGCGGTCACCCTAACCGCACTTGTAAGCGCGAGGAATGAATAGAATGCGCTTTTGACTCAAACTGCGGTCTGGTCTGGGTTGCGGCTGGCCATCGAGACTGTACTTTGGTATATTTCATGATTGCGACAAGTCCGAGGACAGCATTCGATCCAGAGGGCGGGGTGTATATCAGAAATGTCACAGCAAGAGAACGGGTCAAGCAATTGTTTAACAAATATCATGTTCTTCTCATGACCAAGTCACTACATCATTAATATATACAAGCGATCATATCCGATCCCACCCCCATCTAAGCCTCCTCAGCAGCAGCCAGAATAACATCCGCCGCCTTCTCCGCAACCATGTACGTAGACACCGCAGTGAAGGTACCCGGAATCTTAGGGAAAACACTAGCATCAACAACCCTCAATCCAGCAACACCACGGACCTGGAACTTGGAGTCAAGAACAGCCATCTTATCGTCGTCAGCACCGATAGGGCAGGTGGACGAGCAGTGGTGACCCCAAGCAGTGTCCTTGGCGTATTGAGCAATCTTCTCGGGGGTGTTGGCGTCCTTGCCGGGGAGGACTTCGTCAATGGGGACGAGTTGGCGCTTGAAAGAGTCACGGGCGAGGTCGACAGCCTCGGTGAGGGCAGTGAGATCCTTCTCGTAGTCGCCAACACCGGTGTCGAAGTAGTTGTAAGTGATCTCGGGGACGTCGAGAGGGTCAGCGGAGCGGAGCGCAACGGTTCCGGCGTTGTTGCGCGGGTGCGCCTTGAGGATGGCCCAGGTGAACCAGTCGTGCTCGGAGGTGGCGTTGTAGCTGTAGCCGGGGAAGTAACCGCGGAAGTTGACGGGGCCACCGAAGGCGAAGATGTCGTACTCGTCGCGCTCGGAGACGCTGGACTTGTAGAACATGGTGGCGCCGAGACCGGGGGAAGCGTAGATGCCGCGGTTGCCGAGGATGGATTTCTCCCAGCGGTCGATGCAGGCGTCGTCGTCGGTGTTGCCGAAGGTGCAGCCGTTCAGGGCAGAGAAGTCGGAAGGAGCCTTGCCCTGGACGTTGATCTCGTAGTGGTCTTGGAGGTTGGTTCCGACACCAGGGAGGTCAGCAACGACAGGGATGTCGAACTTGTTCAGCTCATCGGCTGGGCCGACACCGCTGAGCTTGAGGAGTTGGGGAGAGTTGTAGGTTCCGCCGGCGACGATGACCTCCTTGGAGGCAGTGGCGGAACCGGGCTCACCAGCTGCGCCGGTGTTCTTGGGGCTGGCTTTGTAGAGGTACTGGCCGTCGAGGAACTCGACACCGGTAGCGCGGGGAGGAGTAACGTCCTGGTCGAAGGTGATCTTGGTAACGTGGCAGTTGAGTCTGACATCGAGAGGGTACTGCTTGCTGCCGTCCTCGTTCTTTGCGTCACGGACAGCGAGAACGAACTCGCGGGATCCAGTGCGCTTGCCGTCGGTGGTGGAGAGAGGGATTTGGTAGAGAGCGTTGGACTTGTCACGGCTCTCGGTGTCGGCGTTGGCATCACCAGCAATAAGAGTGCCAAGGTTAACGATGGCGTTGGTCATGTTGGAAAGGGCGAAAGCGGCACCGCCAACCAAGCTGAGAAGCTTGGGGTCAGAGGTGACGATGTCGATGGGTGCGTACGAGGTTCCGAGCCATCCCTCGTAGCCGTGACCCTTCTGGCCGGGGAGGAGGTAGTGGTTGTGCTCGAGCTTCTCGAAGTACTTGCGCATGTTCTTGGCTGACCAAGAGTCGTCACCAGTGATGGCAGCAACATTGTCGAAGTCGGACTGGTGGGGGTAGACGGCGATGAGAGCGTTGTGGGCTGTGCATCCACCGAGAGTACCGGTACGAGGGTAAAGCGTACCCTTCATGGTAGAGCCCTCAGGTGGGCTGAGACCGGTGTACTCGCCTCCATCGACAGTCTCGTAAGAGGTCTTGTAGTCGCGAGCTTGGCGCTGCTCATCAGCGTAGTGCTTAACGTAGAAGTTCCAGCTCAGGTTGGGGTCTTCGGAAACCCTGGCGTTGAAAGCAGGAATGGTGTAGTTCTGGCTGGCACCTTGGTCGTCACCAGCTTCGATAAGAAGCGTCTTGTGACCGGCAAGGGCGAGGCGAGCGGCCAGAGGCTTTGGAAATGGTTAGTATTTGCTACATCCAGTCAGGTACTCTTGAACTTACACCACCACCTGCACCAGAGCCGACGACTACGTATTCATAGCCAGTCAGATCGACAGCCACCGCAAGGGAAGCGAAGGCTGCGACTGTGTAGCCAATTACGCGGGGGAAGAACATGGTGATTAGGTATTACTTTGCTGTTCGGGTGGGTATTTAAAGAAAGAATGACAGAGGCTGTAAAGTGGCCTGCTTGATCCTACACTGTGCAGCCTTGCTGACCTTTATATCGTTTACGAACCGCGTAGGTCGGCATCCCCCTATTTTCCGGTGGTGGCTT
Organism: Alternaria metachromatica; assembly: GCF_023757995.1. NCBI lineage: Eukaryota > Fungi > Ascomycota > Dothideomycetes > Pleosporales > Pleosporaceae > Alternaria > Alternaria metachromatica. The sequence continues at coordinate 370,641 of NW_026055502.1, forward strand.
GCAATGCCGAACGACTTCTACCTCGGACGAAAAACCATTGGCGAGATACTTACCAAACAGGTGGTGTTCAGTAGTCGCGGTGGTTGATCCCTTCTTGGTCTGGAAAACAATGCTTTCATTCGGTCCGGCACGTAGATCATACGGGTCCTTCTAGGGTACCTTGCAGGTTGCAATTTGCGCCACGGGACGGAACCATTGGGATCTGGAGACCGACAACAGCGCTCATGGATCCGTGAGCTCAGTAGCGTTGGTGGTCGTATTTCTTTCGAAGTAACGCATCTCATAGCGGCAGGTGTACAGCCTGCTTCAGTCGCTTTCAATCTTTCGCCGTTCATCGTGGTACCTAGGTATCCACGGAAGTTGTGGCAACACGCATCCGCGGAGTGAAAACGCTTTCCCCGTTGCGTCCCGCACCGACCCAGAAGTCCAGGTCAGGAAATGATGATTTCTCCTGTCAAGGACGCTTACCCTGGTCTGCCTATTCCTAATTGCCGGACGTTCCTCCCGCTTCGGAAGGGAACTCCACGGGTGTGGAGTCAACGGCCAGGGACAGCGGACGCTAGCGCCTAACCCGTGTTAGCAGCAACGCGCATTGAAGACTCTCTGGACCTGGGCTTCACGATAGGCACTGCGATGGATGCGAACGGACATAACGTGGCTCTGTAGATTGCCGACTTCTTCGCCGAGAACGATGACGGAATACCACGTGGTGCGAGATGCACTGCCGCAGGAACCGCCTGTTTCTTTTTCGCCACGAGGCACAGAGCGAACTGACTCAACTACGACTCCACCCACCGTACGAACGCCATGTTGAATTCGGCATTCGGCTGACTCCACAACACCTTCTAATGCTCGTTCTAGTCGCATGCGTTAAGGCCTACGTTCTGTCGCTCGGTACCTGCGCCTTCTCGAAAACTCCCCTATCTGTTATTCCCGCGTCTATGGTTGGCCCGGCCACACGGCATCGGCAATGCTCCTGACGAGTTGCAGCTTCTTCCTCATGTCTTCGTAACCGAGCGAATTGCCTTCCGCGTGTGATGCGAAACCGCATTGTGGGCTGACGCAGCACTGCTGAATGGCGTCCTCGCGCGATTGGCCGGTGCCCTTTGCAATCCAATCAGCGGCCTGGTTCACCCTGGCGATCATCTCGTCCTTGTCCTCGAGCTTGGGGAATTTCGATGTGATTACACCAAGCACGACGTTCTTGTGCTTGGGAAGATGCGCTAGCGGCTCGAATCCTCCGGCACGTGGTGTGTCGTATTCCAAATAGTATGTGTCGACGTTCAAGTCCTACCAAGATCAGCACTTCATAACTGTGAACAAGGAGATGAACGTACCTGGAACATCTTCTTTGCGATGTTGTCGTATGCGCCTTCAGAGAAATGTCTGCTGCCTACGTAGTTACCGCGGCACAGGTGGATGCCGAGATGCATGTCCGCAGGGCGTTCGAAACATTTGTTATAAAACTTGACATAGGCATCAAACATCTGGTCAGCAGTCTTCTCGTTAGTTGTGTCAGCCTTCCAGCCTGCAAGCATGTCTTCCGAGCAGAAGTAGGCCAGGTTGGGATCATCGATCTGGATGTTCCTGATACCCTGTGCGTGGAGGATCTTAAGCTCCTCCTGGTATGCCTTTGCGACGTCCTCGAAGTAGTCCTCGTCGTTCGCATAGACCTCCTTGGGGTACGCTCTCCCGCTCATGTAACGGAAGTGGTACCAGGATGGCGAGATCAGTGTGATTTTGATGTTCTTCCACTCGCTCTCGGGTAAAAGGCTCTTCATCAGGTCCACTTCACGCTGGTTGCTTGAAGTGCCAGGGTGTTTGATCTTGTCGACACAGACGGTGACATGGTTTGGCACCTCCTTCGCTTCCATGAAAGACTTGACGTCCGGCGCATAGGCGCGGAACATGTCCTTGTTGTAGCCCTTCAAAACGCCAAGCTGGAGTTCCTTCATGCCATGAAGTGTTTCGAAAAAGGTACCCCAGAACATGTGCCTGCATGAATGATCAGTCTAGACTCGGACTAGTAGCGTCGGGACTATTGACCTAGTGTACTCTCCGCTCGACACAACCTTCAATCCGCAGTCCTGCTGGAACTTGACGACCTCTGCGACAGACTTGTCTTCCAAAGGAACGAGCTCCTCTGGCTTCGATTTACCAGAAGCAACATCGTAGCGCTTCTGCACAAGCTCCTGTGGGCGGAGCAATGAGCCAACGTGCTCGGCGCGGAATGGAGGGCTTCTCTTGAGTGACGACATCTTCAATGCGATAGTATGAATAGCTCAGGAAAGAACGAGTAATCAGAACGAAGCAATTGAACAGAAGAAAACTTTGCCCCTCATCATGTCCACTTGCCCCGCAATCACACGCCGCTCATTAATGACCGTTGGACCCTTTCTCAGCCCCGACATATCCATGTTCAGACGCCGGGAGCAGCTAAGCGAGGCTTAGAGGATGGAGCGTCGATGGGATTGGAAGAGTAATTGAGGGTGGCGGGTAAGCCATGTGGGAGGCATCTCAAGCTATGGTGGGGCCCTTGCTCGATAAGAGGCGCGCCACCCGATGTGACGCCGAGAGCCATGTGGTTACAAGGAAACTTGGAAGCCGCGAGCTTCCAAGTCATCATTTTCTCACACGACTACATCTTAACTGCGGTTGCGCGCTGTCGGTTCCCAAGTTATCGCAACGCACGAGAAATCCGCGAACACAATCTGGGTGTGCAGACGCGCGAGGCGTGAAAAGGCAGCTTCGACCAGTCGAACATGAAGATATGGCTATGCTGTGGGGTGTATTGGGAGGTCCACAGTCCCTTTGGAAAGCCAAAGAGACCGGAAGCTGCAGATCAGCAATTGTTCGCTGTACCACGAGAAGGTGACACGAAGACACAGTATGCCCCACCAAAAGTATCCCATCGATGAATGACGGGCATGACGCAATACTCTGGAGAACGAGCCGCGGATATAGCCACGAACGAACGCAAGTTTCGTAAGCGACGGCGGCAGTTACAACGGCGAAAGAGAGTAAATCCGAACTTCGGGGAAGCTCTACCCCGCGCTAGGTGGGATGTCATAGCTACATATATGCTGTCACTCCCGCACAGCTTCAAGTCTAGACTTTGACGCCCTAAACACCTCAACACCAGACTTTACTACCTACCAATAACATGACAAGAGTACTACTCACAGGAGGAAGCGGCTTCATCGCTGCGCACACCCTCGATATCCTCCTAGACCATGGACATAGTGTAGTCACCACGGTGCGCACCCAGGAGAAGGCGGACAAGATCAAGGAATCATACAAGAGCTACGTCGACAAGGGCCAATTGAGCTTCGCGATCGTTCCGGATATCGCTCAACCAGATGCTTTCGAGAAGGCTGTTATCTCAGACCCTCCATTCGAGGCTGTGCTTCACACTGCTAGCCCGTTCCACTTCAATGTCACTGATGTCCAGAAAGTGAGTGTCTTGGGATTGAAACACCGAATAGCTGGCTAATACAACGAAGGACCTGATTGACCCTGCTGTCATCGGAACAACTGGCATCTTGAAGTCGATCAAGAAGAGCGCGGTATGTTGAATCCAAAGGGTGCACAACTTCCATTCGCCTGCTAACGATAGCTTATAGCCCTCGGTCAAGAATGTCGTCATCACATCCTCATTCGCCGCCATCGTAAACGGAAGTAAGGGCTTCTGGCCAGGACACGCATACTCTGAGGACGACTGGAACCCAATCACACAGGAAGAGGCAACGGAGAACCCAATGATGGGATACAGAGCAAGCAAGACATTTGCTGAGAAGGCTGCGTGGGAATTTGTCGAGAAGGAGAAGCCCAACTTCACCGTCTCCACGATTAACCCACCGATGGTTTTTGGACCGATTGTAAGTCTTGCGACGCACAATTCAACGGAGTCGCTAACATAAATCAAGGTACACGCTCTTGACAGTCTTGACAACATGAACACCTCGAACCAGCGTATCCTGTCAGCGGCACAAGGCAAGTTCAAGGACGAGATCCCACCCAGTGGTGTACACCTGTGGGTGGACGTTCGCGACGTCGCGGAGGCACACGTAGCTGCGTTCGAGAAGCCAGACGCAGCCAACAAGCGCTTCTTCGTGACGGCCGGATACTTCTCCAACAAGGAGCTATGTCAGATCATCAAGAAGAACTTCCCCGACTTCAAGGACCTGCCGAGCGACTCAACACCCGGCGGCGACTACCCAGAAGGCACACCTGAGAAGGGCCTCTACACATACAACAACAAGCGCTCCATCGACATCCTCGGCCTCAAGTACAAGACCTTCGAGCAGTCGATTGTCGACTCCGTCAAGTCTTTCCAGAAGAAGGGGTTGTAGATGGTAGCATCGATTATTCGGAAGGATAGATGAATGGCAATAACGGTATTCGATTGGCTATGTACACTATTTGGGCGGCGCGCTTGTTTGAGCGGCAAAGCATCGGTCGCGTGCATGGCAATCTGAAGAAGACATATTAGCATATGCAATCTCCGTGTAATAGACAATACAGAGTGTGTATGGGCAATCAGCCTGTTGAGCTTGAAATTTTTTGGACTTCACCGTCTTTGACTCGGAAGTTATCGTTTGTGTTGATCATCATAATGCAGGGAGTTGGGAGAGATGGTGATGACTTACCGATGAGTATTGCGACGCGACGCTGGCCACAACATGGGTGCTGCATGAAGCTGTTGGGCCAGCGTTGGTGTGAGAGGAAAGAGCAGGCGCGAAGCCTCGAAGAAAATGGCAGGCTTCGGCTGAAAACCGGGCCGAGCTCTTCCAAGCCTAGCGGCTGCCCCACCAACGAAGCCCATCGATGGCGGGCAGTGACAGCAAAAGCCCAAACACTTTCTCGAGAATTCCACGTCACATCGCTCTATCGTCGTCGCGTACCTGTCAGCCACCCCGTAGCCAACTTCTTTCTTGATCAGACAAGCCACGTCCGAGAAACCGCAAAGATGTGTAAGTTGCCTACCACTACCCCACCACCGCCTCGATGCGCACTCGGCGGACGTGCATAGCTTCCGGTTGTAGGCGCAAGGCTGTACTGGGAAGATGTGGGAGATCTAAGACATGATGCTATGTTCACGTTCATATCGCAACGCTACATGTACAATGCAGAACTGACTCCTCCACAGCCGACTTCAACGCCATCGCCCGTATGTACCACCGGATACAGCAAGCACAACCCCGCCGACATGCTCTCCACGATCGCTTCATCCATCAAACCGCGACTGACCTTTGCTCCAGAGCAGTTCGTCCAGTTCTACTACAAGACCTTCGATGAGAACCGCGCTGGTCTCGGTGCCCTCTACGTATGCGACTCAATACCATATGCGCAAAGCAGCAGTCGGCTGACAAATGCTATAGAAGGAGACTTCCATGCTCACTTTTGAGGCGCAAGGCACTCAGGGCTCCGCTGCCATTGTAGAGAAGCTCCAGGTAACGACGAGTCTGCCCACGAAACAGGGACGGGGCTAATGCAGGGAAGAACCTGCCATTCCAGCAGATACAACACCGTACCGACACCGTCGACGCTCAGCCTTCCGCCGATGACGGTATCCTTGTGCTCGTCACCGGTGCGCTTTTGGCAAGTCGTTCCCATGCATCGTTACATGCGACCTTGACTAATACTGAACAGCTTGCGGGCGAGGACAAGCCAATGAGCTTCACCCAGGCCTTCCAGCTCAAGAACGCTGAGGGCAACTGGTTCGTTCTGAACGACGTTTTCCGTCTCGTATACCCCGCCGCGTAGGCTATCCGCTCGCTCTTGAGCTTGATTTCACCACACCGGTGAATTCGGGGGCATGCATAGAGAGTCACTGAGTCTTAGCGACTTTGAACACGACTGACGCGATTTTCTTATGAGTTTTGAGCATTTTGGCGGAGGCAACATAGGTGCGGATGGGATCGAGGATCGATGCTTGACGCAGTCATCTTTGGGAGTGTAGCTACTCACGAGTTCTACACAGGTAGATTGAGCTAAATCTTCAAAATCGACTTGCCTTCTTTGCAGCCTCCTACAGCGTCTCGAATGACATCTATCATCGTGCATATGCATAAGCCTTTTCCATGCGGCGGGTTTGTTTTCCGTGCATGACGCGGAAGAGAGCTTTGCCGCCATTCCTCCGCCCCGCGCTCACTTGCCGAAGCGAAGCTCCACGCCTTCCTCGGACCTGGAGCTTAGCTTACAACGACCATGGCCTCGTCGCGCGGCAAAAGCCAGGACATTCTGTCTCTTACTCGCAAGCATCGGCGGTACTTCACTTCGCCTCTCCTATTCTCTTGATACCCTCCTCTGTCCTTTAGCGTTCCATCACAGCCCATCGTCTCACAATGGCTTTCATCCAGAAGGGTCTCAAGAACATTCTCCAAAAGAACCCCCACGATGTTGTCTTCCTATCCGCACTTCGCACGCCAGTCACAAGAGCGAAGAAGGGTGGACTGCGCGATGCATATGAGCATGAGCTTCTAGGGGCGGTATGCCATCCTCAGCACCTGCAGTACACAGACCCAAGTCCTAACAGCATCCCAGGTTCTCAAAGCCACAATGGCTAAGTTCCCCAACCTCGACCCCGCGAAAATAGACGATATATGTGTCGGCACAGTTCTCGCAGAGCTTGGTGGCTCCAAAGCCGGTCGCATGGCCGCGAACCACGTTGGCATACCCACCACAACCTCCTTCAGCACCGTAAACCGCGCCTGCGCATCCGGCCTCTCCGCCATAACCTCAATCGCGAATTCGATTGCCGTAGGACAAATAGATGTCGGTATCGCAGGAGGCATGGAGAGCATGACGCGAAACTACGGCAGCAGGGCCGTACCCACCGAACTCTGGCCCGAGATGAAAGAAAGTCCCGTGAAGGAAGCCAGAGACTGCATAATGGCCATGGGCATAACCTCCGAAAATGTCGCATCACGCTACGGCGTCAGCCGCGCCGACCAAGACGCCTTCGCCGCCGAATCACAACAGCGCGCTGCCAAAGCACGGAGAAGCGGCCTCTTCGACGACGAAATCGTACCCGTAACCACGCGCTGGATCGAACCCGAGGTCCCCGAGAACACAAAGACTGTGACTGTGACAAAAGACGATGGAATCAGGCCTGGGACGACAGTCGAGAAACTCGCGGAGATGAAACCTGCGTTTATCAAAGACGGCACAAGCACAGCGGGAAACAGCAGTCAAGTCTCCGACGGCGCGTCTGCAGCGCTGATGATGCGTCGGTCCACGGCTACAACCCTCGGCCTCGAATCCCAGATTATCGGCAAGTGGGCCGGCACACAGGTCGTTGGCTGCTCGCCTGACGAAATGGGCGTCGGACCCGCCCTCGCTATACCCAAATTGCTCGACTACACTGGCCTGGAAACATCTGATGTGAATGTCTGGGAGATCAATGAGGCGTTTGCTAGTCAGGCGTTGCATTGCATTCGGACGTTGGGGCTGGAGGGCAAGATGGATAAGGTGAATCCGAATGGAGGGGCTATTGCGTTGGGGCATCCGTTAGGGGCGACGAGTGGAAGGATGTTGGCTACGCTATTGAATGAGATGGGGAGGAGTGGTGAGCAGGTTGGTGTGTTGAGTAAGTGTATTGGAACGGGTATGGGTATGGCTAGTTTGATCGTTAGGGAGTAGATAGTCATAAAGATTGAAATCAGAACTCATTGTTCTCAGATTAAGTGTATGCTGCTGTTCGACCTGTGCACTGGGCCTTCTTTGGAGGTAATTGGGTATCGAGGTAAAGAAATGTTAACGCCATCCTATGCATTGCTCTCTTCAAGCTCATCGCTGCTGCGACCTATGCCTTTCCTTTCTTGCTCTTCTTCTTTGACCGCTCTGCTAGAATCTCGTCGAGGAAGCTCTTCGGTTTTGTCTTCGCTTTCTTGGGTGCGGGCTGTGTGGGCTCCGCTTCCTCATCGTCATCTTCCTGCTTGATAGATTTTGCGTCTGTTTGAGCTTCTTTGGCCACCTCCTCCTTTGGTACATCCTCCTCTTCTTTCACAGCGCCACCTCCTAATCTCTTCGCCCTCGTCTCTTCATCTTCGTCGTCACTATCCGCTGGCTTAACTTCCTGCTTCACATTCTTCTTCTGTCTCTTAGATTTGAAAGTCGCGGCCCTTCCCTCTTCATCATCGTCCGATTCTTCTCTCTTCGCAGCGAGCTTCTTGTAATGCTGAGCTTTGAATGCTGCATTCGGTCTCGCAGCTTCTTGTTTCGCAGTGATATGGGCTTTCGCCTTTTTCTTGCCGATCAGTTGTTGTAAGAGTTTGTCGTCTGATGTTCGTATTCTGCTGGTGAAGCTGCCATCTTCGATATCCTTAGGAACTACGCCGCCGACACCAATCCTGGAGGTATTGTCAGAGATGCGAGCGGCAACACAATAGCGCATATTTACCTGTCGTGAGCGTAATTTTGTTTCAGATCCTGATCATCGTCTTCAACTTGTGTTTTCGCATCACCATCCGGAGTGCCCCAGTCCGGCCGCGACCCATACAACGATGCCAAGAGTTTCTGACCCTTTGCCTCGAGCAAACTTATGCGATTTGCGATGACATCGCCCTCATTATTCCGTTTAGACATGGTTGCGCGATTACTTGGACGCGCATCAAGTTCCAGTCGCTTGGTGTTACAGAAGTTCCCGGCCGCGATATTTTTGAGAGGACCCGGTTCATTCTCGGCGCGCTAGCAGACGTCCGCAACAGCCCTGTGAAGCCGCAACACCAACGGAGCTGTGCACTCCAACTCGCCTCCATATACCCACACGTGTGTCTGCCGCTCAGACATCATGTACAACTTTGCCCGCGCCCGGCCGCTGGCTCGCGCTGTCCGCGCTGCTGCTGTATGTCCACGGACCTACTCCGCAAAGCTGCGAAAGCCTCTTACGCAGCGTGCACCACATTGGGGGGTCATGTGCTAACACAGCCTAGGAGACACCGCTGAAGCGCTCTGTCGTCCAGCAAAGGAGAGGTCTCGCCATCCACGAATACAGGTCCGCTGCCCTGCTCGAGTCGGTACGAACACTCCACCGCATGTCCACCAATTTCGAGGGTCCAGATATCTAATGCGAATTTCAGTACGGCATCGGCGTGCCCAAGGGTGGTGTCGCTACCAGCGGCGCCGAGGCAGAGAAGATCGCCAAGGAGATTGGTATGCGACAGCAAGAGTGAATGTAGAGTCGTGGGCTAATGCGCGCAGGCGGAGAGGATGCTGTTATCAAGGCCCAGGTTCTCGCTGGAGGCCGTGGAAAGGGTACCTTTGACAATGGCTTCAAGGGCGGTGTCAGAGTCGTCTACTCGTATGCTACTTCGCAACCATGATACGACCGCGGCTACCCTCTAACACAACATGCAGTCCCCGCGAAGCCTCCATCCTCGCCGACCAGATGATCGGCCACAAGCTCATCACCAAGCAAACTGGAGCCGCCGGTCGGCTCTGCAACTCCGTCTTCATCGTCGACCGCAAGTTCGCCCGCCGCGAGTTCTACCTCGCCATCCTCATGGACCGCGCTTCACAAGGACCCGTAATCGTCGCTTCGTCGCAAGGTGGAATGGACATTGAGACTGTTGCCAAGGAGCACCCCGAGGCCATCATCACCACCCCCATCGACATCCACAAGGGTGTCACCGACGACATTGCCCGCAACATTGCGACCGAGCTCGGTTTCTCAGAGCAGTGCATCGAGGACGCTAAGGACACCATCCAGAAGCTGTACCAAGTCTTCATGGAGAAGGACGCTACCCAGATTGAGATCAACCCTCTGTCTGAGACCACCGACCACCAGGTCCTCGCCATGGACGCTAAGCTCAACTTCGACGACAACGCCGACTTCCGCCAGAAGGAGGTTTTCGACTGGAGAGACATCACCCAGGAGGACCCTGAGGAAGTCAAGGCTGCCAAGGTTGGCCTCAACTTCATCAAGCTCGACGGTGACATTGGCTGCCTCGTCAACGGTGCCGGTCTCGCCATGGCCACCATGGACATTATCAAGCTGAACGGCGGCGCGCCCGCCAACTTCCTCGACGTTGGTGGCGGTGCTACACCTGAGGCTATCAGGCAAGCGTTTGACTTGATCACCAGCGACCCCAAGGTTACTGCCATCTTTGTCAACATCTTCGGTGGTATCGTCCGTTGCGATGCTATCGCCAAGGGTCTTATCCAGGTCGTCAACGAGATGAACCTCAAGACCCCCGTTATTGCTAGGTTGCAGGGTACCAACATGGAGGCTGCTCACAAGCTCGTAAGTCACGCCAAAAACCACCAGCTTCAAAGTACCACTCATACTAACATATCATGTTCCAGCTCAACGACTCAGGCCTCAAGATCTTCTCCATTGACGATCTCCAAGCCGCCGCTGAGAAGTCCGTCCAGTTCTCAAAGGTCGTCAAGATGGCGCGCGACATTGACGTCGGTGTCGAATTCACTCTTGGTATTTAAACTCTTTCAGCATGAACCCTTTGCTGGCTGACCACGTTTGTGCATGATAGGTTTGTAGATAGATGGAAGCCGAACTTGAGCAAGCGGTGTCTCTTATGAAAGTTTGTTTGGCCTTTGAATGGTTTTGATTTGTGTGTGGTGGTGTGATTCTGTTGTGTGCCGTGATGGTGTGAGGGTCGTGGCGCGTGGCGCTCACAGCTTACCCCGCCGATATATGACCGCTGACCCAGCTTGATGATGATGATCATCACCATCCTCACGACACTATCATCCGGTCGAAACAACAGTTCCAGACCCAATCATCGTATACACGTTCATTGCTCAAGCGGACGAAACATCGGCGTAGACATGATGGCCTATAGGAAAGGCGCGGAACAACCCAACAGACGCACAGCATCCAAATCTCTTTGTGCTGCTTTGAATAAAACCACGACAGCACGCTCCGCATGAGTCGTTCCATTTTGGTTTTTGAGAAGAGCACGCCTCATCCCCAGTCCTTCTTGTGGTTTTGGAGGAGAGCACAGCTCATGTCCCACTATAAGTGAAATCTTAGAGAGAAGAGCACAGCTCATGTTCCACACCGTCGAGAGTTTTGGAGAGAAGCGCAGCAGCACACACCATGAGGATGCCATCTGGTGTTTTGGGAGAAATGAATGGAAGTACGGATGTTGAAGAGGAAGGAAGAAGAGAGGCGAGCAGCGGTATTTATACCCCTTCATCCACTTGCCGACCGCACATGTTGTACTTGTGTTGTTGTTTTGGTAGTGCGTATGTTGATGGAGGGTTTGGAGAGACGTCTCTCATGAGAAGTTCTTTATGTCGTTTTGAAGAAGAGAGGGGCAAGGCACTTCGCACCACATAAGCTGGACCTCAGTTGTTTTGGAGTTTTCAAGGTAGAAATGGATGTAGGAAGGAAAGCAGAGAAGCCGCGGGAGGAGGTTTATATACCCGTGTCGAGACTTGTGCGCTGCACATGGACAGTGCTTCCATCATTTTTTATTCTCAAAGTGCTTTTTTGAATAGCGAAACGCGTACTCTTCATATCGCAGTCTCGAACTCATTTTGAAGTGGGAGGATGGCTCTTTGCGCAACATGAAGTATGCAGCGATGTTTTTGGACAAAACAAGGTAAAAGTGGAGTTTTGGGAGAAGGCCAGAGAAGAGACATGAGTATATCACAACCTAGTTTCAGTCCACCTGTCCATCCCTCATGTATGCTGAAGGGCGGCGATTATGGTACCCGATATGTTTTGCGCAAGGTGGAGGAACAATTCTCACATGCCGAAATAGCGCCATATTTTGACTCGGAGGGAACAGGATCATGACGCTGGTCTCCCTTTTTTTTTGGACAATGCAAGAGGATTGCGAATGTAGAGAGGAGGTAGAGGGAGGCGAGCGCGACGTTTTATAACGTCTTGGTCGCTTGGCAGGCGCACATGGATGCGTTTTGGAGGTATTTCTAGTTTTCGATGTCTTCGCAAAAGGGTCCAGACAAGCTTCTCATCGTCTGGCCCCCAGTGTATTTTGGAGAAGACGGCAGCACCGAAAACATGCCGGCGTCTTCAGTGGAATTTTAGTAAAATTGGAAAGAGGCGTAGGTGTAGATGCAAAGGCCGGAAAGAGTCGTGAGCGCAGACTTTTATATTACTTTGAAGATGATCTGCTCGCACATCGGTAGAACGAACATCGTCTTTGTTGCTACTCGGTATGTAGACTCAAATCGGAAAGTCGCTTTTCATGGGTAGTGGTGGCAATCACTTTGGAAGACGCGCAGCAGTCGCACACAACATTTTTCTTGGTCAATATATTTTGGAGAATGCACGGACGGTGCGGATAGTAAGAGGAGCTTTGAGGCAGAAAGGGCCGGAGACGAGGTTTTGTAATGCGCGACTGAGCGTTTGGCGCGCATGGTGGATGACTCTTGGCGTTTCTTGTGGGTATTGAATGTGTTCGCAAAGGTCGGAGAAGCAATGCTCATATGCATGTATGCTGTTGTTTTGAAAAAGCAGAAAGCCGCGCACAACATGAATGGTTCATTTGCTCGTTTTGGAGTAAATGAATGATTTAAGAGTAATAAGAGGAAAGTAGAAGGACAGGCAACTTGAGGGTTTATAGAAGCTAGAGGAAGCGCTCAGTCAGCATGAGTGCCTTGTGTTCTCAGAAGCCAGGTATAGGAGTTGAAGTCATCGGGACGCTCAGCATATGTAGGTTCCCAGCTGCTTTTATTCTTGCTCATGCGAAGCCACCGCATTTTGATGTGTCGCTGTTACCATCTGGCTACGCGAGAGAAGGCCACCAGGTAGCTGAATGTAGGTTTAGAATCGATGTATGGGCGGAGTCACAGAAATCTTTCCATGGTTCGACATTCTGTAGTTTTCGAGAAAGGGTTGAAGTTGAGGTTGCGGAAGGACAGGAGTGGTAAAGAATGAAGAAGTACTAATATTTCCAACTCTCATAAGCTGAGCCACGACGACTTTTAGATTCGCTAAGTGTCAGCGCATGGAATGGCGGGTACTTTCGCATATTGTCAACGTGACACGTTCTGATGGTTTAGATGCACGACCATTTCGTCAACAGGAATGGCTTTTGGTATACTGAGACTGGTACTCAAAAATGCTCATCGCCTTGTGTAAATTGGCTTTTTGGAGAAGGAAGGACGACAGAACGCCATCCCATTTTTCTAGTCCGCTTTTTGGGAATACGCAGACGAGGTGTTATTTATGGAAGAGTTGTCCATCGGCGAGGAGAGAAGTTTACATACTCAGCCCTGCACTAACACCACCCATGAGCAAAATGAGTATGATTATTAGAGTGAGGGTGATATTATCGGTTAGTCGGTGGTCCCATGCGTTATGCTTTCGCAACATTTGATAGTAAAAGAGAAAGACATCAGTCGTTCTAGACGCGTTGTTTTAGTAGTTGATCAAGCTGGCCGCAGACATGACCCAACGATGAGACAATTTTGAGCCGAACCAAGCGCCAACACACCACGGGCCGTCGCGGTTTGGATGTTGGTAGCATGCAAGGTATAGTCGATGAGAATAATATAGGAGCAGGACAAATCTTTACTCCGACTTGCTCTAAAGTTGCGCGGAATGATGAGATGCTCTCAGGTCCGCACTCTCATGGCTGACGTCGTGTTTCTTTTCGAGTTTGTGTAGCAGCGGAGGCCGTCTGGAAAATTCGTATACCAGTTGGGCTCTTCGCGCATGTGGAGATTCACACATAACTGTACAATGCGATATTATTCGTGTAATGAAACTAGCGGTAATGAGTGAATCGCGCTGACCTCTTAAGTGATGAAGGACATGAAATCTGAACGGCGCATTTTGGAGACCGCGAAAGTTCTCGTGGTCGCATGTATGCGCTTGGAGATTCTTTTGGACTCGGGTGGCTGGTTTTGGAAAGATGGGATATAGCTCAAGTGAGGGCAAAGGTTATTCATCTAGGTTAAAAAGATGGAAATCTAGGTAGATTCTCCACAACAAGACAACAACATAAGATAAAAAAAATCTAAAAAGGCAGTCTTGTAGAGCTCTTTATTCTCTATAATTCTACTTCTTTAGATTTCTTTTATCTCTTCTTAATATAGAGATTTTTAAAGAGGGAGTATAGATGTTCTTGTAAGAATTATAGCTAAGCAAGATCTTATTATTTTCTAAGATTTTAAGCTTAAAAGAATAAAATAAAGAAATCTAAATAAATAGAATTATAGAGAATAAAGAGCTCTACAAAACTACCTTTTTAGATTTCTTTTATCTTGTGTTATTGTTGTGTTATGTAGAGATTTATCTTAAAAATCCACCTAGTGGAATATCTTTTTGACCTAGGAGAATAACCGTCGCCCAAGTGAGGGGTGTTTATACGCGGGGGAGACTTCTCCGGTGCGCTAGTGCCACCCCGAGTTCCGACGTTTGGTATGACACCACTGTCCATTTTCACATGAGTCAGCACATCAGCGGAAATGTGATAGTTCTGTCATAGCATTGAAGTTCATCATGCGATGTTGCTGCTTATAGAACTCATACACCGAAGTCTCCTTTCAATGTCAGCTTGAGCAAGTCGTCCTTCACAATCTCTTCCTTGCGACTGAGAAGATCCTCCACATCCCAGTTCGCAGCGATGAAGCGACCGCTCAAGAACTTCGCCTTTTCCTGACAGAGCCAAACAGCAGTACCACCAACAAGCTCGGGGCTATCTTGATTAAAGAGCGAGCGGAAGGGCTCGCGCAGCATATCGGTCGCGACGAGGCCCGGATGCATCGACACGGCGGTAACATTCGGGTACTCCGCAGCTACGTACGTAGCCAACGCGTCGAGGATGAACTTAGACATAAAGTAGGCGCCAAGCGGCGGAACGGTAAAGAACGCCTGCCATGAGCTTACGTTGACGATCGTGGCAGGTGTATCGGGGCTGGGCAGTAGGCGAAGGAAAGAGCGGATGAGCAGATAGTTGCCTTTTCCGTTGATCTCCTACAATCGATGTATCAGTTCATGCGCTTTTGACTCAGGCACTGCGGGATGAGCAGCGAACGGGACGGATCTTACGAAGTTCCTCCACCATTGATCGGGGTCTGTGTCGTGCAGTTTCGGTCCGTCTCCAGTCATGGCGCCGGCTGCGTTGACGAGGACATCCGCGTGGCCGAATTTCTGCCGGATTGCTTCGAAGGCGGCCTCGACGCCTTTCGTGTCGGAAATGTCGAGAGCGTATGTAAGCGTTTCGATGTTGGGGTTCGCCTCTTTGACCGATTTCTCAGTAGCTGCGAGCTTTTCGGCGTTGGATGCCAGCAACGCAACACCCTTTACATCGGCCTTGACGAAGGCCGGTACCATTGCCTGCGAGAGCAAGTCTTAGCAGACGCAATAATGACGCGAATTCATGGCGAAAGGGGAGCGTTTTCGGTCAATTGTTTCAACATACCATGGCTCCTATACCACGCGAAGCGCCAGTGATGACGGCTACCTTTCCTGCCAGGCTATGTTCTGGGATACTGGGATAGATGGCAGGGTACGCGTCTTGGTGTGCATTCTTCGTGAACTGCATAGACGTGACATAGAAGTCTTTCGGAAGCTTGCTGAGGTTTGCCATCGTGAATGTGTTTTGGGTTCGGAGGATACGAAGAATACGCTGTAGCAAGATAACGCAAAGATACCGATCAGAGTCTAGAAGTACCACAGTCCACTGTGTTAACTTATGCGAGGCTCTGGGGCCAGAGGCCCCGCATTCGGGCTGCGATAATCGCCTCGTCGTGTCCCCACCCATGAAGCACGACTTGGCCATAGCAAACCATGTAATAAAAGCGTTGGCATGTTGACACCGGGGCGTCGGCAGTGAGGTGTTAAGGTTGCGGAACGTCCCAAGCGAAGCCCGTTGGGAATGTTTGAGCGAACGAAGGCGATAATCATCTCCGCTTAGAGACTAGCGCAGGATTGCGGACCCTGTTTTTGACATTCACCTGAGATCGATGCCGAACCCCCAATTTCCTCAATCCGGTCCGAATCGTATCGACATCGCTATCGGCGCGTACTCATTCGTCTAGCGACTCGTGGTTTCGATCCGACAAGCTTGACCAGAGATACTCACATGCCCACGCAATGTTTGCCCAAACTCTGGGGATCTGACATGTCGGAAGCGAGGACGCACACATCGGAATACCGAGGTGTGACGACGTTAACAGGAATGCGGGTACCCGAAAACGATAGATCGTGATGGCAGCATCAGGGGCAGTAAGACATGTCGTGATAGCGGAACCCACTCTGCATGTTGTCTTCTCGGCGTCCTGATCGACCGAATGCACACCCATGCGGGTGAAGGGGTCGCGGGAAATTCTTTGGCGATCTTATACCAGCTGTGAATGCAAAGCGTTCCATCCATTCTCTTGGAACCTTGGTCTCTGCAGCATTGTTTGTATACTTCAACTGCCCAAGAATGTCAAACTTCTCCCCACTCTGGCCCCATTCAACTCCGCAAGTTGTTCGAGAGCACCAGCTGTAGCTCAACACAACGAATACGTACTGAACGGCAACTATAACTCACATATCAATTCAGAATGACACTTCATGAGGTAAGCTGACCCAGATGGGACGCCTCGAGTGGCGCTGACTTTGATGCAGGATCTAGGCCCCAACCTCACGGCGACCGTCCTTGTGACGGGGCTGCTTGCCTTCATCACCATGGGTATGCGGGCGTATGTTAGGATCACCAAGCATAACTGGGCTCTTGAGGACTGGGTTATGGCAGTAGGATGCGTATGTACCTAACCTTCACAGTGGTCGAGAACACACTGAGCTCACTCATCGCAGTTGCCTCTCATGACACTGACTATTGTCACCACTATCGGTTCCTATTACGGCATCGGCGCCAAAGACAGTACTTTTGCTAAGCCTGGCAACCAGAAATACGTCGAGACAGCATATTTCGTGAGTCATCATCCAGTGTAGCACGGAATTGATCAGTCGCTAACAACATTCAGTGGTT
Source organism: Alternaria metachromatica (assembly GCF_023757995.1). NCBI lineage: Eukaryota > Fungi > Ascomycota > Dothideomycetes > Pleosporales > Pleosporaceae > Alternaria > Alternaria metachromatica. The sequence continues at coordinate 387,560 of NW_026055502.1, forward strand.
CTTCCTCTATGAGGTCTTCTACTGCACATCCATCATCTTCGTCAAGCTCAGCATCGCCTTCATGCTGAACCGGATAGCTGGCAGGAGGATGGTCTACATCTACATCAACTACGGCATCATGGGCCTCTGCGCTGCGACCAATTTGGCAGCTATCCTGTACATCATTTTCCAGTGTTGGCCGGTCGAGTAAGTACAAAGCAATCCGGCATCACGTGGTAATGCTAACCGTATACTTCTCAGGGCTGCTTGGAGGGCTGATCTCATGGCCGAAGGGACTTACTGCCAGCCCCCAGTGTATCTGCAAAATGTCTACTTCTTCTGCACTTCGGTCAACATCTTCACCGACTGGGCTACTGCGCTCATGTGAGTTACTCGAGATTCTGCTATCGAGTAGGCACTAACGTTGACCAGGCCAATCGCTCTGCTCTGGAACGTTCAGATGAACAGGAACACCAAGATCTCAGTCGGTGGCATCTTGAGCTTGGGTATCTTGTATGGCAAATCCATGAACTTGACTGATCACTGTACACCGCTAACATCGCTCTAGCACATCCATTTCCGGCCTGGTCCGTCTGAAGTACACCGTTGGCCTGACAAGCAGCCACGACTATCTTTGTAAGCACCTCCAGACCCGCACCACATCACAACACTAACATCGCTCCCAGATGGCCTCGCCAACATCCTCATCTGGGGCTACGCCGAACCAGCCCTCGGCATGCTCGTCGGCAACATCGCAACCCTCCGCCCACTCTTCCAGCGCCTCCTACACCTCGGTTCAAGCGGCTCCCACCAGCCTCGCTCGGGCACACCCCACGGTGTCAGCAATCCCGACCGTTCGCACCGCTACAAGCCTTTTGATACCGAACTCGAGCTCGGCACGGTCGCAGACAACCAGGACACGCACATGCCGGCGATCAAGGTTCATGCGGGACGCGTTAGTGTATCGAGTGACAGCGAGAGCCAGAAGGAGATTCTGGAGAAGAATGATCGGTTTGTTAATAACAACAAGGACAGCATTGTTGTTAGTCGGCATGTGGAGATTAGCCGCTCGTGAATGGGCCATGGCTAGCGGATGAGAAGGTATCTCAACACTCTTGCGCGATATCTCAAAGGCTTCCATCGCAGTAGTCGCCGCGATAAAAGGGTTGCATGTATTACATTTCCCGGTCTAGCTAGGTCACGTCATGTCACTTTCGGTAACGAACTCTCTCTTTTCACCCTCGACGAAGTGCATCGTACGCGACCGAGACAGCCCTACTCATTCTTCACTCAATTCCCGCCGGTGCTGCTGTGTAGGAAAACCTGATCCCGCTATCTTGTTTGATCATATCATCCGTGTAGTTCATTCTCAGATCCTTCAGGTACTTGCTAAACCGATTGCCAACGTTGATAGCATGCTTGAGATGTGAGTACTGGAACGGCTGCTCTCTGAACTGGGCCAACTGTCTCGCAATAGTGATCGCGTTACGAATCTCTCGTCCGTTCATCGGCTCCTTGCTGAGATCGTCGATGTGGTCGAGGATATCTTCCAGGTCGTCGTCGGAAGATTCATCGAGCGTTTTCATACGCGCGATGAAGTTGCGCCAAATCTTCTTGCGCTGAACAAGGCCAAGGTTGTCGTAGTGCAGGGCTAGCTGAATGCGAGACTTGAAGGCTTCGTCAACTGTAGGTTTGTTGGTTAGCGAGACTAGCGTAGCCGGGAGTTCTCGTGGGTAGCGTACAAGTGCCAACGCGATTGGAAGTCAGGATTAGGATGCCATCGTAGTACTCGAGGGCACGGAGGAACACGGATACTAAAGCATTTCTCTTCAGGTCCTTCATGTCGCGTTCCTCGAGGAAGACATCTGCTTCATCTAGAAGTACGACTGCGCTTGTTAGCACGTTTCTGTAGTTGCATCCATGCGAGGTAACGCACCACAGTCCCACATTTTCCCTAGCTGGAATGTAGCGCGGAGTCGCCGATCAACAACTTCAGCGTCTGTTCCCACGTCACCACAAGTTACGCGGAGCAACGGCTTCTCTGCAAACTCGGCAACCCCCTCAGCTGTGAATGTCTTGCCGGTTCCAGGTGCTCCATGCAAAAGCATGATTAGTCCATTGCCTTTGCCAGCTACAAAGTCTGTCGACTTCTTCGCGTTGAGTTGCTTCATGACAAGCGCTTGCACTAGTTCCTTGGTCTCTGGTTCAGCGACGAGATCCTTGAAGGCTTGCTTGTTCCACACTACGTCAGTAATACGATCGACGAAAAGCTCTCTCCAGTGTTTCTCCTGCAGATTGTGAGCCATGATCTTCGCTGGCATGACCAAAAGCGCATCACCGTCTTCGGGTGGTTGGTCGCGTGCCATGGCTGCAATGCCAAGTTCGTCTTCGCAGTGTAGTTTGGCAATGTCTGAATGTGGAAACAGCATCTTGTACGCCTTTGTGTCGACCATGTATCTTTCCTCAATCTTTGTATACCTCGTTAGTTCATGCAAAGCTCCATGCAGTTTTGGTGATTGTACACGTACGTTGTAGAGCTCGTCCTCCTTCGAACGTATGTAAGACACGAAATGTCTGTTTCGAAGAGACCAGAATGTTTTGCCTCTTTTCTCAAGCAGTAATCTCATGTCTTCGCTCGCATATCGCAGAGGGTAGACATTGAGATCTCTGATCGCAACTGTCTCCTCTTCATATCCTAGAGACATGGTAATCTCTATGCGAGACTCTTGCTTTGCAAAGGCGCCATCGAATAGCCAATACCACATTGGAACTTCCCAAGAATATGTAGTCAATTTGCGACTCGATTCGGAATTGGCAAGGGGACCATATCTTGGGATACGCTTCCTTTGTATATAATCGGACTCCTCGTACTGGGAATCCTCAAGCGTAGTCTCTGGACGTTCAATCCAGTCTGTAGCAATACATGCCTGAGGAACGTAACCTCCCGTGCCATTTCTGACGAGAACGTCCCCGGGTTGGAAGAGATATTTGAGGTGTTTACGCGATACTCTTCCTTTCTCCGCTTGGAGCTTCGCTGAGTCGTATTCGTACCCATAGCTTTTTTCGATTGCGGATTGCAATTGCCTGATTAGGTTTTGACTGGGGGTATCAAGATCAGGTAATATCTCGGGAATGAACGGTGCGCTGTAGTACATGAAAAGATACGGTGCCAGGATTTGCCCTTCAGGGTCGAAGTACGGGAAGTAGTCGCCAAACTTAGGTATCTGCTGGACTAACTCTTCCACCGCGTCCAGCATGTCGTCGGCTATGATCGAGAGAAATTCATGCGCGGGTGTAGGAGAGCGGTATACACCATCTTTTGTTTCAATCTTACTGCGATCGGAAGGCGGGGTCTGTTTGTATTCCTTGTAGATGGCGAAGGCTATCTCGGGATGTTGGTCCAGATAGTACTCAATCTTCCGGATCGGATTGTTAGCCAGTAACACGACGCCAGATCCTTCAGCGGGCTCCCAACGCGGCTCATCCAAATACAGTGTCTGTCCAACTTTGTAAAAGACTTTACCGGTATACGCTAGCACCGCAGGCTGAGAGGGTACGAATGTTTCGCTGGTTCCATGTCGCAAACGCTCGTTTTCGACCCTGAGAGCCTCCAATTCGTCCAACACCTCTCTGAATGTACTATCCTCTTGTTTTGTACGAGCCATGACCACTCCTGACATCGTTGCACGTGATGGAGCAGATTGCTGCTGCTCAGCTAATTGTTTCTCTGGCCTTGGCTTCGACGCATTCGCAGTGTGATCATCATCCGAGTAGTCAGGTTCTACATATGCAGGACGTCTATTCTGCTGAGAATGGTCCGAACGTTCTACTATATGGGACCGACGGCTACGGTGCCGTACTGGTGAAAGTGAACGAGATGATGCCGAGGATGGCGGGGAAACGTCCACGTAGTGAGCACCCTTTGAATCGGAGGACATGTGCTGCAGTGCGTCTCGAGTATGATCTTCGTATGCTGCATCTGGACCGTCACGATGATGGAAGCGAACGCGGCTCTATAAATGTAAGTATGCCTCATTCCACCATGCGAACTCAAAACGCTTACAGGAAGATTCCGTCCAGCAACTGCGTGGTCAGATTCGGTGATATCCGAGGTATCTGTGGTGTCAGAACGCCTCGGAATATCCTGCTCGCTTTCGTGCTTCAAATGTTGCCAATCTAACACTCTCGCGGTTGTCGCATCCCGCGAAAGAGGAGCATAACCTCTCAGAGCATCTAAAGATTCCGCATCCCATTGCTCTTCCATTCGCACTTTTCGCCGGTCCTTGGGGTCCCGAGGCTCGCGATGAGTCGCATTTCTGGGTGACTCGACGATGATGCTACGAGAAGATGCTGACTGTAGTGTTGCTGGCGCTTGTCGATCCATTGTTGTTTGGCTGTGATGAATTGCGCGACGCAGTGAATCTGAAGATGATGTTCGCACCCAGGTGCGCGCTTATATGGCAAAGCCTTGTCGCTCAGCCTCAGAGCATGCAACCGATACCTCATTTGGGGGCCGAATGACTGCGCCCCAGCGAGATGGTTGCCTCCATCCCGCCAGGTACCACATGGTGCCTCCCAGCCGGATCCTCTGCTTATCGCAAGCTTCTATAATGCGACTTCCCATCAGCAGAAACCTATTGTGCGTTATTTGAGACTGATCACCTTCAATGCAGTCGCAAAGTCGGTGGTACTTGAATGCGCAGGCCAGCTCCCCTGCGAGCTCAGCCGAGGATGCCTTCAAGGAGGCGCTTGCCGTCTTTCAGCTGGATCCCCGCACCTGCGCCAAATTCGACAGAGTTCAGCAACTTCAAAGTCTCAACGACTTGGAAGGCATTCTCAACGAAGCTCGATCCAAGTACGGGCGACAACATGAGGACAAAAAGGTCGCTAAGTGGTTATCAAAGCTATCGTTGCGCATCTGCCATTATGGCCAGATCTTTGACGTCCTCGTCCAGCATCACCCTGAGTACGTCAGTCTGGCATGGGGAGCAATGAAGTTTCTCTTTGTCGTACGTACTGCTCTTCGATATCTATGGATCACAGGCTAACAGTCCGCGTCAGTTAGTGGAAAACCACGGGAAACAACTCCGAGTCCTTGCGAAAGGCCTGAGCCAGATCGCGGACGTATTACCGCGCATAGAATCCGCAAATATACTCTACCCTACCGATCGCATGCGCCAGGCGGTATCCGACATATATAGTAAAATCATCCGGTTCTTCCTTCGGGCGGAGCGTTGGTATCAGCAAGGCAAACTGCGCCATGCGTGGGAAGCCCTGAGTCGACCCGCCGAGCTCTACTACAACGACCTGGTCCAAGAAGTCGAAGAATGCACAAGATCCATTGAAGTATTGGCGAACGCAGGCGCACAGGCGGAGCAGCGCGACATGCATCTAGAAATCCAGGAATTGGGCAAGAGGCTGAAAAGCTCGGAAGAGACCCTACAAGAAGTGCGAGGGCTGCTCATCTGTAGGCTACTCTTGCAGTCAACAATGCTTTTTCTAACAATGCGCAGCGTACCAGTCGATTCAAACGAGTGCGAATCTGGACACCAACCACCGCCTGACGGATCTCCAGCTGAACCAGATCATGGATTTCCTCTCTGGTGCGAACGCGCTAGATCCGCTGAAAGCCCTGCAATACCGCGCTTTCATGAGAGCCCGCACCAGAGGGCGTCGGTTGAAAGAAGAGACGGGGTCGCAATTCTGGTCAAATCCGAAGTTTGCCGCTTGGGAGTCTGCATCATCACCGGCTATGATTATGGTGAAAGGCGAATACAGCACTCGATTCCAAGTCCAGGGGTTTGCTGTTGACGTCATACACGACCTGCGTAATCGGACCGTCCCCATACTCTGGGCCCTGAAGTCAGTACCGGCGCATGGTGCATCTGCTGCATCGACAGTAGACGTTATCAAAGGGCTGATATGCCAGGCAATACAGCTCAATATTTCACAGCAGACGGAACGCTCACTTGCCCTGAGCTGTGCGCAATTCCGTGCAGCCGACTCCGTCGAGCAATGGTTCGACCTGCTAGCGCGTACGATCGCTAGCTTCCCTCAGCTCTACATCATCGTCGACTTGGAAGCTGTGGGAAGTTCATATCTCCAAAGCACTTCCTGGCTGTCTCAGTTGGCCGCTATGTTCCAACGACATGCTTCCGGAAAGTGGATATCGCGGCTTAAGATCTTGCTGATTAGCTACGGATCAATGCTTTGGCAGCAAGACGACCTGCTCCACTTTCGGGATATTGTTGTGCCTGCACGGCAATCTCACACTAATTCTATGCTTCAAGGTCGCCTACGCGGATCTGTTTTGACCGGTCGCGCGCGGTCAAACCCTTCGAGAGGAAGCATGCATGCACGTTTTGTTGGCAGACGAGGGTGCCATTCTACACTCGTAGGAGGCTGAACGATTCTTCGATCCCACGTTCGTGAGCATCCTGGTAGTGAACATTGTCATCGCGGCCCAATCTTTTGCGATTATCGCTATAGCATTACTCTTTGGCCCGTATTACGGCAAGTCAAATGGCGCGACCCATATATGGTCTTTGGGACTGATTTGTTTTGAGGAAGCGAGGAAAGAGCCAAACTCATAGCGTTTTTGCCCGTGTCTTTTGGTGTTTTGTTTGGAACGTCGTACTTTTGAAATTCAGTAACAGTTCAAAGACGCAGCTTTATACCCAAAAGGTGGAATGGCACTGGTGTTCTTGCCGCTAGATCCAATAGGCGACATGACCTGCCGATATTGCGTTTTGGAAGATCGCCAGCAAAGCCAAATTGTGCACCTACCAGCAGTCACGATGACTGTCTCATAAGACGTGAATAAAATGCTTTAGATAAGACATCATTATATTTGTGACCCCTACATTCTTTCTCGACATGTGCTTCTGGTGTTGAAATCTCCGCACATGTCTGCAGTAGGGTAAGTTTTGGAGGAAAGGTGCTCGGCAGCGTCATGAAAACGTATCTCAATCACTTTGAGACACATGTAGTAATCGATGGCCAGTTTCAAAAGAGCAGGACACGCACATGACCTTGTTCGCGGCGGATTTGAGAAGGCGCGAGAGACCGCAGCCATGCTCTCCTCTCCCTCCTTTTTTTGGTGTATACACTTCTGAAGATGTGGAAGACGGAAGAGAACAATTGGAGAAAAGATGCTTTATATACAGACAGCTCCGTGAGCCAGGGCCATTGCATAGGGTTCTCTAGTATTGAGACTCGCGAAAACAATATGAGCTGGCAGTTGTCGTGTATTTTTAGCCGAAGGAGAAGAGCACATCCCGTGGATATCGCAGTGTTTTGGAACGATAACAGCGGTAAAAGAGCCCTCAGCGCGCATCGATCCAGCGAACCGGATTTTGGAGAATGTGGCGGTGACTCAATGTGGAAGAACGCTTGAGCACACAGCGGGTACAGGCAGCCTTTCTAATCCCGTGGGACGAGAAACTCAACTCTTTCATGGAACGATGCAGGATGAATTTTGGAAGACTCGAAGTTCCATGGCCGATGTAGGTACACCGTTCTGGGAGAGAAGGCGACAGGCGAACACATAATCACAGCCACATGGTGTTTTGGAGAGGCGGAGGAGACAGGACTCCATGGTGCGCCTTTACGTCATTTTGGAAAGAGTCAAAAGGCTGTGGATGTTGGAAGTAAGAGTGAGGAGAAGAGAAAGAGGTATTTATACCGCCAGCGCACGGGTTCAGGTCGCGATGCGAAGCCGTCGGAACAGTACGCGCGCCTCATGTGTTTTTCTTATCTCTTTTTGGTACGAATCCAAGGTCTGTGTATACTGATGCATCGAACTGCCAGTGGTCTCGCGAAGTCATATGAGACCGTTCGACAATTTTTGTTCAGATTCTGCCGCGCACCATGCACAATCAGCAACCAAGGCATTCCACATAGGGTGCTTGATTGGGGGTTTTGATCGCAGGACACGACAAACCTCTGTCCAAGAGTTTTTCGAATCGCTCAACAAAAATGTAGTCGGCAGAGCACATCATCGACGCGCAGCCGTAGATTTTTGATGCAGGCGAGAACTCCATGAAACGTGAGGGTCTTGTTTTAAGTTTGGTCTCGACGCCCACTCATACCGCGGTTAGCGATCAGTTTTGGAGAATGCAAATGGGAGATAATGGATGATAGAAAGGTAACATGAGAAGATGCATAGACTGTATTTATACCCCTCGACGCACTAAGCGCTCGAGCTAATGCGACTAGTTAGTTTTATGGCGCTGGTACATCTAGACGGCCTGCATACACTTGCGCACACTGTCCCGTATCGACAAAGCCTTCATGGGTAACGTCTATTCTTATTCATTGGCATTACGCCGACCTCAAGGGTAATTATTGGCCGCCTTGCTCATCAATAAGCTTACTCCCGCCATCGCAGAGAAACATTCCCACCACTCTACTGTCCACCAGTCTGATTGTCCTTCTGCTCCATACCCACGCTCCTGCCACCAGCCTTGGTGGTATCGCCAACGAAGTTGCCCGCCGCTATCCCAACACGTTAGCACCAGCTTTATCACCCTTCTTTCATCCGTTGCACCATTACGCACCTTTAGTAGTATCACCAGCACCCTGCGTAATACCCGTAACAGCATCACCGAGTCCCTTACCGCCAGCTGCGACAACATTGCCGGTAGCGTCAGTGACGCCTTGGACGCCCTTGCCGACGGTGTTTGTTGCGGCGCCTAGAGTGTTTCCTGTACTGTTAGCAATGACTCTCATGTGTTCGTGATCGTGATGCTTGGAGAGCGAAAAGGTAGATGGAACGTACCGAGACCGCTGGCAGCGGTGCCGAAGAAGCCCTTTTGTTGGTTGTTCTGGTCGGACATGATTGCTTTGTGTGGTAGACTCGTGCTGTGATTCGGGTTGGGATATAGAGCCTGATGTCTGAAGTTTCGGTATAGGAAGTGTCGAGAGTGGGGTGTAATGTGCTTACTTCGGCCAGCCTGGTGTTCTGATATGTGGTTGACCACTCTGTCCTTATGACGTAGCCAGCTGCACTATTCTCACCTGCATCCCTGCGCGCTGCCCCTCACCTGGAAGTTGCGCAAAGACGCGCAACGCTCCTGCCGTATGCAAACGTCCCGCAGTAGGATCGACGTTTACATCACATCACATCATTGGAGGGGAACGTGCGTTCAACGGTTCCAGGGCCGGACGCAGACTTCCCTTGGCCCAGGCGCATCACAGACAGTATCACAGACAGAAGCAGAGTCATAATTTTTTACCAGTTTATTCGAACTAGATCAAGCTATTGCACAAAGAGTCATCTCCTCGTAGATCTTGCTCTCGTGTACGCAGGATCTTTTTCGCAAGTGCATGCCTAAGCAAGTTTGCTATCGTCGGCGGACACCGCATCACCAAGCCACCACTCTCTGTAAGAGGCAAAAAGAAGGAAAGGAGGATAACATGCGCATAAAGGGGGAGCGGGATTGGAGAGACCTCCACAGGAAGACGCGGTACTCCTTCTACCTCTTGGTCCTCCCTACCCCAAGGAAATCGCAGCGCAAAGAAAAGATGGAGGACTGAGGAAAACTTGGCCAAAATGCCCACCCAGAGCGCTCGTGAAAAGCGTGTGGTGTAGACCATCCCCATCTTCAGATCCGGAACGCCGTCATGAAGCATGCGCATAAAAAGAGTCATCGAGGCTTGTACCAACCAATGGTTTGAACACCCAAACCCATTTCGTGAGACCGGCCGTCAGACAACAAGGAAACTTTTGGAATCCATCGCTCTTGAAAGTCGCAGTAATGAAACCCCGCGAAATGCAGAACAATGCGCGCGCTGATGCCCCCTTCTATGCAACGAAACAGGCGATTAGATTACCGCGTGCGGTGTGGTCTATGGGTATAACCGTCACGCGCTCGAAAGGAAAGGTAATCACTCGGAAGGCTTGGCCTCCGCGTCGGCAGCAGACTCATCAGCAGCGTTGGATGTAGAGCCAGCCTCGCCGGCGTCTTCGTTGCTAAGAGCAGCAAGTGCACTGTGACATATGTTAGTAAAGATCTCGAGTAAAAACAGCACGGATCTTACCTGAAAGCGTTTGCATGAGCAGTGGCCTCCTTCTCCTTCTGCACTGGTGGTGTGCCATTGCGCGAAGAGACGTTGGAGTCTTCACGACTACCCATGCCGGGACCGATACCCATACCACGGCGGCTACCGGCGCGGTTACCAAGCATGGACGGGCCGAGAGATCCAGCGTTGTTGAGGTTGCGTCCAGAAGCACCCTTGGACAGCTTGCGGAGATCGTCCATTTGGACACGGCTGCCAGTGTCTGGAGGAGGCTGCATGCCACCACCTGAGAACGAGCGAGCGTCGCCGCGACCCATGGGAAGACGGCCACCACCACCGCGTTGGTTTGAACGTGTGCGCTCCATCTCGGCGGCCTGTTGGGCTGCCATGGCTTCTTGATGAATCTCGGCGATGGTCTTGGGACCCTTGAGGATGTCCTTGGACTTCCAGCCGGACTTGCGCATGTCGACGGTGTCAAGCAACATGAAGTGCATACGCGAAGGAAGACCCTCCATGTTCATGACCTTCTCGATGCGCTCGAAGTACATGTTGATCATCTTGGGGCCGGCTTCGGCGGACTCCATCGTGGCACCCACAGTGCGTAGCAGCTTGACCAAGCTCTCAATAGCGGCCTCATCGGGGAGACCCTCAAAGTCGAGAAGCTTAAGCACACACTCGTGCATGATGCGCAGAGTCAACATGCCCAGCTTGTATAGCTCTCCGATGAACTGGATCAGACCGAGACCCTTACGCTTGGCTGCAGCGGCAACGTAGTACTCGTCTGACAGAAGCTTCGCCTCCTTTTCGCCTTCAGGCGCCTCGGGCAGGTTGACTTCCCAACCACGCTCGAACTCCTCTTGACAGCGGTTGAGGAGGTACTTACGGAAGAGAGCACCACCGACAACTGGCGCACCGTGCTTGTCGCGGACATTCTCATCCTTGATCTCGGTGCTCATGGTCTGCAACATGCGGCTACAGAACTTGGCGTACATGGACGACCAATGAGACTCGTCACAAGCCTTCTCAAAGGTGAGCTGAATGACCTGGCGAAGAGTGCGTCCATCAGTCTCATCCTTTGACTGTCCAGCGATCTCAAGGATTTGATCGGAAATCTTGTCGAACTTGTCGGGTGTCATCTTGTTGAGAGCGGCCTTGACCTTACGCTGTACCATATCGGGAGCCAAGTGGCCTGCGCTCATCTGGGCCTGGACAGCAGCGGGCTGAGTGAGCGACGTAGGCACCCAACCAGTCTGCGAGCGTTGGAGTGCCTTGACTTCCTGACCGGCGGTCAATGGCATTTGCTTGGCATCTTGAGCATGGCCGCCGCGGCCACCCTTGTGGCTGTTTTGGCCGCCCCTACCGCGTGAGCTGCCAACGCGAGGAGAATTGGGTTGATTGCGGTCGGCGCTCTGGTAGGAGCTTTGACGTCCTGACATCGACTGCCCGCCCATAGGAAATCCACCACGACCTCCACCTAGAACGACATGAGCAAGAGGGTTCGTCATAGAGCCACCGCGTCCGCCTTGGGCTTGCTGGAAACGCTGTTCGGATGTCGTACCTGGCGGGAGTGTGCGGCCTCCTGGCTGGAATCCACCGCCTTGCCCAAATGTACCCATTCCACCGCCACCGCCAGGGCGAGAGCCTTGACGTCCACCGGCGCCCAGATGCATAGAACCGGGACGAGCAGATGGAGGACCGCGAGCAGATTGGGGCTCGTCACCAACTGTCTCCTTGAGCTTCATGTCCCAGTCAACAGATGGCTTCTCCTTGAAGACATCCTGGAATTGCAAGAGGAAGTCCTTGTCGTACTGGCGGCCCTTGCTCCGGTTGCTGTTGTTAAGAGCTGGGTTGGGACTGGCTACGCCTTGAGGATACATAACCTCAGCACGAACTTCGAGGAAACGTGCAGTCTTGAGTGCCTGCATACCAGCAGTCGGCTGTGCGGGCTCGACAGACTTGTTGGTCTCGAGCTTGAGAGCAGCTGGCTTGGGCTTGGAGCCAGTGGGGGTCTTGGAGGGTGCAGGTGCGGCAACAGGAGCTGCGGACTCAGCGGGAGCCGCCTCTTCCTCAGTCTGAGAGGCACCGGGACCGAACATGGTGTTCTTCTTCAGGCTTGCGAAGAGAGCCTTGTCCTTAGCCTCGCGTTCGGCCTTCTGCTCAGGAGTCTCTGCTGCGCGAGCGGCTTCAGCCTCTTCAGCTTCGCGCTCTAGCTTGCGCAGACGCTCCTCCTCCTGCTTGACCTTCTCGGCAGCGTTGGCCTTCTCAGCCTCGGCCTTCTTTGCCTTCTCCTCGGCGTAGCGCTTCTCATCTTCTTCGCGCTTCTTCTCTTCTGCCTCCATCTCGGCAATCATGCGGTCCATCTCTTCGTCTTCGAGGCGCTTCTTCTCAGCCTCGTCAGTCTCGGCCTTCTTGGCAGCTTCGGCATCCTCCTTCTCCTTGGCTTCAAGAGCAGCTTTGGCGTCGGCCTCTTCCTTAGCAGCAAGCTTTGCGTTGGCTTCGGCCTTGGCCTCTTCCTCTGTAGCTTCCTTGGCCTTCTTCTCGGCTTCTTCTTGTAGGCGGAGCTTCTCCTGAAACTGCTTGACAAACTCGGCCTTCTTGGAAGCGGTATCTTCAGCACGAGTAGAGTCAGTGGCGCTCGGTGCGCGCGGAGGAGTGGGAGTGGCGGCAATAGCGGGAGAACGAGGGGCAGCAGGTGCAGCGGATGCTACAGCAGGCGGGGCAGGTGAGGCGCCCTTGGGCTTGAAGTCGACAACTTCACCATCAACTATACGCTGTTAGTATTGTCAGATCATCGCATGTAGAGATGAGGACTTACCAGTCTTGATCTGGATGGCCTTGCTTTGCCTCTTCGGACGCTCGAAGGTGGAGCTAGGTGCGGGGCTTGCCGCCGTCATGCTAGGAGTATGCGTGTGCGAGATATGGTTGACGTTGGTCATCGCAGGTGTGGAAGGCTGAGGAACAGCGGATGACGGGCGCTCCGACATGTTGGAAGGAGTGCGCGACATGCTCTGAGCCTGTGGCTGATGACCGTAGGGGGCGACACCGTAGGGAGACGGTTGCATCTGAGGAGGGAATCCACGGCCTGGGCTGGCGGGGACACCTGGGTAGTGGATAGACTGCTGCAGTCCGTAGCTCTGTGGGTAGAAGTTGTTGTACGGGTCTAAGTTGGGCTGGGGCATGCCTCCGTAGATGGCCTGTGGGGAAATTTGTGTTAGGAATGATTCGATATTTGTACTTGAAAAGACTGAAACATTTGGTGGCGGAACAATTTGTGTGGGGACATTTGCCGAGTCCGATCGACCTTGGTTGAAAGGCCTCTCGGTCCCGACAGAAACACAGCTGGACATAGGAGAATTGTGAGAAACTCGCGATCCAGTCGATAGAACCGATCTGCGAGATGAAGAAACTGAGGGAGTTGCTGAAATAGTGGAGGATGTACTTGCCTGTTGAGGGTACTGCTGTTGCGGGTAGTATGGCATGCTCTGAGGATTAGCGAGGTGCTGCTGCTGATGCATAGTAGCGGGTGTCATAGCAGGGCTACGGTTCTGTGTGTAAGGAGAGCGCTGCGGGCCAGGAGGGTGGAATGGCGCAGCCTGGCCGCGGCCCATCTGAGGCATCGGGCGGAACGGCTGTGGCGAATGGTTGGCCATGTGCGGGTTGTATTGACCTTGAGGAGGGAATCCACCACGGCCGCCTCGGTTGGAGTACGAGCCGCCGCGGCCCATGTTTGCGTTGCTCATGTCGCTGTGCGCAGACTGGGAGGATTCGCGACGCATGTGTTGGGGCATCGTGTGAGAGTTTGGTTGAGGGGGCATAGCAGGGCGTGCCTGTGGTGGGGTCAGTATGTGAAGCGGAGAGAGGACTATATGGGGGGCAGGGCGCAAACTCACGTTAGGCTCAGTGCTTTCACCGCCCTGGCCACCGAACACAATGTTTGGCCTAGTGGGCAGTCCGTCGGGCTTGGGGCCTCCCGAAATAGGCGTAGGAATGGGCGATGGTGAATGAGCGGGGGAGGCAACGCGCGGGTTCTGCACCTGCGCCGGGTTCAGGTTTCCCTGGACTACGGGCGAGGCGTGGGCAGGCGCTGGTGAGCCGGCAAGCGACCCGAACTTGATACCAGAGGGCGGGCCGCCTGCAGTCGCAACCGGCGGGGTCTGCTTGATCTGGACAGACGACTTGCGCTCGTGGGCGCTGCCGTTGGGACCACCGCTGACGATGGTGGGCATGACGGGAATGGCAGGCTTGAGGGCGCCGTTGCCGTTCACCGGGGAGACAGAGGAGCTCTTGCCATGCTGCGCGCTCTGCGGTCCTCCCACTGCCACGGGCGGCGCTGCGCTAGACACGATCGTGGGTTTGGTCGCGTTGGCGTACGAGCTGCGGGCAGTGGGTTGAGCCGAACCGGCGGCCACGGTGGCGGACGATCCTGTAGAGGAGCTGTTCGCGGTCGCAGACGAGGAAGCGGCGATCGGCGGGGTTTGCGAAGTCGAGGCGGGATTACTCATGGACTCGGTGGTGGGTGAGGTGAGGTGCGGTGAGGGTGTGGAGGGCGGTCGGTGGGCTGCGCAATCGCTACCTGGCTGAGGGCGATGACGTTGGTGCTGGAATCCCAGATTCGAGCGAGGGGACGAACTCTGCGGAATTAATGAGTTGCTGGGACAGCGACTCGGGGGGTGCAGAAAAGAGTGTCGTCCGCGTGGGGAAGGGAAGGTCAGAGGTCAACTCCTTTGAGAAGGGTGTTGAGGGCTGTCCGAGCGCTTCAATGAAGAGGTCTCTGAACAGGTTTCCGTGTCCGGGAGGGGGATTTCGCCGAATAAATTCGTGAAATCGACGGGGCGGCTCGTGTGAAGATCACTGAGTCCGCTGCGTGTGTCGTGATGAGTGTTCTCGCAGTGGAGAGACGGGTGGGTGGAGGGATGGCGGTTGGGCTCTTTCGAAAATTGTTTGAGTGCCACACTAAGCCGCAACAAGGATCTTGTCCTAGCCGAGCCCTTGAAGGCAGTCCCAACACCTCGAATTCACACGGACAAATTGCCGCTTGCTTGCTTGGTGACTGCTTGCTCAGGGTCACGGGACAGTCATTTCACGATGAATTCATTGGTGCGCGCTCATAAACCATGGTGCGGATTGTGCCTTCCTCGGATACGTGAGGCAAGCGCGAGGGGCTCCCACGCTGCCTCACCAATTCCAGGTCGTTGATATCGTCATCACATACGCAGTAAGCAGGACATGACACACAATGCTGCACTGCGCCCCAATGGCCTCGTCGTGACTCCTCCTAGCAGGACGTGACTATCGTTGCCGGAGGATGGAGACAAGGCTCTAGTACGTGGGGTGCCTTGCGCTGGGCCAGGCGGCAGCAGCGAGCTGAGATACATCTTCTAGCAAACACCACCGTTGCGCAGACCCATATGTCTACCGCGTACCAAACGCCCTGTTCTCACTCGCAGCATACAACCAGGTAGATGGTGACTTAACTTGACTATTATAGTTCAGCCCTGTGTCTCTCAGGATACACCCCGTTGCACAGCGAAGCACAGATGTGGCTATAACAAAGCAACAGCAGACAAGGCGGTCCTAGTCCCACGATACTGCCTAAGTTCTGTCAGCCATACAATGTCGAGATGCATCTCCCCTCCTGCGCAGATCGAAGAAAAATGTAAACCCACTGACGTCTTGCTGCGCATCTATGCACGATGACGGCGTGTCTCGCGGAGGCGACCATTCACGTGAAAGGCATCTCCGCCTTAACTCCATTGTCATGTGCGAACCTCAGGTATCGTTGCCACAATCGATAAGGTTGATCAGACCACTCTGTGCACCACCTCCAAAGTTACTACTGACTACAAGGCCCGTTCTGACTCGGGTACGGGTCGTGGGCTTCACACGGACTCTTTTCTGTTGACCGGACGATGCATCGACAATTTTGTCGGCGACATGACTGCGCTGCGCTGCGCAAGCGATGGACAATGAACAATCATGAGACAGCGATAGCATCATACTTACGACTGCTCTCAACAAAGGTTTGGTGAGGTAATAGGGTCTTGGGAAATGCGCATGCTACGAGTGGCTTCTATTGCAGTACCAGTGTCTGGAGTGGGTGGCAACCGGCGTCGATGAAAGTAGAAGCAGTGAAATATACTCTTTCGATATTGATATCTCGACCTTGGGGTAATGCAGATCTGTGCTGTCAACCGTTGCTAGTAGTATTACTGCAGTAGCTCAAGAAGGGTATTCAAGAGGTAATGACCCTGAACCATCGACCGCACGCTTGTGAGATTGCAAGAGTGCAATCTGGACTACTGTGCCACCGTATCTTTGAAAACTGCAAAATGATCTTGGTACTGGTACCGGTATATGGGTCGTCCTTCCGTCGCAATATCGAAATCTCGATTGTCACACCTGGGGAGAATACTGCAAGTCTAGCGTGTTCGGACGCGTACAGCCCACGTTCTCACAGCGGGTACCTAGGTAGGGTCGTTCAAATGCGCGGCCACCTCATACAACCTTGGAGAAATCTCAACAGGTGCGCTGCCGTCTACATTAGTCTGAAGACCCAAACTTTTCCATAATGATGTAGAGTCCTAGGAGATGATTGTAAAATTCCTGCCTTACATGAGGCGGGGTCTGCTTTCTTGTGGAAGCAATGAGCTGCAACTGTGGGTCATTGCAAATGAATATGGCAATGTGAACGCATACCGCCACCAAGACATGCCCAGGCAGATGCAGGCTCTCCCATTGACTATGTATCACTTACCTGGAGATTACTGACACGAGTGACATGCCGCTTGGGGAGTCTACCCACCATCAATGCTCCCGAGGTCTCAACCCACTCAACAGCCACCATCATCGCCCGTTGCAATCCTTGACTCACACGAAACGAAACGGTGACACGACGACACGGCAACTTCAGCAGCCGAGTGCAGCCAGCAGCTGCCGGAATCCTGTCATGCAGCGTGGCATTAGCAGCGCACAGCCGACGGTTTTGCATGCGCCGGCAGCACAGCAGAAGCAATGTCGTGGTCGCAAAAGCAACGAACACGACCGATGTTGAAACCCTGCTGCGGGTGTAATGCAGCGGTCCGTAATGCCAGGTACCGAGGCCAGACCAGATGGCTTGTGGTCTCTGGCGGTTTGGTACGACCTCTTATACTTGCGTGTGGGCGAGTCGCCTCAGCGCTGAGGATTAAACCTCACGCGCCCTACCAACAAAATGAGGCATGACGTCCGCATTCTGTCGTGTTGCGACAAAAGAGGACAGCCATGCCTAACGATGCGTTGGCCATCGCAATTCCATCAATCGCATTCGCCCCGCAGTATTCGCCTCAGGATGCCGGAGATATGCAAGTCTGCGGAAAGCGCAATTCCCATAAATCTGGGGGTGTGGAGATGAAGGAGGAAACGAACGTCGCAGAGTCCCGCATACGGGCACCGTGGAAGAGGAAACTTTGACCGTCAGCGGCGTCGAAAAGTTCCACCTCTCATCGTCAGCCACACCCACATTACCTCGGCGAAGTGCCACTCTTACTTTCCTGTCAGAAAAGCCGCCGGCTGTGGCAGACGCAGACGCTCCTCATCGAGTAGTCCCCCAAGCCTGCGTCTTGGGGCAAGCTCAGCTTTTAAAGCGTGCGCCAGCCTTCCGCATCTCGTATCTTGCTCCGGTGCCCGGACGCGCGAATAGGCGGGTCAGAAGGTTTGGTGTCGATGGCGCAAGCTTGCCGTCGTCCGATCGCTGACTGCCATGGCCTTGCTCGTATCCTTCGAGGATCGCCCTGCGCCGTATCAACGCAGGTGCATAACGGCTGAGGAACCACCCTCGGGCACTAAAAGCGCCTCACAATCCTTTGGCGTTGATGGCATGTGACGGGTTGGAGTCAAAATTGACATCGTATCAAGCTGCCGTAGGATTCTTTGCTTTGCTCAAAGTACCGGCCGTGGCTGCAGATGAGGAAGTTGCATGTGGGTGGGGAGATAGCGATGCCGGTGAAAGAAGAAATTTGGAAGGTCGTGCTCGTCCCGTCTTTGTTGTCTGCATCATCCCGTCCCGCCCTTTGCTTCTTCTGGCGTGTATCGTCATTCTCCAGAGGCGCGAGAGCCTGACCCACCACGAGCGAACTTGTCGAAGAAGCATGACTGCCCAACGGCTCACACATTCTGCATCTGTTCGCCATGCGTATCAGCCATTTCCAATACCTTACTGCATTTCGCTTCTCGACCGAGGCGCCGCCTTAGGTACGTATCTCTACATCATCATGGCAGCGCTACCAGAAGTCGTCGCATCCCTGCTGACCTCGGGACCTGTGGAGCGAGACGCTGGCAGCGCAACCTCCACGTGATATGCGTCTTCCACCAATCGCCTCTAATACTGGCAATTCACTCCGCGCCAAAACAGGAAAGCGACCCTGATGCGACCCGGCCAATCGCACATCCGGAACTCAGGACCGACGACGACAAGCACAACACAGCGTCGCAGGGCTGACCCCGAGAAACCCAGTGCCCTCCACCTCGCCAGACTGCAGACTCCACGATCCTTCTCGGCTCTTGAAGTGCCAATAGGGTGTTTGTGGTGGGATAAGCCTCGAGCCTTCTCCGCACGTCATGAAGGCTAAAAGTTCCTGTCGAACCAGTTCCAGCTCGTAATTCAGCCGGGATGGCAGTCCCCTTACTCATCATTTCAGGCACGTCGTTCCGGACTCCTTGGACCGCAAAGGCGCGACTCATGTGTACCTTGCACCACACCACCGAGCTGACGGACAATATTTCTGGTAGCGCCATTGCCTAAGGTCCGGTCCGGTAAGCTCAGCGGCTAGGCTGCGATGCGAGGACGTTTGTGAAAGGAAGGAATGTGGAGGAACAAGGTGGAGGGCGTGGTGCAAAAGCAGCGACAGGGGACGCTAGCCAACGCTCGTCCTGCACATGATGCGCTCCGCAGGAGGTGAACGGTGGCCCTCGAGGGTTCTGTCGGAATGGCGTACCGCATTGCGACGGCCTTACCCCATGGGTGAGCCACGATGACTTCAGCGCCGGCCTGCGTTGTTGTCAATGCCATGGTTGCTTTCGCTTGTGCTCGGTGTGGTCCGTCCTGAGTCGCGCGTCTTGCTTTGGTCTGGAGTAACCTGCCCCGGCCCTGCCCTTGTCGATAAGTGGCCGAAGCTAGCGAGCTTAACTCGAGAATACAAGCTGCTAGAAACGTCTCTAGAGGGCGCCTATCACACCGCCGCTGGAGCCATGCACGGCGAGCCTCATCGCACACGAAGAGCAGCCGATCAACCTAGATCACACGCTCATGCTTCCGTACCCAGCACCGGCTGCAGGACATCCTCTGCCCATTCACACGACGTCTCCGCTGAACCATGTACCATGGCCTTCTCGAAGACCACCGCTTGGAAGAAGGCGCTCTGTGAATGACCCAATTCGCCCGCGTAGCCCTTACCCCGGCCGTGCCCAGCCACGATTAAGCCTAAGATCTTTCTCTTGCCTTGACCAGAGCACCCGCGGCTCCTCAATCTAACGATGCCAGCAGCAGCCGTTTAATAACTCTAACAAAGTTAAGATCCACACCTAGCATTCGCTTCTTAGCGGAAACTCTCCAATCTGCCAAACCAGCCACTCAAACACGCCAGCCGCTGCAAGAAATTCATATCCAGTGTGTCACGCAGCTGCTGGCGTATTCCCACCCTGTCTTTGTCCATCAACCCTTGGCCATAGTTCCATACTCTGTTGCTGATGTGTATACTGCAGCTCGACGCATACCGATCCTGACAACAGAGCATAACCGACCATCCATCTTCCCCGCAAAATGCACAAACCCCGATCTTCCAAAGCACACGATGAACGTACGTCCATGCACCTGACGCGAAAAGCAGAAGGCGCAAGGACCCTACTCTACTCGCTGTCACTCCACCGTTTTGCTCTCCACGTTTTTTTCTTCCATGTTGTACCACCTTGCACAACCCACAATAATCCTCCCGCACGTAAGGACCCATCATCCGAACCCAGCAAGTTTATCTGGTTCTGGTCCATCGGATGTCCGTATACGTAGGTCGTACTTGCTTCAACCAATTTAACCACACATGCCATGGCTTTCCCTGTCACGATATGCACAAGCTATCAAGCATGTGTACATCATTTCTTCGCAACCTTTCGATCCTCTCACACCACTTCGCCCAGCTACATATACCCTACCCCTACCGTACATAGCTTGCCCTGCCTTCGCGCTACCAAAAGCGTAGTAACGGCACTAGAACACACCAGTACTGCGACGCACTACAACCCATGCAAAACCATCGGTTCCTGAGCCTCAGAAGCCGAAATTAATCTGCTGCCAAGCACCATTCCTGTACACATTCCTGCATGTAGTGACGACCAGTCCTTGAGGCCATGCAGCCCACAAAGCAGGTAAAGTCTGGGGTAAAGTGTGGAGATCATGCCTTTCTTCCCCCCGTCAGGTCTTCGCGTCCCTTTCCCGCCCCATCCACACATTCCTACCACGCTACCATGGTATGCAGCTTGTGCGAGCAATCTAAACACGTTCGTGGTCATGTGCGTGTTTGAGACTTTGATTAGGGATGGTCGGGGAGTCTGCATGGTGATGATTTCCACCACTTCGCCTCCTTCTCCCCCACCCATCCGGTGGTGGAAAGGAAGGATCGACGGCTGGGGCGCTGAGGGGGAAGCCGGCTTGGTGGTTTGTGGAAGCTTTTCTAGCTGAAGAAGATTCTAGTGCATGATACAAGTGGTGATGTGAAACTGTGTGTGTGGTTGCCATGTGGGTGTGCGTGAGACTCTGAGTGAGCCATGGCAGCGACCTGCGTCTGTCTCAACGCCCAAACGTCGTCAGTGTAATTAGTTGTTTTCGCCTTCGCCGCTGCACGCGGGAAGTTTTTCATTCGTAGGCTCAGCTCATTCGTAATCGTAGTATCCACATTCCTGTCTAGATCTATCCGCCCAGTTTTTTCCTCTTCGCCCGGAATTTCGGAACAAGTCCTCTGCGCTGCGAGAGGTGCTCACGGCCCTTGATGTGACATCGTCCCGTTGTCCGGCCGTGTACAAGAAGTTGCTTGTCAAGTTGCTTGAGCGACTACTTCTTTCTAGGCAAGGGCAGAGAGGGTATCCACATGGTTCGGTGTCCGCTAGAGGCTCCGACATCGCCTCAGGTATGAGGCGGCTGGGTAGCTGGCCAGGTGGTTTGGACTAGTTTCGCTTGGATATACAGCTAGCAGGTACATGTCGTTCGACGACGGTGGATTGCTTGGCGATGCTGCCGCCACCACCTGTGTGTCAATCGGTCCACCGTTGTGATGTTAGTCAGGCACATGCAGGTAGCAGATCCACAGGAGTGACGGTAGCCGCCCTGCAAGATTGTATTGGAAGATGTGGGGTATCATTAACTTGTTCTGTTGGGTGATCGGCCATGTCATGTGGGTATTACTTTCGCCTCTTTGCAGTTTGTACAGGTATGGCTTTTTCCGAAGCGCCTCAAGTGTGGCCGTGTATATTGGACATGGCAAAGTGGCTGCATGGCCAAGAAATGTGAAGTGGATACAGCGTATGTGTTGAATGGGTTGAATTGCCACAATGAGATGCGGTGTTTGTATGATAAGATGATACATAGAATGATAATACCGATATGCGCTGCAAACTCGAGCTGCCAAGGGTTGTTGTGTAAAGGAGATTGGAAACAAAGGGTAATCGCCTGCTTGGTATGATAAGGTATGTCGAAAGAACCACCGAAGAATTCGTATAGAGATGCGAGACTGGTATCGCAGAAGGTTGGTGATACAAGACAGTGGTCATGTCATCAATCCAGTCGAAACAATATATCCTGTACCCATTTTTCTTGATAAAACATAGCACGCTTGATCATAATCTTAACAGGCAAGTAAAGCAAAGTAATCAAAACATTGGAGCTCCTAGTACTGATCGTTGTGGTGGTCGTCGCTGTGTTGGCTGGTGTTCTCCATGACTTCTCCCAGGACAGAGCCGACGGCAGAATACGAGTCATTGTGCGCCGAGTCGTTCCGCATGTAGGAGTTTGGGAACGACGACATGTGGTGAGGTGCACTCATCTGAGGCATTGCGTAGCTCTGAGGTGTTACGAGCGGTGAGCCAGAAAAGGATGGAAAGTGGGCTGTTTGTGGTGTCGATCCGTTGCGTTGAGGAGTGTAGTGGGTGCTCAACTCAATGCGCCGGGGAACGCCGTTGGAGAAGGACCGCATTCTGTTGCCCGTGGAAGTTCCGAAGCCTGGTACTGGGGAGTCTGGTAAAGTTAGAATGGTGGAAAGCCCACGTGGGTTATGTGAACTTACAGGAGTAGCCGATTCCATATGGCATCATGGAGCTTGAGTAGGACCGACTGTCGTGATGGTTCTCGGAGCCATTGCTGTCGTGACTGCCAGTGTAGCTCATGCTAGTCCTCAACGGCGACTGCAGAGACTCGGCACGGCTTCTTGCGATTCGGTCGGCATGGAGCGAGAGGCGTGGGATGCTATGTTGTGCAGCATAAGCGGTAGGGTTGCTGACAGGCATGGAGAAAGGGTTGGACGTTCTGGGGCTAGTGTCGAGCGGCGCTGAATGGAAGCCAAAGGGGGATCCCTCGTGGGCTGATACCGGTGAAATGGTATCGGTTGCGGACTGGGGTGGAGTAAAGGTGAATCCACCGAACGCTGGGCTAATGCCCGTGGGGGACATGTGCGAGTCGAGCGGCCCTCGCCGGAAGGTATCAATGCTTAGTGGGCGCATCATGTTGCCTTCGGGGAAACTTGACCCATAAGATGCGGGTGATGCCAGCGGTGTGCCTAGACCATGGGAGTTTCCGAATGGTGAATGCAATGCTGAGGCCATATCGAAGTCGTCTGGCAAGGCTCGCGACCTCATCATACGCTCGCGGTCGTCGCTTGTTAATCTCTTGAGCTTGGCACGCCTGTACATATGTCAGCACCTGCATTCTTCGGTGGTTTATGACACGACTCACCTGTTCTGGAACCAAACCTGGACCTGACGGGGGCTGAGACCGGGAATCTCTCGGGCAAGGCGCTCTCTGTGAGCCGCATCTGGGTGTGCTTGTCGGGCGAATTCGCTCATGAGGAACCGAGTTTGGTTGTGGGTAAGTCTGAACCTCTTCATCTTCCGCTTGGCAGCACGTATCTCCGCGGCGGTCATGGGTTGCCTATCTTCACCCTTGTCCTCTCCATCCTCGCAGTCGTCCTTGTCGTCGAGGATGAGATCGTCGTCTTCTTGATCCTCGAGCTTCTCCACGTTGACGCCATCGTTGGTGGAAGGGGGTGTCAGTCTCGAGATTGGGCTGGTGGGTGCTGAGCCTCCAAAGGTTACATTTGGGATGTCGTGCTGCTCGATCTCATCAAGTCCGGATGGTGTGTTGCTGCCGCTGTTCAGGTGGCTCTTACCGTCGAGTAGGTAAGGAAAGCTCTTGTGTGTTCGCATTGATGGTCGCTTCATGTCGAGGTTGTGTCCAGCGACCTCAGCTTGGAGCATGGCCATGTCGCTATCTGAATGTGGTGGGGTGTGTTCCAGAGTTCTGTATTCTGATGAATGCCACTCGTTGTCTGCAGAAGTCGTGCTATACGCAGACATGTGCGGCGAGCTAGGCGGAGACAAAGGAACGAGGAAGCTTCCGTCGACCATTGGCGCTTTTGAAACTGATGTAGTGGAGTAGATGTAGGCTTAGCTGTGTGGCTGGTACCTCTCCTATGGCTCGCTGTTAGTGGGAAGCGGGCCTCAAGCTGGACCGCTGCTTACCTAGTTACTGTGGTCACCAAGAAGGCCTCAAGACTGGTGATGTTGGCGTCCTTGTTCGAACTTGTACCAGACTGCGGATTCCGCAAGGGGTAAAGATCTGACGAAGCTTGGTGTGGACAGTTGATCGTCGCTCGAACCCTGTGCGGGGTTTGATGCGGGTGATCAGCGAGAAAGAGTGAAGGAAGTCGCAGTACTATGACGGCGAGTCCAGCACGCGTTAAAGACGTGAGACTGTTGCGAACAGGTAGTTCGAGGCTGACGTGTTGGTGGGTCTAAGGATGGCGGGTATGCGAAGCCAGGCTGAAAGGTGATGTCGTACCGACAGTAGGATTGGGGCGCGGAGTTTTGGTGCAACTTCAAGCTTGAAATAGAAGCTACCAGGGAGGTGATACTGCGAGCCAAATAAAGATAGACGCTGACGGTGGGCGCTTGATGCTTGACAAGAGGTGAGGTGATGAACAGTCGACTTGCTTCGAAGAGTGAAAGCGTCGTCTGGTAGTCAGCGATGGGTAGGCCTTTGTTAAGAGGGTCAGGAACCGTCGGAGGCTATATCAGCGATGGCGGCAGGGGAGGGGAACAGATCATTCAGACAAAAAGGCTTGACGGTACTCTACTGACGACGATCCGGATAAAATCGAGGTTAAGACAAGTGCGAGGGACTAGGGTCAGACTACGCATGGACAGCGGTGCCTCTTAGGGAAACATGATATCCTTCGAGGATCTGGAAGCAGCTTGTTACACGACGAGAAGCGTGACTAACGTCGAGGGCTAGCAGACCCCAAAGGCTCAGGGCACAGGGATACGGTAGCTCGGGACGTGGGCCTACTACGAAGGAGAGACGGAGCGGGAACGGGCGAATCGAAAGGCTCTGGATCAGGTGTGCTGCATGCCAGGGTGCCCTCCCCTCGAGAGGGAAGGGGAGCGAGCGGTGCGTGAACATGGTGGGCTGCAGGCTACATGCATAGACCAGGGCCCGTGTAGAAAAATGGCCGACGAGCAAGGACTAATCCGTGGCGTCTCGCAGTCGAACGTCGAGGCAGGCGGCGGCGCCATTATTGGCCAGATGCGATGCGGGAAGTCCAAGGAACCCGCAGCGAGAAAGCGCAGGGATGCTACAGGGCTCGGCAACGCTTGCACGGCTTGTTGCGGGGTGTTGCTGTCAATGCTGCTTTAGTGTGGTTTATGAACGGACGAGATGGTGGTGTGGTGGTGAAGGTCGGACTTGGTGCCGCCAGGTTCGTGTACTCGCTGCTACTGTCGTCGAACCACCAACCTTCACACGACGACGTCGCGCTGGGTGGTGGACCAGGCCGCCTTGGGCCGGTGGCTCCCCAGTGCTTCTTCTGGCACCTGTCAAATGTTACTGACGACGGACCGCAAATTGCGTATGCGTCAGGAACGCGGTGCATCAGCCTTGCCAGTGCCAGTGGTTTGAGCCGCCCATCGCGCCCGCTCAGATGCATGAACAACGAACCTTGGTCGTCTTCAGCCGTAACCCATGATGCTTGCCGGCAACCAAGGAACCGCGTCTAGCTACATGTGTGTTCCTGCTGCACACCTGCTTGATCCAGTGTGGTGAGTAGTCGAGCGCCTAGCAATGACGCCGTCGCCAATGGGCAGCGGGGGGTCACCAGCGCGCAACAGATCTGGCTGGGCTAACAACGATCTAACGGCCAAAAGCTCGGCCCGCGCCGGGAAAATGCTGAAGGGCGCTGTTTCTCGAAGCCTGTTCTCGCTGTAGTGCGACTGTGTGCGACGCTGGTGGGCTGTCGGTAGTTGGGTGACAGCGGTGGTTATCGTAACGTGTTTGGAAGTGCGTGTCCAAGCAAGCGCGCTGAAACGGTGCTGGAGCGCGCGAATGACCTGTCGACGAGGCTGCGCGCACCGCAACAGTCTGCTCGGCCGCACTGCAGGGAAAAATGGGCGATGCGCAAGCCACCCCTGCTGCGCCGTTCCGTCGTGATCGCCATCGCCCGTGTCCAAAGCAGAACTGAACGTGTAGCCGATACCGCGGCCAGCGCCCGTGACGAATGATGCACACTGTCCGCCTCGCGCCGTCTGCGGTCGCATTGCCTGAACCGGCGCATATTGTTTTTGCCCGCTGGCTGTGAAGCACGCGGGTAACCGCCAGCGTTTGGCTCGTTTCGCAACGACAAAAAGCACGTCGCCGGCTGCGCACACGCAATCTCCAAACGCGATGCCGGCAGGGCGTCGCGGTCGATTTCCCAAACAACGCCAAGACCGCCCGGATGGCGGATGAGGACGGCCTGTGGAAATGACAGGAGCAAGCGATAGCGAAACCGCGAATACGCTGGCGGGTCATTGGTGGGGGACGCAACACTTGTGTGGGTTTGATGAGCGCATGGGTGCCTGTCCAGCGTCGGCAGAACATGCCTGCCTCTGGTCCTTATGCTTCGGTCCCTCTCGCGAACATAATGCATTGAATATGATTGCGATCCGTTGCCAGCAGTCTGGGCCCGTGGCCGCCTGGTGGTTCGCAACTTGTCATGTCATCATGAGGTGGTCCCACCGCGTGCCAGACCACCGCAGAGAACCTTGGAAGCCTCGGACTGCGCTGAACGGTCGTGTCAGGTCGTACAGGTCCCTTCATTTCGGAATCATGCAGCATCTCCCACGTAGGTGGATTTTGTGCTGACAACTCATTCAATGAGCCTGAAGACGGCCCCACCCCGGCGCATCACGGCACATCTGTGATCAGAGCATTCCTCAAGGGCCTGGACACTCCGTCATGCTTAGCCAGGGACGAGAGCCACAATCTTGCCATCGTGGTTACATCAGTGCGAGACCCGGGAAACGGCGTACATTCCCACGCGATGAGGCTATATTGCGAAGACTTCTATTCATCAGCATGGGGCTCTTCATCTCCACAGCCTGCTCGCGCCGCACACAGCCTTCCTGCCTCTAGTCGTGGCGTTGCAGATTGAGGGGCGCCGTTGGCGACCGGCTGTGCGGTCGCTCAGACTATGCGTGGCCTCCGATCTATCGATACGCTGAGAGTGGCTCGGGGAGATGAACCCCATGTTCTCTTCGCTTGCACAGATAAATTCGATGAGAAAGCGCCACAACGCTCCCCATACTGCACAGTAACGTATGAGGAAAAGCTCATGCGTTTCTCAAGAGCCGTCGATAATACATACCGAGCTGGCGCAGGCGACACTGCCCCTGTCGCTGCTACCACTACGCCGCTGGTTCCGCAGTCACTTGACTACGCTGCTCGGGCCGCTGCTCCTCGACGCTCTGATGCTCGTCTTGCGGAAGAGCCCCCTGGTCATCCGAAGCAGTGGGTGCAGCGTCAACGCCCGTCGCCTCAATGGAAGAGGTGGCCGGCTGAAGAGCCTCGAGGCCTTTGCCATGCTCGATCCTATCGAACGAGCTTAGCTGCGTCTTCGAAGCCACGCGAAGACCTCGCCAGATGTAGCTGGATTTCTTCTCCCCCGCTTGCCGCTTCTCGTCCTCTGCGTCAGTCATTTCCAGATCCAAGTCGGTCATCTTGACCTTTTTTGCATATGACTCTGCATTCGGCACATTGAACCTGACTGGAAGTCAGAGGCTGTAATCCAGTGTCAGTCGGACGAGCGGAGCACGTACCTGTCGCTTTGCCGTAGCTGAGAGAGACCCTTATCCGCTTCATTGTTGTAGAGGAAATTCAAACTGCCAGGAACACCCATGGGCTTCGACGCCTTCTTACCAACAACAGCTTTCTGCGCCCCAGACTTGGCTTGTTGGAAGTCCGTTGTGGGGACTCTGTCTCTAGTGAATGGTTGGCAGTTCTCCATCTTCCATCGTACCCAGTTTTTGTCGCGGGAAAGCACGGTGTCCACCATCCGGTAGTAGAATTTGCCATCTGGGCCTTCCTGCAGGTAATTTGCAATAGCCGTCTTGATGCCCAATGCCCACTCGGTCTGTGCTTTGTGGTCAGCCGAGAAGATGATGATCACGAACAGCGAAGCGAGCAAGAGAGCGTGACGGAGGTGTGAGAAGAGGCAAATGATGGGCACTTACGTCTTCCTCGCGCAGCGTGAAGTTGTATTGCATCGCTTTCTGCGCATTTTGGTAAAATGGCTTGCTCTTGGACCCCTCAGTCAGAGTCAACAAAAAGTCGATGAGTATTAGTGCTTGAACAAGGATGTGGCGTTGGAAGGCGAGATCGCTCAGCTGGAGATTGTCAGTCATAGCGCAGATTGATAGTGGCAATCGTGCGTACCTCGAGCTTAAAGAGATCACGGCTTGTGAGATACTTGGGATTAAAGGAGTTGGCGAATGCATCGTAGTCGTCATCGTCCCGCGACTTTTGTCCCTTCTTTCGTTCTGAATCTCCGGCCTGAATCACTTTGGGCACTTCCCTGAATTTAGCTAGCGTCGCCTCCAAGCTCTTCTGAAATTGCTTGAAATTATCTTCTTCGAAAAGCCTGGGCGGGTTCGAGAAGGAGTGCTGCAATGACCAGAATACTGGATAGAGGGTCTCCGTGTCAAGTGTCGTAGGTTTCGCGTCCTTGCTCTTGTCGATATCCTCAGTTTGAATGACTGGTTCCACTGACTTCGACTCTTCCTTGGGAATAGGAGCAGGCCCATCAGCATCGATTTGCATAGAATCCTCTTCCGTGTTCGATTCCTTCAGGAAATCCTCGAATGTCGTCACATTCTCCACATGGAAATTGCCCCGCAGATTTACCGAACTCTTATCGCCCAAGGGAAAGCTCTGAAACATGAAGATGTAGACCCGGCCACAGAATACCGGATCTTCTGCGCGGGACAGCCGGCGGAGCAGCTCATTACACAGCCGTAAGATGACAAGATCCTTATTCTTGGAGTTGATCTGCGGCACGATGAGAATGGCTAAAAATAGTAAGAGGGACGACATACCGCAATGATAGTCTCTCTCCGCGATTCGAGGAAATTGAATACCGTGCGACATCCTGAGATTGATTGGCTGTCAAGCAGTTCTTCGATGAGCAACAGTACAAGCTGCGGATGGCAGAGGTCTAGGAAGGTCAGCCAGAATTGAGAAAATGCGGCAAAAGAACCTACCCCGATCTCCACAGTACTGGAGGATGTCGAGTAGATTCCAGACGGTTACGAAGGCCGGCTCCTCAATCTGAGTAGAACCCTGAACATGTAAGCAACTGGCGGAGCTCCTCCCGTAGCATGATAACTAACAAGATTGGCATAGAATACACTCTTGGCTGCACTCTCGACCGCAAGCGTTCGCACTTCCTTTCCTCCTTCGATCTCGCCGAGCAGAGGCTCGCTTTCCGGTACAAGCTCAGAAACTTGGAGTGGAGGATCGATCGCAGTACTCTGCTTGACAACACGGGCACGCCGTAATAAGTAGTCGAGCCTTGGGGCTACGGCGTCGGCGGAAAGCACATTTGATGCTCCCATTTTATCAGGCCTAGGGCGCGTAGGGCTTCGATCACGAGCGGAAAACCCGCTGTCGCAAAGGTAGTAGCGATACGGTACAGCTGCGACGTGAGACGTATGAGCGGCAGACGTATAGTCGCATGAACGTTAGCAGTGGTAGAGGCGGTAGTGATTATAGCGAATATCAGGTTAGTGAAGACGATGTGTGATCGCAAAGCTGCATTCGAGAGCTTGGTTGGACCCTGCCTAGACAAAGATCTAGTTGCGCCACATGCGGCTAGTGTTCAAGGCCCGTGCGTATGGCTGAACGCGTCAGACGCGTCGCGCGATGTGAACTTTATGATCCACGAAGAGACCGACCTCACTACACCCACAATAGCCCTCACCAGATATAATGGCCACCCATGACTCCGACGATGATCTCGACGATATTCTCAAAGACGTCACAAACCCCGAAGAACCAATCCAATCGACCGAGAACCCGCCACAACCACAGTACCGAAGCAACAAGAACAGCGACACTGCAGGTGGCCTAGGCGTTGACGAAGAGATTGTTATCACCAAAAAGCGCCAGCCTGCGCCAAAACTCGATGACCAACGGCTGCTTTCAGATCCTGGCATTCCCCGCTTGCGCAAGATCTCAAAGGATCGCCTTCGCTTCAAAGGAAAGGGTCACGAGGTACGTTTATCCTGATCAAGTAGACCCGTCAACTAACTCAATTGTAGTATGGAGACATTGCCCGGATGCTGAACATGTACCAGCTGTGGCTCGACGATCTTTACCCCCGCGCCAAGTTTGCAGACGCCCTAGCCATTATCGAGAAGGTCGGACACACGAAGCGCATGCAATTGATGCGGAAGGATTGGATCGACGAAGGCAAACCGCGCCGCAACACGGGACAGGATGAAGACGACGAGGACGCGGCCCGAGAGAAGACTCCACAGCAGAGTACCGAAGACATGGAGGGCGTCGAGAACGGCGACCAAGAAGACACAGGCCACCAAAAGGAACGGGAGGCATCTACACGTAATCCAGCAGGCGATGCAGCGGAAGCACCAGAGAGCGGAGATCCTGACGACGACGAGTTAGATGCATTATTAGCTGAAAGCGATCAGCCCAGCTACACAGCACCCAAGACACTCCCAACACGGCCGATGCCCACACAAGACGATCCTTTTGCGGACGATATGGAGGCAATGGCAGAGATGGACGACATGTGGGATTGAGCTGGTACGTGATGTTGCAGTTGGATTTGGTCAATCATAGCGCGGCGTTCGGGGATAATACCATAAGAGCGATTGCGCTCGGTCATGAAGTGACGATGAACTATGATTCGCATTGGGGATTGGCTACCATGTAGCCTTCTATACCCAATTAGACATAATGTGCAGCTCAAAGATAAGAAACTGTTATTTCTGGGCAATTTCTAATATATCATGGGCTTATCGCAGGCTCTCCCAGGATCCATCTTACATCTGCAGGTACGAAGTGTTGAATCTTACATGGTAGTAGCACCGACGCTGTGTACACGGTAGCGGGGGAAGTGGGTCCTTTTGACACGGCTTGGCGCGCCGAACAATGTCATCCATTTTCTCACTCAGTCGCGCCACAATCCCACAGGCACAGTACCCTACCAGATTCGCACTCAACTCGCGAACATGGAAGCTTTGTCAGGGGAACTAGAAAAGCTACGGCTACGCAGCGGCAGCCTTGACGAAGATGGGATAGACTCGATAGCTGGCGAACAGCGGCCACCCAAGCGACAGCGGAAAACCAAAGAGGTCATCAAGAAGGAATTGGAGCAAGCATTCCTAACGCCCTCCAAATCTTTCAACACGCAGTGGCTGAATCAGCTTCAGCAGCGCTGGGATGCACCCACCAATTACCGAAGCCTGTTCCAGATCGCCCCAACACAGACCCGGACCATCATCCGCTTCACTCGCGAGGGACTGGAAGGCCGCGTCACTGGATACAAGGAAGTCACCGTTCCAGCAAATTCAGCAACAGCCAAGAACTCTACTTCACTTCTCAGGAAGCCTGCTAACAGAGCTGAATTCGTACGTGGTGCAGCTGGCTTCTTTCCATTCGCGCCCGGTGGCCTTGATGGCGTGGAAGCAGTAGCTGCTATCGAGGATGAAGCAAT
Organism: Alternaria metachromatica; assembly: GCF_023757995.1. Classification (NCBI taxonomy): domain Eukaryota; kingdom Fungi; phylum Ascomycota; class Dothideomycetes; order Pleosporales; family Pleosporaceae; genus Alternaria; species Alternaria metachromatica. The sequence continues at coordinate 418,840 of NW_026055502.1, forward strand.
CCAGCAGCAAGAGAGTGCGAATGGGAAGAAAAGTGGCGGTCTCGACAGGGTCATCAACTTCAGTGCTGAAGGTGGCTTACTAGAGGTGCCGCCTGGCTTTACGCGTGGGCTTGACTTCCAGAAGAAGCCAACTACGGATGCCAAGACTGCTCAGGAAGTCGAAGATACCTTGGGCGAAGCATCTGCAGCTCCCAAGGATACTGATGCGGATGACGAGGATGCCAACGACAAGACCGGCGCAAATGGGGAACCTGATGAAGACCAAGATGCTGGAGACGAAGAGATCGATGCTTTGTTGCCAGTAGAGTTCCCTGCTCTGGCACCTCATGGTCCACTTGCCATGAGTGCTGGGAGGAAGGGTGGACGAGAGTGGGCTCACATGGTTGACATCAACCGCGACATTACTAACTTCCGGGAACTTGTTCCGGAGATGGCGCGCGAGTATCCCTTTGAGCTCGATACATTCCAGAAAGAAGCAGTTTATCATCTTGAGCATGGCGATTCTGTGTTTGTAGCCGCACATACGTCCGCCGGCAAGACCGTCGTTGCAGAGTACGCCATCGCGCTTGCTGCAAAGCATATGACGAAAGCTATATATACTTCTCCCATCAAAGCTCTCAGTAATCAAAAGTTCCGCGACTTCCGCCAAACATTTGATGATGTCGGCATTCTTACGGGAGACGTGCAGATCAGGCCCGAAGCCAGCTGCCTCATCATGACTACCGAGATCCTTCGAAGTATGCTGTACCGAGGAGCAGATCTTATCAGAGACGTCGAGTTTGTCATCTTTGATGAAGTGCATTATGTCAACGATCTCGAGCGAGGTGTCGTATGGGAAGAGGTCATCATTATGCTGCCAGAGCATGTAACACTCATCCTACTGTCCGCCACCGTACCCAACACATATGAATTCGCGTCTTGGGTGGGTCGAACAAAGAAGAAAGACATCTACGTCATCTCTACCCCGAAACGCCCAATCCCTCTGGAGCATTACCTATGGGCTGGCAAAGGCATCCACAAGATCGTCACAGCAGACAAGAAATTCATCGATAATGGCTGGAAAGACGCGAACGATATCCTGTCTGGCAAAGACAAAGTCAAGGCACCCCCTGCAAACGATGCACAAGCCGGCAGAGGCGGTGGTGGTCGCGGAGGCCCACCCGCTAGAGGAGGCCAGAACCAACGCGGACGAGGTCAACAAGGTGGCGGTCGAGGGGGACCTCGCGGTGGAGGCCCACCCGCTGCTAGAGGCCGAGGTAATATCGCAAGGACGGGCCGTGGTGGCGGTCGTACGACTGCCGCCCAGGATAGAAACATCTGGGTCCACCTCATACAGCATCTCCGAAGCAAGGATCTCCTGCCTGCTTGCATATTCGTCTTCTCCAAGAAGCGGTGCGAGGAGAATGCCGAAGCGCTCTCTAACATCGACTATTGCAATGCTGCAGAGAAGAGTGCGATACACATGACCATCGAGAAGTCACTCGCTCGACTGAGCAAGGAAGACCGTGAGCTTCCCCAGATCAAGCGGCTGAGAGAGCTGCTTAGTCGAGGTATTGCCGTTCATCACGGTGGCATGTTGCCGATCGTCAAGGAGGTTGTTGAGATCCTCTTTGCGAAGACGCTTGTCAAGGTTCTCTTTGCCACGGAAACTTTCGCTATGGGACTTAATCTTCCCACCAGGACCGTTGTGTTCTCTGGGTTCCGTAAGCACGACGGCCGGGAGTTCCGTGATTTGCTGCCCGGCGAGTACACGCAGATGGCCGGTCGTGCAGGTCGGCGAGGACTTGACACTGTCGGCACTGTCATCATCTGCGCGCCAGGAGCCGACGAGGCGCCACCAGCAGCCAGACTCCGTCAGATGATGCTGGGGGAACCCACGAAGCTGAGATCACAGTTCCGTCTCACCTACAACATGATGCTGAACCTTCTTCGTGTAGAGGCCCTGAAGATCGAAGAGATGATCAAGCGAAGTTTCAGTGAGAACGCTACTCAAGCATTACTGCCTGAACATCAAGGCAAGGTCAAGGTCTCGGAGGCTGAATTGGAGAAGATCAAGCGAGAACCTTGTGATATCTGCGATGTCGACCTAGAGGCGTGCCATCAGTCTTGTGAGGACTACAAGCGACTAACCAATGAAATGCATCTGAGTCTGCTCATCAACCCTATCGGCAGGAAAGCTTTGTCAAAGAACAGGTTGATCGTATACAAGAAGGTACACGCTTCACTTTCGCTCTCAAATTGCCTCATTACTCACACAGTCAGGACAACAAACGAACAGCGGGTATGTTAATGCAAGATGGCACTAGCAAGGGCAACGAGCCTACAGTCAAAGTCTTGGAGGTGGCGCAGCATCACGATCGTCAGCCTGACGACCTTTTGCCGTATCTCGGTCCCTTTGCAAAGCATTTCCGCAAACTGCCGAACAGCCCCAAGGACTTGATCCTGAAGGCAGCCTACGTACCCCTGAACGACATCGAGTGCTTCACCAAGACCATCATCGATGTTCCTGATTCTGTTCAAAATTTGAATCGCAAGAAGGGTAAGTGGGTGCGCTACGGTCTGGGTCCGGCGCTAACAGCCACATCAGACACATTGAAGCTGGCTGAATCCCAATTCCTGCCCTTGTGTGGATCATGGGATTACGAAGACTGGGATGAGTACGATTACAGCAAGATCAAGAGCCTCAAGTTCCGTGAACTGGAGGAAGCCCGCAGGAAAGAAGGACTCAATGCGGTTAGCAAAGAATGTTTGAAATGCCCAAACTTCTTGAAACATGTACGTGTTCGCGTTCGGCAGTGTTCTCGACCCATGCTAATCTTCGTAGTTCACCATGGAGCACGATCAATGGCTGATCAAAGAAAACATCCTTGCTCTCCGCCAGCTCATGTCAGACCAAAATCTACAGCTACTCCCTGACTATGAACAGCGCATACACGTACTCAAGGATCTCGGCTTTATTGATGAAGGTTCTCGCGTAGAGCTGAAGGGCAAGGTAGCCTGCGAGGTATGCTTGACACTGACTTCAAGCTCCACCCATCCACTGACAGCTATCAGATTCACTCGGCGGATGAGCTGGTCCTTACCGAGCTCGTTTTAGAAAACGTCCTCGCCGAGTACGAACCGGAAGAAATCGTCGCACTACTGTCGGCGTTTGTCTTCCAAGAGAAGACCGACGTAGAGCCTACGCTAACTGCAAATCTGGAACGCGGCGTCGCAAAGATTGTTGAGATCTCCGAAAAGGTCAACAAGATACAGACTCTGCACCAGGTTATCCTCTCGGCGGATGATTCGAATGACTTTGTCAGCAAACCCCGCTTCGGCATGGTCGAAGTGGTGTATGAGTGGGCACGAGGCATGTCATTCAATCGCATAACAGACCTGACAGATGTCATGGAGGGCACCATTGTCCGCGTCATCACCCGACTAGACGAGACGTGCCGCGAAGTCAAGAACGCGGCTCGGATTATCGGCGACCCGACGCTGTTCCAAAAAATGGGAACGTGTCAGGAACTCATCAAACGGTACGTGCTCTGTTTCTTCTTGCTCCCGATTCCGCACCGGCGGGTTGTACCTGGTGCTTGCGCCCTGGTGTTTGGGACGTCTGGGATGTGCGCTGACAAGTGTTTGAAACAGCGACATTTGCAACTGCGCAAGCTTGTACCTGTAATCGTAGGTTCCAGAACATGACGAGCGACCCCGGTCCACGGGCGAGGGTGGGGTAATTTGTGTTTCACGATCCTGCAGTTTTGACGGGAGGATGTGGGGCCTCAGGACATTTGTTGCGTGACTCGCGCGTCTGGACATTGGGATCGACCGGCTTTCGCTTATCGGTTTCAGACTCCGTCTTTTAGGCTTGGCTCTTGGGCGTGGCATGAACATGACGCGTGAATTGGGCGTCTGCATAATTGGGCGCGTTGGCTGCATGCGGGGAAGTGAATCGTGAAGTTTGTTGCAACATGTTCGGGTCGCAGCTGGGAAACAGTTCACGATGGGCACACGCGCGCATGCTCTCATCCTGTGGTGTTTTTGAACGCAACTTCAAGTATAAAATCATCTTTCCTCTTAGCAAAGCTTCTCTTCTTTATCACACACACTGTTTGCACATCTCCAAAATGCGGAAACACTCGACTCATGTGGCAGTCCTCTAGCCTGGAGCGCACTCTAAAAAGCTCGAAATTGCTTTTGATGTCTTCTTCCATCCAGACAGAACATCAAAAGCCAAAGAAAAGCTATCTATGTCTCTCCCAGCCGACTGAGACCCTTCTACCATACTATTTGTGTTGGAAAGGAAAAGACGCTAAAATGCGCCATCATGAAGAATGACGTGTGCGCACTTCTACACTTCATCTACCAGTCTTTGACCCGAAGTCCAAAAAGCCTACAATTTTGGACTGATGTGTTGTCTGCGTCTGCACTTCGCAACTTTGCATCAAAAAATCAAGAAGTATGTGTAGATACTGTGATGTTTCTGCGCCTCGATAGCAGACTGTACTAATAAAGGCTCTGGGCAAGCAAGGCTTTGACTTATATAAAAGCACGACTTCTAGACACTTTCATTCTTCATCTACAATCATACTGAAAACTTCCAAAAGCGGTCCTGGAGATGAAGATGTGCGCGTGCTCTCCGCGCGTTCATGTTAAATGACCAGAAGCCCTGTACACCAGAATTCATGCTTTTGAGCTCAAAATTCGATACCATGTCTTCATGTTTTCCGAACGCCACACTGCTGTTACATAAATCCCGGCATCGAGCCAGCTGTATTGCCCAAGTACTTGTTTCCCACTTGCATACTCAAATTGACCGCCCACCAAAGCATGTGCGCGTCCATCCTTCTCGCTCTCATCTCGGAAAACCAGAAAGAGCATCTGAAAACCCTGCATGTGTTGGTATAGTCCGGCTGTCGATATATAAACTGCGACAGTTGGTTGCTTTGACTCCTCATCCACTGGCTTTTCTCTTTTTTCACCAAAAGAAATGAGAACGATCCTCATGTGCGAGTCCGCCTTCCTCGCTTTTCCACCAAAATATCAGGATCAGCTGCGACATGTTGCCGCCCGTTGCTTCGAGGCGCCCAAAAAAAACTTTAGCCACATGAAGCACATGGTGCTGTCTCTGATCAGCACGCGACGAATGTATAGGGACCGCTGTCTGCGTCCGAAAACATTTTCTTCTTTAGACAACTACCTTACTCCCAGATTTCAAAAAACGCATTCATTCGTTTCGATGTCGGCGGCACATGTTTTGCTGCCTCTACTACAAAATCCAAGAAGTCCGCACTTAAACGCGACTAGAGAGGAGAAATGTCTGAGCTTGTCGGAAGACCGAAAGAATATTCCACCAGTTCTCATGTCTTCTGTCTCTCTGGCGAGCAATACGAATAGACTTGTTGTGTCTAGTGCTTGGTATTGTGTATAAAACTCGCGGAAATCTGTCTTTCCTTGTCTTCTCCATCATATTACCTTGGTCCCCAAAGAAGGATCAAAACTGCCGGGCAACCTAACGATGTTTTGCCGTGCTTTGTCTTCCAAAAACAAGTTACCCAACATGTATCATGATTCTAAGCACTCGTTCAGCGGTCTCAAACTTCAGAGAGTGGTCAAAATGAGTTAGCGTCTTGGGCGTCGTGTACAAAACCCCACATCAATGGACTCTGGTCCTCTTCTTCATGGTACTACCTTATTTTCTAAAATTCTGAGCAATCCCGAGCGATGATCTGCCTTACTTGTCTTCCAAAATATGCATTGAATCGAATCATGATTCGAGCACTCTTCCAACGGTCTCAAACTCCAAACACTGTTCGATATGACATGACATCACGGACGTCGTACACAAAACCTTGTGCCGGTGGACTTTACTCTTCTTCTTCTTAACTCCCCTTATTTTCTTCCTAAAAGCGTCATGCTATGGATCCATGATCTGCTGTGCCTCTCCTTTCTCAAATCGGACTCGAAATCAGGAATAATTCGGAGAAGCTGTCTGACTGTCTGAAACCTACCAGATCAGATAGTATAACTGCGCGGCTTACCAGATCAGCGCATCATGTAACACACGAAAAGTCTTGAGTTCGACCTCCCATGTTCTCGTGGGACAAGTTTTGCTACACCAACTTCACTGTTTCAAAAACCGGAATAACGCCTAGATAAGTGCTTTCTGGTTCTGGCCTATAGTATGCATATGTGTATATAAACCACCACTTGATCCGCTGCCTTCTGCTCTTCTATACGCACTCGGTTTTCCACATTCACCAAAAACAATTTTTAGAAGGGGTATGAGACCAGCTTTCTGCCCCGTCTCCACCTCCAACATCAAAAGACAAAGGAAAAAACGCCATGTTGCTTCTCTGCACCCAAGTCTTTCTCCAGGCCTACATGAAACAGCTTTGTACTAGCTAGTAGCAGGGAAACGGTATATAAACGACTACATGCACTGCTCCTCGCTCTTCTTCCATCCACACAGTTCTTTGTATTCTCCAAAACGGATGCAATCGCCGCTCATGAGACTGAGTGCTCTCTTCTTTCCCCAAAGCCTTGGTAAAAAACTACAAGAAGATCTTAGATGTCTGCTTTCTTGCACCAAAGTCTCAGTCTGCAGGACCAAGAACTTTGAGCAGCATTGGGATGGTTGCCGGCGCTGTTCTCGACATATCTACACAAGATGAAATTTACCTCTAAAGTTCTTTAAGGAGCATTTTATGAGAGACGTGTGCAGTGTGACGGCGCCTACCATATATAAACAGCCTTCAGCTTTGCTACCTCTCTTCTTCTATCTGAATCCCTCTTCTTGTTCTACCCGAAAACGTACAAGGGTTCCTGTCATGGGACGGAGCCGTCGTTCGTCTCCAGATGTACACCCAAACGAGCAGGAATACTGCTGATGTCGTTTCTCCGAACCAAAACCTCCCTTTCGGAATACCAAAATCGACGAACAATTCGAAGATGGTGGCGTGCGTCGTCCTGTGCCTCCCTGCACACTTCGCGCTTACTCCTAAAATGGCGTTCTAAGTTCCCATGAGACCTGTCCACGACTAACCATACTATACCACAAATGCGCTAGACGAAGACGGGTATATAAACACCTCCTCCCCTCGCCGACCACTGTTCTCTCATCCACAAACTTCTTATTATCCACCAAAAAGATATATCAACACATAGCATGGTCTGGATCCTCCTGCTCCTTTCCTCAAAATTATGGACTGAAGCAACATGCCGTCTTCCTGCGCCAGGAACTCAAGAAGCGCATACCCGAAAATCACTTCCCATTAAAAGTGACATTCAAGCCAAGGATGAGACGGACTCCGCCTTTCTGTCTTCTCCAAAAGTACACCTTGAATATGGGATGTTGTCTTCCTGCGCCCAAACTCGACGAAAACTACTACAACATTTTCTTGTCCATCAAAATGACAATACAAGCTCTAAATGATCCGAGCATTTCCTCCTGTGCTCTCTCTACAGCATGCGAAACACAAAGAAGACTAGTGCATGTCGTCTTCCTGCGCAAAGCTCCAGAGTTCCAAATTGTAAGAAACAGAGGAAATGAAAGATTTCCTGCTTCTCTCTAAAAAGGTCTCTACTGAGTGCCGATGATCGGAGTCTCTCCGTGCTTTCTCCCAAAATATAAGGCTTCACCAAAACATGTTTTCTTTCTGTGTTTTGTCTGAATACGCTGAGCAAAATCCTCATGTCTTCTCCCTCCTTTCGAGCCTTTGAATGAACAAAAAACCGCCTGGGTTGAATATATGGTCCTGCGGAGAGCGCTGGCCTTTTTGAACAAAAAAGAAATACTGGGAGGATTTATGAGAGCATCACAACCCTACACCACGACATACCCAGCAAGTTTCGAGCAAGAAATGTGCATGCCACTCGGGCGATGATCGATCTGGTATCTTTCGTCTTCTGACATCTACCCTCCAACTCATCTCAACCCCATCAAATAAGAACTAAACATACAAACATTACGCCAATCTATGCAATACCCCATCGTTCCATCCCCATATCATGCAATCCCCCTTCAAACCTTTTGACCAGCGCATTCTTCAATCCACCACCGCATCCTCCTCATCCTCATCATCAAACTCCTCATTCACCTCCTCAGGGATAAGCACATTCTCAGGCCTATCATCATCCTCATCCTCGTCCTTGCCCCCACCACCAGTCGCCTCACCCATCGTAACCTCCCTCGTGGGCATAACGCCTCCATTCGCCTTCATAGCCTCGACCTTCGCTTTGGTCATCTCATACACATATTTGCCCAAATGCTCTACATCCTGCATCTCGGCTTCGCCCTCCACATTTCCGGATTGTTCGGCAGGTCGTTGTGTTTCGCCGAACATTTCGTCGGTGACGAGCGTAAGCTTGTCGGGGCGTTGGAGGAGGATGTCGAAGGCGGGTTTGAGCTCGAAGACGGATTCGAAGACGGAGCGGCGGCCGAGGATGTAGAGGCCCAGACGGGCGCGCGAGAGGGCGACGGTGAGGCGGCGGATGTCGCGGAGGTAGCCGATTGCGCGGGTGCGGACTAGGGAGAGGATGATGTCTTGAGGGTATGTTAGTACACATCGAGGTTAGGGAGGGGGTGGATGGTACTTACAGTCATTCTGCTCACCCTGGTACTTGTCCACCGTCGCGACGATCTTTGGGCGGCCGAAGAGGGGGTTGTTCTTGCACTTGTGCCCCAACACGTCGTTGATCAGACTCTTCTGTCCGGCATACGTGGTCAAGATGGATATCTTGCTCGCTGGATAACCCAGGAGACGCATGTACATGAACAGCGCGACTGCGTACTCAGCTTCACCCAGATTGATCATCCAGTGCGGTGTAGGTTGGTCTTCACCCTTGCCCTTGTAGTCCTGGACGTCGATGAACTGGTACTCGTGCTTGAAGCCTGGGTTGGCGATCTGAAACTCGGGCTTGGACAGGACGGATGGCAGGTTCGATAATGAGGGGTAGCGCCACTTGTAGAGTTCGGCGATGGACGGGCGAGCACGACCTTGCTGGTCGAGCATGATAGTCGGCACACCGAGACGAACCAGGCGTTGGAAGAGGGATTGCTCCAAGTTAGCATACTGACGGAAAGCGAGGTTTTGGATGACGGGCGAGTTTTGGAGATGGTCACCGCAGAGGACGATGCGCTGTAAAGGAAGTTCGCCGTCCTTGGGGTTTTGCAATGCGAGGGGGATGAAGTTCTCGATCTCGGTGATCTGAGCGGCTTCTTCCATGATGACATTGTCGTAGTGGAAGCCTAGTGAAGCAATCTCTTGTCTTCGCATGGCGGCGTGTGTCGATGTCATGGCAATAATACGGGCTTCCTTGATCAGCAAATAGTTCGCCTTATCTCGCGGGTTCCGCAGGATCTCAAACGGACGGATGTCCTCAAGCTCAGTGAAGATCTTCTCGACATGGCGATAGCAGCCTTGCGCAATCTCAAGGATTTGCTCGCGATCTGCTGCTTGAGGGAAGAGAGGCTGTGGTGCGTTTGAGAAGTAGTCTCTAAATGGGAATTCAGTGATTATCTGGTCAACACTTGTGTCCTCGGTTGTAATACTATCCCAGTATTGCGTCCATGCTGGCTTCACATATACAAGGTTGAAGTAGTCTGCAGTCTCGCACGAGCTACCATGAGCACCGGGCGCATTGAAGTTCTTCGCCAAGCGATCAACTTCAGACAGATAGTACTGCCCTCTCTCGAGGAACGACTCTACACGTCCATGCTTGCTGTAACTGACATCAGTCTCAAGGTCCTCTTCACCATGACCCAAACGCAGAAGATGACGCTCATCGATGTCAAGCGCCGTAATCTTTTGGAAGAGCTGGTTAAGCGCCTGATTACTGTGCGCAACGAGCAAAGTCCGCTGGTCCGGGAAGTTGTGGTATAGATTGGATATAATTTGGGTCGCGACGTCCGTCTTGCCGGTACCCGGGGGTCCGAGCACCACCGTGAGACCAGGTTGTGTGCCCGAGGTGATGGCTTCAATTTGGGCAGGTGTAAATCTGACCGCATTCAGCCTCGGCGCATCTGCAGGGTATGGCCCCATGTTCGGCGGTTTGTACGAGGATACGTGAAGCGATTCATGCAGAGGTTGTGCAACCACTTTCTGGTCGCGACGCCGCTTTTTGGATGCTCGAGGAGGTGCGATGTTTGGTTCACCTGCAGCAGGGTACTCCACAACGTATGGAGGCCCAAACGATGTCTGTGCGTCCTCGTGGGGTTCGATAGACTTGCCAGGCATTGCCTCGATCAGGTGCTGCCAGTCCAAGAAGGTATCCCGGAAATCTATCTTGTTCAATCGGTTAGGGAGGCGCTTGTACGTTGCCGATGCGGGATCACCATATCCTAGGAAGACCTCTTGGAGCCAAGATGGTGCTGGGATGTCTGAGAGGGTCAGGCGCTTGATGGATTCTAAAATGGGCAGGAAGTTGTTTTCCCGTCCTCTCCGACGGACAATCATGTTGATGTGCTCGTAAACGTCTGGCCTTCCTTCGGCAGTTTGATCCATGTCGGTCTGGTACTGCTTCGCGTCGATATTGACAAGGAGTCGTCGTTGGCGCACCCGAGGTCCAAAGCCATCGTCACGGCCTTGTTCGCGCAGAGGCCGGCCTTTGTCGTCCAGAACTTGAACCACCTGGGCGCATCTCATTCGGTGCAAGCCAAGCTGTTCTCCAGTTGTGACATCTTCGCGGTGACCATTACGCATGGGTACGTCGTCTTTGCCCTCAACAGCAAGGAGGAAGACGACATCATCCGGTCTAAGCTGTTCCCAATCCCTTCGTACCGGGTGTTGCAGGCGACTGACGTCCAATATGATCTCGGCACGAACGTATGCTGGGTGCTGCTCGCCTACCTTGGAAGGTGCTACGTCGACGATAGCAGGCTTCATGATAGGGAGTGACATCTTGGAAACGCCACCGAACTTGGTGTTGACACCTTTACCCTTGGGCTTCACGCGCTTCACCACATCCTCAATGTCCTTCCGGATGCCGTAGAATGATTCGGCGCGGTACAGAATGAAGGACCTCCACAAGAAGTCGCCCATGGTCAGGTACTGAAGGTTCAGCTTGGGTATAGCTAGTGGTCTTGATCCGTCGTAAGACTCGTTTCGCAGGAAGGTAGTCTCGTACAGGACCTTCTCTGTTGGTAATACGGGCATCTCGCGGACATTATCCTTGAAAGTCGGTCGCTTTTCTACAAGCGCAATCAGGGTCTCCATGTAGAAAGCTCGGTCGCGCACCAGGTAGGTCGTGGTGGGGTACTCTGTTCGTAGGCCCATGAGAGAGCAAAGCTCAACGAGCTCGGTGTCGCTCAGTGTGCGCAAATGGCCATCCAGCTCTTCCCGGTTTCCGATGCTACTGTAGTTCGCCAGGGCCATCAACTGAAGCTTCTCCTGGAAAGCAGCATAGCCCGTCCGTTGCAGCTTTGCCAGCGTGTCGTAATGCTGTTGGTCGTATTCGAGTTTGGACAACTGACGGCCTGTCTGATCCTCGATGGGGAAGTTGGTGAAGTGGCTCAGCAAGTCGAAAAGGTCCCGGAAAAGGCCGTTATCTTCGTCCGTGTACATGGGCGACAGCCGAATGGCTGGGAGCATGTTCAGGTCTTGTAAAAGCGTGTTGACATATCTCCTTGTTGGCAGCTGGCTCTGTAGGTCTACCAGAAGCTCCATGAAGCGCTCACAGTAGGCCATGTTGTCCCTCGTCTCTTCTCTGCTAGTGCTGTTATATAGCCTGTCGATGAAGTCCAGGAGAAGTGTGTAGATCCAAGACCGCTCGAATCGTAACCGAGCCTGTAGTGCTTCGTCGCCAGCATCAAATCGCTTGGATGCAGCCCTCCATGCCTTGCGCAACATGCTGTGCTCCTCGAAGTACTGCTCGCGCACGGCGTCCGAGTGGAGGTTCTGCCATATCGATATGCCGACCAGAGGCGCGCACTCCTTCCGCACAAGACCGCTGTCTAGTGATTGGAAGGCGCCGATGACGAAGGATACGAGCTGTGTGCGGATCTTACTTGGCTGCGACGGGTCTACGGTCATGGACAGTATGCGGCGGAAGAAGGAGGAGAATTCGGCGGGCTTGCTCGCAAAGTGGTCTATATAACGTCAGTACATGTCGTGCATGCTAGGAATTGGAGCAACTCACCCCATGATGCCAGGTTCTCCCTCCTCTTAACATTAACCATAAGTGCCAACAGCAGATGGTGGTAGTTCGATGCATCCTCGGTAAATCCAGGCCACAGGTATCTCTCCAGAAGCTGTAGGTTCTCCAAGATCAGAAGCGACGAGTATGCAAAGTCGACATTCTCCAGCTCGTCCCATAGCTCTTTCTTGACCACTTCAGGTCGCACTTTTGGCGTCTTCTTGGCGGTAAGCCAGTTCTTCCTCGCTACCTGCGCGAAGTGGTTCTCTCCGTGCAAGTCGGCGACAGTCGGGCGGGCGTGTGCGTTGGACGAGTCGGTCGCATGCGCAGCGGACGCGCCGTCGAGGCCATTTGACATTGACAAGCCCGTGGGCTTGACGTCCTCCATGTCGTCCACTTTCATAGCCATGATCGCAATCGGTGTCGTTGTTGGGCGCACGTGAAGGGGCCGGCGCGCATTGTTGGCGCACGAAGTTGGTCGATGGGTGATGGGGTGTGACGCGCCAAGGAAATAAAAGTAGAGAGAATGGCGTCGCGGGAGCTCTGAGCCACTAGGCCAAAGCCCGCATGCGGCACTTGCCGCCCGTGTGAACCTCACTTCGCGATCCCGCCCAGACATCTCCGCAGTAGAGTCCCCAACACCACCATGTCTGCTCAGGACGCTTACGTCAGGCACCAGGCCGTTGTGCCGGACAAGATCCCCACTGGAGAGTATCCTGTGAGTCAATTGCAGCGCGAAAAGATGCGCAATGGGTGGTGGTAGCTAATGCATGGCAGCTCATCGACAATGACCCGTACGCTCCTCTACGATACCCAACGCATGCGAGTACTGACTGCAGATGAAGACACTTCAAGCGAGTCATTCGGTATGCCCGTCCGTCCGACTGGGCGCAAGGTGCCGCGCTCGGAGCCTTGAGCCCTGGATTGATGATGTACTGGGAGAAGATCTCGCCCTCCATGGTCGGCAAGGGCGGTTTCGCCCCCATTATGCGACTGAGCGGTGCTGTCGGTCTTACCGGAGCCTTCGTTTTCGTCTACTCGAGGTCATGCAGTATGTGGAACCAGTCCGGACATAGAGAAGATTGGATTGGACACTAACTTCTACGGCAGTGCGCTTCTACGGTGCCCGCGAGAACCGCCGCGAGGTCGAGATGGACATGCGCGAGATGGTCGACAAGGTCAAGAAGGGCGAGTCGCTGTACGGAACCACCGAGATGACCGAGTACATGCAGGGAGTTGCACACAGGAACTCGCGTTACTCCTCCACATTTTCGCACATCCTCGCATGGCCAAACTTTGTCAACCACCCTTACCACGGCGTGGACACTGCCAAGTACTACCGTCAGGCTGAGTTGGAGCTGGAACAGGAGAGGGGTGGCCGGTAAACGTTTGATACAAGAGAAGAGAATGGTTTCCTTATAGTGCGGGTGTACATAAGTTCTGATGAACCAGACATCAAGTTTCAGCACACTACTTTTGGCCGTTGAGAATGTGTTCCACACAAACACGACTAGTGATATCCGCGCAGTAACACGACATCTCGATACTTTCTATTTCTTTGATACCCCCTTACTCCCATCCTTAGTTTACAGCCAACCCCTTCAGCACATTCTCTTTTCCAAAATGCCGCATCTTGAACTTGCTAATCCAATCATCCCTATTGATGTACGCCCCACAGATCCTGCGCTTCCCTGTGAAGCTGCTCCGTCCATGCAGCACTCTCCAGTTGTCGAAGATGAGCACTCTACCCGGCACAAGCTGTTCCCAATACTCATTCTCCTTCTTCTTGAGTATCGCGTCAAATTTTCGAGCTGCGTCGTACCACGTCTCAACTTCTTCGATAGGAAGCTCAATAGATGCTCTATCTGACGTGTTCCACCGGACGCGGAGCAAGTCGCCTGTAGCGGTGTCGTGCTCGAGGACGGGGAAGCCACGGTAGGGTTGTATTGAAATGCCTTCGTTGCCTGAGGCGTGTCCATGAACATTCACCGTTGAGAGAATCTCATATGCTTTGCGGTCGGTGTGCCAGAGTTCGTCCGCAGCTTTGAAGCCGTCGACAAGAAGACTTGCACCGCCTTCACCGTCGGTGTGGGAAAGGAGGTGGAAAGCCTGTAGGCCGGCTGGGTCGGAGAAGTAGGTAGTGTCTGTATGTGCTTCTAGTGCGATGTTGGTGTATGCGGTATCCTTGCTCGCTAGGTCGGCCGTGAAGTCGTAAAAGCCGCCGTAGTGCGTTTCCCTAATAAAGGCAATTTTTTGCAGCATCTTCTTCGTGGCCTCTGGGTTCTCGAAAGGCGTCTCATCGACGTAGCAGAATCCGAATCTGCGCAGCCTGAAAAGTAGGTCGTTGCTGTTAGGATTCATCGCGTTAGCATACAGGGTCTTTGGTGGGTCCGAAGCGATGGATGAGTCCCAGGGTTTGATGTCGACCAAAGCTTGACGCTGTACGGCCTTCAACCTCGCGTTGTTTATAGCTTGGGAGAGAAAAGGCCCCGAGTATTCGCTTTCATGTCCATCACTCCATTCAATTCTGTGGACCGTCTCAGACCCTCTTGTTTCAGCCGAGTACGACTTGATCGAGATGTCCTCGGGGATGGAAAATGTATCCAGAAGTCGTTGCTTGGTGGCGTCATGCGTGCAAACTTTGCATTGACAATTGTCCCGCAACCAGATGCTTGGTATTAGTCTATCGACAAGGAACATCTTCCCTTCTCGGACTTCAGGGTGCGTCTCGGACTCGGCGCGCTTGTTGAACGCAAAAGGTGTAGCCCCAATTCGCACTCTATATGGGCTTACTTTCCGGACGATGCGTTGTCGACCATATATCCGATCAAGCTCATGGGCAAGTTTCTTAATCTCAAAGTGTAGTCGCCTGGCTTTGTTCATGTTCTCTACACCAAGGGAGGCGTCGAGACCAGGTGTTTCTGGAACCCGCCGTTCAACCTCCTCCTGTTGCGGAGCATCTGTTTGTTTCTCATCTTGCGTACTTTGCTCATTGACCGTATCAACGGCGGATGACGAGTTTAAGCGAATTGACGCCTAGCATTTTGGTTAGTACTGTAAAAAATGCGGTGTGTCCAGACCAACCTGTAGATATGGTGGGTGAAGCGCGGCACGTCGGGCGATAGGTGTGGCATGAGCGCACCGGAGTGCTCTTGCCGTAAACATGACACAGATTTGTCAAGCACGAAAGGGAATCAATCAGAATCGCTACACACGAGATACCAAACTCAATAGCATGTAGTGCAGCAAAAGAACGTGGTGGGTTGGTGATACCTAGGTAAGGAGATTCGGATGTCAGGAGCTTAGTATGGCAAGAGCGCTCTCTAACCACCGAACGCGACCTCGGATCTTTGCACCACAACTTGAACGAGGAAGGTTCGCCCAGTCATAGGTTTAAGACTATACTAGAATTGGGCTAGCGTGAATTCCAGTGAGTGGCCTCGTTGGCATGCCTCACGATCCGAAGAGCGAATTCTGACAAGGTGGGAACAAAGGCAAAAAGATGCAGAAAGACGCAAAAAGAAGCCGACCAGACGACCGCAAAAAGAACGACACCTGTGGGACTCGAACCCACAATCTTTGCCACCGGAAAGCAACGCCTTACCATTAGGCCAAGGTGCCTCGTTGAGGAGTGGATGAAGATTTTGAAAACTTGAACAAATATATCGCGGGGCTTTTGCGGTCCCCTCAACGACAAGCGCAACGACCATAATGCCAGTATGCGTATTCTCGAACAGGGCCTTTAGGCCACTATAACGAATAGTAAGTAGCCCTATGTAGGCATCTAAGACATTTATTAACCGACGTTCAGACACCTCGCTTGCATGCGAATGCTCCAACCCATGTGTAGGCGTTGACGCACACGAGATGGTGTGTACCTAAAAGCCCATCGCAGTTGCTTCCTGTTTCCTTCACCAGTACGATCACCTTCACCTCACATGAAACATCTCCATTAAACACCATCATTGTTGCTTAGCAAACTGAACCTACTTAGCATCATCGTACTAATCACACGTGTTGAATTTTGTCCATACCTGCGGGCGAGTGTTCGCACAGCTCCTTTCGTATAGAACTGCATGATCTCTAAATTTACCCTCTAGTACTATCGCAGTTTCCTTGATCGAGCTGCAAACTGACAGAATGACACCACCTATCTATCGCGCGTTGTTGCGCGCGACGGATCGGCGTTCACAGACGCCAAGACAATCGGAGCTAGGGTCTCTCACCGTGCACTGGTGCGTACCTTCGTAATCCATAGCTGCCTCTACAGCTCCACATCACCGCCGCACCACAACAACCTCTTTGTCGGCGTCATTCACCACCATCACTCTTGCACCGACCCAGTCATCCCTATCACCCCCCACCGCGTAACGTCGCTCTCACAACACCGCCACCATGTCCACACTCGAAGATCTCGACGACCTTGAGCGCCACGAGAAGGAAGAGAAGAAGGACGATGACAAGAAAGACGGAGGCAAGGACGGAAAGAAGGCTGATGGCGATGCAGAGATGCAGGATGCGGAACCAGAGGAGGAGCAGCTCGACGAAGAGATCCTGAACTCAAGCACACGAGACATCGTCGCGCGCAAACGGTTACTGGAGAACGACATGCGCATCATGAAGAGCGAGTTCCAACGGCTCACACACGAGAAGGCTTCTATGAACGAGAAGATCAAGGACAACCTAGAGAAGATCGAGAACAACAGGTATGTCGTTGACGTGCTTGCTGTCACCCCGCAGCGCGCTGGACTGAGGCGACTTCGTGGACAACACACTGACATCTTATAGGCAACTACCATATCTCGTCGGAAACGTTGTCGAGATCCTTGATCTTGACGTCACAGAAGAGGCGGCTGAGGAGGGAGCAAACATTGACCTAGACGCCACCCGCGTTGGCAAGTCGGCGGTCATCAAGACTTCAACTCGGCAAACCATCTTCTTGCCTCTCATCGGTCTAGTAGACCATGAGAAGCTGAAGCCCGGTGATCTCATTGGTGTGAATAAGGACTCATATCTCGTCCTCGATACCCTACCCGCAGAGTACGACAGTCGGGTGAAGGCTATGGAAGTCGACGAGAAGCCAACTGAGAAGTACACTGATGTTGGAGGTCTTGACAAGCAGATTGAAGAGCTCGTCGAGGCTGTAGTATGGCCCATGAAGGAGGCTGAGCGTTTCAAGAAGATTGGCATCAAGGCGCCTAAGGGTAAGCAACTCATGTCCTCATCTCTAGACATGTGCTAACGATCGTAGGTGCACTGATGTACGGCCCCCCCGGAACCGGAAAGACCCTTCTCGCCCGAGCCTGCGCTGCCCAAACCGACGCCACATTCCTCAAGCTCGCCGGCCCACAGCTCGTACAAATGTTCATTGGAGATGGTGCGAAGTTGGTCCGCGACTGCTTCGCCCTGGCGAAAGAGAAGGCACCCTCAATCATCTTCATCGACGAATTGGATGCCGTTGGCACAAAGCGTTTCGATTCCGAGAAGTCCGGAGACAGGGAGGTGCAGCGAACTATGTTGGAGCTGCTGAACCAGCTGGACGGTTTCGCCTCCGATGACCGTGTCAAGGTACTTGCCGCGACGAACCGAGTCGATGTCTTGGACCCCGCTCTGCTTCGTTCTGGTCGTCTGGACAGGAAGATCGAGTTCCCGCTACCAAACGAGGAGGCCCGCGCACAGATTATGCGTATCCACTCACGGAAGATGACTGTCGACGACGCTGTCAACTGGCAAGAGTTGGCTCGCAGCACTGACGAGTTCGGTGGTGCGCAGTTGAAGGCTGTTTGTGTCGAGGCTGGTATGATTGCTCTCCGGACTGGTCACCAGAAGATCAGCCACGAGCACTACGTCGATGCTATCGCTGAGGTACAGGCAAAGAAGAAGGACACAGTCAACTTCTACGCCTAAGGTGTAGTTGGGTGATGGTGTAGCCGCTGCATGCGTGCACTCTCATGCCGGGCTTGTAATAATACTTAGACCTTCAGCATAGTACCATAGCGGAAATAACGATTATGAACAACAAGGGTTGGGTTTCAGTCATTTGTTGTGAGTTGATTTGAATATAGCGTGAACAGCACATGGCCTCGAGATATTCAGACATCCTACAGTACGTTTACCCCAACCTTGGAATACTGACACAGATGATGGCTACGGGTCTTGAAAATGACCAGTCTGAGGGTTCGAGTCCCACCACGATACCGATAGCAAAGACTTGCAGAATTTGGATACACTTGCAACTCGCACAACACAACTCTTGAAAGCCGTCTCCAACGTGGCGATATGTAAGTTTTAGGACGAAATAAAGATGACATCGTTACGACGTAAGCGAATAACGTACCGGGAATACCTCTTCAGTTATTGACATTCGCTCTCCATCCTACAATCACGCTTTATACTGGTGAGCCACAGTGCTGGTCAAAGACTTCGGCTTGATCTAACACCAGTGGCACTTGGAGGTCAGCCGGCACATCCACCAACCGGCGACGCAAGGGTTTCCAAGCAAACGCGCATGGGAGGAGAACAAGCTCAGCGACATCGAGTTGGCTCTGACCTTCAGGTGTATTGAAGAGACACCTCGCTGATACAACAATTCTATGAGCTTACCAGGTGGTATAGCCGCGCCTCAAGTCTCACGCATGGCGAAGAAGAGAATGAACCTTCGATCTAGACTGCGGCCTAGTCTTGGTCCAGACTGGTCATTGAAGATGTACTCTGGTATACAGGATGATTACAATACCTTCGAGGTGGTTCGCCGGAGTGTCTGGTGCGTCCTCACGTCTCACACCCAGCCAACCCGCCCGCGCAAGGCTGGCAGCTGCCGACATCGTCCGGGATCATCACTCGCACCCGATAACTCAAAGTGACTTGCATGTAGGAAACAACGCCGAGCCACGGTCGCGCTCCTTCCATGCGTTCGACGTCCCTGCATTCTGGCACGCCCTCCCTCACGCTCTCTGATTGGCCGCCGACCCACCTCAACCATCCCCGTCTCAACACCAACCTGCCAGGCACGTCTCACCCACGCGCAACAACAGCTCCACCCGATAGGTCGAACTGACGTCTTTGTTCCCTCTCTAGACTCTTACTATTCAAGATCTGGAGATACTTTCGGTTCTATTAGGACCCTGCATAGCCGCCTCTAGCGGTGGAGCGGTAGTCTACTCAGGGCAGTTCCGTAATGCTGATAGTAAGGAAGGTAGATTTCTCTGGTAGGCTGTCTGGGTGCTGTTTGAGCGATCTTCAGAACATGTGGTGAGGGCTATTGGCTCGTAGGTGACGCGAGACACGAGGACGAAGCCGTACGCCAGGCTGCGCAGCGGGGTGACCTTGTCTATTGGGGCATGCGGGTATGTATGATGACCGAACCGAAGTCGGAATGATGCTTGGGGGACTCGCAATGAGGGCTCATATAACCCCTCCATGGTGTTTGTGGGGTTTCTTTTGTTTTGTTGTCGTTCCCCCCTCTCCTCTCTTGATCATTGCTTCTACTGTCTTGTTGTGAAGTCGCAGCTATGCAGGCTCTCTCAAGTTTTGTTCCAAGTGACCCGTTTCACCAGCTTACGGTTACGCTGTGCCTCGTTGGTGTTTTCCTTACGGTGGTGTTTGCTCTGGCGTTCAGACCGAAGAGCAAAGATCAGGCGCCTAGCACGTTCGAAGCATACCTCAAGTTCATCTATGGGTGTTTCTTGAAGCCTCATACTGGAGACGGATCTGGAAGTCAGCAAGATGCTTTGGTACGTTGAAGAAGGGACAGAACTGGGAACTTGTCTAATCAACTGAACAGGAGAGCTTCTACAAAGCTCAAGCCGACGTCTACGATGCCACCCGGCTCAAGCTTCTTCGAGGCCGTGAGGATATGCTGGGACTGGTCGCTGCGCAGCTGAAGCACCGTACCGAAGCAGGTCTCATTTCGCAACGACCAGTCTGGGTTGATGTACGTGATAGTAGGCTTGGATGATGGTCGATGTGCTAATGATCGCAGATTGGTGGGGGAACTGGTCACAAGTAAGCACGGAGTATCTAAAACCAAGATTACCTTGCTAACGGAATCTCAGTGTTGAACAGATGAACACCTTCGTCCCTGTGGCGAGCTTCTTTCGCGCAGTCTGTAAGTCACAAGAAATCAATCCATGAGGCTTTTCTGACAAATGCAGATGTCGTCGACCTCTCTCCCTCCCTCTGCGAGATGGCTCGGAAAAGGTTCGCCCGTCTCGGCTGGACGAATGTCAAGGTCATCTGCCAGGATGCACGCGCCTTCCGTCTCCACGAACACGAACCGCAAGCATACGAACGCAAAGAATTGATCTCCAAAGAGCAAACTGTTCGCGACCTCGACGAAAACGCGGACGCTGGTGGTGCTGAGCTTGTCACTATGAGCTATGCTCTCAGCATGATACCCGAGTTCTACCCTGTCATCGACTCGATCGACAGCTTGATGAGCCCCAACGGCGTTATCGGTGTCGTCGACTTTTACGTACAGAACCAGGTCGACTTCATGGGTAGAAACTACATGGGTGGTGCTATTGATCGTCACTGCATGTGGATTTCACGTGTGTTTTGGCGGACATGGTTTGAGATTGACCGCGTCAACCTTGAGCCTGCACGACGTGTATGTCAAATCTCCATCAAATAAGCATAGCTTCTAACAATTCGTAGGACTATCTAGAGTACCGCTTTGGCACAGTCCTTAGTATCAACGCTCGCAACAACTTCTTCGGCACCGGTATCAAGCTCCCCTACTTCATCTGGCTCGGTTGCTCGAAAGATCACGGCGCTTCTACCCAGAAGCTCGCTGAGATTGATGCCGCTGCTACTGAATCGCCTTACCTCACTGCTCTCGACCTCCAGACCGGAGCTACGCAGACTGACGTCGAAGTCCACTCAAAGGCCTACGAATCCGCGGTGGTGAACCTGCAATCCAGTCTCCCACTCCCGGCCACATGGTACCAAAACCACCACTGGCGCATCCACTACGACTCTTCCCTGGCTAAACACACCCGATTCAACGACTCATACATCTATGCATTCACCTGGGAAGACGACGTAGCAGACATGCGCCTCCTCAAGCCCACCTCAAACGACGTCGTCCTAGCAATCGGCTCAGCGGGCGACAACATCCTCGCCTTCTGTCTCGAGAACTGCCGCCGCGTCCACGCCGTCGACCTCAACCCATCGCAAAACCACCTCCTCGAGCTCAAAGTGGCCGCCTTCACCGCACTCCCCTACCAAGATGTATGGAAGCTCTTCGGCGAAGGCAAACACCCGGACTTCCACAACCTCCTAATCCAGAAGCTCAGCCCGCACCTCTCATCCGAAGCCTTCCAGTTCTGGCTGCACAATGGGCCTTCGGTATTCTCCTCTTCCTCGTCAAAAGGCCTCTACTACTCCGGCGGCTCGGGCAACGCCCTCTCCATCGCAGGCTGGCTCTTCCACCTCCTAGGCATGACCTCTGACGTGCAAAAACTCTGCACAGCATCCACCCTGAACGAACAACGAGAAATTTGGCAACGCTCCATCAAGACCGTGCTGCACTCCAAGATCCTCACCTGGGCCATCCTCGGCAACGAAAAGTGGCTCTGGAAAGCGCTCGGCGTGCCCCCCGCCCAACGCGCCGTCATCGAAGCCGATTTCAAGAAAACCGACGACTTTGACGAGACAAAGACACCGGCGGTGGCTAAATCGGATGCAGCAGCAGATTACATGGCGTTCCACGAAGAGCCTTCCGACGACGCACTCAAATCGAGTTCTGGAAACGCAATCTACGAATACGTGCTCAACACTTTCGAGCCCGTCATCAACACCACCCTGCTCTCTACATCAAACCACTACTACCTCCTCACCCTCCTGGGACACTACACACCAACCTCCCACCCCACATACCTCTCCCCCAAATCGCACATCAAACTCAGTAAACCCAATGCCTTCAACGGCCTCCGCATCCACACAGATGAGATCTCCGAAGTCATTGCTAGAATGCGACCAGGTACACTCACCATTGTCGTGGTAAT
Source organism: Alternaria metachromatica (assembly GCF_023757995.1). Taxonomy (NCBI): domain Eukaryota; kingdom Fungi; phylum Ascomycota; class Dothideomycetes; order Pleosporales; family Pleosporaceae; genus Alternaria; species Alternaria metachromatica. Next base: position 440,967 of record NW_026055502.1, read on the forward strand.
GGATAGCATGGATTGGTTCCCACCGTCCGGCCAACAAGCTGTCAAACAGATCCGGGCGCTGAACCGCGCGTTGAAGGTAAAAGGACGGGTTATGCTCCGGTCTGCGGGGTTGGAACCGTGGTATATCAAGGTGTTTGGCGAGTGTGGGTTCGCGGTTAAGAGGGTGGCGGTTAGGGTGCCGGGGAGCTGTATTGATCGGTATGTTTCACCCCCCTTGCATCTCTCGCGGAGATTTGTTTTTGCTGACTGACTGATGATTGTAGGGTTAACATGTATGCGTCTACGTGGATTTGCACAAAGGAGGTGGGGATTGAGCGCGAGGATGGTAAGGTGGGGTTGCGGAAGACGAGTTTGGCGGAGTTGAAGCTTGAGGCTCCTGCTTTGCGTATGGAGTAGGTTGTTGTATATTTCTTTCTTCTTGTTGCCTTGTCTTGTAGCATCGGTGGCTGCCTGTCCTTCTTTTCCTTGTCCCAAAGCTGTTTCCCACATCAGTAGTTGTTGCCAGATACCTAGAATCCTCTCTTTGCACATGTATTCACCTGTGCATGCGTACATAGTACATTGTCCTGATATTAAAGATATAAGCTTCTTGGCTTTCCTGCTACGTGTACACATGATATAACATCCAACGCGTTATCGTGGCAGCACCCCCTCCCTAGAGCAACCCCGAGTTGCGAAGTAGGAAGCTCGAAGTCTATCGCGGACTGGAAAAAGACGCCCATGCCCAAAAACAGCCGTTGGTGGCAACCTTCCCAAAGTTCCAGACCGTTATCCGATGAAGTGAAAGCAGACGGTCGGCCGATCGACCCAACTTAGTTGGCGTTCTGGTACCGAGTCTTTCCGACGGTGAAAGGGACGTAGCGGTACTTGATCATGTGTTGAATCTGTCGTCGCACTAGAATACTGTCAGCCTTGACCTCATACGAACATCCCAGAATCAACTCACTCGTCAAGCCAAAAAGAATCAACCAGTAAACGACCAACACGGGCCAGAAGACGGGCAAATTGAAAATCTCAAACCAGCTGCAGAAGAAGCCAATAGCAATCGCCTTGGTAGTCGAGTACCAGAACTTGAACTCGGGCAGCCTGCGGACAAACGGCCTAAACTCCTGGTCCTCCTTGGTGGGCAAGCCGCTCGCATTGCCGTCCTCCATGCCCTCATCTTGCTCGAGCGCGGGGTCGAATTTGGGCGACAGGAAAGCGAGGAAGAGGTTCAGCAGGTAGATGCCGAGCGAGTATGCGACGATGTACCAGCCCTGGGCGAAGAAGATGCGCAGGCCGAAGAGCAGGAAGAGCGTCGCTGTGCCGCCCCATCGGTAGGGTGTGTAGGGCGTTGACTTGTCGAGGTACGTCTGGAACAGGCGCCCGTACTTGGTTGTTTGTGCTGTGACGGCGCTGAAAGGGGTATCGGGCTCGGGCGAGTCCATGGTTGCGTCGCGGCGGGGGTGGGAGGGTGTGTGGTGATGGCCGAGGGGTGAAGTGGGTGCGCCGCGTAGGAAGGCGTGGGTGGGTGAATGCGGAGGCGACGTCTTGTTGAGGGAATCGTGTCAAAAAGTTGAGATGCGTCGCAAGGCTGGGGCTTAGATCGCCGGCGCCCGCCCAGAACGCGCTAGGACCAAGGTAGCGAGTGCCGCTAGTCGCGTCGAAGTGGGATGTTGGTACGGGCATGTTTTGGCGGGCGCGCTTTACCGAGGTGCCGATGCTACCCACTTGTTGGAGCTCTGAGCTCATCTGCTCTCTTTCGATGTAAACACATGTTGTGAGCTGGACTCGTAGTCAAAGCTCAATTCTACACATACAATATGCAGGCACTTCGATCAACACCGAGGGTAGCCTCTCAATTCCGATCAACGGGTCTACCTAGACTTGCGAGGGGATATGCGACAGAGAGGTCATTCGAGCATTTGCTTGTGTCGGTGGCTCGACCTGGTGTTGGTTTGAGTATGTTACCATCTTCTATTTAACTACTACCATACACTCCTCGAGGATTATTCTAGGACTAACAACCCCCAGTCCAGATCAACCGTCCCAAAGCCCTCAACGCCCTTTCCACCCCCCTCATCCTCGAGATCAACCAAGCCCTCCGCGACTTCCAAGCCTCAAAATCCATCGGCGCCATCGTCCTCACCGGATCGGAAAAGGCATTCGCAGCCGGTGCCGACATCAAAGAGATGAAGGACCTCACCTTCAGCGACGCATACGGCAAAGACTTCATAGAGTCCTGGTCCGACCTCGTCACATTCCTCAAGAAGCCGCTCATCACCGCAGTCAACGGATACGCGCTAGGTGGAGGTTGTGAGCTCGCCATGATGGGAGACATCATGTACGCCGGACCCAAGGCCGTGTTCGGACAACCCGAGATCAAGCTAGGCGTCATACCCGGTGCAGGTGGCTCGCAGCGCCTTACCAAGGCAATTGGAAAGTCAAGAGCCATGGAAGTCATCCTCACTGGCGACAACATCACCGCGCAACAAGCAAGCGACTGGGGTCTTGTCGCAAAGGTGTTCGAGACACCCGAGGAGTGTGTTAGCGGGGCTATCAAGACGGCGGAGAAGATTGCGGGGTACAGCCACATTGCTGTCAAGGCAGCCAAGGAGGTTGTGAACAAGAGTCAGGAACTTGGTATTAGGGAGGGTGTGGAGTATGAGAGGAGAGTTTTCCATGGTCTGTTTGGAAGCCAGGATCAGAAGATTGGTATGGCTGCTTTTGCGGCGAAGGAGCAGGCTAAGTGGACGAACAAATAGATGTTAGTAGAGATGTGTCAAAAGGGGCGGATGAATGAATTCGCCTTGAATATATTTGTTAGTGCATGCGGTTTCTACGAGGAGCTGTGCGACCCAGGATACCAAGCTCAGTTTAGCACTCAGAGATGGGCTGTACCACGCGCTAATTTTTCGATACCATTCTGGCATGCGTACTAGAGAATCGCGACCCCATTTCCATCGCATTCGGCATGGAATGGCATCGCATCTCAATGAAGCTACGCGTGCCTCGGCAGGACCCGATAAGCTTATCGGCCGCACCTGACAACCCGCGCACGCACGCGCGTGAGATGACGCGAGTACATGTGGGGAAACTCTGGAACACTACCCCATCTGACATGCCGCTACTCTCCCAGACATCCTCCTCTCCACATGCCCAACCCTCACCATGGAAGCGACACCGCCATGGTTACGCGACGCCCTCCGCTTCGCTCTAACAGCGACAGCATCGACTGAAGCCCCCTGGTGGGCGCACGACTACGACGCCTTCAAAGCCGCCGGCGGAGGCGACCTTGTCGATCCGGATGACCCTGGCAAAGACCCGCGGTTCCGCAAACTCGTCGAAGCCATATTGTTCAGCCGGAGGTTTTTGAACACATACAACTTGGTCCTGCTGGGCGTGCTGCTGGTTTTCACTATGTGGCATTGGTCCGAGAAGATCGTGCTGCACCGGCGGAAGAGGCGCATAGCCCGTACAACGAAGGGGGATGATGAGACGGCGCATGAAGAAGAGGCAGAGGCCTGGAGTAGCTCGAGTAGTACTATTGAAGGGAATGCGACGCCCCCCGATACCACCGCAGCGAAGAAAATACACGATGCCGATGAAACGAGCCCTCTGCTTTCTTCGCAGCGACCCCGACGCGTGACGAGATCTGTAGTATGGCTTCCTTACTACATGCTCAAGTCCGCGCTGCAATACCAGCCTCGACCTATACCTGTTGTCAACAAAACACTGCCTACCAACGCTGTCTCGCTGCTCGTCCTTGCTTGGATCGGCTTGAACATCTTCTACAACTTCTACCGCATGCCGCTCTCGTTCATGTACCTCTTCGTCTTTGCCGACCGATGCGGAATCATCTTCATCACGAACCTGCCCCTTCTATACCTCCTCGCTGCGAAGAACCAGCCGATAAAGTTGTTGACGGGATATTCGTATGAGAGTCTGAACATCTTCCATAGGAGGGTAGGAGAGCTCGTATGTCTGGAAGCGTTCCTGCATTTTCTCGGTATGGTGGCTGTGTGGTATGGCATGTTGAGGCATCTGGGGTTTACGCTGGCGAGATTCATCTTTAATCGCGTCGTGCTGTTGGGTTTAGCCGCGCTCATCGCGTATGAGCTGATCTACTTTACGAGCCTGGGGAGCTTCCGGAAGAGGTGGTATGAGATCTTCCTGGGCCTGCACATTGTACTTCAAGTCGCTGGATTGGTGTTCCTCTGGTTCCATCACCACACCTCACGGCCGTACGTTGGCGTTTCCCTCGCCATCTTCCTCGTCGACCGACTCGTCTACCGGATGTGGCTGAAGTCCAGTACCCACCCCGCAACACTAGAAATCCTCGAAGACGACGAAACTCTTTTGCTCTCCGCAAACTGGGAAGTCGACACGAAGAAATCCGCGGTCCTAGCCAAGAACATGACACAAGGCTGGAAACCAAACGAACACATCTTCATCTCTGTCCCATCTCTCTCCCGCAAACACGCCATCCAGTCCCACCCTTTCACCATCTTTTCCGCCGCCCCAACAACATCAACGCAGGATGGCGACGGAAAACACGCCTGGTTCTCCCTCCTTATCCGCGCCCAATCCGAACCAGGTTTCACACACAACCTCCTCCGCCACGCCCGCGCCTCCCCAAACCCAACAACACAACTCCGCATCCGCCTCGACGGCCCCTACGGCTCATCCCACGCCCTCGACCTTCTAGAGTCCTCCTCAACAGCCATACTCATCGCAGGCGGGTCCGGCATAGCGGTCGCCTACCCCCTCCTCTACGCCCTCTTACAACCCTCGCCCACCGACCCCGAATCCACACTTAGATCCCAGAGAAAAGTAAAATTACTCTGGATAACGCATTCACTCGACCACCGTCTCTGGATCCCAGAGGATAAATTAAAGGAATTAGAAGACTGGGGGTTGGATGTCCTCATCACGCCGCCGACGGCACTTGCCGGTCGACCGGATGCGGGGGGGATTGTGAGGGAGTGGGTTGAAGAGGAGGATGGAGATGGGAATGCGAGGACTGGTGTTGTGGTTAGTGGACCTGACGGATTGGTCAGGGATGTAAGGAATACCTGTGCGGAGTTGATTTGGGGCGGGAGGGATGTCGATGTTCAGGTTGAGAAGTTTGGATGGTAGTTGCTCTTTCATTTCGGAAATATCTGCAGAGTTGGATGGCTTTTTTGGTTCTCTGGAGTTTATGATAGACAGGGTTTGGTCGGATTTCTGCTTTTGCTTCTGCTGGTGTCTTCAACATCCGCTGTAGCCCTTTGTTATAAGAAAGAGAGAGTTTTTGGAGGATGGATGGCAGTGGCATGGGTATGCCATATCCGAGTGTTGACTAGGTGGACGCCTGTGACGGTTCCGATGACAAAATGATCATTTGATCATTCACATGTTTCAAATGATCATTATGTCATCAGAATCGTCACAAGCGTCCACCTCGAGAAGACTGGGATGGAGCTGATGGTGATCGACCCTATACCATCGTACGAGTCAATCCACGTGGTTGCCCACCCAAGCAACCAAGTGGATTGGATCGTACGAAGGTATCAGCTTCAACGCAGTCTACTCGTAGTGCAGTGAATAATCGGGCATAGCCTTGAAATTAGAACAACCAACTATCTTCTATCTTAAGACCTATTAGCTAAAACTATCTCATCTATGTTTATACAAACGTTTCCTCACTAAATGCTAATGCCTGTCCCCTAAGTTTGTGATAGACTGGCACGTCAGCCTAGGAAAAAATTAAACACCCTGGAGCCTACATTGAGATAAAAACATACAAACTAGGCGGTCTAAGATTAACGTAGGCTCTAGGGTGTTCAGTTTTTTTAATTGTATGAGGTGCTAGGTGGGTAGGAGTTCTGCTTTGCGCTTGTTGTCTAGTCTTGTTACATTCGCTTTGGCGGTCACCTGTGAGAAAGACAGCGAAAGAGAGAGAGCATTTGGGGGATGACAGTGGCGATGAGTAGCCATGTCCGAGTGTCCTATCGGTGTCCGGCTCCATTAGAGGCAGACGGTGTGCCTTCACCGCTTGATTTGTCAAGTGAGGGATATCCGACGAAGTGCTATATCCCTCACTTGACAAATCAAGCGGTGAAGGCACACCGTCTGCCTATAATGGAACCGAACACCTAGTTAATACTCGGACAGGGCATTGGGATTAGAAGATGCAAACATCTTTAATCCTAAACCCATCAAACAAAACCGTCTCCTCTATCTTTAAACAAACGTTTCCCCACTGAACGCCAATGCTTGTCCCCCAAAACGCCCATGCCAATGTGATTAGCCCAGGGTAGCCTTGAATATTCAAGCCCTCCATGCATACACCTCAGTCATCCGCAATGAAACTCGTGACCTGGGGTCAAATCTACCGTCCCCGAGCAATATCCCTAGTCTCCTTCTTCTTCTTAAGATACGCACTAATCTGCTCCACCTGACTGACAAAGAAACAGCGATTCGCGTCGTTCTGCCACACCAGCACACCCAGCGCACCCGCATACCCCAGCACATCCCTGTACTCTGATTCGGAGCCGAATTCGCGCATCAAGTAGCCCGTCGTAGTCTCCACACGCTCGCCTTCGTATTCCCAAAGTCGGATTTGATCCATGACCGTGGGCGGGATGTAGGGAATAGTCTTCTGCATTTGAGGATGCGCGTAGGTCGTCAGATAGGAGATGATTTGGCTCGACGTGATGCCTGATTGAACGGCTTTGTGGACGGATTCTTTGGTGAGTTTGCCGGAGACGAGGTTGGGGAAGCGATGTTGGAGTTTGGTGAAGAGGGATAAGATGGCGATTTGGATGAGGCTGTTTGTGTAGGCGTAGAGGCGATAATTTGTTTCGATGATGATGAAGCCCTTGTTTGCGGATGCCGAGGGGCCGGCGTTGCCTTGGGAGGCTTGGGCGATGTCGTTGGAGGAGGCGGACATGGCGCTGCCGGAATCTGAGGTTAGGGTTGTGGCGAGGCGCGTGGGGTAGAAGGTGCGCGCGTTCTTGTCGGAGCGGTAGACAAGGCCCATTGAGGAGAGGTCCTCGAGCATCTGGGATTGGGTGGGGGAGAGGGTGGATGTGGAATAGTCTTGGCCTAGTTCTAGGGAACCAAGCATGAAGAGGAAGGATAACACTTCGGTTTCGGACATGCCGAGCTGGGGGTCGATGTCAGATTCGGTGTTCGTTGGCGTCGGCTGAGCTCGAAGAGGACAGTCGTCGCAGGGTTCGTGGGGTTCAATACTTACTTCGTTGGTCATTTTCAGGTAGACGATGAGCAGACTCCAGACTTGCGCGTTTGTCTCTTGCAGCACGAAAGAGAAGCCGTCTTTGGTAATCCTTGGACTTCCATGTACGGTCCTCACAAGGTCACCGGTATGTAGCAGCTTCTTCGTTCCGGGACCGACTTCTGCTCTCTCGATACTGTCTCTGCTAAGTCCAGCCGCGCCGCTCACCAAGTAATAGAGTATACCCTCCCATTGCGATCGCGAGTATTCGTCGAGGAAGTCGATGCTTAACCGCTTTCCGCCGCTCTCTTCTCTGGTCGCCGGCACACCGAACGAGCGGTGGGTACCGGAGCCCTCGAGGGCGTTTCGTAGGCTGCCCTGGAAGTCTTTGCTGAGTGTCCACGAGAAGGTACCGTCGTCCTGTTTAGCAGGGGCAATGATGTGTAGGCGTTCGAGGGTAAAGAGAGCCTGTTCCTTCTCTTTCCTAGCGGAAGGCTTGAACCAGGCGTCCATGTCGGCTACGGGGAAAGATGAGGGTCTGTAGAGCATCGCAAAGACTATGGATTTGGCTGTGGCTCCGTTAGCGACAGGATTGCGGACGTAATAAATGCACTCACCAAGATGCGGAAGCATGCAGCGGAGCACCGCCAACACGGTGGAAGGCTGCTCATACAGCCGCCGGTGTGTCGCGACAGGCAGACCCTCGAGGTATTCCAGCGCCTGAGATGAAGATGAAGCCGACATCGTGGGGGATGTGGAGAGGAGGATGTCGGTCTACCGCCGTATTATCATGTTCGGAGAGAAAGGGTCCACGAGTTTGGGCGGTAGCGACGCGTGGGTCGCGCAAGTGGAAGTCGCAGGTCGCCAATCGCCAAAGAAAGTTGATGACGCGCCGAGCGAGCGGAAAGCTCACCCCACAAATTCCGCTCCACCCTGGTCTAGCTTCCGAGCTACGTGGGCAACTGCCGAGCGGAACAACGACATCACTCTTCGCACATCGCATCGCGGGGTGAGCATCAATCATGCCGGCGCTGAAGTTTGTGAGATCTGTGAGTTAGCCAAAATGCCATTGATCAACCTTATGGGTCTTCTAATATGTCGCTAGGTCTGGGAGTCATTCCGAGCCAACTCCGGCTTGGAGCCAAGGTACTTTCGGCGCCCGGTGTATATCAACAGAACTAATGGCTAACCGCCCCGAAGACTCCTAGATGGTGTGAGTATGGCTCGATCAGTAAAATAGACCCGTTGTTGACTTTCTATCTAGCTCCGAGTAACCTCGGCAGTCCCAGGACGCGTCAAGTTTGAGCTAGACATCCAGAAAGAGCATACAGTCCGTGCTATCCCACCTATCATCTCCTACAATGTTCTCGAAACTCATCTAACGTAGAACCGCCTCAACATTCTCCACGGCGGAACCATAGCTAGCATGGGTAAGCCGCCCCTTCCAAAACCCCCACTCAAACACCAGTATCTCACAACCCCACCCAGTCGATCTCGGCGGCTCCCTTGCAGTGGCCTCCCGCGGGCTCTTCGCAACCGGCGTATCCACCGATCTGAACGTAACCTACCTCTCCTCCGGCGGCAAGATCGGCGACTTGATCAAAGCCGAAGTAACATGCGACAAGTGTAAGTCCATCATATTGGCATGCCTTGCCTTGCTCAAGATACCCGGTCGCTGACTACATCACTCCAGTCGGAAAAACACTCGCTTTCACGTCCATCAACTTCAGCAACAACAAGGGAGAGGTCTTCGCCAGGGGAAGTCATACCAAGTACGTTGCGTTGGCGTGGAAAGACCCAAACAACATCGTCGAGGAGCTTTCGCCTAAGCCTGAGAAGAAAGAGTAGAGGCACAGATACACCGGATATGATGGGTCACGGCGCATATCTCGTGGGAGAACACGATGCCCGGTCATAGCACTATAAATACATACGTCTGGTCCTGGGCCTAGTCGACAGGCTTGGGCTTAGCGGCCCGGGGACGAGCTGCTCTTGAAAATCACTTCGAATTGTTGGGAGACCTCATCGTTCGATCTTCCAACAATTCGAAGCAATTTCCAAGAGCGTCTCGATCTCGGATTGCTAAGCCCAAGCCTATCGGATAAGCCGTTAGAGACCGCGGGCAAACAAGGGCTTACTGATTTGTGAATAATGTACGTGTGAAAGCTACAAAAAGCTTTAAACGTCGTGTTGATGCATCAATGTACATATGTCATGCTCACAGCAGTTAACGCCTCGGTCAATGACTGTCGCCGATTCTACTCAAGCCGTAATGTCGACTAAGAATTACATTACTACCTCTTTGTGGATATCTAACAATGCATGCTTCCCGTGCAGATCACAAAATCGATGTCTTGACGTTCTCATGTCATGCACAGTATCTCCAACTCTCGCGCTTTCTTTTTGCCATCGTTGTGCCTCGTATCATCTTTTACTCTTTGCAGGTTTCACATGATCGTAACCTCAACGTCAACTTCCGTGTTCTCGTCCAGGTCTTAACGTGGCCGTCCACCTTCCACAACATCCATCATCCTAATAGAACTAAGAACCATCCGAGGACGTCTCCTGGTTTCGCTCGGTCGAGTCGTCGGATTTGTTCCAGCCCTTGCCCTTCATTAGGTTGATCAGGCTAGCCTTGCGTGGGGTCAGCTTCCTTACGGCCCGTCCAAAGGCTCCAGCTCCTGCAGAAGTCGTGTTGTCGTCGTGCTTACGGAATGACATTGGCGGAAGGTCTGCCGGATTGCCGAGCAGTTTGTGCTCTCTCCTGTATTTGTACTCGAACTCCTGGGCGTAGTCAGTAAAATGGATTCAGAGTCATGACGCAGATAGAACGTACCCAAAGGCTATCTGCTGCTTGATCGGAAGTGCACAGGTCGCGCAGTTGTCCGAGTATGTAGCACGCCGCCAGCTTGTCTTGATTCAATTTGCATTCTCCCAAGAGGCCGGAGGTTTGATGGCCAGGGTCGAGTTCAGCTTTCATTGCATCGGTACGCCATTGATCGTATCGAGACTGGAATCTTCCAGCCCAGTAAAGGGGCGGCATATAGTCTTTAACCTGGAAGATCTCATTGTCAGCAACGTCGGACGTCTCTTGCCCATGTCTACTCCGCAAGCGGCTGGAAGGATAGGTCCAGACGTTTCTAGCGGTGTTTGATGCTCTGATCGGGACTCTGGTTGGTACTGGGGGGAACGCCGCCAGACTGAAATTAGATTCGGTGAATTTCATTGATGACACAAGGCTCCGTCCAGGCTGACAAGGTGTATATGTCGGCGTGACACTCAGTCTTTCTTCGTCCGTCTCCTCGGGTATCGATTCGCACGAGCTCGCGTCTGATCTGACCCTGACATGTTGAGACGGGACAGTGCTCTTCGGATCCATGCATACTGACTGGACCAAGTCCAACAAAGACGCTGTCCTGTACTGCTCCGGGATGCGAGGTACTGGTGGAGCGACTTCCAGGTGGCTTCCAAAATTATGGAAGGTTTGGGAACGTGGAAGTCTGCTCACCTCATGTGTAGTCATCGCCAAAGCATGGGATGATCGCCAGACGCCGCCCAAACCATTTGGTGTTCCTAGCGTTTTCCTTTGCTTTTCTCTGTCCGTGGGTAGCCGGGGAAGGGCTGGCCTGACATTATCGTTCGCATCTGGAGCGGGTGTTGGAAGGTCGGTGTTGTGAGGCGGGGCGGCTGCAGAGTTCGATATCGAGGGTGATGCTGCTGGTGTATCTTTTTGTTCCTCCGACTGTATCCGCTTTACTGTCACTGGCGTCTGCTGTGCAAGCTGTGAGCTCATCCTCTTCCTTACTGTGGGTGGAGTAGCGAAGCTAGGTTCCCTGCTCTGTGAATATTGTAGTCCCGGACCAAACGACCTTCTACTGTTCAGTGTACCGGGCACTGCAAGTGATTCCCTCTTCAGCGTCCTTTCTTGTATCTGCGACCGCCTGTGTGATATACGTCTTTCCGTCGGTATGTTCTCTTGCAGAAGCGGCCTTTGAGCTACTGGTGATACCACAGACATCTTAGGTCCTGGCCGCCTGGGAGCCATATATCGCGCCGACTGTGGCCCGTTGGCTGTTTTGACGAGATTTGGTGTCGTACGTGAGCGCAACTGATAGGAATGCTTCACCGGAGAGCCATTGTTTGCGGCTGCCAACGCGTGGGCAGTCGCGATGTGTTTGATCTGTTGAGAAGCGCGGTACGAGACGTGTTGTTGAACGTGTTGACGTGGACTAGAGCGACGGCGCTCTAGGGATGGCGGACTGGGAGTAGGAATCTTCGAAGGTACCGAGTCTGGCTCTGATTGAGGCATTACCGCGAGAGAATGGGACTTGACTGCGCCTTCTACGTCTGCGGCGAACGACTGAGGCTCTACCCTAACCGGGAGCGGGATGAAGCTCAGCGTACGCGATCGAGGCAGTGGCTGCGGTGTGGTATCGGTATCTGCGCTTTTGGGTAAAGTCTTGCTGAACGGGACTGTTGCGGACTCTTCGGTCGCATCGTTGGAGTGGTTGGATGGCGCAGAAATACGCATTGGTGAAAGCGCAGCTTCGGATACAATATTTTTTGTAGTAATGTCGGTTGCAGATGGTTGAGTAACAGCCAATGACGGCACATTCACTTGATGACGTCCCGGGGTCGTCCTTCGCTGCGAGAGGGGATTTGATATGAAAGCGAAGCCATAGCTGAGCTTCCTCCGGAATTTGCTGCTGCTGTTTTCCTGAGGCTCGCCACCCACCGGGAGGTGAGTTGTCGACTTTTCTCTCCAGCCCACCATCGCCGCTGCTCCGTCTCCACTTGGCTGAGGCGTCTCCCACCGCGCGCGAATCTGCTCGAATCTGTGTCGATCTGAATATGTCAGCATGGCTGGAGCGTGGTGTGCAGCGTTTGTGGGGAAGAAAGGCTTACCCGCGGAATGTTGTTGTTGTGGATGATGTTGTCCTTGAGGAGGTAAACAAGGAAGGCACGAAGCAGCCACCTCGGACCAAGAACAACGTCATGGAACGAAAAGATGCAGTCGTGACCAAACGACAGGAAGGAGCAACTGCAAACGCCCCCGAGCTGCAATCGTGTGGGCTCTTGGCGTAAAGCCGCCAATATGCTTGACACTCTCCACGCGTCCCTAGTCAACAAACATCTGCATCTGAGTTTGCATCCACTGTTTCGGCCAACCTGAAGTCATCCTGCACCTGACTCATACCACGACATGAACAGGATATAAGACGACATTGAGACAACAAGACAATGGGTATTCAAACATTGAAAAGCACAAACCTAAGACACCATGCTATGCTATGCAACCATTCCCTTTAGATAACACCGAGGATGTTATCATCTGTATTCCTTACTCCGAGTCACTGTCAACGATAAAGCCAGCCCTCATATTGCGCGCCGCCGCTGGTCTACGCGCTACCGGTGCATCGTCGTCATCATCGTCGTCCGAATCTGCGTCTGGCATTGCAGCATCGCTGCTCTTCGTCGCAGCATTACTCGCTGACTTCCGGGGCGTGTCCGCGTCACTAAGTGCTGCTGTTGCCCCAGCATTCTGCGATGAAAGCGGCGTATCTGTAGTCTCCTCCCCGTCCTCATCTTCCTCCTCATTGCCATCAACCACGGAAGGAGCTTGGCTGCTCTCTGCATCTTCCATATCGTCGTCACTATCGGCGAATGGCGCTTTCCGTTTCGGTGGACTCTTTCTCCTCTTGCTCTTCTTGGCCGGTGCATCAGCTTTTCGCTTTTTGGATGCGACTGGCTCCACGGTTCCAAGCACGAGCGACTTCTTGAAGACTTTCATGTTTTCCTCGCGGATCGCCTGTTCTCGCGCGAAGAAGGCGGCATCCTTCTCGGCGTCCCAGTCCTCGTCGTCCGAGTCATGCACGTACATCGTACTCAATGCTTTGGCTTGCTTCTCGATTTCCTTCTTGCGGCGTGCCTCGGCTCTGCGGTCTTTCTCTTCGTCGTCAAGCTCCACGGGACTATTCCTTCGGCGTCGTCGCTTCAGTGTCTTGCGAGGGGCGTCTGCATCTCTCTCGGTGGGACCACCCTTGGCGTACTCTCCGTGGTCCTCTTCCTCGTCGTGGTCTATGCCGTCAGAGTCATCGTCAAACTCGGCCCGGCGAGTGGAGCGTCGAGCTGCTGCAGCCTTGCTACGAAGCAAGTCTTCTGGCGCTTTGCCGTCCTCATATGTTGGGGGATCGAATTCATACTTGCGAATGAGATCGATAGCTTCTTGCAGTTGCGCTGAAGTAAGGGATGAAGGTACGATCCATGAAGCGTCTGGATCATGATGTTCTCCTAACCTCTCGAAGCCGATCAGGTTCATAAGCAGTCGTAGTTTGTTGTCTTTAAACATAGCTACGCGTCGTTCTTCGGTGTCGTGCTTGATGACTAAATTCAGTTAGCACACTCCTTCATAGTGAGAGTAGGGTACTTACAAATCGATGGCGGCTTCGAGGTTTCAGTGTCTGGATGCCCAGGTGCCTCGCCTTCTGGACGCTCCTCTACGTCGGCCACCAACGCCTTTTGTGCTTCAGCGGCCTCTTCCCACGCCTTGCGCTCTTCAGCTGCCGATGTAAGCACATCGCGTACCCAGCGGAGAGCATCCGACTTTGACTGATTGACAAGAACACCAACAGCGACACCAATCTGATCAGGTAGCTCCATTCCAGGTTTGACCTCAAGCTCTGCCGGAGCTCGTGGCGCTCGAGTGTGTATCTCGCGATCATATCCGTGCTCAAGGAAGAAGATGGTTGCAGGGATCTTGTCAAACAGCATCTCGACTACCAGCTCTGGCCTCTCTTGTACTCTCTTTACAACCTGCCTGAAGAAGTGTTTGACAAAATCATCCCACTCTCTGTAAGCTGGCGACTCTGGATCAAGGCCACCTGGACCTTTCATCATCTTGTTGAAGAGCGCCAAGATATCCACTCTGCAAAGCAAGACACCAAGCTCCATCTTGAAAGCGACACGGTGAAAGAAGCGATGCGCACGCTTGAGCTGCTCGGTATCCAGGTCGCTGAAGTACTTGGCAAAGGCAACGAAAGTGTTGACGCTGCTTTGATTCACAAACTTTGCTGAGAACTTCATGAAATCGAACTTGCGTTCAGAAACCGTCTTTTGGGCCTGTTGGAGGTCTTCAGTCTCAGAGACGTTGCCCTCTTCCTCTCCGTCTTCGCCCTGCTTTTCAGCTTTCTTCTTCTTGATCTTTCGGGCTCGTCTTTTCGATCGGATTTGCATGTCAACGTTCTGCTTTGCATAGCGCTCGAGCATCCGCAGAAAGACATGGGAAAGCTCTGTGACTGCATCAAGGTAGCCAAAGCCTTGATCTTTGTATGATCTTAGGATCATGACTATTCTGTCGTGTGTTGACTCTTCGTAGAAGATACGGTTCTGAATGTTCTCGGCAATCTCTTGGTCTTCCTCAAGACCTGACTCGGACATCTCATGCACGGTAAGCAAAATTCGGGTGAAGCACTTCAGCCCGGCGTTGAGGTCTCGCCATGCCTTCTCATCTTGACTCTTCTGCATGAAGCGGTTGAGTAGAATGAAGGTCTCCTGATTCATGACTTCGGCTACTAGTCCGTAGCTCTCATCCTCAGCAGACAGAACTTCAGGACTCTTAGGGTCTGCGGCCCTCTCCTTCATCGTTCGCCGCCGTGCGCACTCTGCTCGTAGGAACCACGATACGAGGTAGAAGAACTGCCTAGAGTGTCGTGTTTCCACACGCTCCGTTTCGCGCTCGATAGCTTTCCGCAGATGCAGAAATAGAGGGTTAAAGGACGAGTCCAGGAACTCCTCGACGAACGCTTTGATGTGTTTCCGCGCAGAAGAGGTCAGTGGTACCGGGAGATCGAACTCCTCTCTTTCTTCATCGCCGGCTTGCTTCTTCCCGGGGCGACGGGGTTTATTCCACTTCTTTGTATCATCCATCTTCTGCATGCTAGCCTGAGCCTTCCCTAGCACGTCCTGCCCGGATATAGTTGTGACCTTCTCGTCGTCCCGCTTCATCCAGATCATCGTTCCGAATCGATTATGCCGGGTTGGTGCGTTGCGGGCGTAGCCTGCAAGCATGGCCTTTTCTTTCTGGATCAAGCCCTTAAGCTCGTCCGTGTTCTTGATGTTGAGCTTCTTGTCTTCCATGAATAACTTCTCAGCATCGATGCCCTTGAGGAGGAAGAACAAGATTTCGAGAATAACAACATCCTGGGTGACAAAGTCCTCCCCGATACTAGACGCTATACTCAGAATCACCTGAAATATGTCCTGCTCGTGGAAAGTATCAATCGTTGCAGATCGGGAGACTTCAGCTTCGTCGGTGTCCATGTGTGCATTGTTCGGGGGCGCGAGCATGGCGATGTTGCGTATGAAGTATAGTGCGATTCGGATGATACCCTCGTCTCGTGGTGTGCGTTCTCGGAGGGGTACGGCCATAGAAGGGAGCGCGATCTTGACGGCAGTTTGGAGGGTTCTGTCTCGGTCGAATTGCAGGATAGCACGTTTGTAGCCAATTTGGGCGAGCCCGATATAAGGCCCATGCCGGTGGTGGTTTACGGTCGCTTCGGTGGGGTCAATCTCGTTGGGCCAAGTCAAAGGCACGAGAAGTTCCACTGCGGTCGTCAGTACAGTCTCAATATTCAGAGTATGCTCTCTCACATGTCGCAACCGCAATCTTGTGCTTCCAGGCGCTTTCCATGACAGTTGGTGATATCTTGGCCAGTATCTTAAGCAAGTCGCCCTTTACGAGGTTTGCTTCGGCCATGCATCGTGCTACATCGCGTCGATTGTACTGCCCGTCGGCGAACTTCAGCCATTTCCGTAGGTCCTTGAGACAGAGCAGGGCGTCGTGTCCGAGTGCATACGTGCCGTCATCGCCAATACCACCGAGCTGTTTCCATGTCAGTAGCCATTGTGTCAGTAGAAGGGGATACGTACAGCAGATATTAGACTAGAGACGTGAGCGCGAACTTCTGGGTTCACAGTGTCCTGCGCCCAGTCGTCCAGCGTTGTCTGAGCCATTGTCGTGGTTGATGCTCAGATTGCCCGCCGGTGTCGCGATGGCCCAAAAGACGCGTCGACGCGTAAAGTGCCACAAGCGGGACAAACCGCGCAAATCCGCCAAGACAGGGCTGATCCTCGCGCCTTCCCGCCGCCAGTCAACGTCATGCCTCGGCTAGCCCGCCGCGGTTCTCATCGGCCTGAGGAAATGTCGTTCTTCATCACATGTTTGATCGCGCATCTTTCACAATTCGTGCAATCCTTCGATTAAATACACACGATGTTTTCCGTAGCCTCAAAACAAGTCGCTCGTTGCGCTGTACGGCAGCAATGCCGTGCCTTCAGCTCAACTCCCTCTGTCGGTGCTGCCGCTGAGGTCAAGAAGCTGGGTGTTATTGGAGCAGGCCAGATGGTATGCATCAATGCACCAACCCTACAGCTGTCAATCTAACATGATCAGGGCCTCGGAATAGCTCTTGTAGCAGCACAGAGGGCCTCAGTACCGGTCCGGTTGATTGACAACTCCCAAGCATCAATCGACAAAGGTCTGAAGTTTGCGGACAAGCTACTCGAAAAGGATGTTGGAAAGGGCAGAATCTCGAAAGATGACGCCGCAGCGGCAAGAGAGCGATTGACTTCCAGCACATCAATGGACGATCTGTCAGACGTCGACTTCGTTATCGAGGCCGTACCAGAGATCCCAGACCTAAAGCACAAGATCTTTTCGCAACTCGCGCAAATCTGCCCATCGCACGCCATCCTAGCCACCAACACCTCGTCCATATCGATTACCAAGATCGCGGCGAGCACTACCACCGACCCAACAGATCTCTCGGCTTCATCACGCGTCATCAGCACACACTTCATGAACCCAGTACCCATCCAGAAGGGCGTCGAGATTATCACCGGTCTTCAGACCTCGCAAGCTACCGTCGAAACCGCAATCGCGTTTTGCGAGAAGATGGGAAAGATACCGTCCAAGTCCGCCGACAGCCCCGGTTTCCTTGCAAACCGTATCCTTATGCCGTACATCAACGAGGCTGTTATTTGCCTTGAGACGGGTGTAGGTGCCAAGGAGGACATTGACAGCATCATGAAGAATGGAACGAATGTACCTATGGGTCCACTGCAACTAGCGGACTTCATTGGCATTGACACTTGCCTGGCGATCATGCAGGTCTTGTACCATGACACGGGTGATTCCAAGTACAGGCCCGCAGTGCTGCTCAAGAAGATGGTCGATGCAGGCTGGCTAGGAAAGAAGAGTGGTAAAGGATTTTACGATTACTAGAAGAAAGAATATGAAAACGCAGACACTATCGCGCACAATCGTATATCTGTGCTCCGAAGTCATGCCCTGCAACCCGTCGCGCCCATGACATAGCCTGAAGGTGCCCTCCATCAAATCTCATGAGCCCTCATACCCCCAAGCCTGTTAACCATCGAACATCATCCTCCGAGAAGTCACCCATATGGTCACCCATATTTGGGATCTCTGTCTTCATCGAAGGTCCACCGTTAATCTCCATCTCATCCTCATGCCCGGCACCCATCAGCGGCACCGCCGCTCTCGCCAAGCACATAAGCTCACGCTCCATCTCCTCTTCCTCTTCCCTCCCACTACAAACAGCCCAAGTCCCCTTCCCCCACAACTTCTCCTTCAACCAAGCCATCTTCCCCCTCTTCACATCATCCTCTTCCATCTCTGCCTTCAAGCCAGTCCCAAACTCCAGCTCGCCCCTCGCCCCTCTCTCTTCATCATCCAACTCCACGCCACTGAGTCCCAGATCGCCCATGTCTTCACATTTGTGGATGAGCGGCGTAACACCTAGTTTCACTGACTCCAGAAAGTGGGAATTGCGTATGTTATTTCTGGCTTTCTGCGCGGTGGGGAAATAGTAGGTTTTATTGGCGGGTGTGCGTAGTTGCGCTCGCGTTCTGAAATGTTTGAAGAAGGGTTTCTTCTTCTGCGCTGCGCTGGTGTTTGGCGGCGGCTGTAGGAGTGATTGGGGTGTTGGGAGGTATTGGGTTTTGGCATGGTTTTGCGTGGGTGGGTGAATGGTGAGGCGGCATCCACGCTTGGGCTTCTTTGGCGATGGTGTTTTGGGGGGATGGATGATGAGGCGGCATTTACGTTTGGGCTTCGCGGCTGATGGTGTGGTGGGTGGTGATGCTTCCTCACCCATTTGAGGAGGCGAGTTTGCGACCATGCGGCCGGGCGAGAGGAAATGCTTCATGATGCTTGATTTTACGGTTTTGTATTGGTGTTGGTTGGTTTAATTGGGATTCAACTCTCTTTGCGGAATTTTGATGTAGAGGTTTGGTGTGATGGTATGGTCTTTGGAAATGGACATGGACATAATTTATCTATACCGCTAGCTCGGTATAAAATATGTGAGCGCGCATGGAAACCAAAGTGCACACATGGTAAGCAGAACTAGTCATAGCAGTACCATAGTTGCATTGCTGAGATATTACATTTCTTGCCATATACATCCTACATCACTGGCCGAGGACCTCGAAGTGGACACTCACGTACAACAATATCTGGTACCATGGTTGCGTCGCGCGGGAGTACTACATGTATCTACCATATACACTTTTTATCACTGGTCACAAATGTCGAAGTGGACCCTTATGTGTAATCAAGTACCATAGTTGCCTTGACTAGTCTACATTTTTTTACCCCAACACCGCCAATCAGCCAAACCCTTAAAATAATCGCAATGCTTCCCAGCGGCAATCGTCGCAGTCACTGAGCCCAAACGCCGTACTCCCCAAAACAAATGCCGCAGTCCCCAACCCAATGTCGTAATATGCTCATCAACCGCTCGACTCGGAGCCCACCACCGCACCCTGACTCATCACACTCCATCCTGCCCAGTGGACTCCGCGAACCCACTCGTCTTCGCCTTCCTCTTGCGCTTGAGACTTTTGCGGTCACGAGGTTTTCCATTTGACGAGAAAGCTTCCTTCGCTAATTCTTTGGCGTACGCACTTTCTGTGATTTTCCTGTTTGGCTCCAAAAGTGCGGCAACTCTGACTTGTTCGCGGTGCTCGGCTTGTATTTGACTGAGTGGCTTTGGCAGCTTTTGTTCCGGTTGAAGTGGGAGCGTTGCCAGTAAAGCGTCGACACGGGCGGACCTGTTGATTGGCGGTCTGATGATGTTGTCTGACGGTGCTGCAGTTCCGTCGGTGTAATGCCTCATAAGCTTATTGTTGTAGGCAGCGTTGATCTCTTTTAGCTGAGGCGGGGGCCTTTGAAGATTGGGTACCCAGCGTTTTGCAGCGGCTTTTCGGAGCTTGAGCTTGCGCGATTCCTCTTTGGAGATGTCGAGCTGAGGGATTTCGAGCTTGCTTTGATCTGCTGCTTTGATTGATTCTGCTGCCTTCATCTCTGCTTTGCGCGGCATCGGTCTTTTGCGCGGTCGGACGTCCTCTTTGGGGGTCTCTTGCTGCGGCATCTCAAGCTTCAGACGCATTGTAAGAAAAAACTAAATACCCTGCAGTCTACGTTGACGTTGTGTCACCCACTCTGCACGCTTTTGACTTGATGTAGTCTGCAGACCTGTTCAGTTTTAAAACTCCCTTTGTGTAGAGTGGGTATCTCGATTGGTGAGGCGCTGCGGGAGAGGTAAGCGAGTGTTGTAAGGAATCTTGAGCCTAGACACTGTGAGTAGGAGACTAGGAGTCTTGTACCAATATTTTAGCATTGTGAGGCATTTATAAGATATGAGCGTGGGGTGACTAGCGTTTCGAGTCATCGAGGTGAAGTTTGTAAGCATACTTAGGTACAATGAAAGCCTACATTGTTACCACTCGCGACCTATACATCCTTGGCATGCCGCAGGCTCCCACATAGCAATTGAAGGACATGCTTCCAGTGCGCCTATAGATATCTCCTTCACCATCACTCTTCCTCACTCTCATCCTCGTCTCTCACCTTCTCGCAGCCACAAGGCCACAAGTGATTGACGGCATAGCCAGGGTACTTCTTTGTGAACTCATCGTACCAAATTTGCCATGCATCCCATGTATCCTTGGTCTCAAGGTCGATTGTTATCCCCTGGTTCGGCTTCGGATAGTGTGGAAACTGCTCGTAAATCGTGCTGCGGAAGTTCTTGAACTCTGACCACTTGAGATAGTCGACCGGTTCAAATTGATGGCCCACGCCCGTGTGCCGGTCGTTGTCGGCTTGGAAGTCACCTTTGCGTCCGTGGTCTCCTTCTTTCAGATATGAAACGGAAGGAGATTGGTGCGACTTGGGAGCGCGATGTGGTACTAGGTAGCGTGTTAGCGAGGTGTGCTGTATGGAGCAAGCGGAGTGAACAGCCGAGATAATCTATGTTTGGACCGCCCCGGGAGGTATCCGATGGTTGTGAAGAAGTGCGCAGCGAATGGAACAACCCGCATTGCATCAGGAGTATCCAAAGAAAAGCTGTTACTTACTTGTGGTCTCATGGAAGTACGTCTCGCCCTTGCGATACCCTTTGCCAGATGTCGCTGTGAGCACGCGATCCTCATTACGTCCGCGAATGATTATCGAAGAGCGGTCGGGATCCAAAGGATTCATGCCAGTGGCCTGCATGAAAGCATCTTGGCGGGACCCTTTGGTGTTATATAGCGATGTTTGCCTTTCCGTTTGCGAAAGCGTCGGTATGTTGTAGTCGACGAGGGTGCCTGTGAACTCATCCTCAGCCGAATGTCCAGTATTAATAGCAGCCGTGTTTGTCAGTGCGTCACGCTTCTGCAACTTTGCGTGTGGCCGGCCGTCCGGTGGCTCATCAGGTGCGCTCCTCTTCCGGTGACTAGATTGACGGGAGGTACTACTGTCTTTGATCGTAATTGGCGAGTCATGTTTTCTGTTGACGGGTGTAGAGGGTGTATTGCCCTGTATTGGTGTTCTCACACTGGAAGATGTCGGGGTGGTGGGGGCTGGGAAGGAAACGGCGTCATCAGCATCATCGGTTTCTTCTTTGTCATCTGCGACTTAGACTGTCAGTATACCTGCGCGCATTCAATGCGATGAGAAAGAAACCTACTAGATAATGTCGACTTCGGATTGCGTCCAAGAGCAAGTGTCTCCTTCTCTTCGATCCAGTTCGCGAGCCTTGATTTCGCTAGTCCCTCGTCCTTCAGCTCTTGCCTCTTCTCCGCGCCTGCATACTGCTCTACAATATCAAGTAAGTCGTCCACGCTGTACTTGAGCAGACCCTTGGACAAGCGAGCGTACGGCCTCTTTTTGTTGCCCAAGCCGTCTTTGTTGTACAGTGGAATCTTCAAGCCGTTCGCCTCGTAGAACCTAGCCCCAGAAGCCCGCGTCGGTGTGGAAGGTGTAGCTGGGGTCGCACTTTTCGCCCTTGCCCTCGCAGTACTCTTCTGCTTTGGGGGACTGCTCGCGTGGGATTCAGGAGCTTTTTTCTTACCCTTTCCTTTGCCTTTCCTCGGCGTAGCCAAGTTCATGGCGCGCGCGACTTCGTTGTCGTCGATAATGTTCGTTCGGTCCATGATGTCGCTGAGTTAGATGATAGCTGCAATCCCTGAAGATGTGCGAAAGATTGGAGGAGCTAGAATGAGAAATCAAGCAATGTGAGATTGGTTGAGGAGCGAAATTATCCGTTTGTCTCTAACCCCATTCACAATGAAGTGAAGGCCGCGAATGCACCGCAGAGAAAGCCTGAGCTCTGCACAGTACACGCCTTCACTTTCGAAACGACCAAGTACCGCGCGCTCATAGGGCCCCTGAACAACCAATGAGCGAATCTTCATATGAGGGCGCGTGCAGTATTTTAACTGGCCGGGCACGGAAGAGTTGCGCTATGTGGACCATGTGAGCACAGAGCGATTGATAGACGTGATCAAACGGTGATCCTGAAAGCTGACAAAACTACAAAGAAATCGTGTTGACACAGTGCGACGATTGAAAACACCGAAAATCGAAGTACACACGTCCAAGGTGTGAAGCGATATTCTGAAGCTCGGGTAGCTTGCATGCTATCGCGTGTCGAATGTCAGCCTTGGAGTGTATCGCAACCATGGTTCTCGGTAGCTTGCTTGATGATCTGATCTTTTTCTCGTGCTGTCTGCCACGTCCTATAAGGGACATGACCTCGAGGCATTGACAGAACATGGAATGAGACCATAATGTATCCACGCTCTCTTTTCACTGACACGATATTTGTTCCGCCTACCTGCTGAGTCCAAGCATTGCAGATACTCCGTGGCGGGCGAAGTAATCCGAGGTTTACAAGGAGAAGAAGTAAGGGATAATAACGTGATCGAGATACGGAGCAGTGGCATAAGTTAGTGTACAGCCTTTGATGAATTCGCTAGAGCGTCTGATGCGTCACCGCAGTACCGTGTTTGTCGGTGGAGGCTGACCGTTCTGCCGTGGACATACTACGATATAGTGTAGACGACCATTATCGCGTGTATTCAAAACCATAGGCCAGGGCATGTTGTGATGGAAAGTCATAATCTGGAGTTGGGACGTCTCGCATCGCAGAGTCGAAGTTGGCAAAGAGTTGCGGTCGGCGTGCCACGTGAGACAAGGCGGAACCGACCGCCGATCTAAAGGAGCCGAGGCATACCCGCCTCCAGCTTTCGGATCGTCATTTCGCGACTCTCCAGTTCCATCACCAACTTCGACCTGCGCGTGCTACTGGCATTGCGTATCGTGCAGTCAACATGGTCCGCGAGGATATAATACAGTCGGCGGTGTCTTGTAGGTTGACGCACGACACGTTCTACGCGACGACACTAACAGCCGCCAGTCCTCCAGGACCCGTCCGTTGCCAGCGCACCCCTTGAGAAGCGCATCGCTTTCCTGCAGTCCAAGAACCTCACACAAGAAGAAGTCGATGTCTCGCTCGCGCGTGCAGCCGAAGACCCCAGTTATGCTTCATCGCCTCCACCCCAGACATCCGCAGTAGCCAGCAATGCGTACAGACCACCACCGGCAGCCCCGTATGGGAGCTATCCGCCCCAACAATACTGGCAACCGCCTCCGCCGCCCCCGGAGTAAGCATAGAGATTACCTACGTCCGGTTCCGATGCTGACAGATACAGACCGCCGAAACGCGACTGGCGCGACTACTTCATCATGGCGACCGTCATGGGCGGTGTAGGCTACGGCCTCTACTTCACAGCGAAACGATACGTTCTACCCCTGATACAACCACCTACGCAACCCCAGCTGGAGCAAGACAAGGCTTCAGTCGACGAATCCTTCAAGCGCGCGTTCGATCTCCTCGAGCAACTCAACACCGACACAACCGCTCTCAAGGCATCGGAAGAGGCACGGACAACAAGACTGGATGACGCGCTTGGCGAGGTGGAGAGTGTCCTGACGAGCCTCAAGGAGTCGTCGAAGAGACAGGGAGACGACAACAGACGTATCGAGGATGACGTCCGCGGCTTGAGGGACTTGATTCCGAAGGCATTGGACTCACAGAAGGAGTCCACCGACAAGAGGCTGCAGGAGCTGTCAACTGAGCTGAAGAGCCTGAAGACGTTGATTGGCAACAGGATGAGCTCTCCGGCACCACCACGCCCACAGAGCACCTCGGGCTACTACGGACAAGCGCAGTCGCAGACACCCAACACAAACGGCACACCCGCTGCTTCGGCATCGACACCCCAGCCGTCGTCTACTCCTGCGCCCAGTGAGCAGACCAACGGCACGAGCGCTACCGAGACCCAGACAAATGGTAGCGCAACGCCCGCGCCCACTCCTAACGCTGCCACCGAGAAGCCTCTCCCTGCGTACGGTAGGCCCTCGCCGGGACGCGCTGCTATCCCAGCATGGCAAATGGCTGCCGCGAAGAAGACCGAGGAGGCGAAGAAGGACACGAGCGAGAGCGGAACTGCGGTCGATGCCGGAGCCAGTGCGTAGAATGATCGTAGCTGTATTATCTGAGAAACGTTGTGCATCTTTGGCGTAGTTATTCTGCTATGTATTATTTGGATAGGGACAAACTCATGGTTACGCTTTGAAAATCATAATCTCTGTGGACTGCAATGTGACGCCTTGGAAATGCGACGTCCTACTTGCGACAATGGATTACCATGCAATTAGCTAGGGTTCTGCGTATATTCACCCTTGACCTACCTAGAGCACGACTGCGCATGCACGCAGTATTAGCGTCCTAGTTATCGCTAAAAGAGAATGCATGTGCATCTTGAATGCGATGATGTGGTCGCTCAACTGCTCGTATCCCTACCCCTAACGCAGGCTAAGTCGCTTCTGGGCCATCGTGATGTCGTGACGTCGCGATGTCGCGTCTCGCGTCAGTGCTCCCACCTAACGTCGACCAGCCATCTCAAAACAAACTTCCAGCCTCCAGCGTCATCGACATTGCACACAATCCGATATCTCATGCACGATCGATCTCGCCAATCTGTAGCTCAGACAAGAGGCTCCACAATCCCCTGACGCTACGCTTGTGTTGACGTCGACTGTCACCCTCTTTCGGCTGCAGGTGCGATGCTAGCTCTGGGTCCATGGGCTATCGTGCTGTTCCTTGCATGACGGGTGTTCATTCCCCGTGCCATTGTGGAGGTATGACGCAGTCCTGTGGATTGTCATGATAGACTGTATTGACGTCTGCGTGGCTTTGCATAGCATCAATGGCACCGTAGAAGCACTCGCGCACTGCCAGTCATCCAGAAAGAGAAGGAACTGTGGACGGCTGTGTGAAATGCGTTGCATTGGCCTGCAGCACCACCACAGTATGACGCGGCGACTCTCACGTCTGCTAGTCATTGCATCGCATACCTCCGACAAGCGCAATCAGCTCCCGCCTCTAGGAAGGGACCCGCTTCCCGGATCGCCATATGCCTATCCCCTTTCCAGTGCACATCAATCCCATGCTGGTGTGGCGCTTTGTGGAGGGCAGTATGGCATTCTGGACTATGCGGTCATAACTGTGATCGCGGTATGGGATCTAGATCGCGGCCCTGCCTCCCTATCGTTTCGAACACCTTGTTGCATCAGAGGCTTGAGAGGACATGGCCTACACCATGACGTAGCATCTCTGTTCACATCGTCTACATAAGGAGGTAATCCCATCTTCTTTCTTCTACATCAACACATCATCACATCTCAATCAACTACTCTCGTCTTCAATACTTCCACCACTACATCCACTACCCAAACCAACAACATCAACACCATCATCATGAGCTCCAGCGAGATCCCCAACGGCAACGCCATGGACAACGACTACAAGTCCCGTACTGGCCAGACCGAGATTCCCGTTCAGAACGACGAGGCGCCTGTCGAGGCGACCGAGTACACAAACGGTGGTGACTCTGACGCTCAGCTCGGTATGTACACCAACAGTCATAGTTGGTACCATACTAACGTGATCTAGAACGTGATGAGAAGGACGCCATCGACAAGAGCAACATCCTCGACGAACGCACACGTGGAGCCACCAAGAAGTCTGGCACCTACACCGAGCCTGGTGATGAGGAGGGTCTTGGTGCTGCTGCCGATGGCTCTGACGGTACCTCTGCTACCCGATAGAGTGTGATACCCTAGGAAGAAAGAGCAGGAAGTTAATAGCGTGTCTTCATCAAATTGATATCCCATTTATTTGAACTATCGTCTCATTTCCATGCTTGTGTAGTCCATATTTATTATCCACTTTTCCGGACGCTGTCCAATGTTCATCATTGGTAACTGACATTTGCACGGAGCGTTGAATGTCGTAAGCATATCTACTATCATAGGCGTACTTTGACGAGCTCTGTAAGATGATATTTCACCATTCTGCTCATTGAGCATTGAACCCTTCCCCATCTTTCGCGCCTGCCTATTCTGGATATCCGACCAGCAACGTGTTGACCCTTGCAAGCAACCTTCTTTACTATCGTTATGTCTCGAGGTGCCTTCTCCTACTATACCCGCCAACCCAATCGAAATGTTCGCTTTCACTTTCACCACCTCATACGCAGGGTCTTCCCGCATGGTCTTAGCTCAGCTGCCGTTTGCTGTGGGGTCATACGTGGATCGCAAGTCACTTGCGATCACCACCAAACTGCCTGATTGTCATAAAGGAATAACCGTGTGATGTACCCGCGCTACTTCCGTGACTTGGTGCTGTCACTTTCTCAATCTGCATCTGCGATTGTCGCGACGCTGTTGTGACATCACGTAACAACCCACCGCCAACGCACACGATTACCCGTCTGAGCAAGCGCAACGATGGCGGGGAGAGGAAATGCAAAGACTATCGCAAATGGTAAGCTCCTAAGTTCCGTCGAGCGAGTATGATGTAACGATCGCTACTTCCTGAAGTAGTCACCAAGCTTGGTCGAACCCGCTTACAGCACAAGATCTCTATACTGATCGCATCGTAGAGCGCGCAGCCCGAATCAAAGCTACCAAGCAGCGCGTCTTCATCTCCGGACTAAAGGGCGATCACACGCTCGAAACAGGCGTCGCGTACCACTACCGAGGCCACTTCATCTACGCCTATCCCGTCGGTAACCCGATCGAGCCGGTGCCCTTCTCGACCAAAAAGGGCATCAACATCGTAGGGGTCGTTACAGACCAAGCACCGCTCTACGATTCCAAGAAACCGGATCTCGTTCTTGAAAGCACTGTTGCTGCTTTGCAGAGGTCTTGTGTTCACGAGTGGGAATGGCAGAAGGAGCAGGAGGAGATCAAGAAGCAAGAGACGAAGAAGGCGCTGGAAGAGGAGAAAGCCGGAGAGAGGAAGACGGGAAGCAAGGTCGAGACTGAGACTCTAAAAGGCAGCGCAAAGGACATTGATGCTGCTGTAACCCCCAAGGCAAGCGCGCAGGACCCGTTACCCAGTCAGGCTCCTTCACGTGTCCCATCCTTCACGAGACTGCTAGTACCCTCACAAGTATCTTCGAACCTCGGCTCACGATCCACTTCTCGCTCTCGACCAGCACCACCTCACCGTACCTCATCTTCCTCAGCCAACGTCCCACGCATCGGCACCGTCGAAGCTCCTCCCACCACCAGCGACTCTTCACAAAGCTTCTTCCCATCAACAAGCTACACACCGCACGACCGCGGCCACTACCTCGCGTACTCCGCCCCCGGTTCACGCAACGCTTCCGTAGACAACACGCCCTTCGTCTCACGCCCCGTATCGCCAACCCACCAGCACGGTCTCAGCATCCGCAACGGCCAAAGCCATACCTCACTCCGACCCATAGCGAGCACCTCACGTTTGAACCAGCTCCTAGCCGCGGAAGGGATCCGGCGATCCCTAAGCCCGCTCACAGATGTTGCCGAAGGAGGAAGTGGAAGTGGAACTGCGCCTCACCACGCTCCACAATGGCAAGAAGAAGACATGGTAGCCAACCTCTCCGTGTCACAGGGCTGGATGGATCCCTCCGATATTTCCGCCTTCGTAGAAACTGTTTCACGTCGGCCTACTCCTTCGCCATCTAGGCTCTCGTCACGCTCGCACACGCCGTCTAGGTTTCGGAGTAGCAGTCCACGAGATACTTCGCCTGATGACGGTGGTGGAAGTGGTTTGTATCTCCATGGTCTAGGTCATCCTGATGTAATTCGCAAGTCCAGGGCTCAGACGAGGGAGAATAGTCCGTTCCGTGCACCTGACTATCGGTCGAAGGAGAGTGCGGTGTATTTGAGGGGGTTGGCGCAGAGGGATTATGAGACGGGCGATACGGGGTATGAGTTGAATGCCCCTGCTAGACAAGAGGGTGGTGGACATCCGGCGAGCAGTGTTCAGTCATCGAGGGCGCAGACTCCCATCGGACAGGTACCCGTCGGTTTACGTGGAGGCTCAGATCAGCAGCGCGACACCACACTGCCATTCAGCTTCCCACCGGCCCGTGCACCAGATACATCTTCTTTCCCCGCGTTCATCGACCATGTTCCATCTCCCAGCTACATCGTCCAGGCCGAGAAGAAACCGCTAAACACCGGTCGACCGCGCGCCGCTTCGAAAGCCCTGAACGAAGCTTACAACGCCGCGAACCCATCTTCGACGCCTCGACCTGTCTTCTCGTTTCCCTCGCCTGACGAGCAGACGGAGGGCAACGACACCGGTGTCAATGCGGATCGTGGTGCCGATACTGAGAACGCAGTCTTCACCGCCCGTTGTCCAATCCACTCCGAGTCGTGCAACGGTCAGGATGTAGTACATACATACATAACAGAGCGTGCTAGGAACGGCGCTGGATTCAAAGATTTGTTTCCGACGATTGAGTGTGAGGATGGGAGGGTGATGGTGGACTGGGCGAGGATGAAGGATGAGGAGATGGAGAAGTTGAGGGCGTGATGGGAGTCAGCTGATGGGGTTCATCGACTACTCTGATAAGGAAAGTATGGAAAGAGGGAATGATTGACGTGGTAATGGAATGGAACACATGTGGAAGGGAAAACACATTGTACGATACATACACAGACATACAAGCGAGATGCAAACTGGATAAGTAGTAGGTCATGTACGGACCTCAATTCAGTATAGGAATACAGCAACGAAACAGACACCGATAACATGAGGAGACAAAGAACAACCATTGTGATACCGACCCAAAGAAACGGCCTGCCAACACTAGGATTGTACTTGTCCTGATCCCACGAAACACAACTTTTCCTCATAAACACGACGCTCTCCTGGGTATCTCTACTGTTTCAACAATACACTCCCCGTGACACCCCGCTAACGCCTCGATACGGACTGACAAGATTGTTCGGTAACGCGTGCTGCTCTTCGTGCGAGGGGAATTTACTCGTCGGCTGCGACAGCCTTCTTGCGGCCCCTATGAACAATTAGTCATGAACATACTGGTGTCTCGTTCGATGAAACGTACCTCTTCTGGGGGACCTTCTTAGGCGCGGGAGCTTCCTCCTCGACGTCACTATCAGCCTCAGGCTCGACCTTGGCGGCAGCAGCCTTCTTGCCTCGGGCTTTCTTGGGCGCGGGAGCGTCCTCAGCCATATCCTCGTCCTCATCTACCGGCTCTTGCTTGGGCGCAGCCTTCTTGCCGCGGGCCTTCTTGGGGGCAGGGGCCTCGTCCTCGCTGTCGTTGTACTTGGGGGCGTTCTTGGTCCTGCCGCTGGCACGAGCCTTCTTGGCCGGAGGAGCTGCCTCTTCCTCGCCGCCGTCTTCTTCCTCAGCGACCTCTTTCTTGGCTGGCCGACCACGCTTCTTCGGGGCGGGAGCTGGCGCATCCTCCTCCTCTTCATCCTTGACCTTCTTGGCTTTGGGGCCGCGCTTCTTCGGGGCTGGCGCAGGCGCGTCCTCCTCGTCTTCGTCTTTGACGGCGTTCTTCTTGCCCTTGGCTGCGGGCTTCTTCTTAGGTTTCTCGTCCGCGTCATCGCCGTCCTCGTCGTCAGCCTTCTTGGCTTTCTTCGCTCGAGGCTTCTTAGCGCCTGGTCGGTTATATTCAACATCCTTAGGCTGACGATGTCAGTAAAGCTGAGTCTGAGTATTTCGTTGAGATGGTGTGAAGATACTTACATGCGTGCAGTCGGCATCTGGGATGTGGCCGTTCTCTAGCGCGAACTTGACCGACTCCTGGAACTCTGCAGGCAACTCGTCGTAGCCGTCGACCATGTCAGTGTCGCCTCCGGACACCTCGATCAGGTTCTCGATCTGCTTGGGGGTAACGCATCCCCTGGACACATCAGTAAATTTGCTGGAAGACAGAGAATGGCAGACCTACCAATGGCGGTATTGCCAGCTGACATGCTCATGGATGGTGACCTGAACCGCAAAGCGGAACTGGCCCTTTGTGATCTTTGAGCCAGCTTCTTTGCATTCCTTGACTTGACAGCCAGCGCGGTTGTTAGGGGAAACCTCTAATGTATGGTTAGTCTAGTCCGGAGTTGCGTAAAACAGTATATATTTCATAGATAGGTAGACGGTTGACTGCGTAGGACTTGGGATTATTGAGTACTTACCGACGCGATAGACACCCATAGTCGCGGTACGTCAGTGTGCTGTGTGGTTGGTAGGGGTTGAGCTGCAATAATTTGCGAACACGCGCGGAAGTAGTCGCTTATGTATGCGAACGTCTTAGGCTGCGACGGTCAATGTGTCCAGTCTTGGTTCAACTGCTGGAAATGTCGCGAAATGTTTGCGCGGGTCGACGCGTGAGGTCACTGGGGGGGGCGCTAGTGGCAGGCAGCCTGGAGCTCGGGCGCTGATCCCTGTCCGTCACTTTAGCGCGTCTCGGATCTGGAGAGTGCAGTTCGTCATGATCCCAGTCGGAAAAAGTCAAGACATGCCGCTGGCACGAGCATTCACCCTCACCCCTCGCCCGCCACCCCTCAATGAGCGCTGCGCATACATGTTTTCGCAGCGCCCTCTCACAGGCTTTCCGTCCGAACCCTCGTGGCATCGCTGCGCCCTGTTCTGTCGCCGCCTTCCTCGTTCCCGCCCTCGGTAGACGCTCGAAGCGCACCTTCACATCTGGGAAACGCCGCCCCACAGATGCTCAGTCACCAAGCCAGCTTTCGACGCAAGATGGAGAAGATGTGATTGTTCCAGTATATCCACCCAAGCCTAAGGAACGCATTCATTCATGCATACCCTACCCACCTCGGGAGGTCCGTGATGATGTCAACACATGGCTCGCTGCCATTGAGCCATTCCTTCCCAATTACTTGCGGCAAGAGACCGATGGGAACCCAGAGAAGCCGATAACGTCACTCGACCTCGCCCTTTTCATCAACAAGGCCCAGGATGCCTCTGTGGACGTTCTGAGCTACCTTGGGTTGGAGGCGGGGAAATGGCCAACGGTCATCTGGATGGTCAGGAAGCTCACGGAGGACGGGAAACGCTCGAACGACCTCACTGAAAACCTCGAGGAGTATGCAAACGCTGTCTTGCAAGGAGAAGAGCACCGGTCTATCAAGGAGCTAACTGAAAGTCCTATGCGCCTCCAACGAACCTTTCCGAATCGCAAGCTGCAGCGTACCCTAGACGATGTAACATCCGCTCCAGAGTCGATCCGATATCCGCACGTCCCTGTCAAGCGAGCCCTTGGACAGTTGTGGAGGAGCTTGGGGCACATGATATTGGCAGCTGCGGAGCAAGACCGTAGCGGGCAGGAGACTGTCATGCCGCGTGTCTTGGAGATGATTGCCTACCTGCACCATCTGGGTTTCATGCCTGACTCAGTCTACACATATCGAAATCCCCTGGACAAGCATGCACTTCAACAACCTCCGACCCTTCACATGCTTTCGACCAAGATCTTGACAGCCCTGTCTGACGCCACCTGGAATGCTCACGAAGCTTCCGTCAAGACTGCCAAGGATCGCGCAAATGCCCACTACTTCCTCGGCCATGAGATACCTGGGTCCCGCTACAAGGTTCAGGTCACAGAGGTGGCTCCGGAGCTATGGCTAGAGCTTTGTTTGTGGTCATGTTTACACGGGGGTTGGACACTCGATGGTGCTTACATCCTGGAGAAGATGGCAGCGAAGCAAGGGGACCGCAGCTGGGCGCTTATTAGCTGGAGGGAGATCATGGAAGCAGAGCAACAGAAAAAACCAGCACCACCAAGTCCATGGAACTTGGTTCCGATGAGCGGGAATGCTTTGCCACGTGCAGAAGACCGCGCCCGAACACGAAGGACGATAAGCAGCGAAGTCGTTACGGCTTTTGTCGATGGGCTCGTCAACCAGATGCGACTGGGAGTCGGAGCTCGTGGTGCTACACCAGAGAGCCTAGTCGCTTCTATCAAAACCTTGAAGAACTTCTTAGACAGGAACAACCTAAGTCTCGGTTCCTCAGCTTGGGATTCCATCATGGTCCGGCTTATCGAGTCCGGCGGCTTCGTACCAGAGAAGCGACCCGAGCTGCTCTTGCGCATCTTCGAGCTGGCTCCAGGGTTCGGCACTGAGGTAGGCGCTGCCAACGCATCTGCTTCTTCAAGTACCGAGGTACCCTACTTCTTTGAGCCAACCACTATTCCACTCAGCATATTGCACCGGGCCATGCGTGCTTTCATCAATAACGGTGACATCCAGGGAGCATTGACGACATTGTCCATGCTTCAACAACATACAGATGACAACAAACAAAAGTCTGTACAGGAGTTCTTCGAAATCCTTCGAAATAGTCCGCAGTTACGACAAGACGAGCCGTTCACAAGCCATCTTCCGCCAGTGGAGTTCCCAGCTTTTGAAAACAAGATTCCTATACCTCTCCTCGCGCGGTTGCTGGATCTGGTTACCGAGTCGAAGATGTACGACGTGGGCCGTTGGTTGCTGTTTTCCGATGATCTGGACGGGCCCATTATCGGTCGGGAGCTGCACAGTCATCGCAGCATGTCCGCATCCGTTGTTCGCTTTGGCACAATGGCTGGGGAAAACGAACTCGTCTTGGACGTGATCAAAAGCGCTGGAACTTGGAACGAGAAGCACCAGCAGCAGCGTATGCCGGCTGAAATCTTGATAGCCTTGCTGTGTTCTCAGATCAAGCTTCAGAACTGGGATACCATCAGAGGCATGCAAAAGTATGTGGAAGAAGCATCTACGTTTAGGCCGCGACCTATCATCATCTCAAGCTTTGCTGCAGAACTTCTCCGAACCTCAAATGGTCCCCACGAAGCAAAGACACGTGCTCAGGACTGCTTCACTGGACTGCTCTTTGCATGGGAACAGATGATACTCAGCAACATCCGCGAGGAACTGTACTGCACACTGTCCATACTATCAACTGTAGATGATGAGTGGAAAGATTACTGCGCCCGGTTCCTTTCATTCTCGTCCCGTCAAGCAGTCAATCTTTCCACAGATGACTTCAACCGCGTACTAAGCGGTGTGCTCGACGGATACGGCAGTGCCAAGGGCAAAGAGATCGTCGAGATATGGTGTCACCAGTCACGCAAGAGTTTTGAGCCCTACAGAGCTCCTGGTGGATTACCCACAGTGCCACAATATCGCGTCACCAAGAGCAAAGAATACGAAGATCGACCAGAAGACATTGAGATTGTCCAGGATGGTGGCGCCACGCTCATCCTACAGGGGCGAATCCACCCTAATCGACAGACGATCTGGGCCATCATTCGGAAGGTCCAAAACGAGGTGGAGCTCGAGGAAGGACGTGGCAACGGGTTATCTGAGGCCACGCGTGCAGAACTGCACGATACGCTCAAGTGGGCTGCGCAGATGCTGTACAATCTGGGCTTCGATCACGAGGATATCATTCGTGGTCTAGGCAGTCTTGCACCGCTTGCCAAGCTTGAGGCTCCTGCCTCGCCTAAAGATATCTTCAACGTCGAAGGCGCCGAGCCGACACTGGGAGAGAACACGTGAGCTGCTTACTGCCGCATTGACCAATCGCAACTACACCGTAACCGGCTCACGTGTCCTTCCAGGGACAGAGAGCAGCTAAGCGTTTGAAGTCCGCTATTTCGGCCACTTGCATATAGCCTACCGGACTCTTGTACATACATACATTTGCGTAATGCTACCTCGAAGAAGCATGGGCCCAAAGATGATGACATCTAAAAGTATGGGGACCCCTTGTCGAGTTTACCCCGTTGAAGAAAGTGAAGATATGTTGCGCGTGATCCAGATTTTCCGACCACAAACCCTGAGTGTGTTCGTCGCTTCTAGGCTCCACAGGTACTCCACCCTGTACCAAGCAAAGCCATGTCAACGGCGGCTCGGCCAGACCGACCTTTGGGCATCTGCTGGTTTGACCGACAACGTTGCAGTCAACAACCCAACAAAAGGAAATGTTGTCTTTTGATAACGGGCCTCTCTGCACCTACGAAAATCGACTAGATGGTGTGCCGCTGCAATAGCTAGCGTCTGGGGTATACTTGGGTGGTTAGACCAATGAAAAACCTGCTTTGCATGTATGTACTCCGTGTGTAGGTGTCCGCGGGCCAATGGGGAGCGCCCGACAGCCAATAGAAGTATATGCACATATGACATGTTGAAGATCGTGCAGTAAGCTCGAGAAAGAAAGTCTAGGGTGGGTGGGGGAGGCAGCCGGGAGGAGGTGTGGAGGCGGTGGAAGTCTCTTCTCTACATGTCTTCTGTATTCGGGCGTAAGCTCACAGCAGAACTTGGGCGTACCCAAGCATGTACATGAAGTTTGACATATTATGTAATGGTCGTAATTATCGTCGTCCGCAACCACACGGTGCAGTCTTGACACCTACAAAGTTTGGATGTACGTGGATGCTAACAAAATATTTACTCTTCAGGTACATGCGCGGACGCCCAGTAGCCAATGAAGAGCATATGCACATGTGACTTGTCGAAGATCTGGGTATTGAATCCTAGCTCCGGGCTCGAAGAAACTCGACCCAACCGGAACGCAGTGGATCGGCCCACCAATGCACCCCAAGCAAGGTAAAGCTCAGCCTCACAAAAAAAAGTTGACGCAAAAGTTAACGCAAGGTGTCCAAAATAAACAAAGCGGTTCAGCGGAGAAGGCTCCATAGTCATTGCACGGAAGAGGAAGATCAGAGCAAGCCCTGGAGGTAATTAATTCACATGTGCGATACACAGACGAGTGTCTCAGGGACAGACACCTGCATTGTGACAAGCAGGAGCGGCCCGCAAGTTGCTGTACCTTTACTGTTTGAGGCGCCGGCTACGTTTGCACCTCTTCACCGCTTCTTTGCCAGCGGGCGCCAACGTCAATACCAGCCCAGTGCGTATCGATATGGGTGCATCTGGAGGGGCACAATGCCGGGCGACGTCAAGCGTACTCCAGTTTTGGCAGATCACGATCGCATCGCGAGGTCGGGGTCGCGTAGGCGCAAATTTCGTCTTGATGGGTTTGCTAGAGCGGATATTAAAGATGACGATGTAAGGAGAAGACGGGCAGCGGTAATCTACTCTCTGCGTCGTGCTGTTCGTCGCAGCATGTGCAAACCCGGGGCCTGCGTCTTACAGCCAACCAATAGGCTGAAGCCGTTACCGTGTATTAGCCCCGTGTTGCCTCATCGCTGCACGCACTGCGCACGTCCAAGTTAGTTTCAGTGGGGTTAGTTCGGCGAGAAACCAAAATTTCTTGGTGAGGGGCACGCGACAGGCGTTGGAGGACTGCGCTGGAGAGGCAATTGAAGAAGAAATTACGAGATACGTTGCGCTAGGTGTATAGAGCACCATGTCTTTGGCTGACTTGCATGTCGCATCGGGGCTGTTCATTGGTGCTGGATATGGAGTCATCGCTGCGCGCAAGGAACTAGACGCTCGGACTGCGATTCTACGCTAGTGCCGAACTAAAACTTATCAACATATTCTCTCACTCGCCCGCATTCTCTCTCCACACCAGCCCAAAGACGTTCAAGTCACACAGAAACATACCAGAAACACACAATAACCACATCCATACCCCTAACATCGTCGAGACAATGCCGCAGGCACTCGCTGAGCTCTAAACTCCTGGTGCAGCCCGCCCATGGGCTGCATCAGCCCGACAGCTCACGGAATTTCAACCTCTACGACGATACCAATACTACGACTGCGTGCAGTATCCCCTGCGCAATCTCGTCTCAACCAATTGGCAATCGTCTGGCCTGCGCCGCAAAACACCATCATTGTCATTACTACTTGCTCAACGCTTGAAGATCGACGAAACACCAAGGGCTCAGCATAGTTCGCCAGTCCTTCCCCTCAGTACACCAAAGATCCAGCCGACGAACGCTATCACCCCTCACGATTCCATAGTCCGACCGGCCACTCACTCCGACACCACCCCGACTCGTAACCATCACCCGCGACCCTTCACCACGCCTCCATCACTACAAAGACGAACTTCAAAGACATAACCGACCATGGCTCACCACACGCACGCTCGGTCGCCTACTCTCGGTGGACATAACAACCAAGACCGCAAACTCGTACACGAGACCACTACAAACACCAACGGCAGTGACCAGCGCTCTGCCTCGCCAGACACAGTCGTAGGCAGCACACCCCGTACTCAAGGACGCGGCGGTGACCAGTCGGCTACGGAAGGTGCCGCGGAAGACGACGACGAAGAGGACAGTAGCACTGCCAAAGACATCGAGCTCGACGACGAGACGGATGCGGATGTACCGGCCATGCCCTATAGCTATCGTAGGGGAGGCAAGGGCAAGGGAAAGCGCCCTTCTATCCGCGTCGAGCCTGCAGATGACGACGATTCTCACGCCGAAGACGACGTGAACGAGACAGTGCTCATGCCCAACAAGCACCCGGTAAACCAGCTACTAATGAGCAACAAGAAGCGCACCTTTAGCAATCTCTCAAGCACGTCAGTGCTGTTTGGTGACGATTCCACAGACCAAGAGTCGTTTCCCCGCCGCAAGCTGGCTAGGAAACTAAGCGCCGCCTCTAGCATACCGCTGTTAACCTACAAAGAGGACGACGAACCCCAAGTAAGCTATGAAAACGCTATTGAGAGCGACGATGAAGACTACAGCGGCGTTAATCTCGTCCCTGACGATGACGAGTCCGACATGGAGATGATGGAGCAACAAGAAGAGAGCTACATCCTCCAGGAAGAGCAACAAGCTACTACCCTTCTCAATGAGTATCGTGATGCTCGACGACTCAGTCTTGAGAGTTGTTTGAGCGACAATATCTTCGATGTCACTGTCCCATTAGACGATACGTTCATGGCAAGTCTTCCCGACTATGGGTTCACTCCCTTCTTCGAGCCAGATGCTCTCCCTGCATCCCCTGTTCCTATGGCCAAGAGAAAGTTCTCAGACGGCTCAGCCAAGCGCGTCCGCTTTGACGACGACGTTCAAGTATCAGATAGTTCCAGTTCGGAATCTTCAGAGCTCGACAGCAGTGTCTTCCCTGATCTCTTCATGGATCAAGATAAGATTCCTCCCAGTTTGCATCAACTTCTTGAGATGGACTACGATGATGACAACGGAGACATGGCTTCTCCGCAGTCCGACGCCTCGTTCTGGGACTTTGAGCAGGGCGAGTCGCGCATCACTCAAGTCGATAACTCGGAAGAATCCGATGGCGAGTCATCTGGCGAATCCAGTGGCTATGAGTGTATGGTAGTGCCCTTTAATTGCTTTTACTCAATGACTAACGTTTCTCATCAGCTGACATTGGTGACACCACTGACGAAGAAGACTTTGGTACCGACATACTACCGCACACTCCTAAGCACTCTGTTCTACAGCGACCGGCCTCAGCACCTGGCTCACGCGCTGCAACACCCAAGCCGTTTCAACGAAGCTCTCGTCCGATTGGCCGCCAAATTCCGCCGACTCGCGGCGTCTTCATCCACGACGAGTCTGACCAAGCCATTGCTGTCACTAACAGGTCGACCAAGGCTGTTGCATTCTACCGTCCACGCACGGTACTGATTCCGTGGATTCCTATGACCGATTACCAGAGTAGTACGAGCGGTACTGTCAACAACAGTCCTCGGAACTCCATTGCTCAGCTCAACGCCTCCGACAGCGAGAATAGCAATGAAGTCTTCAACAACAATATCAATACCGACATCATGCTTACTGGCATATTTGGGTCTGCTTCGGGCAACGACTTTGCTTTTGGAAACGAAAGCATTGGTCCCCCGGAGGCATTCTATCCCTTCGTAAGCATTTCTTCCAACGGTAACATGGGCCTCGTTGACGAAGATGAGGAGGGTTCTTCGAGTGATGAATACGATGAGGACCTCAACCTCGCCGACTTCTTGGAGATTGACACCGACGATACCGATGGAGATGAGTTCGACGATGAGTTCGACTTTACTGATGTGCCGGCTACACCGGCAAGCTCTAGCATGCCACATCCTGGCTCCACCCCAGCGGCACCTTCCTCTGTCACGCCCAACGCACGCGCACGGGCTACATCAGACCTTATGCTTCAGCACTTCGACCGTGGCGTCGTTACCGCTTTCCGCAGCAACCAGAACCGTTATCGCGATGTTGCTTCTCTGCCATCGGATCCTGCGGCGCGCGCCTCCGTTTCCCGCCCAGTTCGATCTGGCAAGTCCGCTGAGGCCCTGATAACTCCTCTACGAAAGCGCACTCGGTCAAACAGAGTAGCCAAATCGCCTTTGAAGAACGGCACGACTATGAACCGCAGCTCACCCCTCTCCGGTGTCACCAAGGCTACATCGCGGTTACAAAAGTCGGTCATGGGCTCTCCCACCAAACCCCATGGACCTCCTAAGATGGGAAAATTCTCCTGAGTGTATCACCACTTCACAACCCAACATGCGGCAGATCGGAAGATGGAACGACGAGTATCTGGATGGAAGCATCAGTTGTCTTCCACGGGGCTGTACCGACGACATTACGATACCCATGACCTTTTGTCTTCTAGCTGTTTCAGCGGCTATGTTGTTATTACGCACGTTACATGCACTTGCATATTTCTCAAAAGTCCTTGGATCTTTGTTAGACGGTCCCGGATAAAAGTTGAGCGAGGTGCCTGGCCTTAGAGCGGAACTTTCCATGCGGCAACGCGACGGCATCGTCCGGCTAGTGCAGCCTTATTTGCGTCTTCACGAATTTCCTTTGTTTGGTCGGAGCGTTTTGGTTAAGTACACTGTGTTTCTACGTTGATCTTCGCTGTTCGTCTTGTTGCTTTCTTCAAATGAGCTAAAGGTTTTCTGGGATGATACCACGTGTTTTGCGAGTACGATCTGTATGGGTTCTGCTTCCTCTGGCGTTTGGGTTCACAGTTTGGCAGACTGTTGACCTAATGGCGTTGAGGTCGATAGATGGCTCACAGTCACATCGCATTCGGGTCTCTTATGTATTTGGATTTAAACCGGACGGATGTATCGTGTAGGATTATCGGCATGGCAATGGTAGTTTCTTGCTTAATCGAAATGTGTTCATCAACTTCATCGTGAACAAGCATGTGATCTGCAACAGTATTTGATGTGCCTCTAGATCTTCAAGCGACTCCCGGCTCCGTTACAGGTTCATCCTTCTGTTCCTGCATATGATGGCGCAATCATGGCGGGATGTCAGGATGCTGGCTGGGATGCTTAGCGTGGTGCGTCGTCCGTGCGCGCCCTACGTCACACCCCGGCCCAGCTCCTCCCGCATGTGAAGATCGACGCGCTCGACATGCCAACACCAAGCCATGTAGCCAGCCGTCCCCTCAAGACTGCGATGGAGAAACTCAAGGATGACTTTCGCGAGGATAGGTCACTTCTTCAGATCGCAACAGTAAGACACCCACCCCACGACGCGCGCCATCGCGTTCTGCTGCAGCAAGTCCTGCACATATCCCACACGCATGCTGACCAGTACGTAGGACGCCATCCTTCTCCCCCTCCGCATAGCGACGTCCCCAGCCCTACTGCGAACCTATCTCCGCACGGTCCTTCTCTTCATCACCTCGACCATCCTCTTCGCATTCGCAGTCGTCGCATACTCGTCCTTCTACTACAACTACATACCCGTGCGCGGCATCGCCGTACCCGTATACCTGCAATTCGACCACGGTCCGATAATACCCTATGCGAACGCGCAATCAAATGGCGTACCGACTGGCAAGCCAGCAAAATGGCC
Organism: Alternaria metachromatica; assembly: GCF_023757995.1. Classification (NCBI taxonomy): domain Eukaryota; kingdom Fungi; phylum Ascomycota; class Dothideomycetes; order Pleosporales; family Pleosporaceae; genus Alternaria; species Alternaria metachromatica. The sequence continues at coordinate 480,631 of NW_026055502.1, forward strand.
GTATGGCCTCGCCAACATACCCGGCTTGGTGGACCGCCAGAAGTACGACGTCGTCGTCGAGATGGAAGTTCCGCGTAGCGATACAAATCTAAAAGCGGGGAACTGGATGGTGGGGCTGGAATTTCGGGGCCCTACAACAATTGGCCAGGGTGTGAAGCATCTACTTGGCTGGGATGAGGAGTGGAGTGTCGAAGACCACAGTCAAGGCGGTACACCCGGTGCCACGGCGGAGAAGGTCGTCACAGAAGGTGCTACGAGCGAGACACCCACGGTACTAGCCAGAAGTCGGAGACCAGTGCTTCTTACGTACCGAAGCCGGATACTCGAGATCATCTACAGGCTCATGCGCCTGCCATTGTATCTTATCGGCTGGCACACAGAGTCGGAACACATTGAGATCAGCATGATGGAATCGGTCATGTTCGAACCGGGATACCGCAACATACCGTCTTCACTCCGCTTAGAAATACGATCGAAACTCCCCCTCGAAGTCTACCGCGCCAGCGTACGCATCAGCGCCAGATTAGAAGGGTTCCGCTGGTTGATGTACCGATACTGGCTCACCAGCGCCATAGTCGGCATCCTCACATTCTGGGGCATGGAAATGGCTGTCTTGCTCTTTACATGGGGTGTTTTTACCCTGCTATTCAGCAGTCCCAGTCCCAACCCCCCATCCCAGGACGATGCGCACCAACGGAAAATCAAGAAAGAAGAAGGCGAACCCTTCCCCAAACTCGAACACGGAGACAACACAGAACCAGGCACGCCGTACAGCGACACGAGTCGTACTTTCCCCACACTCCCTTCCCAACAACCGCTCTCGTATAGGTCGCCCAGTCCGAAAGAAGAAGAAGGGGTAGAGACTAGGCTGGAAGATATTCCTACGAGAGAGGAGCAGGAGGCTGATGATGAAGAGGATGATGATTTCATACTGGAAGAGCCTGTGCCGAGGGGCGTGGAGAGGGAGGGTGTGTTTACGGATTCGGGGATTGGGACGAGTTTGGAGAGTAGTGTTGAGAGGGGGTTGGCGAGGCGGAGGAGTGGGAGGGGGAGTGGGAAGGATAGGGAGGGGGGTTAGTTGCCGATGGGTGGTAATGGTATTGGTAGTGGAACTTGCATTAGGAGGGTGAGGCGGTGTGGGGCTTGTGAGGGGAAGGATGTGAGGAAAGTTCGGTGAGGGAGTGGGTGTGCTGTGGTAGGGGTTGTGTTGTAGGTGATATATCCATTCCTCTGTATTCATGCTATCTCTGTCTCCTGGGTACCTCCTTTATCTTCCAGATATTTGCTCCTCGTGGCACACACAGCCTCTCTCAAACGTCCTTATACACCGGTACAATTCCCTCGGGACACATTGGCATCTATAATCATGACCCGTTAGTCCATATCTCCATACTGAAGGGGAAAAGAAAACAACTTACATAGATATTATCATTACAATAACTCGCACACCATTGAGGCATTGGAGCTCCCTGTGCCCATTTGTACCATGTCGGGTCGCAGATGTTGCTGCATGTGTAGATGGAGCAGTAAGGTGTTGGGATACGAAGTTTGGGTGGCGGTTGTACTCGAGCCACGTCCTTGCGTTGGTTTGGGATGTGACTGAAATTTGGGGGTGAGGTGCCGATGGCGCAGAGGGGGAGCTTTGGGCTTGTGTTAATTTTGTTCTTCATAGTATCTTTTTTGTTGGAAAAAGCTTAGTTGGTTGAGAAAACTTACATCTTTGTCCCCCTGGCAGAGCGCATGACAAGTCTCTGAACCAAGGAAACATGCGGATTTGCAGTTTACAAGCGAACACGGAGTGCCGGATATACTGCTGTGCTGTTCGGCTTGTGAGGCCAGTGGGTGGGCTGTAGCGGTGAGGAGGGTGAGGAGGATGGTGGAGATTGTGAGCTTCATCTCGGTGGTGGTTGGTGGGTTGGTGAGGGGTTGTTGAAGTTTCTTTGGGGAAGTTGGAAGTTGATCAAGTTGATTAAGTCTGAAATGTTTGGTGTGGAAGGAAGCGAGGGGGATGCGTAGGTTTATATACCTCCACACAGTTCAAGACCAAAGTTTGATGTTCATGAACGGGATGGAGTACCGTGCCGCTTAACTTTGGTTAGGTGAGTTGGCATCCTAGATCTTGCTATCACTTGCGACAAGAAGTTGTATGAATGCTTGCTCTATTGGTTAGGTTCTATGATAGATGCCTTCTGTGTGGTTGGAGAAAAGGGTGTGTGCTGAGGAAACCCGGTTCGGGTACCCGAACCAAATTTGGACCATAGTGACGAATAACAACAACTACAACAGGACCATCGAGCAGAGGGGGAAAGATCTGGAACCCTTGGTTCATGGAACTAGGAGCAAGACACGTGCAGTGGACTACACACGGGAAGTTTTGCTGTTGCAGATTTGAAAGGTTGAGAGCTACATCCTGGCAGCGGGCGACGCAATTTCTTTGTTGAACTCGATGTAGGAGTCCGGCTAGAGAATCTGATATATCACCAAAAGAAACACTATATACAAAACCCTCACATCCATTCACACCAAAATCAACTACCTACCACAGTCCCAACCATCCGCCTAAAGCATCGGCCTCTCACTCGCCGGATCCTGCCCCCTCGCAAACTTCCTCTCGATCCTCTCCTTCCCCTTCTGCATATACCCCTCCACCTCCTCAAATTTGATATCCGTCAACCCCGTCTTAACATCCATCTCACTCCTCTCAACCGTCTTCGCCTTGATAAACACACCATTACACGCCATCTTCTTCTCTTCAACAACCTCCTTACAGAACTTGGCGTACTCGCTAAAATGCACGGCGCTACTTGGGACACCCTCGAGCAACATGGCGAAGCAATGTGGCATAGCTTCGAAGTCGCGCCACACGACTGGAACACCCTGAGCGACGCACTGTTGCGCCATAACGGCATCTTCATCTCTGAGCATTTCTTCGCCGACGGAGAAGAATAGCGGTGGGCTTTTGCTCCAGTCTTTTGCGATGAGTGGGGAAACGAGGGGATGCATCAGCGCACTTGCTTCGGCGTAGAAATCTGCGCGCGGGGGGTCCGCCGGCCACACGCCTTCGTCTTTGGGGAATTCTCTTGCATCGGTTGAGCTGGGCGGGGGGAGGTAGTCGTATGTTACTGCGCCCTCGATAGAAGGTAAGCTACGCGTGATATCCAGCCAAGGAGACGCGAGGGCTACACCAGCCGGAAGAGGTATTTCCACCTGCTTGCCGTGGAAATTGACGGTTGGGGTTTGGCCAGCGGGCGTGCTGCGGTGGATTTGAAGGAGCAGTTGGAGGAGCGCCGTGCAGCATGTTCCGCCTGCTGAGTCGCCTCCGAAGACGATTTCGCTGGCGGGGACGGGGTCGTGGAAGGAGCCTGGGGGCGGGTGCAGCAGGGAGAGGTACGCTGTGAAGCAATCTAGCAGGGCGGAGGGGAAGGGGCCTTGCGGCGAAAGGCGGTATCGCACTGAGAAAACGCGGCCGCCTGTTTCTTTCGCGAGGCGACCTGTCAAGGGCCGTGATGTCGCTGGGTCGAGAAGGTACATTGCGCCGCCGTGGAAATAAAGGAGTGTGACTTTGCTCGTCGTTTCTTTCATGAGGTTCTCGTATTTATCTTTTTCGCTCATGTCGGCAGGTTCGGGTTCGTCGTCTTTTGCGGAGGCGCGGTAGCCGTCCCATTCTGCTTCTAGAGGGCGCTGCTCTGGCTTCGTCCATTGCTCTCCTCCGGTGCTCATGTCGTCGATGGCTTTGAACATTATTTGGCGGATGTCGTCTTCTTGTGGTACATCTAGTTTAACTTTGCTGACCCAGATTTTGCCTTTGACGCCGGGGTCTTTGCAGGTTAGACGCTGCATCTTTGAGATGGGCGTTGGTGTGGAGTTGGGGCCCATCATGTCGCGGAGCATGTTGACTGTGATTTCCGTCTTCAGATCCCATTTTGAGCTTGTCGGTGACATGGATAGAGAGTGCCATAGTGCTGTTTTCAATAGGAACGGAGTTTTGGGAAGCAGAAGCTTGAGCAAGGCTGAAGGCGAAGCGTCCATGTTGGTGTTGTTCCGCGGAGGCGTTGACTCAGGTCTTCGGTCTCGATGACTGTGAACGTGATCGGAAATCACACTTTTACTGGTTTGGAGTTTGGAAAATTGGATTTTCGAGGTTTCCCAAGCTATACTCAAGGTTAAAGGAGAGAAGGAAGTCACTTTAGTGGCAAAGAGGCAGTCTTGACGTCGCGCTACTAGACCAACGCGGCATATAACGATGCCTCGGCACGAGTCATGATCTCATGCACGATATACGGTCTATACGCCCACGTGGGGGAATCTACGAAGACCCGCAAGCCGCAGCGATTGACGCTAGCTGTCCTTCCAGAAGATCAATCTTTGTTTATGTCTTTGGTACGATAAGATGTTTATTGCATGTATCGAAGACGAGACCTTCACTACCACCTCCTCCTTCTCCCCCACCCACCCGGACTCAATCGTTGGCGGTAGTGCAAATGCTCAATCACATGCCGCAGCGTCTACACAGAGTCTTCAATCTTTGATCCATCATTAAGATAACACGTCGCGTTATTGTCTAATCATCAATAGTATTCAAGTACTATGCGCATACCTAGGTAGTAATAATGTGTTATGCGGGTTAGTGGTATCTTCCCATGTCGCCTTGTACCAACCAAACGCCTAATACCTCAATTCCCTAAACAGACGATACTGTAAGCCATATCCTTCTTCTTCGTCCCAAAGCGTGGTTCGTGTCCATGGCAATCCATTCGCCAAGGAGCCAGCAGTCTCGTCGTCGATCATCGAATCACGACGAGAGCGTTGAGCTTCTGGGCCTGACGATGGTGGTTTCCGATAATGGATCTTGAAGCCGGTGCGCTTGGCCAGACTGATGATATTCCGTCCTTGAAGTGTCTTCTAGCCATCCAATTCACCCTCTTCACTGCCCCTCTCTGTCGCGTTGCCATCGCCCGTGCCGTTGGCAGGAGGTTGGCTTTGGCTTGTCGCTTGTACGCCTTCCATACCATCGGGCGTGTCCCCGAAGTCGATGCCGTCCTCGGGTGTCCGGAGCCCTGCGTACATGGAGGGTTCTCCATCTTTGTCTGGCGACTTCTCGTACAGATCCGCCATGAGGTTGCATGCTCTCCGGATGTCGCGCAACTGGACATGTTGTATCTCCCACCATGGCTTTCCGTCGTCGTCCCCCAGCTCTACCTCCGCCATACGCGCGCCGGCGTACAGCGATGCTGCGGCGATCGCTCGCGATGTGAACAATAGGCACATCTGTGTGGACGTCGAGTCGGAGAGGAAGGCCCAGGCTGAGTTGCGCAGCTTCTTGTTATGCTCGACACCGTAGTACTTCATCATGTCGTACATTGTCTTGTATGGTGATTCCACGTTTAGATCGAAGCACAAGGCTTCGAGTAGGACGTCCTCGCTGTACAGGATTGTGTCGCGCCATTTCCAAAAGTCTTTTGTCTGCTCGTCGACGAGCTTGTTGGGATCCTTGAGCGCGACCCGGACGCATGAAACAACGAGTTCTTTCATTTTGCGACAGTTTTCTTCGACTTTGGTCGCGAGGAATAACGCGGTTGCGGCGATTTGCTGGTAAAGTCAGACGCGTCCATATCGCATCTATCAGGAAGGGGGACTCACATAGTGGTGTAGTGGCTTATACCCCGGCCGCGGCTTCAAACTCATTCGCATCAGGTAGCGATTGAAGAAGACGGCCGCTGTACTAAGCGTAGTCTGTGGTAATTTGAGCATCATGCCCACCTGCAATATAAACCCGACACCCTTCCGCCGTAGTGTGCGCTCCTCCTCAGCGGGCATGCCATCGCATATCGACGGCGCCAGTAGCAGTTCTTCTTCGGTGAAAATCCACTGCATCTCGGCTTCGATGACGGCCGGCGGTGGCGGTCTGGGGGGCTCACGCTGCGGCGCCATCGCGCTGCTGGCGGTCGATACCATCACCGAGGGTTGTAGCACTAGAGGTCGTGTTTCGATGCGCGATAGTGGTGGTACAGATGGCGCGCAAAGGATATGTTCCGATCCGGTATGGCGTCCCCGTCGTCGCTGATGGATATGTTAGACGACAGTTGCAGAGTGCGGTGACGAGTTTTCAAGTGGCGTGAGAATCTGCGTGTGGTCGGGTGAATAGTGAAAGGTGACAATAGCAGCGGTATTGTCCGTCAAGGCGCACCCATTGAAGCTTGAGAGCTGCAAGGGCCAACGGCTCTCTTCCGCGGCGAGTGCAGGGATCACTTCCGTCAACCTCCACCACCCCAATCTTGGAACGCCGAAGGCTAGCAGCACCACGCTCGGCAGCCCCAGAGCCCGTATTGTAACTAAAAGCTTGTGTGCTGTCAGAAAGCCTGGGCATGAAACGGATTGAGCATGTTTCAACCAAGAGAGACTCAAACGCCGTTTCTAACTGTCAAGTCGCACATGAAACTACTATCAAATGTCAACTGTGAGAGATCTATTGTACCTCGTTCTCTATGTGAGAACGCCTTGACCGTTCCCCGTCGTGCCGTGTTGATTTTAGGTACAATTAATATTACATAGGTGAGTCAACATAAGATAGAGATAGTTTGACCGCAACCCCAGAGGTCTATATCCGACCCGCCATACGCGCCGTGCAATGCTGGAAGTGTGCATCTTGCTCAAGATGAGTAGAACGCTTCGAATGTGTAGATAATACCGAAAACGAGGAAAGCGATCGCTCCACCAAGTGTGACTGTCACGAGTTAGCATTACGTCAAGAAAGAGGGATTGGACATGCTTACCATTGCGCATGCTGATCTTTCCAGCAATGGCGCGGCCACCGATGACTGCACCTGCAGTACACAGTCCGTGGCCAACTACAGCGCCGGCAGTGACATACCAGTAGTCAGACCCAGCAGCCATAGCAACAGTCGCAATTTGACTGCGGTCACCCCACTCTCCGAGGAAAGTCATAACAAATGTCTGTACCCACGCAGGGCTAAGGAGGAGGGAAAATAGGTTGTTCACAGCGCCCAAAGTGCCGCTCATGGAGCCTCCGCGCGGTGAAGGCATTCGATCGGGGGAGCTGGAAGGGCTGCGGGCGGGGGCAGGTAGTCGCGAGTTGGATCGGGAGCGTCGCACACCACGACCAGACTCGAGGGCATAGGGAGAGATGGAGGACTTCCGGCGGTTTTGGTGTCGGGCAAGCTGTTCCTTCTCTTCAAGCTCCTGCTCGACTTCAGCCATTTCCTCGCCCACGCCATCGTCTGGGCTCATAGCGAGACCCTCTCTTATGAGGTTGACACCGAAGACGAGGAAAAGAGCAGCCGCAGCGAAGTGCGTGAAGCGCTCCGAAAGGAGCGCGGGGACGGCGTGGCCCATGACAGCCGAAAGAATTGTCATGACGACCAGAGCGGAGTAGGCGGCAGAGAAGACGAGGAGTCGAGGGTGTCGCATAGCCATGAGCGCCGCAACGAGGAATGTTTTGTCACCAATTTCCGAGACGATGATCATGGTGAAAGCGAGAATGAAGGAATGGAAAGGTTGTACGGCGCCGGCGTCAACATCGTCGAGTGTCGAAGAGGGTGTCTTGGGCGGTGAGGTGTCTAGGGGATCTTTGGTAGAGACGGAGCCTGGAACAGGAAGAGGATTATCGTGCAGGGAGTCAGGAAGGTCGGTGGGTTTCTATAGTTCAATTAGTACAGTATTATCAGCTTGAAAGCATCGCGGCTCACCTCAAGTCCGCCAGCACCAAGCACACGAGTGGTGCTTGCAGTCTCTACAGCGTCTCCGCTCAATTGCTTCTGGTCAGCAGGATGCGCGGGAGCCTCCTTTGGCGATTCGGGAACCTGCTCCATCTTCTCGCCCGTCTTCTCCTCGTGTGCCAATCGCTCCTTGTCCTTTGCCGACACTCCTCCCTCGGTGCCTGTGCTGCCAGTGGCCGGTTTCCGTGCCGGGTCCTGCATGACGCTCTTGTCGCCATCCTTGACGTCGTCTACAAGAACAGTCTCCGTAGAAGCGCCAGGCTTCTTTGCCGCCCCGAGATCTTCTACAACGTTGGGAGCCTTCTTCCCTTTGTATTTTGGATCGTCGTCCACGTATGGCCCGGCGTGGGGCTTGCCGTCTAGCCCATCGACAGGCGCATCTTTGGTTCCTTTTGGGACCGCCGTTGGGGCAAGTGAGGCATCAGGCGAGTAGGTGGCTTGGGTGTAGGCTGGCACAACGGCCCGCGCGACTGGCTTGTCGTCTGATGTGTCTGCGGCAATGGATGTGGCGAGCACTCGTAACGCGGGTAGGAGGAGAAGCAAAGTGTGCGGTCGTGGCTGTCGTAACCTCATGATGAATGCGATTCGAAGGGGAGCAGGGGTGCGGTGCGGCGAAGGCAAGAAACGTCAGCGGTAAAGGGAAGCGCACAGAGATAATCCAAGGGCTGCAAAGAGTGACGAGAATAGAAGAGGTTGTTGTGAAGGGAACGTGGATGTTTCGCCAAGTTTTATTGAACAGAACGGTGTAGGGGTCACTCTGATGTTGAGGCGTGTAAAGCAAGTCGAAGACGACCGAGATGCGCGCAAGGGGTGCGTGCAGACAGCCCACGTAATATATCCACGCCTACGTAAACCACAACGAGGGCTAGTTAAGGGGCCTTTCTGTCCGGAAGCCTGTGGGGAAGACCGGAACCATGGTGCAAATGCCGTGGTTCCGTCTCGAACTCAAACGCTTCGTATTCACATCCGTTCTGCACAGCTGGCCCCTTCTCCGTGCTGCGCCTTGGATGCTGAGGCCCACCCGGGTCCCGAACGGCGATCCACGACGCTAATCACGTGAGCACCCGTCGAGTCGCCTTAGTCAGCCACCATCGCGCACCGTTGGCGTAAACAAGCCCGCATCCGCATCAACGCTACTGACATCACACCTTCACCCAACCTACGTCGCATGTAATACCAGCCGAGTCCACGCGTTCCTACGACACTATCATGGCTGACCGCAGAAGTGTGCGGTCTGCAAGCCGGCGCAAAACACCAACTCCACAACCACCGGCCAATGCGCCTGCACAACAATTCGGACGCGCATCGCGAGCGAGAAGTTTGCGCAGCGCCAGTCGCGAAGTAGAGGACTTTATCGACATCCAGAAACCCACACGTCGAAGCGCGCGACAAGCGAGCGTGACTACGAACGATGGAAGTGAACATGAGGCACCAAAAGCGCGCAACACCAAGCGCAACCCCGCGAAAGAGCTGTTGGGAGGTTAGTAGTCACAGCCCAGTTGCTCGCTTGCGCAGTTCCAATTAGCGCAATATTCACTACTGGCTAGACAGAGCTCAGGCTAATTACGCATGCGCCAGACCTCACAGTGGTTGAGGAAATAGACACCGAGATTGCCCTTGAGGAGGACGAAGTCCCAGGTACACCAGCGCGCACCGAGCCTGACGTAACCTTCCGCTCACCGGGCGCCGCGTCCGAGATGTCCGGAACCACTGCCATCACCTCCTTCAGCATGATAGAGGCCGAATTCCTGGAGCCCAGATACATTGTCAAGCATCTGCGCAAGCTATGCGAGGCTACAGAGGATTTTTTGGAGCACATTGCGCCAAATCACGCGGCAATAGAGGACGATCTGCAAAACATAAAAGAGATGCGAAAACCCGGCTCAGTCTACAGCAAAGATTACCAGGACTTCCAAGACGAACTGAACACGCAGTTGAAGCATTACAAAGGCGAAGAACACAGCTACATACACATCAGAGCAATTCATCGCGCTCTTTTTGGGACAAGTGAGGATGTCACAGCATCACAGAGTGGCCTCGACCTGATCCTCTACCTCACCAATCTACTGGTGTTAGCGAAGCAGATAATGCATTCAGATCGAGATGATAAGAGTATGTGGGATGTACTACGACAACTAGACATTTCGTTCCCGACTCAGTTTCTGCAGTCGCTCGATCGGGACGCGCAACAGTCAGCTGCAGGAGAGAGTGCGCTATACGATGAGACCTTTGAGCTTGCGCTAGAACTGCGGACACAACTAGCAATACTCGTCCTTCAGAAATCGACCGACAACCCCAGCTTTGATCCCACAGAAACAATGGAGGAGGTTTTCTTTCGGTCTGACTCGTCACAGTCGGTAGAAGCTGGCTCGCCGATCCGTGGGTGGAGCACAGCAGCTTTGGGCGGTGACGAATCAGCGCTACCCGAAGAATTAGAGGATCAGATTGTGACCCGAGTAGACCAGATCCGAGCCTCTTTCTTCTGGGATGGGCAAGATAGCCAAGCTGTTGACTTGCAACAACTCAAGTCAAACTTTCCGTGGGTGGCAACTGTTCTTCGCCTGTTAGATTGGGTGCGTCTTCGGCACAAGGAACTCAAAACGGCCATCGATAATCTTGGAGGACCAAACACTATCATGCGTAACCTCAAAGAAGCCCTAGAGGAACCTCAGCACGTCACTCAAACAGCGCCATCTGCTCCACGAGAATCATTGCGTAGGAAACGAACTTCGTTTGGACGAGACAGGCGGCGCAGTAGCCGTAAATTTGACCCAAATGCGAAGGTGGATTTGCGCGCTATTGATGTTTTGAAAGAGAAAGAACGTGATTCGGGTGTACATCTGGGACTCGCGGTTTCTCAGCCTGATCGTGAAGAGACTCTTGTTCAACAGCCAGTCGAGGAGGTGGAGAATGAGCAGCCGGGAATGGACGACCAGCCACAAGACGAACAACAGACCATGGTCGGAAGCGACACGGCTTCTCAGCAGGAGCATGAGGATATTCCCCAGGCGATCAAAAAAGTGCAGAACGAGCGGCCAAGGACAGAAGACCAACAGGATAATATGCAGGTGGTAGATGAAAGCGACGGACCGCAGCAGCCCGATGAGGAGCAGTCTGAACAGCAGCAAGCCCGACAACCAACGCCGGAAGAAAGCCGAATGGAAGAGCCCGAAGAACCAGTCGAAGAGCAGGTCGAAGCACCTCAAGCATCACGCCCACCGCAAAGCTCAGCAGCTCTACTAAAAGCTTTGAAAGCCGTTCCAAAGCCGCAGAAAGAGAACCGCCCAGTATCAATATTCGATCGCCAACCAACAGCACAGCGCATCGAATTCGGCGACGGCTTCGACAGCACCCAGCCAACACCTGGCCCGTCAAATACAGCCAAAGGCAAGCAACCCGCACTGCCATCCCCACGCAAACGTAAGCGCGTAATCGACATCTCCGACTCAGAATCCGACGAATTCGAAACCGCAGACCGCGGCTTCCGTGCCCCAGAACGGCGTCGCAACGCGCCCGTCTCAAAGAAACAGCGCACCACCGAACCCATACCCTCTTCCTCCGCAGCACCAACTAGCCACCAGCCCCCTCCCCGCGCAGAATCCGAACAAGAAGAATCAATCTCCGAAACCTCTGCGCCCTCCATGTCCGAAGAACCTCCCTCGTCAACCTGGCCCGACCAACGGCGACTCGCAAAAGAGAACCGCGCTCTCGAAGTCACCACGCAAGAACGGGCGGCCGAACGCAAAGGCCGCCAGAAATGGACCGACGACGAGGAAGACGCACTGATACAGTACATGAACATGTACCGGGGGAAATACTCGAAGATTCTGCAGCATGATCAGGATGATCATGGGCCGAAGAGGTTGATCAATAGGAATCAGGTTAATCTGAAGGATAAGGCGAGGACGATGGCGCTGCATATGATCAGGTACGTTTTTCTGGTCTCGAACGGATGATGATGTGGTTTATGCTAACAAAATTTGTAGATCTGGAGCTGGACTAAGACCAGGATTTGAGATGATCATTCACCCGGGCATGAAGGAAGGCAAAGCTTTGATGGCCGCTGGGTGGGTAATGCATGAAGATGGATCTTGGGAAAGGGCTGCTAGATGATCGATGAACAGTTCTCAGGTTGGATATCTGGGACAACGGAGTTTTTGGTTGAATATTCTTGATACCCACCACCGCCATATCGGCGTTTTATTCAATCGTACAGTTGTTAGTTCTCAGACATTTGCCTAGCCTCTTAGGCGGTATCGTTCACATCAAACCATCTCCCTCCACCTAACACCCCACTCCCCCTTCGCAAAACTACTCTCAACAACCACGCCCTTCATAACAGCCTCACACTTCTTCTTCTCACTCTCTCCCTCAACGCTAAACCCAAACGCACACCCCCTCCTCGCAGCCTTCCTCACCATCTCCCTCTCATCCGCTTTCCGCTGCCCCTCCCTCCGCTTCAACTTCATCTCATCGGTCTCTTCAATACGCTCAGCCCAGCCTTTTTCTCCGCCCACGCTGCCATTGACGTCGTTTTGCGCTTGGGGTGGCCGCACTTTTCCTCCGCCGTAGCCGTATTCCACGGTGTCGGGGAGGGCGGAGGGGTCTGCGTCTGCGTCTGTAGAAGAGGCTGTTTTGGTGGGTTCGAGGATTATGCCGCCTTCGGCTTCCGCGTCGGAATCTGATACGCTTTCCTCGTCGCTGGTGTAGTCTTGTTGGAATTGCTGTGGTGCAGATGATGCGTCTGTCGTGGCTGTAGTGGCAGGTGTACTGGACGCAGGTTGATCTACCATATCCACGCTCTTCCAATCCTCGGGCTTCTCGACTACGAAACGCGCTTTACGGTTTTTGCGTCGTCCGTAGACTTTTTCTGGGTCTTTTTCCCGCTGGAAGACTATCTCTTCTACTGTCCCGCATTCGATGATGATTCTAGTTTCTCCTTTGACAGTCTTGGAAGGCTTCTTTTTGTGTTGTTTCTTCTCGCCTTTGCCGAATTTAGCATCGTCATTCGCAGCTTCTGATTCTGCGTTGTTCTTGACTGGGTCTGCTCCGGCGTTCTCTTTTAGTGATTCTGGTGACGCGCCGTTGAGTAGGGCAGCGAATGTGGCTTCGATCTTGCGGTCGGTGGGACCTGGTTTGCTATTTCGGCATCGTGCTGAGCAGTATTTGACTGCCGTTGCGTTCTGAGTCTTGCGGCGCTCGCTGATTACGCGCCCGCAGCTGTGGCAGTAGGGTACTGTGTCGCCGACGGTGAGGTAGAGGGGTGGTGGGGTGACGGCGTGCTTGCTGGGCCGCGACCAGGAGTCCATCCACGACATCTTGTTGAAGCTTTTGGTGTTTTTTAGTGGTAACGATCGGTATAGCTTATTCAAGCGTAAAATATGCGGTTGGCGTCGTGTGAATGTACGGTAGAAGATGGTCGTGCTTGTGAAGTTGGTAGAGAGGGTACGAGCGCACGACGTCATCGGCTGTTACCTACCTGGTACGCGGGTGTATGCAGGTACGAGGCTATGGACTGTGCCGCAGAAAGGCGTGAACGGGGTGAAGCTCGAATCATGTACATTTTGCAGCTAAGAGTTGAAGTCTATAATGACGTACTCGAATTGAAGTTTCCTACCCGTGCACTTGGTGTGGCTGCACGTGTGCTTCCAGCTACTAGAAATGGCCCTTATCATAGTCTTCGCCTAATTACCGCGATCGATATACAATATTAGATTACTCAAGTCTACTAAATGCACCGACGTTGGTCAGCGGTATCCCCACAAACCTCCCCAGTCGGTCCTCGGATGTTCCCCATCACGCCTCACGCCAGTTGCCGAGCTTAACATTGCCCCGATCTCGGTAATCAGCACGCATCGCAAGATATACAGTCTCCATTCCGCCGATGATCATGGAGGTTATATATGTTCTTCTTCGGCGCTCCACCCTCTGCCGTTCTATAGGGGCAGCGGGAGATTTGCGTACCTTGGGCTCTATTCTGCGCAGAACTTCAGGTCACGTCTTGCCCAGGGCATAAGGTCCGTTACAAAGCGGACAAATGGAACGTCTATCGCTATCAGCAGCGACTCCAGTGCCCCATTCCCCCTTCGCACAATCGCCATCCCAACACCATCTCTCCGCTAGACGACGTCGACCTCTGAGCGTGCGCCATCGCTGTAAGAGGGCGAAGCTGCAGCCAAGACCCAGAATATCCGCATCCATGTCGCCTGCGTTGGACCCCGCGACGGGTGAAACCGGCACCAAAGGATCGCGTGCGCATCCTATAGAGACATCGTCGACCCCGGAACCGGGACGCCCGAGACGGACTACCGCGCAAAGCGACATCCAGGACACGATACAACACCCGGGCAACGTGCGCATCAACGTCCAGGGGGCCTTTATCGTAGACGAGGAGCAGCCGGGGACGCCCCAGAGCGAGGACTACGAACACGACCCGCACGACATCAGACTGCCGAACCACACTTCGGTAGTCAGCCATGTAGCCGTCGATGTGAGTGTACCTGCGTGGTCGTGTGCTTGATTGGTTGTGGCACGCGACCATTCACAGCGACCAGCCCCTTGCAGAGTCGCAGCAGCATGCTAATCCATCGTGCGCATCGCAGATAGGAGGCTCTCTAGCCAAACTTGTATACTTCTCGCGCGAACCGGGCGACGATGCGATCGGCGGACGCCTCAACTTCTTCAAGTTCGAGACAGACCGGATAGATGCGTGCATAGAGTTCATGCGCAAGCTCCAGGCTGATCAGAAGCATGACAATGGATCCAGGTCGCCGGACCTGTGTATCATGGCGACTGGAGGTGGTGCGTTCAAGTACCACGACAAGATAAAGCAAGCGCTGGATGTGGAAGTTATACGGGAAGACGAGATGGAGTGCTTGATCATAGGTACGAAGATGACGTTATCTATGGTTAGAGGAACTGGTATGCTAACCTGAGGTTTGTAGGCCTCGATTTCTTCATCAACGAGATACCAAACGAAGTCTTCACATACAGCGAAGACAGCCCCATGACCTTCATGCCACACCCTCCCGACCCACCGAACATCTACCCCTACCTCCTCGTCAACATCGGCTCCGGCGTATCCATGATCAAAGTCTCAGGGCCGCGGCAATACGAGCGCATAGGCGGAACATCACTAGGAGGCGGAACACTCTGGGGTCTCTTATCGCTGCTCACCGGCGCACGCAGCTTCGACGACATGCTGCGACTTGCAGAGAATGGCGACAATTCCACGGTCGATTTACTCGTTGGCGACATTTACGGACAGGCGTACAACAAGATCGGGCTCAAGAGCACACACATCGCATCATCGTTTGGCAAGGTCTACAAGATGAAGCGCGCAGCGGAACGGGAAGCAGAAGATGGATGCAACGGCGATCTCAAGCGCCGGGAAGAAGCAGAGCATGTCGAAGGCTCGGCAGAACTCTCCCACGACCCTGGTTCCTTCCGTCCAGAAGACATGGCACGATCGCTTCTCTACGCTGTATCAAACAACATTGGCCAGTTGGCGCATCTACATGCTGAAAAGCATGGACTGCCTAGGATATACTTTGGAGGTTCTTTCATCGGCGGTCACTCGCAGACGATGAACACGCTATCCTATGCCATTCGTTTCTGGTCGAAGGATACGCGGCAAGCGTATTTCCTGAGGCATGAGGGATACCTAGGCGCCGTGGGTGCGTTCTTGAAGAGGCAGCCAAGAAACTGGGGCAGGAGGGAGAGTGGTGCGGGGTCCGTTAGGCCTACTTCAGTTTCCTCTCGCGCTTGACACCCTTGTAGTCTTGACCTTTTTGGGTGGTAGCTAGCATATAGAAGCAGCGTCCTTGTTGTAACATTGGTAATATTATTATTGATCTATTCAGCCTGGTGGCGTCGTGCTTGATTGACTATTTCCTAGATCTCCGCTTACGAAGACTACGAGGACCGCTGCATATTTGTACGCATCTCCATCGGCCCAAGATCTCAACGCTTTCCTGGACGGTACGCGCACTCGTCTTATCGGTTGTACGCTAGGTTTGGACGATCGTGATCACTCGCAATGAAGAACGCATGGGAAGCATATCTTGATATCGCGCGTATCCGTGGTCCAGCATCAATTCTGTGCTTCGGCACATATTCACAGGCAGTTCAATATGGCAGTCACACTCGAAAGTTGCAGCAGACTGAGCAGGCACTGGTGCTACCAAAATGCTGGTGATACTTGACCGGCCAACGGATCGGGCCATCCTGTAACCGTGCTGTTGTGCACAAAGCCAAGTCTAACTACATAACCGCCACCGCCTGATTTTATCCTGAAGAACCATCTCCTCGGATTGACTAATTATACAACATGGAATACTACGACGACAATGACTACCTACGCGCCTCTCCTGAACTCACTCCATTCCAACCTGATCTGAGAGGTTGTCTTCCATTGTCGTTCCCACCTTCATGGCTATTTCAAGAAATTTGCGAGACCCCTCCGGTAGATGCTGTATTCATTTAAACTTTACCAGAACTAACATTGAAGTAGAGTTTAGTTCAAATTGAACGCTCTGGCGATGGTCTAGAAGCCCGAAGGAAGCTGCACAAGTTGTATCACATTCATGCTCAGCAAAGTGAATGGCAGTCCATGGAGACTATGCTGCTTCACCAAATGGTTCCTTCAGATCCACGATCCACGTTGTCGCTTGATACCCGTGATGTACTAGGAGATGTTCATGATGACGGGTCATTATCTGACGGCGGAGACTCGACAAACTCAGGTTCTCCTCCCATGAGCGATGCCAATCTCTGGAGAATGCAGGACATACCACTACCGCCATTGCCTTCCTTTGAAGTGCGATCAAGACTGCAAAAGTATCCTCCATCGCTGTCGATTAAGTCACACAGACCGAAGAAGAGTCGTTCAGGTTTACCTATTACCATTCACAGGGAAGGCATTTCCGCCACCGTTTTATCATGCGCGAACACTAGTGCGGATGCCAACATTATCTCAGACGAAGTGGCAAGAAAATTAGGGCTTTCCAGAGCCGATGAAGTACCAGAGAGGAAGAAATTTGTTTTGGCTGATGGGGGAATCGTGGAAGCTTCCGGCCGCGTCGATCTAACTTGTTCATTCGGTACTGAAACCAAATCATTGGTCATGACGACATGCACCTTTTACGTCGTTCCCAGAAGTGCAGCACCTGTCATGATAGGATTGAGATTCCTGGTACAGACAAGAACAATAACCGAGCATCGAGAGAGACTCTTACGGGTACCATCGTCAGCTTTCCAGGCTCTCTCCCTGCGCTCTACGGACAGATCGAAGCAGCTTCTGACCTGCGAGCTGAACCACGTCAAGACGTTAGCGACACCTGGATTCAGGTCGGAAGTTGACATGATCTCGCCATCATTCGTTTCCGAGCGCAGTCTCAGAATCTATCCCGGTGAGGACACGATCGAATTAGCGGATGGTAGTATGGTAGTCACTTCGGGATATGTATATGCCAAATTATCCATCGCATCCATCCGCGCGTTAGGTCCAGGCTCCCGTGCAGAGAGTAGCATTACAATCAAGTTTGTATTGGCAAAAGACCTGCGTCACGATATCCTCGTAAGCCGGGATTCGTTGGAGGAGCTTGAAATATTTAAGAGACGGCAAGATGCTCTTATACCCGCACCCCTCGACTGTAGACCATTAGGGTTAAACCGAAGGCGACGGCGTGAAGCTACAAGACACACGATCTCTGGTATTACTCAAGACATCGAAGCAGCCAGATCTAGGAATTGGGATGACGGTGAGTATACGAGTCCATCCATACGAGAGCATATTACGTCAAAGACCTCACTGACAATGCTACAGGAGATACAAGGACATCTCGCGACACGCCTATCATCGGTCAGCGTGAAAAGAATCGCAGAGAAAGCGAAGTTGCTACGATCGCGCGTCTACCGTGGGACGCAAGACGAGCTGCTATAGAAACTGAAGCAACTAGGCAAGATACTTATGCGCGCGAACTCTACTTTAGTTCCAGACCTGATCCGTTGGCGTGTGAACATCCAGGCTGTGGCGCAGAACCCATGTGGACACAGCAACTGCTTGAGTATGTGCCTCAACCAATGCCAGTCACCTGTTCTAACAAATACAGCTCGCACATGAAAGCTCACTACCTGCGGAGATTACACTACTGTCCAGTCTCTAGCTGTTCGAGAAGTGAAGGAGGTGAAGGGTTCAAGAGGAAGGTTGAGATGATACGTCATGGTATTGTTCATCAAAGTCTGGCATATGCGTGTCCGTTCTGTGCCGTGGCGTATCTTCGACCCGACAGTCTTGCGCAGTAAGTAAAAGTCAAACCCTTGATGTGTTTGCATCAGAAAGACACTGCTAATCCTCTCGCTTTCCATAGACATGCCCGCGTCGATCATGTGGGCGTGCCGTCGAATAACTCTGAACTTCTTGCGGCATTAGCGCATCGTTCTGAAAGGGGGAGCCGTAGGCATGATGGAAAAACAGCTGGGCTTCGCCACTAATTACGATAATTACTCAGCTAAGGCCCAAAGCCCTAGTACATTCCTCCATGAGCAGTACCTCGTGAGGCATCCCAACAGCCCTCTCAGGTTTACGCCCGCTGCAACACTGCGGCCATAGCCTCCGCCACAATATACAGCTGCATGAGAAGAGAGGCATAACGACCGGTAGAGCTTCTGGTTGGGCAGTGAGGCGTGGCCTTTTGCCGTCCAGTAATTCCTCGTTCCCACTCCTAGCGTGCTTCTCGAGTGACACAGCATATAAAGTCCATACACTAGCCTTCTCGGGCTGTTACACAACGTCCTTCCCCGCGGCCTTTAGTCTTCTCTTGGAAAGCCTACTCCAAGGGCAGTCTAGCTCCCATACTTCCCGCAGCCGCACCGCCGAGGTGTTTGGCTTTGTGTCAAACTTTGTTCCTATCCTAGTTCAAGTGTCGGCAAAGGCGTCCATCGTCTTTGCCCTACTCCTAGCCGCTACGTCTTTGCCATATGGCTTTTCGATATTAGATTTCCACGATGTTTCCCGTGGCGCGCTAGTGTCGAAAGCGGATTCACAACAGTCTCGATGTGTCGCCGGCCAAAGCTCGAACACAGCCACTGGCCAAGTCTTCTCACCATTCGCTTTCGAATATGACATCAATCCAGTCATACATCGCCCTTATCTGGAGAAATCGCAGTCCGTGGAAGCTACAGGCCATACTCACACGGTTTTCTTTGACTGTTCACCGGCCAGTGTTGCCGCTCATCACTTCGAAACTATTTCGTCTGTGCCATCAACGCCACTAGCATCGTCCGAAATCCTCTCGGATGACTGGCTAGACACTCCGGCAACTAGTATTTCCGCAAGCACATCACCATGTGATTTCGTCCCGGGTTCGATTACACCGTCGGAAGGGCCGTACTTCATCTGCTATCTATGTCGAGACGAATTTCCCCGCCGTTGCGACCTGAAGTATGTAGAACGTCCTCTCATGATCAGTACCCTAGTTGACAGCATCACAGTAAGCATACCAACCGTATACATTATAAACGCGCTAGATGCCCGTACAAGGGCTGTATGCAAACGCCGTTTGGTTTCGAGGCCGACCTTCAGCGACACATCCAAGCAAAGCACAGTCCGAAAGGGAAGAATGTTGTCAAGTGTATGATGTACGAATGCATGGAGCAGTTCTCAAGAAAAGACAACATGCTGAGGCACATGAGGAAGAGACATGCTGAGGATTTGATGTGAGACGACACCAGACGGTTGTAGGGCTGGTTCAAAAATAGCAAAATGAAAAGATTGTGTCCAATCATCACTGTGTCCATTGCTTGATAAGCACTATAGCGAGCTGAAAGGCTACATGAAGCTTGGTATTACATTGCGCGAGCTCAATACCAAGTTGAGCTTGTGAATGTACTCAAGCTCGCCCTCTACCCCAAGGTCATGTTGAATCCAGGCTGTCTGAACCAAGCCTTTCGCCTCCAGTAAGCTATTCAAGTGAGGATACTGTTCCAATCTCGTAAAGAAGTCAAGCATGACCACCCGCTCTTCGTCTGTGTGAGTCTCGCAGCCGATGATAAAAATAGCGAACGATGGCGGGTATGTGTTCAGGTTGACGAGTACGGAGATCGCATTTTTCTTCCAGCTTTGTAGCCTGGTGGATTCGCCTGAGAAATTTCGAGATACGCGCTCGAGGTATATTAGGCCAGCTAGTCGGGTTAGCTCTAAACAACGAGACTGATCATCGTCTTCTCCGTCCTTTCCAATAACGGAATCAACATCGCTCAGTCGAACTTTGAGATCATCCAGGGACTGTTGATATTCCACCGAATGATAGTGCGGGTCGGAAGCGTACAGCCGTGTGTCTAAGACGTCGGCGAGAAGCTGAACTACTGGATGAACGTATGTTGAGATAGCCGCCATATTTTTTGCTACCAACGTTCGAGCAATACGATACTGCATGACACAACGGGGGCTTGCACCATTGATGCCAAGCTCTTGCGAAGTTGCTCGAATCATATAGGTGCGCCAATGCCGGAAGCTAAAGCGCGTAAAGGTGACGAAGTAGTAAAGCCACTCTAGCATGACCGCTGCGTCGCTCCCAACGTGGTATGCTTTCTGTTCGACGGTGGGTAGGACGTTTCTCGCGCCGCAGAGATGGCCTATCCAGTCGCAGTCGAGATCTGTCTATGATTGTTACGGTAATCCGTCAGTCTCGTCCTCATCTTTTCCGGAACACTACTCACTTCTACCAAACACAAAGTCAGGCCAGTGGCAATGTGCTCAATACTGGCATCATGGTCCATTTCAGAGCTTGTGGCAATTATCAGCGCGTCTATAGCTGCGTTCTTTGCACGGGCCGCATGCACAGCATCGTGTCCGCGATGACGCGAGACCAGTGCGACAACCGATAGCAGTAAAGCCTTTGACGCTTTTGATCGTCCGGATAAGGCCATGCGCAATAATAACCGTCCAATACCTGCTTTTTTACGGCCCAGGGTTGGTAGGATACCAATCATCACGTTTTCAACTGCGACTAGTTAATATCGAAACCGTCATCCCCCATAAGAGGACATACAGTACTGTATTAGATCCGCATCGCTAGCAGTGATCGTTTTCGGTACCGGGACTATGGTCTGGGTAAGTCTGGGCAGTGCAAGCCTATATCTCTCAACATGCTCGCTTTTTACTAATCACGTCAAGTCGTGTCAACAGCTTGCTTTGGGACGCCGTACCTCCGCCTTTAGCATCTCTAGCAAGGATATGGAGGAGGACATCGGTCTGCGACACATTGACCCATTGCTCGGTCCTCTGTCGACTTATCGTGCGCTGCGTCCCCGAACATGCAGACGTTGGCAGAGACCTCTGTTGATCCTTCTGGGGCCATATGAGACGAATGCCATAACCACCGCATGCTCGCTTGGTCTTGGAACACTTGATGCACACAGGAACAGTGCGGTCACACGAAACCTTGCGATCTACAGACGATGTTAACAAGGCAAAATATCCCGGACTCTACAAGACCAAGCACTACCTTTGCATGTCCAACACCCCTTCGTCGCAGCCATCCTAGATAGGTATCGCGTAGAGCTCGGGGCAGACAAAGAAGTGCACCTTTCGGATAAGTGCTGCAAAGAGATCGTGACGCCGCATATTAGAAATCAAGAGTTCACGAGAGAAACACGCAAGCGAACAGCAGGGCGCTGGAAATGCTAGACGGGAGTTGCAGGTGGGAGATGGCCCAGCCCGTGGAGGCCCTAAAACGCCTCGCCCCGCAGTTCTCGACGAATCACACGTAAGCAACTTCAGCGGCGCCATACCCAAAATGGACGCGAAGCAACTATCTGCGAGCTCTTTGTCAGCCTCGTGTACCGCCAAGCATACATCGTCAAACCATCTCCTGCAAGCCACAGGCACGAGCCCTCCGGCACATCCATCGCGGCAAGCTTAGTCGACCGCATATGCCTTCAAACAGAACTGTAGACAAAATCCGCGAGCTCAGTATCTTTGCTTACGAAGCCATGATGGTAGGAATGCTTCTGCCGCTCCAAAACGGAGGAGTGGTATCGTCTCATAGAGTTGGTATAAAGGAGCTTGCTCGGCCTCGATAGTATCAGCATCAACTCACATCTTAGTATCAAACACTCCAGTCTACAAGACACTCGATCATCAACACTCTCAACCTTCAAGACGCTCAATCCTCTTCACTCAATCTTCAATACTATCAGCCTTCAAAACACAGGATCTTCAGCATTCTTAACCAACAAATCAAAATGCCTTCCTACCTCATCACCGGAGCATCCCGAGGAATCGGCCTCGCCTTCCTCGACAACATCTCCAGCAACCCCAACAACGTCGTCATCGGCCTTGTCCGCAACGTAGCCGCCTCCGAAGCCAAGGTCGCCTCTTGGAACAGAAGCAACATCCACTTCGTTCAGGGCGATCTCGAGAACTACGAGTCGCTCAAGAGCGCCGCCGCTGCTACAGCCAAAATCACCGGCGGAAGCCTTGACTATCTGGTCGCAAATGCCGGTCTGGTGGAGGGTGGTTTCGACTCCTTCTCCGTTCTCGGTAATGACCCAGACAAACTCACAGCCAGCCTTACCCGCCAGTTCAACGTCAATGTTACCGGCAACATCCACCTCTTCAACCTCTTCATGCCGCTCATCCTCAAGGGGACCGTCAAGAAGGTCGTCACCATCTCCAGCGGCATGGGCGACATGGAGCTAGTGCGCAAGTACAACATTTCCGAGGACGCACCCTACTCCATCAGCAAAGCGGCAGTCAACATGGCGGTTGCGAAATTCAGTGCCGAGTACGCCAAAGACGGAGTGCTGTTTCTGAGCATGTCCCCTGGAGTTGTTGGCACGGATGTCTACGCCGATCTTTCGGAAGAAGACCAGCAAAAGCTCGGAGTCATGTCGCAGAAGTTTGCAGCATACGCACCAGACTTCAAGGGCCCGATCACGCCGGAAGAGTCGGTCAAGGCTGTGCTGAGTGTTGTTGAAGCCTCCAGTGTTGCTAATGGAGATGGCGGTGCTTTCTACTCTCATCTTGGCAAGGGTGAGAAGTGGCTATGAAGGAGTAGTGAGGAAGGTCTTGGCTGGTAACTAGACGGACTTGAGTTCATTTCCGTCATTTATCAGTTCAATATATACATGAAAGTTCAAAGATCTTCTTCAGGTGACTCTACAAGCACTTTCCCGGAATGCTCGCAGTGGCGTTCTTAACAAAGCCATTCAAGAACCCACCCCCACCACACTGAATACCCTTAACAAAAGCCTTCGCAACCGCATCCGAGCCAGCCGGACTAGGATGCGTGTGATCCACCGGGAAGAAAGCATCCACCTTCGTCTTACCCAGCGTCTTGAAAATATCCGCCGTGTACGCTCCATGATCCACATACATGGCATTGCTTCCCAGCGCCTTCGCCACATCCCTCGCATACCCAACAAACCTCCCACCGTCCGTATACGAGAAACTGCCGCCCTCCCACGGATTATTAGGCGTCTGGCTGCTCACAATAACCTTGGCACCCTTGGCAATAAGCTTCTTGCCCGCCTCGGTGAGGTAGTAAGGGAACGTGTGAACGGTGACAGCTTGACCGTTGTACGTAGACTGGCACGTCTCTGAACCAGTGCCGGGGCAGACCGAGCGTCCATTGTCGCCGCTTCCGAGGCCGCCGCCGTCGTTGTGACCGAATTCCATGATTACGATGTCGTTGGGTTTTACGAGGTTGGCGATTTCGTCGAAACGGCCTTCGACGGTGTAGGAGCGGGAGCTGCGGCCGCCGATGGCTTTGTTGACGACGGGGAGGGTGAGCGAGTTGGGGAGGAAGACGCCCCAGCCTGGTGGGTGGGTATTAGTAGGGGGTTCTGGTGTAGGGATGGGTGGTGAGGTGTACCTGTAGTCGCACCACTTGCTCTCGCCATTGTCGAGTCTCCGGCTAGATACACGGTCTGCGCACGCTTCTCGACATGACCGCTTGGAGCAGCCAACACTGTAGCTGCCAGTGCAGCCACCGAAAGTAGACTTGAGGAATGCATGACGAAGAACACGATACTCTTTCGATCTCAAAACGAAAAGTCTCAAAAGCGCTGAACCCAAAACCCACGTCCAAACACCCTACTATAAGCCCCAACCACCACCAGCCCACACCTTCCCCATCCGTCCTCCTGTCAACTAATCTTCCGTAAGCCCCATCTCAATCTACTATACAAAAGCAACGAAGTACTACCGCGATCGACCCTGAAACATACCAAGTCCAGGCTAATTCCCCCCAGATTATATTACCATGACTGCGGGGAGACATCCGGAAGCGGGACCCCTTCCTACAAATAGAACAATTATGTCAGGTCTCGTGGTACCCGGAGCCGGCACTTGCGGATGTTGTTTGGTGTAGATTGTTCCACCGGGGAAATACATGGCTGGGCGCGGATGAATTAGAGCCGAAGGGGTGCATCCGACGACGGGAGTGCGCGTGGCGAGATGATGGTTGTAGCTGTGGAGGCTTCATTATACTTCCGCTCGTGCGAAGGGTTCTAGTGAGTTGATGGTGTAGATGACGATGTGAGGATGGGTAGATCATGCTGGGCATGCATGTTACACATCACGCTAGCGCTATACGGGATATCTCTTTCCGAAATGTCCGCCTTGAGGCTAGCACATCGTATTTGGTCGCTCAGACTTTGAAAGAAACACCCGTTGAAGCGCAGGAGTAGTAATGCAAGAGACGATATGATTCATGTATCTAATATTCGGCCCATGAGGGGGTGGATGCCATACTATAGACTCCGCGCCCCGGCAACCTAAAGTGTATAATATCCCATTAAACTTTGCTCGACACGCCCACGCCAAGAGAAAGAAAGCAAAACTCCCAAGAGACAAAAAGAAGTAGTATCAAAGTGGGGGCAATGCAAGAAGCGCACTGCCATGCATGCCAGATGTGGTGTAAACAAGAGAATGATGTGCTCGATGTTGTGGAAGAACGCCGTCGGGGGATGCTCGCGTCGAGTGTCCATATGCAATCGTCAAGGTAATGTGTACTGAAGGAATGCTGAATGGGTATCGAGCCGGCCGAATGGTGTTGAAACATGACTGACGTGGGAATGCCAGTCGAAATATATACGAGATCCTGAAGTGAATGTTGTATGCCACTGTGGCGTGCTTCCCTGGTGGCTTAGCCAGGTCGTCTGAACGCTTCGACGTTCAACGTGGGTGTCTCGACTTGTCGGTTCGTCGGCACGCCTTCGTTCTTTCTCCTATCGAAGAAGTTCTGGCACTCGTGGCTGACAAAGGTCCATTCTGCGAGAGCACGACCTGCGTAGGTACTTGATGTTACAGCAGCTCCAGTTGGAGGGGTACTGAGGACGGGTTCCGTGTTGATGCCCCTTGCCTGTAGCAGGTTATGTGCTGGGGCCGGAAGTTTCGGAGGTTGGAGGCGCATGTTGTGGTAGGTGCCGAAGCGTTTGTCGACCCATTCCAGGGAGAAGCGGAAGTTGTAGGTTCGATGAGTGGAAGGTGGCGGTGCTGGCGTAGACACAGGAGGCTCCGAAACCGCAGATGCAGTGGTGGAGAGTGCGTCGGTTGACGAGTTAGCAGACGATGTCTTGCTGCTATTCTCCTTGTCTTTGATCGATGCCGCAGGGCTCTTGGCTTTCGCAGTCTGCTTGGAGCCTCCACCGATGAGACTTCGCAGGATGTTCCACTTGCCCTTGCCGGGGTCTTCATCAGGAAAGTCGCTTGAATCCGCGGACAGGGCGGACGCAGGCCGAATCTCCGCTTCGGGGATGCTGGTGCTGGCAGGAGTTGGTTTTCGCTGATGGGGGTTTTGGACCACGCCGTCAAACGAAAGGAAAGGACCGTTGTTGGCCACAATAGGATTATCATTACGGATGATAAGGAAACGTCGGCCTGGTGCAGGGTTGCACGCCTGGGTCGATGGGTATACGATCTGCTTACGCTCAGCTTCTTCTTGAAGCCAGAGGTAGTGAGACCAAATGGACCGGAGGCGGTCGCTCAAAGCCTTCTTAATGGCTCTGTTTCATTATTAGCATATGTCATCATTGTCAAGCCTCAAGGATACGTACACCTCAGTATCAGTCTCATTTCCGTCATAGCGCGCAACCCGCCAGCAGATCAAACGCATAAAGTAAGATCGTACCATAGGACACCAATGGTTGAAGCGGCTCTCGAAGAAAGCTGGTTCCAGGAGAAAGTCGAGGCACAACCCAGCCTTTCTTCGCTCGTCCATAACCAGTGTGCACCAGCTGCTGTAAAGGAAGGCGTACAACTTGATCTCAGTGGCTGTGTTGTGGCTGGCGGCCATTGCCTTGAAAACGGTAAGCCAGAACGGCCAGTCCATTACAGCGTGTTGGTCACTGTCGTGCTGTTCGTATCGGACCATGATGATGAGAGCCTCCTCGAGAAAGTCACAGAGTGTGTAACAGGCACTGTTGTCGTATATCGAGATCTTGCGTGCCTGCGCTTGTAGGAGACGAGCAAAACTGTCAGCGAACATGCGCCTGGCAATGTGAAGATGCGAGTTCCGCTCAGAGAGGAAATCCCGAATTAGCATTATAAGTCGATTCTCTTGCATCATTCTCGTAGCATTCGCAGGTGGGATAGCGATACTCGAGGCAGAGGCATCGGGTTCTAAAACGTCATCAAAAGTGATGTTTGCCGCGGTCGATGGATCTTCCTGCTGTTGTGGAGTGGCGTTTCTGTTGATGGTCGCATCGAGGTTGACCAAAATCTGGGCATGCACCATGATGAGTCCTGGCACGCAGATGCGCTCCGCTTTGCTGGGCTCGACAGGTAGGAAATCGCTGACGAGGATATGGAAATGCTTGACGAAAACATAGAAAAGGTCGCTCTCAGCACCAGACCAACGCTTTGTCCAAAGGCCGTACCAGTCGAGGTTCGCCATAGCGAGCGGGGGCAACACAGGCTTGTGTAGTTGGCGCATGAGTCGGTTGAGCGAAAGCAGCTTCAGCGAGTGGAGCATGGGAGGGAAACCAGCCACAACTCGGTCAGAAACAGCATCCAAGCGATCAAGCTTGGAAACGCCAGATTCCTCCATGACGCGCTTCATCATGTCCAGAGAGGGACCCCACAGGCGTACCAGAACGTCTGCCACGCCTGGACAGAAGCAGAAGGCGTACGCGCACGTCTTTCCGCAAAAGGTGACCAGACTAGCTGCGGCGTTCCGCAATGACATCTTTTCTACAACAAAAGCCATCTGAGATTGCAGGTTCTGGGTAAAGATGTTCCGAACGTTGTGATAGACCGATTCGGCGAGAAAGTCGGAGTTGGCGGATGCGTTGGAGCTGGTCGTAGATGCAGACAGCGTCTCCACGCGGTCTGCAAGAGCACAGAACGGAGACGGATACAGTCTCCATTCGGGCCTCTCCATGACTGCGGCAATACCCTCCAAAATGACGGGACGATCTGTTCCAGAGATGGACTGATTGTTCCGTCCTGCGACGAGCTCCAGGAGGCCGGTCCACCAGCCATTAAGGATGTTCACTCGCCGGTCAAGGTCTTCGGGCCTGAGCTTGTGGTTCGAGGGATGTGAGGAATACTGTCGGAGGAAGGGTAGTAGGGCGGTGCGGACGACGTTCGCTTTGAGGGAGCTGGACTTGGATTGGAACCTGTCTTCTGTTAGCTCTGAATTCACTGTGGGAAGAGGGAGTCTTACTTGCGCAGATCCCCGTCCAAGGTCCTGAAGGCAGTCCATAGCTCGTCTTTCTTGCGGGGCTCCGTCTTGATGCCCTTGAGCTTCTCTGCAGATACGTTGCGTGGTAGTGGGGGAACAATGTGGGTCGGGCTGACGGGGTTGTGGTTCTGCGGGTAGTGGGGAAGCTTTTCTGTCGAGAAGGATTTCGGGACGGACGGCAAGTTGGAAGCGCTGCTCGATGCGGCGAAGAGACCGCTGAGACGCTTGTTCTTCTTGGCGACTGGCACGGGCTGTTGAATCTCTTCCTTCACAGTGTCCCGGGCTTCAGACTCCTCCGAGATCCTGTCTGTAGTCGTGATTGTGGTCGTGAGCGTTTTCCGCTTGGCCGCCTCGGTAGTAGGCTGGGTCTGGTCGCCGAGACTCTTCTTCTTGAGCTTCTTCTCCTTGACCGGCGAAAGAGACTCACGCGGCTGCTCCTTCACAATCCACGACTTCCTCCGCAGGTTGGTCAGGGACCGTGAAGGGGAGCCAGCGGGCGAGTCTGATTGCTTCACAGCGTCGGTCCGGCCACGTTCGGCCTTGCGGTCGGTCTTGCGTTCAGCGGATGGCTCTCTGCTCCTGCTGGAGAAAGGGAGAAAGCGCGAGGAGCGACGCGAGAGGTTGTTGGGCCTGAGTTGCGGCATTTCCACGCCAGGGAGTTCGGGAGCCTCTTCTGAGGAAGGACTCGAGCCACCCGAGTGGCTTTCAGACGTGCGCTCTTCGCTCTTGCCGGTTTCGACATCGTCGTCAGAGCCTCCCCTCAGCTCCACCACGGGGGGCTCGTGGTCCAGATCCTTGACCTGGGGGAAGTACGTGTACGAGGCGGCCTTGGGGAGCTGGGCGCGCTCCGTGTGGCTGGGGGGCTGTGGACCAGGGCCAACCTCTGAGGCGGCTCTGCTCCTGCCTCGAATGGCATTCGCGAGGGAGTAGTGGCCGCGAGGAGCCGAAGCAACGGCGATGGGCATGGCGACGGGTGGGTTGGACGTGGGCGAGGCAGCAGGAAACAGCCGGGGATTCGTAAAGTTTGACGTGTTCCAGAAAGTTTACGGGCTCATGGCGGTGAATTGGGACGGTTGCGGCGTTGTGCTGTCAGGCGGGCCGTTGTGCAGCAGGCAGTGAACGGGCAAAGGTGCAGTATACTCCAGCCGGGCGCGCGAAGACGTCACAAGTGAGGCTGTGGTACCGGAAGCGAACGGCAGCCGCTCAGAGGACGCGGGGGAGAGCAAAGCGAGTGGAATCTGCTGCGACAGGATCGGGCAGTAAGTTCAGTAGCGACTGGCAGGCCTTGGGTTAGAGATTCCGCGCTCACTGACGCCGCTGGGGGCAGGTTGAGGGCTATTACTTTGACGCTTTCGCAAGCGGACGAACTGGGGCTAGCAGGGGTCGTCGCCTGCGCAGATCGCGTCGGAGCGATAATAATTCTATATTAAAAACGGGCGTATTCTTGGTATCATTTGCCTTTCGTCTACTGACCCGCGCCGCGCCGTTTCTTTACATTTCCACGCTGGGAGCAGTACGAGCTCTAGCCCGCCACCCACCGCCAGCATGACGCCTTTCGGATCGTCGCAGCTGGCATGCCTGCCTGTGTGACGGTGCTGCGCATCTGATGCAGCGACACGGTCGGGGCAAGATGCGTCTGCTGCGCGGTGGGCCCCCGGCGAACCAACTTGTTTTTTCGCGACGTGAACTGCGAACACTGCAATCTCTCGCTGCCGTAATCTCCTGGCCGGTCCCTAGACATACCGCAGACCCCAGTAGCTTACCGCCTCGTATAACGGCTCGACTCTCATGACTTATCTTGACGTACTGCTTTCTGCTCTGCAGTAGGAGGCCAGTACGGTTGACTACTGTGGACAGGTGCTAGTGCCTCAGGGTAAACCTCTCAACCGAAAAAAGTCCATGGCACGCATGGCACTAGGACGTCGGTATGCAAAGCCGCAGATGCAGATGGTGCGATAGGCGACCGTGCCTGCAGCTACTGGGGCAGACTCCAATTGCGAGGCTCCTTCTGACCCACGCGTATCCTGTGCTTTGTCCGAAGTTCCGAACCGTGAGCATTGTCGGAACGGGACATGCCAGCCTGACGATTACTGTGTAGTGCACAGCTGAGCGCGCAGCCCGGCTTATCTGAGGGGCCACGGTCGCTGCAGTCGCGTGTGCATGTGTGTAGCGATCATCACTCCGCGTATGCCTGTCGGAACAGCGTGCATCAAGCCGGTCAGAATGCGACGCGTCGTGTGTGAATGTCCTCTGAGGTAGGCATAGATGCGACATCCAGTCTCTCGTTACAGCCTGGCACGTAAAAGCAATCGGGCTGCTGCCAGAACCTCATGACGATCCTGGCACCCCACAAATCCCTCAATCCCTAACCCCTCGGGCACCCCTCTCCTGAACGTATGCCAAGTGGTAGATTGCTTGCTTCTCAAACAGCAATGCACATGCACAAAAAGTACATAGTTCAACAGCTGCGAGCCCCTCTTAGTTCCCAGAGCATCAGCACGAGCACGGATGCCAGACCCTGAGCAGGCTAGCTGTAGAACTCCCACGTCTCATGTACTTGTAGATCACGGTCCGCAACGAGTCAAAAAGAATCATATCCGCGAGCAGTTTAGTTCACCTTGTTGAGACAAAGACCGTGGTTTCGAACCAAAGCACTCACTCAACTATGCTTAGCATCGATAGTCGTAACTTTATCTGCTTGTGTACCCCCACGTTGAACTCGAGGTCATAGTCACATCACGTGATTCACATATGCCCGAACAGAGCGCCCGTTGGCTTCATCGCTCAATGGTATTGACACAGTCGCTAGTGTTTTGATACATGATCTCCCTCACCCAGCAACGCTCCTCTAATGGGTGGCACCGGCGGTGGTAATGCTCTCGTCCTCCTCCTCAAACCAGTCCTCTTGCGGGAGCACAGCGTCGTCCTCGCCCTGAGCGCCCTCAACGTCAACTGCCTGTGTCTCGTATGACTTCAACTCGTTCGCAATGTCGGTCTCCTCGGGGGATGCGGGGGCCTTGGGGACGGTGAACTTCTGGACGTGGGCCTCAGCATCGGATGCCTTGACTTCGGGGACCTTGTAGGCCTTGAGCTCGCGGAGGTAGAGGTCCTGCACTAGGTCGGCTACGGCACCAATTGGGTCAGTACTGTCGCATCTTCAAGCGTTCGGGATGAATCACCTGATCGGACGGCCGAGGGAGTGATGAAAGTGCGGCGAGCGACAAAGGCAGGTTGCTGCCGGGCAACGCGGACGAGCGCCTGGCGCTGTGGCAGGTCAGTACGTGTCCAGATTCCACCAGCAGGAGGAGCGTACCGAGGCCCTGATGGATTGCGCGATCATTGTGTAGGTGTAGTGACGTGGGGAAGCTGGCAATGGGAGCTACAGTGAAGGTCGATGTTGGGGAAAAACCGTGGACCGCCGCAGCTTGAGCCGCCACCCGAAACGGCTTAGCGGCGTGCCAAGCCCAGCAATGGCTGCCTGCGCGCCGAACTACAAGTTTGTCGTCGCAGACTTTCCTTCAGTCTCGCAGCCTGTCTCATACCACCGCACTCGCTCATCCTGCTCCAGCCCGGACGCAGCCTACAAGTGTGTCGGTCGACCGCGCGCAATAGCTAGATAACGAAACACACTCTATAGCTCGTCCGCAACTGCTCGAAGATGTCGTACGCCCCCGATGGCCGTCTGCTGTCGCCTGGCGAGGTGTATGAAGCCGCACCCACACTCGTGAAAGAAGACGAGTGGCAGGAAGACCTGAACGTTGCCATGATCTGCCCCGACTGCAAAGAAAACCCTCCCAATCTGGTCGAAGAGTTCAGCGCCGGCGACACCATCTGCGGTTCTTGCGGTCGCGTACTCGCAGAGAGGACTATAGACACGCGTTCCGAGTGGCGCACCTTTTCCAACGACGGCAAGTACTTGCCTGTTTGGAGGAAATGCAAGTGACACTCGTGCTAACACTGCGTTCTGTATCTAGATCAAGGAAACGACGACCCCTCTCGTATCGGAGACGCCGCGAACCCCCTGCTACACGGCTCTCAGCTGCAGACTGAGATCAGTTTCGGTGACGGCGGTATGAGGTCTAGGGACTTGAGCCGCGCGCTTAACAAGACCAACCACGACAAGGTCAACAAGGCGCTGCAGGCCGCGTATGGACAAATCTCAGCGCTCTGCGATTCACAGAACATCAGCCGCCCGACCGCTGAGACGGCCAAGATGCTGTTCAAGATGACCGACGACGCAAAGCTCTTCAAGGGCAAATCGCAAGACGCTATCATCGCCGGGTGCATCTTCATAGCCTGCAGAAAGCACGACCAGCAGCGCAGTTTCCGCGAGATCTTCAAGATGACCAACGTGAGCAAGAAGGAAGTTGGCCGTACGTTCAAGGTGCTCGAGGCCTTTATACAAAAGTCCCAGAATAACGGGCCGTCAGTTGCAGGAAACGGTGCCGTCATCGACACTGTCAACCTTCTCAACCAGAAAGGAGGCACCACAGCCACCAGCGCCGCGAGTCTTATGCCCCGTGCCTGCGCCAAACTCGCCCTTGGAACACAAGTCCAGATGGTCGCAGAAGAGTGCGCGGATCAGGTCGCCCACTACGGAGTTGCAGCCGGACGCTCCCCCCTCTCTATCGCCGGCGCCTGTCTCTACCTCGTCTCCCACCTCATGGGTCAGCCCAAATCGCCAAAGGAGATCGGTTTGGCTGTCGAGGTCAGCGACGGAACGATCCGCACAGCCTACAAGCTCATGCACTTGGAGCAGGACAAGCTTATCAAGGAGGAATGGATCGCCAAGGGTGGCGACCGCTCCAGGATTCCGCAAGCTTGATTATTATTATTTGTACCGTCTTATTTCTTTCATTCAAGTATGCATTTACACGGTACGGCATTGCGACGGAGTTGACGAAATTGGGGCTTGATTATCAGTATTGCAAGCACGTTTTCCTCATTCCATTCAAGGGGAAAAAATATTGCGAGGTCTACATTGACCTTGGGTCTTCTCTTTTGCTCATTATCGTCCTAATTTAGGCTTCAGGCCTGTCTAGTTTCTTCCTTGTATGAGATGCCACCTCAAATTGTTTTGGCAGCAACACATGATACCCAATAGATAGGAAGACATCGAAAAAATTGAAATGGCGTTGGTTTGAAGAAACTGTCCCAAAATTTTACCTTGCTCTTAGGATTGTACAAACATCTGATTTTATGCTGACGTAGAATGTAGTATACCTGATCGGTGTTCCTCCTTGTATGGGGGTTTTCCCGTTGTGCTGAAGCGGCCTTTGTAGTTTGGCACCAGGGACTACCAGCGAGCCCTGTTGAACGCACATTACCAGTACATTGTCCCAACGACAACGGTGTCTGTTCCGCGACTGCAACTTCCAACATACCATCCAGACGGCAACATGCTCTCTGCCTGCGTGAGAGAATAAGATTAAAGATACTGTGTTCCACACTCAGAAGAGCATGCGAAGAGATGAGATTGTTTACTTCGAAACTGGCTGTTCGATTGCGAGCAGGAAGTGTCTAGGACTCCATACGATACCCAAGCAATAGTGATCGCACGTGGTGTTCGTTCCTACCCCTCCGGAGAAGCCCGATCAACACACCTCCAGCACTTCGTGAAGCCGTAATGGATGCTCCCCCAACGCCCCTTCATTACCATGAGACCCTGAGAAGCGCCCAACGAAGAAGATGACCAGAAAACAAGGGTGAATCGTTCTTTCATAAAACCACACATGTCCCTTTCCTCTTTCCTGTAAAGTTCTCATCTCGTTCATCCTCAAGCCTATTGGGATTTACTCCCACTTTGCTCTTCTCAGAGCCTCCTACCTTATTTCATCCCACCTTATCTCATCCACGAAACAATCCAACCATGAAGTTTACCCTCTTCATCCTCGCGACGCTCCTGAGCGTCACCTTCCTCGGGACGTCAGCCAAATACGTCAAATTCATCAACCACTGCCCGTACAACGTCTACTTCTGGGCCGTCGGCCCCCCAGCCTCGCACATCGATGGCGGCGACTCCTTCCGCAGCATGGTACCCGGCAACGGCGGCTCCGTCATTCACCCCATGGTCGACACGGAGAGATTCGGCGGCGGTCTCTCGTTGAAGATCAGGGATCTGGATTACTATGTTCCTGGGCCTGCAGGCATCATTCAGGTCGAGTATAATCTTGAGGAATCCAAGGGGAAGATGTGGTATGACCTGAGTGCTGTGGATTGTGACTTGAAGGCTGGGCCGGCAAACCCGAAGTATTGTCGTATGTATTTCCCCTTGATGGACAGAGGACATGTGGACTAACGGTATTCTCAGCACTCATTCGAGGTGGTGTGAAACTCTACATCAACCCAGTACCCAACAAGAAAACCTGCCCCACTGCGTACTGCAATGAGGAGAAGTGTGTGAACACTTATCTTAGCCCAGGCGGGTTCGCGAATGAGCCAAGCCTCATGTGCTGGGCTGGTGCTGATATCTTTGTCGAGACTTGTAAGTTTACTAACACGTTTTGTCCTTCTCTTGGATAGTGGCTGATGATCAATCACAGGTACCGACGGCCCAGGAGTCCAGACATTCTTTGGCAAGGAACCAAAGGCTGCTGGTTCCGTCCACCAGGCCATTCCTGCACCGGTTGTCCAGCCTCCTGTCGTTGAGCCTCCTATCATCGCTCCCAATGGCATGATCATCTCTCCAAATGGTCAATGTAAGTCTTTCACCCGCCTACCTCATCCTGAACACCTCACTAACCACATTCTGACAGGCGGCGGCACAACTGGCTTCACCTGCAACGGCTCTCCGAAAGGCCCCTGCTGCAGCCCCTACGGCTACTGCGGCGACACAGCCGCTCACTGCAACCCCGGTTGTCTCCCTTCCTTCGGCTACTGCCATGATATATGGCAGATTCCTCCGATTGGCCGCCGTGCTGCGGCCCCTGAGCCTTTCACCTATGGTCCGGCTCATGAGCCGTCTGTCGTGACCTCCCAGCCTTTCACCGTCGCCCCCAAGCCTTCCATTGTTACTAAGGTTGCAAACGTCTTCACTTCGACTACCACTGCGACCGAGACCGAAGTCGATTGTGACACGGTCAAGCATACTGTTACGAAGATTGTGAAGGCCACGAGGAAGCCCGGTTCGCAGTTTACGCCTCCGCCGCTGAGGAGAAGGTTTGCGGCCATGTAGGTGACAGCTGATGAGATGGCTTGCTTCAGATCCTTCCACACCTTCATTCAGGGATTTGAGATTTAGCAAGCTTGTTTACACGGAAGCCGATCCTCGGTATGACTAGTTCGGACGTGGGTGGGCATGGCTGGAAGAGCTACGGAGGGTCGGGTACTTCCCAAGGCGTTGGAAGGCGCTTTATACCCCTCTGAGCGATTTGGCGCTTCTTTACTAGATAGATAGAATGAAAAATGTCGTTGAGTACTGCTGTCCTTGGTGCATTGTGAGGTGTGTGTGATGATTGCGTGGGCACTTGGTGTTGCGACGATCGAATCTTTGGAAGTCACACCGTAGAACATAGCTCTTTCATAACTCCGCAGTTTTCCAAGATTTTGGATGAATTACTTAAGTCGTGACGCTCTGGGTGTTGGTGGTGTTGCCTGCACGCCCAAGTAAATGGACGGGGCACTAGCGCGCCATACCCCTGCTCGCCTAGCTAGCGCACTTTGCAAAATTGCCCACGGTTCACACCAGCTCTCACGCATCGCCAGCGACAACTCCATCTCCGAACGCCCAACCCAGCTCTTCCGCACACCGAACGACCGACTCCCGTCGAAATTCACAACCGCACAAAATGGACTCTGCTAAGGCCCCCGTCAACCTCGTCAAGGTCACCCGTGTCCTTGGCCGAACCGGTACGCGAACTTTCCGAACACCCCGAACTTTTCTGCGGGACGAGCGCATACAACAGTTGGGGGATGCACAACGTGAGAGAATGGCAGGCTGACGGATAACAACAGGCTCCCGTGGTGGTGTCACCCAATGCCGCGTCGAGTTCATGAACGACCAGACCCGTTCCATCATCC
This sequence comes from Alternaria metachromatica, assembly GCF_023757995.1. Taxonomy (NCBI): domain Eukaryota; kingdom Fungi; phylum Ascomycota; class Dothideomycetes; order Pleosporales; family Pleosporaceae; genus Alternaria; species Alternaria metachromatica. Next base: position 516,077 of record NW_026055502.1, read on the forward strand.
GCAACGTCAAGGGCCCAGGTACGCACGCTCTACCTGCCAGCTGAACGAGACCCCCGCATACTAACGGAGACATCACAGTCCGCGAGAACGACATTCTCTGCCTGCTCGAGTCCGAGCGTGAGGCCAGGCGTCTGCGATAAGCGCAAGCAAACTCTCGGGGGAAAAGGGAAAGCGGCATTTTCTATTCGGTTACCGGAGTTCTTTGCGAAAGCTATGGGCATCTATACGGACTTCACGAGTATGGACAATATGATGGCGTGGTAGTTGCTCTTGCAGCGCTGCGAAGGAGGGGGATGGAGATGATGGATCTGTGGAGACCTACGATTACGACGACATATCAAGAGTCTGGGTTCTCTCCCTGAATGAATCGAAAATCTACCAACTCCCAACGAGCATCGCGTGGATGGATGTGATATATGTGGCGGCTACTTGCGGGGCTTGACTGGAATCTTGGAGTTGCTGAACGGGACTGACTCGATTACAGGCACGCTTTGTGAGCGTTCGACCGGGTTATGGTCTTACTGACACTCGAGCCACTCGGCATGCTTTCGTTATCATTCACTTGATGTCCACTTTAGATGACACGCAATACTACGGAACGACATTGAGGGAACTACCTGCCAGTCTTACCAGCATATGCTTACATGCTATTAGGTTGAGCAACTCTATACTCACGGCTGTGTGATTTTTGTAGTAGACGTCAGAGCACTTCTCGTCTCGCTTACTTTCGTCACTGCAACGGTACTAGCTTGCTGTGATGCCCTAGTGCCTTGACTGCCATTTCTGTGAGGCCATTCACTGGAGTCGCAAGAGACATGGTTGAAGCGAGTGTGAATCCTCTACGTCCTACCGTCGCTCTTGTGACGGAGGCCCAATTGAGCATTGACTCTCACTGTTGCTCTTTCTCATTCCCCTTGTCCCTACGAGTACACCAAACGCTCCACCATCAACACAACTAACTCGCTCAGCTTCTGGCTATCTCCGTACCCTTCGATCGCCATCATGCAGGGTAGCGACGCAGCAGAAAGGCTACGTGATCTACTCGCAAGGTCAGGCCCGAAGGCTCCTATACAACCCACGTTACAGCACACGAAGACCTTCACACCTGTACCATCCCCACCTGTAACAGCACAGGCTTGCATGATTCCGCCCAAACCGCTAGACTTGCAATACCCACGCGTTAAGGTACCTGGAAGTCCGCAATCATCAACATTAACGGCAAACTCTCCCAGCTCGCCAAAGTCCACCTTCGGATCAGGTCTCTTTGGGTATTCGAGATCATCTTCAAGGACAACTATACCGCGCTCGATGAGCAATAGCCAAAGTGGAGGCTTCTTCGACTCTTTGTTTCGTCGTAGCACGGCAGACCGTAGAGAAGATGGAGCTAAGTACCACCAGTCAGTAGCTGTAGACTCGACCGAACTGTCATCGTCAGGCTCCTCGTACTGTGTGGTGGGGAGTTCTATGAACATGCTTCCTGGACTAACATCGATCTTTCACTCTGGCTCGCCTTCCCAAATCGCTGGTGGAAATGCGTTGTTACGCGCCCGTAGTCAAGACAGCATCAGTGCAAAAGGCAATGACTTTGAGCATCGAAAATACAAGGCCACTAAGATGAGCAAGACCGCTCCGACGTCACCGAAAGCGCTATCGCCACGACCTACCTCAAGACGCATTCGGACAATCAGTTGGGCGGACCAGATTCCAAAGCAAGCCGCAAAATCACCGCTTCCATCATCTGATCTCGACGTCGGAGAGGCGCAAACGAGGCACGGCTCCGAAATCGCACCACTGTTTGCGCAAGAAGACTTCGATAGCTCCCCAAGCAGCTCGACACTCTCCCTCAACTCGCCTTTCTCTTCTAGTCCACACCTCCCCGTACAACCTCGCACACAACGACCCGAAATCGCTAACACCATGCCAACTAGTCTACGCGACCTCTCACCATTCAAGGGTAAACCCCTCTGGGAGCCCGACGACGATGAATGGGCTGAGCTAGACGCTGCCCACATCTCCTCCACTTTCAAAGCGACCTTCAGGGACCCCAGCCAACGCAGTCCGCAAAAACCGACCAACACCAGCACCATATCCCGCTTCAGCGAAACACTTACATCGCTCCTCCCCTCCTCCCCCACAAAACGCGCTTCCGATGCCCTCCTCCGCGAAGAAGAAGCTCTGCGAGACAAACTAGACGAACTGCAGAACACATACTACTCCAATCCTGCCGGCGACATTTGCGACAAAGTCATGACCTCTGTCTTCCTGCCCGGCTCCCAGTACTTCCACTACGACCAGAGCAGAGATTCCGTCCGCGCTCCCCACGTCATCGATCTAGAAGCATATTTCCATACCCAGAACCCGCTCGTTGGAGCCGCGTACCCGCGTCTCAGCGACGCCATCGCCACGATCCTTAGTCACACAAACAAGGAGTGTATAGAAGCGTTCCTAGATCCACGAGTGGAAGAGTTCGTGTATAGACGGGAGGTGGAGAGGAACAAAGCAGGCAGTATCTTTGTGATTAGGAGGATGGGGAATACCGTCATTGTAAGTCCGCCCTACACACATCCATGTTGAAACAGTGTGACAACTACGACCAACTACAACGAGAATAAGGAGAAGACTAACAGATACAACAGGCAGGCTCCTACCGCAACCTAGGCTTCTCACTCTCCTGGACCCTCTATGTCAAAGCCGTGATCGGCGCAACAGGCCTGTGGTACGACACTTATGCTTCACCTGTAGCAGGCTCGACTCCAATCGTCGATGGCGTACCGGCTTGGGATACTTTTGTACCTATTGGCACCGACGACCCATGCTTACAACTATCATCCGACCCGGCTCAGCCCGCCACATCACCCCGAAAGATTGTCTTAGCCAGTCCTCGTCCGCAGAAGAAGGAGATAAAAGAGGACAACGATGAGATCAGTCCTACGAATGAGAAGTTCGTGCTTTATCAGAGTAGGACGCTTGCGAGGTATTTGCTGAGGGATGTTTGGATTAGGCTTGAGGGGCGGTATGAGTGTAAGGCTACGTGGGAGGTTGATGGGGTGGAGAGGGAGGTTAGGCTGAGGAGGGCGTTGGTAGGGTTTGGGGATGAGGATGATGAGTAGTCTTCTCTTCGGGTATGAGGTGTTAAGCAGATATGAGCTCACCAGTCAAGACAGACTTGGCTCGATAAGAGCGATCATCGTTACCTAATTGACGGAAGACTGTACTGGAGAGCAGCAAGTTCGACACATGAGAAGCAGGAGATGTGAAGATTGTGTAAGAGGTAGAAGACTTTTAAAATTCATCGTAATCTATATAAGAAACCGAAAACCCAGAATCCGTAGACCCAGTTGTATAGTAAACTCGTTTGATCTATAAAGGTGATTTGCAAGCGGCGCTATGCAAGGATATAATCCCGAAAAAAAGAAGAAGAAACGCCAGGAAAATGCTTATTTACAAACAGACGACTACAACACCCTCTGCTGCATCGTCGTTAATCCATCAACCCACTTAAGCAATGGCAGACTGGCCACCCTCAAGGTTGACAGGGTTCATCTTGTCGTCAAACTTGAACTTGAAGTCCTCGCCAAGCTCCTTCTTCATAGCGGTGGTAACAGCCTCGAAGACGTTCTTGAAGACACCGAAGGAAGCAGGGTTCTGCTCGTCGTTGTCACCGCCCTGGAAGACACCAGTGCGGACAAGGCAAGTGTTCCAGCCGTACATGTTACCACCGACGATGTCGGAAGCGGGGTTGTCACCAATCATGTAGATGTTGGCGGGCAGCTTCTCGTCGTTGTGGATGGTCTCCATCCAGGAGGCGATGACCTCGTCGGCGTACTTGTAGGTAGCCAGTTCGGGCTTGCCGTAGACGACACGCTCGAGTTCGACGCCGGTGAGCGACTTGTACATGGCCTCGAGACCAATGCGGAAGGCACCCTGGGACATGCGGGGGAAGGGGTGCTCGGTGGGGCAGAGCATGTCGCCCTGGGAGAAGTAGATGGGGATGCGCTGGGAGACGGGGTCCTTGGCGCGGGTACCGAACTTGCCGTTCTCGGACTGGAGGAGGTCCATGATGATCTGGATGTCGGTGGCGTAGTCACGGCTGTCGGAGAAGACCATGATGGCCTCGATGTTGACCTTGCTGAAGTCGCGGGGGCGGGAAGTCTTGCGCTCCTCGTCGGTGAAGACACGGTAGGGGGCGATGGTGGGGTCCCAGGCGATGATGTCGTTGGGGACGACAATGTCTTGGAAGCCGTATTGCTCGGCAACCTCACGGCACTTGTAGCCCTCACCACCGACAACGAGGACGGTCTTGTAGTATTCGGCCAAGGCACGCATGGGAGTGTGCGACTGGATGAACTGCTCGGTCGAGATGGGGTTGTGGAGGATCTTGGACAGCTGGTCGACACGAGCCTGCTCGGGCTTACCGGAACCGTTGGTAAGGAAGATGTGGGGGATCTTGATGCCGAGCTCGTTGTCTCCGTTCAGGATCTCGAGGACGCGCTGTCCCTCGGGGATCAGACGGTCACCGTGGACGAGGACACCGTCAATGTCGAAGACGAATGCCATGTCCTTGGCGGCGCGGACCTTCTCGCCAGCGAGATCTTGAAGCTGGGCAGCGATGATGTCGCGAGATGGCTGGATCGGGGGCATGCCAGGGCGGACAGCGGCACCACGGCCATCGGGGTAGTGAACAGACGAGAGCCTCGACTGCCTCTTGGAACGGGGGATGGGCAGTGAGGTACCGAAGGAGTTGCGAGATCCTCTCCTCTCCTTCATGGAAGGCGAGAGGGAGAGGTTGTGCATGTAGCCAGTGGTGTCGGCCATGGCACTTCGGGTTGCTGGGACCTCGACGGTGTTGTCGGTGCCATCTTGTTGGGGGTCAGCTGGGATGGGAAGCTCAGGAGCCTTGTTGGAGGTAGTCTGAGCCTCGTTCTCAACAGCGGAGGGAGACATGATGATGGTGGTTGAAGTTGGGATAAGAATGGGGTATCAAGTGAAGAAAGTAGTAGTGTCAGTCTTCTCAGAAGCTGAATGTGAAGCTGAAGATGTGGAGTTGTGATGATGAAAGAGCAGTCTCAGGGTCCTCTGGGGGAGGGGCTATATATCACATCACTCGTCACAGTGACAGGCAGCGACGTCCATGAACCCCAGATGCCATCATCATTCGCCAATCTCTTCTGGAAAGTTTCGCAGGAGCTTTTCGCTATCCCGATTCAGGCCGGTGACACCAACCACGTTCTGGCACTGTGAGCGTTCAACAAGTACCTCTGTACCCACAGCGCGACATCATTACACTGCTGTAGTGGCCGTGCATAGCAGCACTAGTGGAGAAGTTTGCTGAACCAGAGAATGAGAACTGGATACCGTCACCGCCGTATTATCGCCGAAAACTGGGGACCGATAGCAGCGTAGTGCTGTGAGTCGCCACAACACCTGGAATGCGCGCTGTATACCCTTGGCCGAAGCCGTGGAAGCTTAGCGCAGAGCCTCATTTGACCGGAGGCAGAGCGCGGCCGGAAGATAAGGCACGGTACACCGCCTGTCAAAGGCGGTTGGCGTGCATACACCAAGTATGCGACATGTGGGAATCAGTAGAAGCGAGTGTAGCAGAGTGTAGATGGTGCAGGCAGCGTGCAGACAGTCGCGGCGGTACTTGCAGCAGCATGTGGGAGTGACGAAGGATGGGTGGGGCGAGGTAACCGCGGCTCGCCGAATTAGGGCGAAGGCAGCTAGTGATCTGCTTAAACGAGTGGCTGACAACGGCAGAGCCGCACGACTATTGGGACTACATCGTTCCACATTTTCACCTGTACGAAGCTCAGGTCGGCAAAACTTCCGCGCCAGCAATCAAAATGGCAGCGCTCGGCCCGTGCTGTGGACCCTGAGTCCACCGTCGACGTCATCGCTGCTGCTGACGGCCTACTCTGAGGGTCTACGTGAAACTGTTGGATGGGACTATTATGGAGTTTTTTCGCAATGGGACCGATGCCTGCGAGATGCTTCTGCGATCGGAATCTCTCGGTCTGAGGTCACGGCCGGCAGCGTGGTTGGGAGCTGTCCGAGCAGATGGGCGATGATGAAAGAGCGAAGAGATTTCAGACCAACCAAGGTTACGCTGGATATATGTAGCTTCACAGTCCCAGCACGCGCTGTTGCCGCTGAATAAATCATCTCAAAACTTACTTGACCACTTTCATCTTGACTCTACATTTTCAAGATACATTTTCAAACTTCAAGAATTACAAACACCGCAAACATGGCTCCCCTCCAGAACGAGAAGACGTTCAAGCTTTCCAATGGCGTCATCATGCCAGCCGTCGGATTCGGCACCTTCGCCAGCGAGGGCGCATCGGGCGAGACCTACGCCGCCGTAATGACCGCGCTCAAGACCGGCTACCGCCATCTCGACTGCGCATGGTTCTACCAGAACGAGGGCGAAGTTGGCGAGGCCGTCCGCGATTTCCTCAAGGAAAACACCAACGTCAAGCGCGAGGACCTTTTCATCGTCACAAAAGTATGGAACCACCTGCACGAGCCCGCGGAGGTCAAGTGGAGTTTTGAGTCTTCGCTGAAGAACCTGGGCGTCGACTACATCGACGCGTTCCTCGTCCACTGGCCCATTGCCGCGGAGAGTGACGACAACCACATGCCCAAGCTGGGCGCCGACGGCAAATACATCATCAAGAAGGACCTCACCGAGAACCCGGAGCCAACATGGCGCGCCATGGAGGAGATTTACAACTCGGGCAAGGCCAAGGCCATCGGAGTTTCCAACTGGACCATCCCCGGCCTGAAGAAGCTGCTCAGCATCGCCAAGGTCAAGCCCATGATCAACCAGATCGAAGTCCACCCCTTCCTCCCCAACACCGAGCTCGTCAAGTACTGCCAGGAAAACGACATTCTCGTCGCCGCCTACTCGCCGCTCGGCTCCCAGAACCAGGTCCCCAGTACCGGTGAGAAGGTCCGCACCAACCCCAAGCTCAACGAAGTTGCCGAGCGAAGCGGCTACGACCTTGCGCAAGTTCTGCTTGCTTGGGGTCTCCAGCGCGGCTACGTTGTTCTGCCCAAGAGCTCCACTCCCAAGCGCATTGAGAGCAACTGGCTTATTCCCGAGTTGAGCAAGGCCGACTTTGACGCCGTCGAGGAAGTCGCCAATGGACGACACACTCGTTTCGTCAACATGAAGGACACCTTCGGCTACGATGTCTGGCCAGAGGAGACCGACGGTGGTGAGCTCAAGGCATAGAGCGGGGCGATGAGATCACGATGATACGGCATATTTCGATATTTTGTTTTTAGCGATACCAAAAGTCAACAAGAGACTTATTTAGATCAGCTCATGGAAATGAATCGATCGTGAGATTTATTACATCATGTCTTCGCATGTTTGTAGATCATTGTGATCGTGAGATCGTGAGTTCGCGTGATGTGACGCGTTGTAAACGTTCCCCCGCACGCCCAGACCAGACCCCGGTGCACTACCATAAGGCCTATACACAAACATAAGTAATCATGGAATCTTCGGGTTGCCCGCCCAGAAATACCTGCGAACCAGTCGCGGCTATTTACAATTGATAGAATAGAGAGACTGGTCATGTCAGGACCAGGCGATCCAACAACCGCAGGTTTTCCTGTTCCCTACGTGCTTTCCTCGATTCTTCCTTTGGCTGCTCAATGACTGCTTCTTTCGGAAGAACAACATCAGCGAAGTGATCTTTTGTGAACTGCATCACGATCTGCGCTTCAGCAAAATTCTCTTGTTCCATCAGCTGCCGGGCGGTCCCAAGGCAGAGCTGGACAAGGAAATTCCGTCGACCCCGGGATGCTTCGACGAATCTGATGGCGCCGGCAGGATTCTGGACGAAATGAAGTCCAGGGCCCGTGCTGGGCGTCGAAGGGTGATGTAGCCAGAGCATTGACTCGACTGCTGGACTCCACTCCCCAAGCCAGCGTGGCGTTGACAATAAGAAAGACTGATACAACTCTGATTCGAGCATTTCGTCAGTATTGGAGATGATCCGGTTCACCAGGTGACCACCCGCGGATCTTAGGACGTCGTAAGCAGCCTCGTGTCCGGCATTCTCCACAAGGCGGAAGGCCTGCATGAACATAGCCAGACCGCCCGTTAAGCTGTTGTCTGCCGCAAACACAACCATCTTGGCCAGTAGTTGTTGTCTGAAGGTCGCTATCCGTGCCACGTCCAGCCCAGTCTCCTTGACGCGTTGTTCATTTGGCCGGATGAACCAGCGCCAGAGCGCCGTGGTCTCGCCTTCAGCCACGAACAGAGCCACCAGCTTGTCTAGGAATTTACTGCCACGTCCGGTCTTCAAGATGGACATGTCGAGGAATTGTTTCGAGGTTTCCGAGCCGCTGGTTCGGAGCCATTCGGCGAGTACAGTTGCGGATGATCTGCCATCCTTGAGTGACGAGGGTTGGCCCGTGGTCTTCTCGAGGAGCTCGAGGCACATGGCTGCCTTTGGTAGAGTGGCAGAACCAGCAGCTATCTCATCGACAAACCAGACGATGGGCTCTCTCAGTATGTCGCTAGCAGCAGACCTTGAGCCTCTCCGACGGGGTTTGACCGCAAACAGCGGGTTGGTCAAGATGGAGTCGATGTGCTGCGTCGCTGAGTCATACGAGGACGTCGCGCGGTTCGCGGAGGGGTTGCGCTGGCCATAGCTGATGGTCAACTCTCGCGTGGATTTCTTCGGATTGCTCTCGGCAGGCGCGAGGGGGTGGGCGTGGTCGAGGTGGGCACGGAAGGAGTTGGTCAGCAGCGAGAGGAGCTGCTGGCTCTCGCGCGGGGTGAGGGGCAGCTGCGGGTGGATCTTGGAGGCGAGGGTGCTCAGTACGCGTTTGCTTGCGGAAGACTGCATGGCTGCGTGTTGGTGTCGCAGTCGGGGGCGGCGTCTGATCGGTCGGTGGTGGAGTGAGGCGATGACGAGAGTGGACCAGGCCCGACGGGAGCGCACGTGACAGGTTAACGCGCGCATCACGGCAGGCTGGGACAGGCACTCTTGCTATTCGTAGATCAATTGCCCTTCAGCCCTCCCCTCGCATCTGCACACCCGCCCGCCTGCTCCAGCCCCAGCCAACGCGACCCTGCCGCGTCCTCAGCCATTGGAAGCTCTAGCGCCAAGCCGACGTGGTCGCTTCCTCTAGCTGTTCCCCAACTTTACCTTCCCTCTACATCATCACCTCGCCTGCCCACCAATCCGCCCACACATACACACACCCAATAAGTCCCCCGCGGCTTGCCCACACACCACACACATCCAATGTCTGAAGCACAAACTCGGCCTGCGCGAGGCAGGAGCTCTGCCCGCGGCGGCAGGGCATCATACGGCTCCCGGGGCCCCAGAAAGACCAACGGCGACAGCGCGTCCTCCAACATTGACACATCGGCAGACCAGGGCGAACTGGGCGAGCTTAAGAAGCGCTACCAGTCACAGCTATCCACACTGAAGGAGCTATTCCCCGACTGGACCGACGCCGATCTCGTCCTCGCAATCGAAGAATCTGACGGCGACCTGCAGACCACCATCGAGAAGATCAGTGAGGGTAAGCGGCTGCACCCACGATTTACACGCACGTGATTACATTACTAACCACTGCAGGCGCCGTCTCACAATTCTCAGAAGTCCCAAAGAAAGCAAAGGACAGGTCCCGCTCCAAGGCCAAGGAGAACGTCCCCCTCGATGGCGCGTCCAGCCTGCGTGGCCGGCCCGACGGAGCCCGTCGTGGAGTTGACAGCGGTCGCGGCGGCCGTGGCGGACGAGGCACTGATCGTGGTCGCGGTGGAATTCGTGGCGGTCGTGGAGGCGCCGCCGGTGGACCTCGTACGGCTGCTGGATCAGTCCCGACTACCGAGTCCGCTGCATGGGACACGCCCACAGTGCCCGAAGAGTCCAAGGAGACCAAACAGGACGACGAGACCGTACACGCGCCTGAAGCGACCCCCGAAGCCATAAAGCCTGTCGTGGAGGCTACTATGACAGCCGCGAAGAAGACTTGGGCGAGCATGTTTGCTGCACCCAAGCCCGTCCCCGCAGTCCCCAAGGCAGCTCCGAAGCCCGCCGCTGCTGCCCCCGAAGTGCCCTCACAAGTACCCGACGAGACGCCCGCGCACCAAGTTGCCCAAGAGCCCGCCGTGCAAGCAGAAGAACTGCCTATACCCCCCGTTGCAGATGAGGCTGTCCAGACACCGCCCATCACCGCCGAAGATACGTCCAAGATGACGCCGGACAAGAGTGTGGATGGTGCCCCTGACGTCACCCTCACACCCTCCGGAGATCAACTTACGCAAGAGAATGTTGAGCACCTGCCTGATACGTCCATTCCGCCCAAGACGGAGACAGCTTTCAGCACTGTCGCAAGCTCGAAGGATGTTGGAAGTGCTGTAGCGACCCCCTTGAACGGTCCTACACAGGCACCTATCGGTCGCCCCGCTATTGGAGGATTCCAAACGACCGCACTCAAGGCGACTTCTGGAACCCCGAACCGAAGCGCAAGCTACCAGAGGAGGTTGATGGAGCAGCAGGAGGCCGTGGTCATGCCCGGAGACCGCGCCGTGGACAGGGCAGCAGTCCAATTCGGTAGCATGGGATTGGGCGACGGCTCGGATCCAGATGTCGACGAAGACAGGGAAGAGGCGGAGACGAGGACACAGCCGCCCCAGCACTCTCCCGTCGCGCAGCCCAGGGCTTCTCTTCCTCCCGCTCCCCGCCAAGCATCTCAAGATGCTCCCCAACAAGAGGCCGCTCCTACACCAAAGCAGGCCCCTGGACTGCCTCCTGTGCCCCAACATCAGCCCGGCCTACAGCAGTCTCCCTCGAACCCGCTTGCATCCCAGGCTATGCAGAACCAAGGATCTCAGTCGAACCAGCCATACAACCAGTTTGCTAGGTATGGTCAATCAGAGGCCTCCGCCCCACCGCAGAAGCCATACGACCCATTCGGCCAGCAGATCCCGCAGTCGAACCACTCGCAATCGCAGAACTACGACTACCCCGGCCAACAAAGCCAGGCCCCGTCCCAGCCTGGTGCCTTCTCGTCTGCCCCAGACGGTTACCCCTCCAACTACCTCACTGCCGAACAACGCGCGCAATACCAGAACTACTATGGAAGCTACGGTCAACCCATCGCACAAAGCCAGCAGGAAGCTGGTTCTGCTCAGCAGCGCACTGGCAGTGCCTTTGGCTCTGGACCTGCTGACTCTGCTTATTCGCAGAGCCAAATCCCACAGGTAAGTGGTCTCTCTAAAGGTCTGAAACAGCTCGCCAAACTCAAAACCGATCATCATGCCGACCAATCTGAACCATCTCATGTGAATGAGAAACTCTGGGCAGAGATGGCACATGACACGGGCAGAGTAAGGACAGCAGCTAAGACAGAACTCTACATCTTCTCGCATCGTGTACTGACAGAATTGTAGACCCAGAGCCGTTACGGCGATGCTCAGAACAGCGGACACAACACTCCCAACCCCGCCGCCATGGCTGGCCAACAAGGACATGCCGCTCAAGGCCAGCACGCGCACAACGCGCACAACGCAGGCTACCCATACAGTCACCCATACTATGGCAGCCCCTACTACGCTAACTACGTGAACCAATTCGGTGGTTATGGTCAGGGAGGAGCCGGCTATGGTTCGTTTGGAAAGGGTGGCATGTACAATCAGCCTCACTACGGCATGTCTCCTCAGGCTTCATTCGACCAGCACTCGTCGTCCCCCGCCAATGCAGGCGGCTTCGGCGCTTCCTCTTTGCATGATCGCGGTAGCGGTATGGGCGCAGGCTTCGGCGACTACGGCCGCTCAGCCTCTGGAGCTTCTCAGAACCCCAGCGCCACTGCCGGCGCTGCTGCATTCGGCGCCATTCCCGATACCATTACCCGACCAGGAAACTTCCACCAGAGCTCCTACGGACAGCAGGGTAGTCAAGGTTTCAACGATGACGCCCTGAAGCCCTCCAACGATTACAAGAGTGGCGGACCCAGCCCAGCGGCTCTTGGTGCTCAGCCTGGTCGCCCCGGCTCTGCCAACCAGAGCACTCCCGGACAGAGCGGTCCCCAACACTCCCAGCAAGGCTACGGTAACTACCCGAGCCACCTCGGAAACAGCCAGTACGGCGGTCTCGGTGGTCTAGGTCACCAGAACTCCGGCAACCACCAGCAGCAGAGTGGCTACGGCAACTACGGCGGCTTTGGCGGAGGATATGGCGGCGGCAGCTACAACCGCGGAGGTTGGGGCGGAAACTACGGCCAGCACTAGGGTCCGTCTTATACAAATACAGGACGATTGAGAGGCTTGACGCGTTGTTAAGAGGAATATGGCCTAGTCATATCATCATGATGAGCTGGTACGACACGAGGTCATTGTTTTCTTTCTCACGTCCACTTTGAGTTGGCTGATGGCACGAAAAGCATGTTTCCATGATACGCTTGATAGGCCTCAGATTTTGTATTATGACAATCTCCTTTCTTCTCCTCTTGTTCCTCTCCTCTTGCATCCTCTCTTTTTCCAAGGTTCCATGTCACAATCCAATTGGGTCAACTTACGTGCTCAGTCGCGAGGCGTTTTGTAAATCCGCAAGGGAGGGATAAACTCAAAAAGATTCTTGTTTTGTTCTGGATTTTGCTTGTAGTTGGCTTGTTTCCCTTTTCTCCGGTACTTTGAGAAAGGGAAACTACTGTATTAGGGTATAGGTTAGGGAACTTGGGGGGCAAAGAGCAAATCTAGGTAGCTCGATGGCGTTCACAGTTGGGCTGCTACAGCTGAGCAATGCATATCGTTGAACATGACGCAAGACTGCGCTTCTCTTGACTTTGATGGTGAACTCATGTCGTGCTTGTCGTAGCTTGATACTTTAAGTCGACTGCTTGGCACAGGGTCGGGCCTAGCAAATGCAGGTACGTACCGTTTCCTGGCCGCCGAGAAACCGGCGATCCTCCCTCCACTTTTTTTCTTCCAACGTCTCCCGATGTTTTCTCGCGCATGCAACATTGACGCAAACTTGGACATTTTGCAGGGCCCTTAGCAACGAAATTCTCTTCTCCTGACCATCGCGCGCGCTATGACACACTGCGCTCAGGCCAGGGCATGTATTCCGAGTCGTTTCCGAAAGGGCCGATAGAAAGCAGTTTATGCAAGTGATCGCGGGTCGGCCGGCCTTGGAACGGCGTGCGTTCACGTTATCAGGGTCTTGCGCGATAGCAGGCTTTTCTCATTCGATATGACGAGAAATTTTGCGGGATGTCGTTATGCGTTGTCGTGGTGTACAGACGTCGCTGCTTGCATCACCAGACAAGACTACCTCGGTACCTGACTGAGATTAGAAATTAACGAAGAGCGCGATCAATAATCATATACAGCGATACAGGCACCGGCACATGTGTCAAATGTCAAATCAACGCTGCCGATATTGCTCACCGCCGCCAATATCAACGATAACGGTCTCGGAACGGTCATTCATCTATCTACGCCCGGGCGCGCTACCGGCGCCATGATCCACGACTAAGCCGTTGCAAGGATAGCAATCTGGCATCTTACCTCTTCCGGCAAAGCTGCCTCGGCGAATGCGTCAAGGTCATCATGGTGCTGGCCGGAATTTATCTTTTGGCGAGTGCACGCGTTTGTTTTCAAGCGTCCAATTCGCAACACCTTGATGGTCTGTCGGGCACACAAGCAAAACCACGTTGCGTCGACTTTGTGCGCTGATTGACTGCGTCTTTTCTTTTTGAGTTGAGTCTTGTCGATTGTGCAGTGTCTTGTCGCGTTTAACTGGCTGAGGGTTTGATCAGCTGTAAGATTGGGAAGGCGTGTTGTTGGCTGCAGCGATACACCGATCAAGTGCGGGAGCTGAGAAACGCTGACGACTGTACTTCAAGAAGGAAGAGCATACAGTATCTGGAAGCGACCCGACACGTTTTGCACCTTTTTCACTCTCCGTTCACATCGCGCCAAATCCAACAGCTGGCAAACTTCCACCATGGAATCAACATCCTACCAAGCCGATGCTCTTCCAGCCTCGCCGTTACTTCGCCTTCCTTTCGAGATCCGTCTCATGATATACGAGTACCTACTTCTACCCTCGACGACCCCCACGACCGGAAACGGAACGTCAGTCGCGAACTTGATCCCCGACTTCCATACCTACCTCTCAGATGACACGAACAATGATGCTTGTACGTTGAGCGTACGGACCATGGATCCATGGCTAGGGTCGCAAGGCCCGAAGACGTGGAGACGAAGGAGTACATACCACATCAGAACCGGTACGTTTACACATTCTTGGAGTAAACCTAGAAGGACAGTCTAGGACACTGCTCCCCTCGAGAAGACATTATTGACTGGATACTGATAACCTCAAAGGTCCCTTCCTAACAACCACAACACCAACAACCTACCGCGTCCTCCTCTCGCCCTACACATCGCACCTCCGCTACACCGTTCCCTCGCTCCTCTCCTTGAACCAACAAATCCACGCCGAAGCCAGCAAAATCCTCTACTCAACATACACCTTCGCCTTCCACACCAGCATCGAAGCCGCCGTACCCTTCCTCTCCGACCTGACACCCAGAAGTCGGGCGTCCATACGGCACATTAGTGTAACGAAGAAGGCATTGCCATACAGCAAGGAATTTGATCGCGCAGAATGGGCAAGTCTATGCGAATACCTCGCGACGCCGTCTTCTCCCTCAGACGATGATATTTCGGAGGCAGTTCCACCCATCTCCCTCCGTACCCTGAACCTCAACGTCATATCCGGAAAACCCGACCACGGCTGGGACGCCATCACCCCCATTACACCCTCTGATTTCGACACCATGCTACGCATGAAGAACGAGTGGCTCGGCGGTAATGGCGATTTCGGCGGCGTGGATCTAGAGTGGGTGGAGCAGGTCATGGCGATTAAGGGGTTGCAGGAAGTTAATGTGAAAGCGATGGTGGAGAGGTGTGCGAGCCCCGTGAGTGAAAAACAGGCGTTTTGGATTGCATTTAGCAAGAGCGTTGATGAGGGCGGGTTTGGTGCGTGGGTTAGGGGGAGGATGATACGATGAGCAGGGATGTGGATAATGAGGACGTGTAGGTTATGATTGGGTTCACGGGATAGAGTGAGTTCCTGGATTGATTTCAGAATGTATAGTTTGACCACCTTCAACACTTACCCTATCCCACTCTTCCCTCACATATATCCACCATCCCCTCGTCACCTCATCAACAACCCACACAGGACACATGGCTAGTCGGTACAGCACCCGCAACACAAGAACCTAGCGAACGCACGCCCAACGTAGTTCCGGCACGGGCGCTGGTTCTAGCTCTGATCAAGCACCAGCTTTCTCGTCCCCGGGAGTAAAGGGCCGACTGGGGGCAACCCTAGGGGTTCTATCTCCATTGAATATAACAAAGAAGGCTGGTTGTTGGGCGTGCGAGCAGCCTGGCGGGATAAGGTTAAATGGGTCGCTACCGTTGGAACTGAGCTTGCTGGGCTATTTCGTGATGCACATCCTGGTGGGTAAGGTGAGTTGGCGGAAACGCTGGCGAATTGGTCCTGCTGGGCGGTTGGTGGAGCGGGATATGTAAGTTCGAGTCTTACTGTGTTCGGATCGGGGTTCTTTTTGTTGATTTTGATGGCTAGAAGTATGTGGTGACTGGTTGACGATGGCTATCAAGAGGGTGTGCATACATTTCGAGAATAAAGATGCATCGTGTATTGGTAACTATAGAAACGACTTGGAAGGCCAACATTCTCAATACTTTACAACAGCATTTCTCTCACCCTCTCTACTGTTTCCCTAAACATACCCGATATTTCCTCATTCTCTCATCAAACCCACACAGGACACATGGCCTAATGGTAAGGCGCCCGCACACAATGGCCTAGCGTCACCCAGCTCAACTTCAAGGAATCAATGACTTCAAGGAACCAGTGGCTTCAAGGAATCAATGACTTAAGGAATCAGTCGGGTGTGTCGGCAACAAGGAATCTCGTGAAAAGGAATCAGTTCGCTGGAGGCGTGATGCGGGGAATGCAAGTTCAAGTCTTGCTGTGTCTATTCTTTTTTTTTTGCTCTTCTTTTCTAACGGTGGGATGTCGAGTTGGGTAGTCTAGTATAACGCGGCTGTGATAGGGTGGTATGTGAGTTGAAGGTAAGAGAAGGGGTTTGAAGATGCGCATAGTCTAGCGAGTAGATCTCTAAGTCCACTGACAGCGCTGGTTTACGTAGTTCCACTCCATAGCGCTCATGATACCGTACCAATGAGCGACAGCGCTCAGAACAATAAACACGTGGAACAGCTGATGCGATGCCCCCCAGATATCGTATCTCTTTGGTCTCCAAGATTCTGGGAAGTGAGTCTATTGTACCAGTCAACGAAGGTTCGGTCTTGAGAAAAAGGACGTATCGATGAACATGCTAGCCTTACCGCATAGAATCCAACCCCAATTAGTATCAAGATACCCTCGAGGTAATAATACCGTAAACCAGTCTGTTTGTCAAGCTGTTCATGGCCAAAAATTGAAACGCCATGCAAGATCGGCGCAAACGCCGAGAAGCCCGTTGCGATGAATGTTGATAAGCGTAAGATCTTCCATCTCGGGCCGTGAAGACTGGGGTTGATGACCGTGGTCGCCGTCAATGTTCCAAGGGTAATGATCTGGAGATGTCAGTTCAGTCACACATCATCCTATTACCATCTTCGTTTCCCCCAAAACATACCATAGACCAATACAATTTCTGCAACCCCGGTTCGCAGTAGAATCCAAAATAAATGCCAGGTATAAATGATCCTACAATCTGCCCGATGATTGCGACATAATCCGCTTTGACCCACAGACTTGCATACCCCTCCGAATGGCATATCAGCGTGTGATACGCTGCGGAAGTCCCGAAGCAGATTACGGAGGCGGTAAGAAAGATGCGGAAAACGAGTTGATCGGTCCAGGTCGCTTGTGGAAAACGCGTGGTGAAGTAACGATCGAAGGAGTAGCTGGCTAGCAGGACGAAGATGCCGGGGATGAGGTGCGTGTAGATGTTTACTGTTTCGTTATGCAGTTGGAGTAGGCTGCGGAGGCAGAGGGGGATGGATTTCGTGACGGGCCGGTAGCCCGTAAGGATGAACGAGTTATGCGCGTACCAGGATGGCACCTCATGGCTATCCTGCAGTGTTACTGAGGTATCAAGTCGCGATGGTTCTTGAGGTTGTGAGTCTCTCGTGCCGCGAGTGGCCATGGCGCAAGTACTCAACGAATAACGAATAACGGTGTTTAGCGACAAGAAAAAAGACGTTGAAAAGAGAGGGGTTTGCGCGAAAATGGAATGAATTAGTATGGAAATTGAATCGGCGATAGAAATGCGAGGGTTCGGCAATTAAATCCGTCAATCATTGCGGTAGCATCGCGTCGCTTGAGTCAGCGCGTTGGGCGGGCGGTGATGGCGGTCCGTTTAGCACGGACATGTTGATCAGAAAACGGTGTATACACGCCTCTGCAACATCTATACTGAGTTGCGCAATTTCACAGAATCAACAGTGGTGCGTGTTGGTGATGGCGAAGTCCGCTGCGGAATCGCGCGGTTGTTGTGAGAGTTTAGAAGGAATGACGTCAGGACACACCGGTCAGTTGTCAGGCGTCGCCGCGACGCGACGGTGTTTTTCTTTTACCACCACGGCTGTGAAGAATATAGGCCAATAAGACATGCACTGTCGGGTCACAACTCCTAAGGGACGAGGCGTTTCTTCAGGCCCAGCGCCCCGATCATTACCTGCACGAGTGTCTGTGCGACGCAGGCGGCGTGGCGAGTATGGAAACGCCATGTAGGAGACATGTATTCACGATGATGTTCATACAGCCAAGCAGTACTGGGGTGGTCCGGTGGAAGGCTAACCATCAAACAACGATGGATGCACAGGAACCGACTAGGATGCAGTCTCGAGGCGGAACTGGGATATAGGCCCTGTTGGTGGTAGTGTACACAAGCAAGCCTCTTTGTCCAGGTTTTTACACAGCCGACCACGCTTCCCACCAGTCAGCGCCATCATGGCCGGAAGTCAGCTGCATGCCATCGCGCTCCCATGCCATCGCGCTGCCGCCGCGCTGCCCTCACTATCTAACCGCTTTCGCGAGGTTAGCGCATCACCCGCATGCTAAAGGCGGGTCAGCAATGTGATGTCGCTCAAGCATCGCACCCTCTGGACCCCCCACACTGCGCACCAGGCGTGCTTCTGTTCATATCTGGGGCTCATACCCCGATTCCACCTCGAGACCGCAGCCTAGTCGGGCTGTAGCTCTTCTACTATTCGCTCTTGAGCCCGCACGGTCCTCTAGCGAAGAACTTCCAAGGTTTGGTCGTATACACAAACCCCCACACTACACATGAGACGGCGAAGCCATGCGTCCGTTAACACTTAGAACCCATACCCCGGTCCCGCCTCGAGACTGCACCCTGGTCGGCTGCTATGGCTTGTCTGCGTACCTCGACTCGGATCCGTGCTTGCGGTCCTCACATTCAACATATTGCTCGCAGCGGACTTCTGGTTGGCTTGAACTATAACACACCGGTTTGCAATAGGCCTTGTCAGGATGTGCGATTTCTCCAGCTGCTTTCAGTTAGAGGGGGAGGCGTCTGGATTGGCCATCATGTACTACTAGTAGTATATATATGGACTTCGTCGTGCCAGACAAACGCTCTTGGGGAATCAAGAGCAGGAAGTCCTCGACCGTATCGCAGTGGGGAGTATACCTGACACTGGAAGATCTCTCTGTTCTACGCACTGCAACATATATTACATCCTACTTCTACCAACGTACGCAACTTTTCCTTGTTCCCCAGCAGCTCCAACAACGGCTCCATGGACCATGACGCCATTCTAACGAGGCTGATCATAACTAGGCCGAGTGCTGCATCGTATCGCATCGTATCACGATGCCATTCTCCACTTGCACCACAGCTATTGAGCAAGTCGATCAAGAAACCGAATCTTCCGAGCTACCGAAGAACGACTTGCGACCACCTCAGCTGATCAACGACGATTCTACTCTGCCTACACACTTCCTACCGCCACGCAACCATACCGAGCCTCCTGCTTTCGGCATTCATCCTCTCAGCAACCAAACAATAAACTTGAGTACCAACAATACCATGACTACGGGTGATCAGACGAAGTCATGGTTCACTCACGTGAAGGAGTACGCGCCCATTGTTGGAGTCGTTGGCACCATCATCGGTGTCATTGTCGCTATCATTACTGTTGCGGTCAAGTGAGCCTATGAAGAAAGCCGATGCAAACTTTCGGTCTATAGACCATTTGTTCATACCGAGAAGGCATATTCAAAAGTAGAAGAAGGCTGCCGGAAGTGCCTATGGAGAGTGCTCACGCAATGGTAATGGCCAGACTGATGTTAACATATAGCAGAGCCAAATTCACAATGGAGTCTTGCGAAGAATGAACAACTTTGAATAATTCTACACTTACCACGATTTATCTTCGATTACTATGCGCCGGCTTATGTGAAGAAAGATACTATGGAAAAGAGTTATGTTATGTTATGAGGCTCTTGTCCGCAGGATCGACGCGCCCGGAATGTGACATGCCGGTGGCGTTTTTGGCTCCGGAATTGCGCGCTCGTATTTGGGGACTCCACAGCCTTGCCCCAATCAAACACCTGCAAAGCCCGGACAGTTAGGCCGCTACAGAATGTACAGGTGTAGGAATATACTAAGTGTTTACAGGTTTACACGACTGAGCTATAACGAGGAAGGCTAAACGCCTCCAGCCAGTCTTCTGCCTGACTTTCTTCCGCGCGCTGAGTATACGGTTATCTCAACACAACAAAGCCGGACCGGGAGACCTGAACTCTTGCCAGGATCTATGGTGCGTATGTAATGACCCGTACTCCATTCTGTGGTGTACAATTTTGTCAATGTTCTTGCAACATTATGAATGTGGAGCCAATTGTTATCTAGGGCAAAGAGTAAGATCGCTTCACTGCTGTGTAACGGAGGCGCCCGCTAACATAACCATCACTTGGGCGTTGTTGCTGTTTGGCCAGCATGCTACCATTGACACGGTTAGGTCGATTTCTCGTGATATCACCATCCATTGGCAGATGCTGCTGGCACACGTAGTCATAAGAATGGAACCAGGGCCTCTCGTTGTAATCCTCTTATTCCTCCCCAGCTGTGCAAACCTACTTTACCCCAAGGCTGATCGCCTGATACACTTTGCAACATCGTTACGTATCTTCTTGAAGACTGTAGGTACCTTCTTTTGGCATGAACAACTGAGAAATTCATGTGCTAACTTGCAATAGTCAAACGAGTCGTCCCATCTCGTTCTTTTGATTCCAATCGCCATGTCTTCCACCATGATTGCAGCCGAGCAGGTCAATCAGAACACCTTGCTACCCATGCATCACCAACCACCACGCCCCCAGTCCTCGCTTACACCCAATACCAATCGGTTTGATGATCAGAAAACACCCTCAAGGGCTGATGCGTTGGTATCTGGCGTCTCAACGTGGTTTGCTTGTATTAAAGAATACGCTCCCGTCATTGGTATCCTCGTCGCCACCGTCTCGCTCGTCGTGACTGTCATCGGAATCGTGGTCGCTGCTGTCATCACTGTCGCAATCAAGTGAGCTATGAGTACGAAAGGATTCACTCCAAGCAGCCCGCAGCATCTTGTATATCACAATTGCGGGGCAGACTGGAAAGGGGTTGATAAAGAATGGGTTTTGGAGAACGCGATGGTTGGGGCCGTACCTAGGTAGATTGGGATGAGCTAGAGAGGTATACATACTGTCGCGCTATTCAGACTTCGTGGTGGATTCGTCAGGCATCTGCCAGGTTTAGAGAACGCATAGCATATTTCTTTAGATCCCTTTAACTGCATATCCTCTTTCTCGTTGCACACGTATATAGCCATATCACACACCAGCCGCGTACATGCCGAAAAATTGCTAAAACAAGGAAGATCTCTTCGATACTCGTAGGGGCTGACGGTCGTTGAGTTCGGTATGATAGTGGGGCTTAGAGTTCTAAGGAATTGGTGTTCATCTCAAGGTATAACTCTTAGGACTCTATCTCAATGTACTTGCTGCAACTTGGTCGAAGTTACATGCCTAGGTAGTCTAGGGTTTGCGAGCGTCATTTCTTTGCGGCTTCGTGCGGAGAGCCTCACAGCTCTATTGGTTCTTCCAAGGCTGTGCAGCAAATCCGGCACACACCAATATTCTCCGACTAGTTCTAAGATCGGAATTTCTGATGAGTTACCAGGCACAAGATTCGTCATCTTGGGTACCTGTGAGACTACTGCGTGGCCACAGTTCAGTGATACATTATTTGCATAGCCATGTCGAGAAAGTTGCTTACCGGTCGACAGGGGCCAACGCATTACTATGGCCAATCCCTTTCGCGAACCTCGAACAGCCAATTGCGGGGAAGACATCTTGCATGGCGGGCCCACACCGAGCGCCCATAGCGAGCGATATCAACCCTGCTGGGCGGATCACTGACCTATGGGTACCTAGGGATGCCCATCCACGTTGTCGGGTGTGCCTGAAAAGCAGTCATCTTTTAATTGCTCGTTAAAAGACGCTCCTAAACGCCACAAGCAGCGCGATGAACTTGAGAAGAGAGAAAACCAGCGTAATTCCCTACACCTTTACGATGAATTCCTTAGAGGACTTTCGTCTGGTTCTACGTTCAACTTGTTGCTAGATACATTTAGTTCAATACCAGGTACATCGCGCAACTCTTCATCGTTGTCACAGTACGTAGATCAGCCCGACCCATCTCTGATTGGCTGCACAGGTGTGATGCCGCGCTAACTCGGAGACAGTCAAAGCCCCCAAGGTCGCCATGAGTCCTCCCTCTACCACTGCAGACGGCCACATCAACATCGACTCTTTGCTACCTACACACCTGCAACCACGACGCGCCTACACTTTACCTTCACTCGACGAAACGCTTTCACCAAGGCATCATCAACCAATCAGACTTGTTGTCCTACCGGAGTCTGGTACAAGGCGGTGGTTCGCTTACATCGTCGGAGTCGCTACTATCGTTGGGCTTGTCGTTACTATCATTGCCATCGTGGTTAAGTGAATGGATGGAACAGATGATTATTGCTTATCGGAAATTCGTGGAGAACACAATGTGCCGGCCTGTGAATTGAGATAGACCAGAGCGGTATACCTAATTAAGTTTTGCGAAAAAGAAGCGTGTTAGATGCTTCTCCTCGTATACATGATTGTTCTGGATGATTTACACGTTCGTTGCTTGATGTAGTTCTGAAAAAGGTATCAACAGGGCTGGTCTCAATGAGAACTTCGATTCGAACAGCAGCACATTGGGCGTTAAACTATACCTAGGTAAACGAAAAAGACAAAGGGAAACAGACCTCGCATGGTCGTGTTGTTTTCAAGACGCGACATGCACCGCATGGTGTCGTAACTTTCACTGGAGTTTTTCCATTGTGCGCCTCGGTGATAGCAATGTTAGCTTTGGAAATGCGCTGTTGTTGTGCATCAAGCAGACATGACGTGAAGGAACGTCTATTGTCAAGCGGCTTGTATAGAGCGGCATGTCTTCTACCACCATAAACCTCAAGTATGTAAACCGTGGCAATCTCTTGACCGAGAATTCTTATGAGACTGCGCGCTGAGCGTCACATGCTTTCTAAGGTTGAAACGCAAGGCGCACACTGCTGTTTCTGCAACGTGCCGCATGCGAGGGCTGACAACCTGGAGTCAGCATGATTGGCCGTACCCGAGAGTGCTCGGACCCGGTTTCTTGGGCATGCTCAGGCGGTAGCTACTTCAGGTCGCCTAGGAAGGGAAATCGTGGGATGCACGACAACATTATAAGATGCAGAGTCGCAACACATCCGCCTTCACTCTCAGCACCTCCCCGGGGTTTCGAAGGAAGAAGAGGCAAAAGCTCAAACGATAATAATTTAATCTCTACTTGAACATCTGTCGCTCAACGCATTGGAGCGATTTACTAGCATCGTCGTATGTAGTTTAGCTCGCTGACTCCCAATTGGCTGACCTGATACCCACCCATCGTAGTTCCACGAACCTCGCCATGCCCTCCTCCACCTCCACAGGCGCCACCGCAGCAGATCAGTTGGACAGCGATACTGAGCTGACTGAACTGGTCAATACCGACTCGACCTTACCTACGCATCACGTACCGCCACGCGCTCACACTTTACCTCCCGCCTACGACCCCAATCCCTATAGCAACAGCAACAGCAATCAGACAATAGCCTTGAGAGCGAGAGCTGCTGTTACAGCCAGGCTTACTGAGCGAACTTGGTTCCTTCATGTAGAGAGATACGCCTCTGTTATTGGACTTGTCATCGCTGTTGCTGCACTTGGCGTCACGGTCGTTGGAATCATTGTTGGTGTTATCGTTGCTGTATTGGTTAAGTGAGACACGTCGGAGAGACGATTTGAGATAATAAGCAGCGTCGCATCCATCTCGTGCCGAGGGACGTGTGCGACTAAAGACAGCGGCATCCAGAGGTGCCCATAAAGATTCCAAGGTTCCTCGTCGTTGATGGCAGACTAGATTGGAGATCGAGATAGACCGGAAAGATTTGTACATAAAGATTGCCCGCGGAGTGTGATGACTAGGATTGTTGTTTAAGATAGACTGGAGTGAGATACCCAATACAATTTCTGCGGAAAGAAAAGAAAGTCCGCGTGCGTCCAGATATACCACGATCATGTGGAAGAATCATACAATAAGTGGTTTCTAGAGAGTCCACGCCTAGTGCCTGCATCACAGCGATGGCATCTGCAGATCTCGCGAAATACTTATGCGCATTCGCGAGGTATGGCGCCAGGAACTTTGGGATGCTGTCAGGCGCAACCAAGCGCGACTGCAGACTCGCTCTGCGCATGTCAATGATTTCGTCCAATCATGAATCTGCGACCTCTCAGCGAAAGCAACAGGTAGGATCAGAGCGGACATACATCTCTGTAGCTCTTCACGTTTAGTTTTGGATCTCGCGTCAGTGTACTCAGAACGCAAAAACGAACACCTTGCAGTAGCACTCGTTCGTGGTCGGACAATGTACGGAGGTTTACCAAAGATCAGTCAAACGTATGTTAGCCTGTCGCGCAAGGGTCTCGCAGCGCCTCACCTCTTGCGCCCGCCCATTGGCTCCAGCCTCGCTACGATGTGCTGCTGCTGTTGGGGGCGGAAGGCTTAGAAGGTTGAGACAAGGCGCTAGACGGTATTAGTGTGCCTTCTCATTGCCCATGCCACTCACCCTCAGTGCGAAACTACGGGAACAACATTACAACTTTGAATCATTCTACAGTTGACTACAGAATATTCAAAGGAGGATTAGTCCAATTCTACTTCTATCACTCCATACAGTTAAGTCTCCAGATTTCATTGGCTATGTTAGGTCACTAACCCCCAATAGCCAACTACTAGCACTATAACATATCGCATCGCCATGCCTTCTTCAACCACCAACGCAGTCCATCGAGTCAACATGGACACGGTATTACCCACACACGTCAGACACCGACGCGCCAACACCCTCCCTCTCGAATTCGATCCCAATCCCTACAGAACCCAGACGATACCACCTCGATCCGAACATGTTGAGAGACTTTGGGCTAGAAGGTGGTTCAACTACACAAAAGAGAATGCTGCCGTTATTGGTCTCGTCCTGACTTTCCTTGGAGTGATTGTCGCTGTTGTCGCCCTCACAAAGTGACGTGGAGGTAGAGTGAATGATCCTGTGAAGCGTGACGGATAAGAGGGGTGATTGAGACAGACCAGAGAGACAACCTCTTGAGATTTTGGTGTAGAAGAAATGAAGAAGAGAAACGGATAGCGAGGAACTCCTCCTTTGTATAGCATGGCCCGCGAAGTCTGTTGTTACATCTCTGTACCTCATTAACGCCGACGCTGATGATAAATACCAAACCGGTTCAATCTCAACTTATGCTCACCAACCTTGGCTCCGACAATTCCAACAACGAGAAGCTTTACTCAAACTCCCCGTTCCCGTTCCCACCCTCTTTTCCATCTACTCCACGCCCTCAGCCCTCTTCCTATACCCCTCTCTCCTCTCCAAGCTCTCCGGCTCCTTACCAGCCGCCTCGATAATATCGACCTTCGGCTGTTCCTCCGTCATATCAATGCGACCCGGCCTCCTGGGCCTCAGTTGCGTCCTCTGCGTAATAGGGTAAAAGTACGCCGCCCTCTGCATCTTGCTATCGCGCAGCGGCTCATTCGCATGTTTCTCCGGGTCATGCAGCGCAAGCGCAACAACGTCACCATAGGTATCGCTAGGGTCGCCGACTTGCTGGCTCGTCTCGTACGTACGCACGTTATCGTATTTGAAGCATTTGCGCGGCTGCCCTTCGTCGTCTTCGGCGATGTCGAAGTCGATGTCTGCTTCGTTTGTGGGGTCGTGCGTGGTGAAGTTGCGTTTGATGCCGCGGACCTTGTTCTTGTCGGAGGGGAGGAAGTATTCGAATTGCCAGCGGGGGATCGGGGGTGGGACTGTGGGGTCTAGGCGGTGCGCTTCGCGGTCTTCCATGTACTTTTCTTGGTCTTGGATTGTTTGGCCGGCGGGACGGAGGAGTGCGACGTCGAGACGCGGGTCGTAGGATGGGTCGAGCGGGTTGTTGATCGGGGGTGCGGTGAACTTGAATACCATGTAGCCGCCGGTGTCGGGCATGGCGTCCCAGTCTGGGAGGAGTGGGTAGGAGTCCACGAGTGTCAGGTTGGGGTTCCGGGGGTTCTTGGGCTTGTTCCATGCTAGTCGCTCTTCGGGCGTCGATTCCGCTGCCCTGATGTTCTCGGCGCCGTCCTGTCCGTTGTAGGCATCTGCTGGGTACGCAATGTTGAAGCTCTTCAGGATGTGTCTCGCGATGTTGGTTGGGTCGTCCAATGAGGTCTCTACCTGCTTTCGCTTCCTCCGCAGGCGCATCGTGTTGGACGAGTTACTGGACTCGAACTTGGAGCCGCCGGTTGTGCTTGAGGTGACATATTCGGTTCGTCGCAGGAAAGTCGCGCCAGAGGCATTGGTCTGCGTCTTGCCAAGCTGGTTCGGTGGTCGCATCAGCGCCCTGTCTGCTGTACTGAGCGGTGGCGGGTGAGGCATCGCCTGAATAGCTATTGGACGCGTCAGTCGCTGCGAGGGCTTTGCGCCACGGGTTCGCTCTTACCAGACTCGTCTCCATCGAATACCTTAGGGATACCCACCAAATCGATGGGCATTCCCAGCTCCGCATCAGCCTCAATATTCAGCGACTGCTCTCGCGCCAGTCTTGACGCAAAGCCCGCTGATGTGTATTGACCGCTCGAAAGACCAGTGTTGGGGATGTCCAGCAGCTTTGGCGGACAGGGTGGAGGAGGCAGCGCATTCGAATATCGGATTTTGGCAATGTAGTCCTGGTGGACAACAGGGCGCCCGGAACTCATGATGCCGTCTTTTCGCGCGCCGTCGGCTTGGGGTGGTGGAGGTGATTGCGCGGTTTGGTGAGGTCAAAGAAAGTTGAGCTCGGGATGTCAACGCGCCAGGCAAGCCGCGCCAAGACGCGTTCCGCGCTATCACCAGGGGCCTTCGCCATTTACCCAATGGAGAATTGCACCTGCTCATGGGCGTCGCGCTCGACCTTGTAGTCTTTTTGTGAGTAGCCTTTGGTTGTATACATTGAGGGTTCGAATATTTTGTAGCTGTGGCTTGCCGGGCTGTTCGTCCAAGGTGGTTGTCTACTGTACTCCAGCCCGGATCAAGACCAGGCCCCGGTCTGACTCAAAGGCGCAATCCATTCTCCGGTGACCATCTACTGCTACACTTGATATAAGTCTTGCGTTCGAAAAATGTGAACACTTAGCAGTATGGAATCGGAAAGTAACGAAATAGGTTAACGTTCAACGTAACGACCGTGATGATAATATTAGGTAGATATTCTATAATGACCCAGCTCCTATTTACAACACCTCTCTGCCACCCATTATCCAGGGTCCATACTGTCATACTGTCTATTACCGCGACCAATACGCATGGCTGCAGTTTCCTATACCCAAAACGCCATGTCTCATACCAGCTCCGCATCGAAGCGTGTGGGTAGTTATCAGCCGGAAGAGGTTCTACCATCTCCCAACCATCAAGCGTGCGGCTAAAACCGACAAACACTCGTCAAAGATTGTACACATGCCAGCAGAGATCCCTCAGTTGGCCTTCTTGAGCTTGGCAGCGGCCATCTTGCGCTCGCGGCGCTTCTTGGAAGCCTCAGCACCAGCCTCGGTGTCGAAGAGCAGGTCCCACCACCTGAAGCTGCTGGCGTAGTTGCCAATGAACTTCTCGTGGTGAACATCGTGGTGCTCGGCGCCGGCCCAGAAAGGCAGGAAGTGGTGCAAACTCCATGGGAACTCGTAGCCGCTGTGCGCGTCGATGGCCTGGAACACACGGAGGCAGATCCACGCGTACATGGTCAGGATGTGGAGGTCCTTGGTGATGGCGCAGAAGACGATTGGGACTCCGACAGTACCGAAGCCGAGGATCATGACTTCAATGGGCGAGGCGTATTCGGCGGCCAGACCAAAGGGAGCAGAGTATTGGTGGTGGATCTTGTGGATGTTCTTGTAAAGGAAGGAGCTGGCGTGCATGGCGCGGTGCATCCAGTAGTGCCATGCGTCCTCGAAGACGAAGAAGATGGCAATCTGGTACGCCATCTTGTAGATGCTGGGGAAGGGAACGGAAGTCTGGAGGCCGAAGTATTGGCACATGGGGTGGAACATCCAGATCTGGGGAAGCTCGACGGTGAAGTGGGACAGGAGGACGAGGGCGGCGCATTGCGTTTGTTCCCAAGTAGTGGGGATTTTTTGCTGCGGCAAGTTAGCTTTTGACGCATAGAGCTGCTCAATCGCGGAGACGTACGTGTTGGAGCTTGTATCGGTTGAAGAAGGGTATGCAGTCGATGATGATCCAGGGAAGCGCGCGTCCAAAGTAGAAGAGCTCGTGGAAGACGAAGGACATGATTCCGGTCGCCAGGACATCGTTGCCCATCCATTGGTACCAGGCCATCCACATCTTCTCGAGGTAGTTGAGCTGCACATTGTACTTGGAGATCTCCTCAAAGGAGCCCCAGTAGGTGTCGTGCGCCATAGGCGTCAGGAGGGAGGTTGCGTTGTTCCTGTCATCTGTTAGTATCTAGGGTATGCGACTTCGGGGTACTTCGGGATCGGGCGTACATTGTGGCTGCTCTCAATGTCCAGCAGTAAAAACAAAGAGCGGGTGCAGTGTGCAGAGGTAGAGCGAAGGAACGACTGCAGGTTGCAGAGTGGTGAAGGAGCGATTGGCGGAGGTGCTGCAGTGAAGAAGAGCAGATGCAGCAGCAAAGGAGGCGGATTAAATTGGAGATTGGCGGCCCTGATCGACGTTCGTACCACTTTTGCCACCCAAGGTTCACTCAGTTCCGAGCGGCCAACGCGTGGGCGCAAATGCACTAGTGCCTGCCCAGAAGACGCGCCAGGCCAATTACCCTTCGCCCCTGGCCTTCACCGCCTGCTGAGCTTTCTGTTCGGCAGCGGCTCGAGTGTCCCCGGCTTCCACATCACACCAGCGCCGCCCTGCAAGGCGACTGTGGATCGTGTCACGGTGAGCCCACCGCAGGCTGATAAAGTCGCTCGCCCTAGGTAGGCTTCTAGAATTGCGGCATGACTGGACGGCATCGGCAGTGCTAATTGCGAGAGCATGACGCGGTCGGCCCGACGAATCACATCACCACGAGTACGGCGATGTACTAAGCCCCGTCCACGTTGTCACTCGTCGTCTGACATCGGCATGTAGTTGTGGTCATGAGGTAATTCAGTGTAGCTATTTATTTGGTTATACTCAGCACCACCCACACATGTCCAATACCTTTTCGAAGCCATCTCTCTCCAGACAAGGAATCCCACAACAATCGTCGGCCCTACCATCATGGGATCACTACAAGTTTCGCAAAGCATCCATTCCAATACTGTTGTTTCATCTCCGACAGAGTTTTGAATTTGGTCTCACGCAGTCGCTTGAAAGCGCGAATTTCTCGGAGAACCGTTCTCCAGCTACCAGACGTGAGATGGATGCTAGTCAAGAAGACATCCCGCGTCGTAGAATTGACACAGCGGAGAAACGGTATGAGCTGTTCGCTGGTGACGGCGTATCCGATGAGGTCGAGCCGGGTCAGGTGAGGAAAGCGAGACTTGGCGAGGAGACAGAAGGTCTGGTAATCAGCTGCGCAGCTGGAATCTGTCTTGCAGCCGATGAGCCGAAGTTCGGTGAGGTTCCAACATATTGGGCGTGAGTTAAAACGCTCATACTTCGGATCAAGTCTCATCGTCGACGGTGCCCTGATGTTGTCCATTGGATGCGCATGGTCCACATCTACAAAGTTGAGTTTCTGAAAGCTTGGGTGATCCAGGTATGGCCATAGTCCAGGTAGAGACAATCGTTCAGTCCCGGTGAGGTTGCGCATATTCAGGTGAATGATTTCCTTGTTGAAACCAGTGTCCGACAATATCCGATGCAGCAATCGCATGTGTCCAGCGGAAATGTAGGTGCCAATCTCGCGGTTGTAGATACGTTGGAACAGCCAACGAGCAAGATTAGTATGGGCGTAGTCGAACCCTATACTCATGATGAAAGGTTCTGAGCGCGGTAACGGCTTATGAGCGCTACTTCTCGACCCGAAATGTATCTCCTCAAGTCCTTCCATAATTTTGAATGAGGAGAAGATCTTCTCGAGAAGAACCGGGGCGTAGTTAGCCCAGAACAACTGCCGTACAGGTGTAATCTGAACTTCGTTAGCACACAGTGAATTTGAACAAGGCGACTAACGGGAAGAGCGCACCCTCCCAGATCCGAGCCCGTCCTGGATGTACGACGTACCTTGTTCTGGATTTCCCGAAATTTGGCTGACTCCACGGTATAGCCGAGCCAGTGGTGTTTGTCTCGATCTCCTTTTTTGTACTCCCTTATGGCGTCCACTCCAGGGTCGATAAACTCAACGCATTGGATGCAGTCTCGCCAATGAATTATCGACGTGATCTCAAGAAGCGCTGTCAAGCCGTCTTTTGTCATCAGCACTCGAACGTGTCTGAGCCTGCGCCTCATACGTGGGCAAAGCAAATAGGCGGCGGCTGCGCGAAAGAAGCGACAGGTCCGACGTAACGCAAGTAGCTCGCGTACAGGCGAACTGGGTATGAACTTCACGATGTTTGTGATGAGCTCCATGGGAAGGTTATCGAGTGCTGGTTTAGGCGGAGGTGCAAGTACGCATGGCATCGCAGCACAGGCATCGGCCACGCCGTCGCCTGCAGTCATTGTTGTAGGTACCGAAGTCATGAGAGCACACATCGTGGTGTCGTTGAGGTGTTGGAGTGGCTCGGGAGAGCGAATTGCCTAGTTCAGAACTTGGTGTAAGGCTATTCCCGACAGTGAATGAACAACTGTTGCCCTCACTTGGCCAAAGAGCTCCACGCACATGCGGTGGCGCTTTTCTCTCTTGAGAACTCGGTGGTCCGCCTCTTCCGCTCTTGAACAGGTTTGCGGGTCTATCAATGATCGACAGATCAGCTTGGAAGCACCTGCCGAACCTGAGAT
The DNA here is from genome assembly GCF_023757995.1 of Alternaria metachromatica. Lineage (NCBI taxonomy): Eukaryota > Fungi > Ascomycota > Dothideomycetes > Pleosporales > Pleosporaceae > Alternaria > Alternaria metachromatica. The sequence continues at coordinate 546,699 of NW_026055502.1, forward strand.
CCATCCCAAATGGTCGAGCCCCAGGTTGACGTACTCATAGGCTCAATAGGCGGAAGTGCGCCCCGCGGTGACCTAAATTCCCGGCTACACCTGCTAAATGTTGGACTAGGCGATGGGATGATCGGCGTCCTGAACATGGCAGGAGTCCACTCTGGTGTGCCGTCTCCGACCAAGCGCCTTCCGGGACCTGGGCTGGGCTGCTCTCTGCTCTTTATCTTGACCATCGCTCTACGGAAGAGTGGTCGCAGAAATGGTACGGAGGCTGAGATGAGGCCGACGTGCTGTTCCACTTGACTCCACATCAAAAGATCTGCTGTAGTCAGCCCTTGCTGCACATAGTCGTGCACCCAGAAAATCGTAGTGTAAAGCCGAAGGGCGGAAGCTATTACGGCCATGATACCGACGGAAAAGATAGCTATCAGCTCAAGACGGCGTCTAAGCGGCATTGTCGAAAGATTCCAAAAGAACAATATCGGTAACGTCCAGATGATCACATCCGTGACGAGGTTATAGATGGCATTGAAGATCCAGAATGGATTTGGGTTGTAACAATGAGCGTCGAAGATGTGTAGGACCCATGCTCGATACCAAACATCCCATGCGAACGCGTCGGTGATCGGAATGCACATGAGAATGGAGGCGATGATCATGGATACTCCGCCAGAGACTGTGATGGCAAGGAGTACACGGACAACGTATTGGAAGCGTTTGTTCGATGCGGCGATAGAATTGTAAACTAAGTCGATCCTGTTAGCCGAGTAGATCCTTCAAAAATGAGCTTTCCGAGGAAGAATGAAAGCACATGGGCGAACGGATAGCCGTTCGACGCGCAATGGCCGCCACTTGTGTAGTACTCGAAGCTCTCCGCGTTCATCCCTGGGATTGTGTGGCATAGAACGTACATAGCAATATCGACGTCTTGATGAGACAAAGATTGAGGATGAAGTTGACTCGGTATAGCCATATCGACAGTAGCGAGCCGGTGATTACGGGTCTCCCGGTTTCTGGCTTGTTTTTCTATGCTATGTTAGACCACAGTCATTCAACAGCTGGTAGCTACTTACATCAACCTGGCTATAATCGAGGAAATGGATCATGAAGCAATGTACCACCACTGATGGCCTAGATGTAGGAACGAATGAGTCAGTTCAGCTTCTCTGGGTTCCGCGGAGACGTCCATACCAAGTTGCGATCTGTTTCTGGTTAGCAATAGCAGCACAGGGGGTGAGCATACACTCACAAGGGCCAGAAGCATGACCCAGTCGGACGACGTGAGCTTTCCAACATAGAAATATCGGGTGTAGAATCTGAACTGTTAACCAACGTTGCGATCAGGGTTGCGAATGGCTGACGCACCTGAGGGCTACAACCACGGTCGACATAGAGGTAAGCACAAAAGCCAAGATGATAGAAAGTCGGCCATGAGGGGCCATCGAGAACGGTTCTGGAGCTTGACAATGAATCCGTTCACACGAACGGAATAGAATAGCTGGCAGGAAAAAGAAACCGTGGAGGCAATACTCATGATGATGTGTAGGGGTGCCGCAGCCACTGACTATCAAACATCAACGGCAATATCCACAATGCCAATCGCGCGAAAGACGGCGTTCTCTAACGCAATCATGCATCGGCGGGAGTCCCACATTAGGATCCGAGTCAGGTTCAGACTGTCCAGATTTGGGCGGGTGATGAGTCGCGTCGCCCAGGCTGACCAAACGGTGTGGCGGGGAAGTGCCGGCAGACAATGTTAGACCAAGGGTTATGCAACACCAACCGATGTGAGCAGTGCTGCATAGCTGTCAAATTGTCCCTGCTTCCCCGCACCGTACCACGCGACATCCATCTCAGCAGCAGTTTACGCGCCAGGTGTTTGGCAGGGTACGGATAAATCTGCAAAGTGAAGCTTGGGCCGTCGCCGCCTCAGACAACCCGCCAACTCAATTGATCCTGCCTCAACTGGCCCCAACAGGATAGCAGCCCAGATATTGATCTCAGCTCTTTTGATGTTCTGTGCACTTTTACCGCTTCTATATTGACTTGTCCCCTGCCCTGAATTGACGTAATTCGACCGGTGTGTAGATGGCGAGTTTGCACTCAGCGCGTTACATTGTGTATGTTGCCAGGCGTGCCATGTTCGTGACTTGGGGTTGAAACGGGTGTCCACTGTATATTTACCGGCTACTTCGGTAATCTGAAGAAGACGCAGGCATTAGCGACCTACCGCGGGCTTCAGCGATTGCCATGTGAGACCGAGCCCATAGAGACTTTCATGTGTGAGGGGGAGAGAAAATACTAAGGAAACCGTTCACCGTGTCATCAGGGATCAATCAGAGTCAGCTTGGAATGTTGAGGCCCGGGGTTTGGGCGCAGAATCCAGCGTGCGCAGGCGAAATGAGAGTGGCTTTCTTCGATAAGACACCGGTGCCATGACTTGCATAGGGCTGAAAGCCGTCCGCATGAACGTGAATCGTGAAAGGTCCGAATATGATATATATGGAAGGAGATCGCGAGTAATACCGCAAGGACAAAGTTTAGAGCCTGAATCTGCTGCGAATGCGTTCTGGAAGCAAGGCGTTACGATGAGATGGTGTTGAGCGAGTCAGCTGGATCGTGGGCGGTTAGGTGGAGATTGACAGGATCGATCTTGCCGTCTCTTGGGCTGTGGCTTCCATCTCCGCTGTGATGGAATAGTAATCCGGATAACCGGGCGACCAGAGCACCGTTACCGAAACTGTGATAGGGAGCATCGAAGGATCAGTTCACAATCTTGAGGGTGACGGGATGATGTTATGAAAACCGCTCGTGGTGAGTGGCATGAAGCGAAAGGATGAAGACTAGCCCAGTGACGTCGATGACTACGAGGTCGACGCCATTAGTGATATTAGAGAACGTTCCTGAATCGATGAAATGAGTTTGTCGGTTGTAGTACCACAGGCTCCAGAGAAGGTGTTCTTGAGGTGCGATGTCAGATGGGTTGTGAGGTTGCTAGAGTAGGAGCGACGCGATACCGCGGAAGCTGCCCGCGAACTAGCGCGTTTAGTGATATCATCGCCTCGAGTGAAAGTGCAGCTGTCAACCACGGTCGCACCTGTCGCCTACGACGTTTTCACCTCGACGCTGTTTGTCACAGCTCATGCGCGAACTGCCTGCTGACCCGTGATGGCTCACTCCCGTCTCTAGTGCTGGTTTTTCCCGCTTCACGTTCCTCGACCTGGCGCTGTTGCCTTCGGCGCAACTCATCACGAATTCTCCTACCCACGAGTAATCCGACGCACACCACGCACGGCGGTTCAAATCCCGCTCGAGACTCCCGGTGTCAATAGAACCGCTTTCGAAGCCCTCTTAGACTGCGACAACTGTCGTCATGTCGTCGCCCTCCGAGAACGCTGCGCTCGCCACCGCGCCTGAGATCACCGTCACCAATCCAGACAACTCGAACGATGCGACCATGCATGATGGTGGGGAAGAATCAGCAGAGGATATACCGTCAGATGCCGACGAGGAGGCACGGTTGAAGATGCTCACGACTGGCACACGAGCGCAGGATGACTTGGAACGCGATATTGGCAGGCAGGCGGACCAGATGATGACGGAGCAGGCCGATGCACGCGACAAGAAGCGCATAGAGAAGCTCGAGGGTGAAGCAAAGCGGGCGGAAGCTGCTGTACAAAAGCTCAAGAACCGTTTGGCTCTACCAGCTCTGGACACGCAGAAGGCCAAACTCCGTGGCGAGATCGCAGCGTATCGGGACAAGATCGATGGCCTAGACCAGGAGATGGATGGTATACAACAGCGTATCAACGATCGTCACAAAGCACATGGGGTGGACGAAGCAGCAGAAGAAGGCTCCAAGGGTCCTTTACCCAACGAGAGCCGGCGAGAGTGGCTCATCCGCACAGGCAAGATCACGCCTTTCTCCAAGCTGGCGCAGGACCAGCCAGACTCAGGGACGCTGGGTGAGGTCATGCTAGATGCTGAAGCGGAGGATATGGTGACCGAAACCGCGAAAGAGCCAGTATCACATCGCAACCTCATGAAGCCTGGCTTCCAAGACGTCGAATCCAGTTCAGAGGCTCCGAGCCCAAAACCTACAGCCCGGTCGAAGAAGCGGCGGAAGGTCACTCCTACCAGCGATACTGTCGGTTCGCGCGAATCGAGCGCGGCCCCGGGTTTTACCGATCCTGATTCAGACGATGCCTTTGAGCCCGGCATGTCGGATCGCCAGCTTGCGACCCTAGATGAGTCGGATGAGCTTCCAGATGACATGGATGAAGACGACTCATACGCAGAAGAGACTACCGGTCGTAAGCGTAAAGCTAAGGGCAAGAAGACGAAGAAGGCCAAGGCTGCTCCCGCAGAAGCTGCTGTCGTCGAAGATCTAGCAGGTGTCGATGACGGCAACGAGCGGCTATATCGGAAACGTATAGAGACTTGGTCCAAGAGCCGCGCCGCTGCTAGGAGAAAGGCCAAGGCCAATACTGGTGAGGCAACTGCCGATGAGGAGGAGGATGAAGAAGAGTGCTACCAGCCTCATCCTACTGAAGCTGACACTGAATTCGATGGCGGATTCCGCATCCCTGGAGACATCTACCCGGCATTGTTCGATTATCAAAAGACTGGTGTTCAGTGGCTTTGGGAGCTGTACTCGCAGAATGTTGGTGGCATCATTGGCGATGAGATGGGTTTGGGTAAAACCATTCAAGCTATCGGCTTCGTTGCCGGCCTTCATTACTCCAAGAAACTCACCAAGCCTGTCATCGTAGTTTGTCCCGCGACGGTCATGAAGCAATGGGTCAATGAGTTTCACCGCTGGTGGCCTGCGCTACGAGTTTCTATCCTACACACTTCTGGTAGCGGGATGTTGGACACCCATCGAGAAGATCGTATGGAGCGGGAACTTGAGCTTCGGAACTATGGCGACTACGACAATACTTTGACTGGCGCTGGAAAGGCTGCTAAGAAGATCCTCGAGAAGGTCAAGCGAGACGGCCATGTCCTTGTCACCACGTATTCAGGATTACAGACCTACTCTGAGTTCTTGATTCCTACTGACTGGGAATGCGCCATCCTAGACGAGGGCCACAAGATTAGGAACCCGAACACTGCTATCACGATCCACTGCAAGGAGTTGCGGACGCCCAATCGTGTCATTCTCTCTGGCACGCCGATGCAGAACAACCTAACAGAGCTTTGGTCGCTCTTTGACTTTGTATTCCCGATGCGCTTAGGCACACTGGTGAACTTCCGCAACCAGTTCGAATTCCCGATCAAGCGTGGTGGCTACGCAAATGCTTCGAACCTGGAGTTTGAGACAGCGGTACAGTGTGCCGAGACCCTCAAGGATGCGATCAGCCCCTACCTACTGCAGCGGTTCAAGGTCGATGTCGCAACCGATTTGCCACAGAAGAAGGAGCAGGTACTCTTCTGTAAGCTCACGCGTCAGCAGCGACAAGCATATGAGGGTTTCCTGGCGTCGGAGGACATGAAATCAATTGCGAGCGGCAAGCGCCAGATGCTTTACGGTGTCGACTTCTTGCGCAAAATTTGCAATCATCCTGATCTGACGGAGCATAAGACCCTGTCGAAGAAGCTGGGATTTGACTATGGCAACCCCAATAAATCTGGCAAGATGCAGGTTGTCAAGGAGCTGCTGTCGTTGTGGAAGAAGGGCGGACACAAGACCCTTCTCTTCGCTCAGCATCGTATCATGTTGGACATCCTGCAGAAGTTCGTCAGTCAGTTACCCGACATCAACTGGCGTCGCATGGACGGCGAGACGCCGATCAAGGACCGCCAGAACCTTGTTGATGAGTTCAATAACGATCCGAATCTACACGTCTTCCTCCTCACGACGAAGGTCGGTGGTCTTGGCGTCAATCTCACAGGTGCCAATCGCGTCATCATTTACGACCCGGACTGGAATCCTTCGACCGACATACAGGCGCGAGAGCGTTCATGGCGTCTGGGACAGAAGCGAGAGGTTGAAATATACCGGCTGATGTCTGCAGGCACAATCGAAGAGAAGATTTACCATCGTCAGATTTTCAAGCAGTTCTTGACGAACAAGGTGTTGAAAGACCCTAAGCAGCGACAATCATTCCAGATGAGCGATCTGCATGACTTGTTCACGCTCGGTGTGGAGAACGTTGAGGGTGAAACCGAGACAGGCAACCTATTCCGTGGTTCAGAAGTCAAGTTTGAAGAGGATGGTAAGACTGCAGAGGCATCGGCAGATGCTACAGGAGCCGAAGACCTCGCCGCAGTGAAAGGCATCTCGCGATCCGAAGCCTTCCAAGCCCCCGTCTCCGACGGCGAGGATGCTGCTGCTACCACTAACGAAGACGGCACCGACAAACCCCCAACAGATTCCCGTCTGATGTCCACCATCTTCGCCAAAACAGGTGTTCATTCCGTCCTCGAACACGACGCAATCATGAACTCCACAGCCGGCGGCCGAAAGCGCAAAGTGCAAGCCGACCCAGCCTACATCCAACGCGAAGCAAAGCGACAAGCCGCCGTAGCAGCCGAGCAACTCAAGAAGAGCATGCAAGAAGCGCGAAACGTGCCCGCCGGTACACCAACATGGACCGGTCAATTTGGTGAAGCAGGCCGACCAGATGCATCCCGCGGTATGCCATCCAGCCGCGGTGGTCGAGGTGGACGAGGCGGCGGACGCGGCGGCGGCCCCTCATCAACATCCATTCTCAACAACCTCGCCACCCGACAAGGCCGTCCTACGCTCCTCAACCCCGGCACAACTCTCAACACACCCACATCCGCCAGCCCATCCCGCGGCTCCACACCCTCCGCACCCACAACACCGCAGACCTTCCGTGGCCGCCGCATGCTCGAAATGATCCGCGATTTCATGCTCACCCATGGTGGTGTGGTACCCAGTCGTATGCTGGTTGATCATTTTGACCATTACTGCCGTGCGCAGCCGGGAAGGAACGAGGAGTTCAAGGAGATGCTCAAGTTGATTGCTACGCTTGAGAAGAGCGGGAGTGCGCAGAGGGGGAGATGGGTGCTCAAGGATGAGTGGAGGACGCCTGCTGCGGGTGCGGCGGGTAGGGGAGGTAGGGGTGGAAGATAGGAATTAAAGATGGGGAGGAGGAGGATGGGTGATTGGAGGGAAAGATGGGGTGGGAGAGTGAGTTTAGCATGGCATTTTACGGCGTTTGAGATAGGGAGATACCATTTGTAGCTTTTTTGTTTTAGCGCCTTCTTGCCAAGTGCTGGCATATCATATCGTAGATGGAGAATTGTGTATCTTGTATGACATATATATATTTCAGAACACAATTTGAAGCATACGCAAGCATCTCGAATGCGTCGATGAAAAACTGAAATATGACATTGTTACTACACACTCGTTCTAAATCCTGGTGATGCCAACTCTCTTGACCTCGTTTTCGTTCGGTCGTTTCGCTGTACTTTAGACCCATCTATGCAATCACGAGACCTCGCTCAGCGAGTGGAATGCTTCTTGACGTGCTTCTGCAGGTTGTCGAATCGCGTGTAAGACTTCTGACAGCCTGGGACTTGGCAGGCGAAGCGTTCTTGTGCTGCTACCGGTTGATGTGTCCTGAGGTGGCGGGCCAGGTCAGCTCGGAGACTGAATGCCTTTGAGCAGCCGTCGAAAGGGCACTTGTGACGTCGTCGGTGCTTGCGATTGATGTGGTCACTGCGGACTGGTCAGAGGATGCACCCTCAGCTTATCCTGGGATATGATCATACGTACTTGAGATCGCAGTGCCGACTGAAAGCTAATTCACAGAAGCGGCAAGAGAGCTCATGCGCCTCATTTGTGTTGCTATCCTCGGGATGTGCCCACTGTTCAGTGGGTGGCGAGCTTGATTGCTGGCCATCTTCGAAACCAACTTCTGCAGTACCAGATGTATCCAATGATTGCTCACCAATCGTGGAAGAGCTGTTGTTGTCGACAAGAGTCGGTATGTCGTCCTCGGGGGTAGAGTCGCCGATAAGATACGGAGCGTGTATAACAGGATTGATGTCTAATTCAAAAGCAAACGGACTAAAGACACTTGAGGTAGAACGCCGAAGACATCGCACATATGAAGATAAAGCATTACGCGAACGAAGTGAAATGGAAAGAAGGAAAGGCGAAGACTACGTAGGCCTTCGCCGGCAGTTATGTGGGCTAGGCGTGAAGCCTAAGGGTGCGTGACCCCAACGCCTTGCGGCGCGGTAGGTAGTTGGTTGTCGAAGATAGTGTTGAGGTGAAAAGATTGTAAGCCGAATGTAAGTGTCCCTTATATGTCGGAGCCGTACCCCCGGAGGCATAGAATGCACTAGGCTGGATCTCAGCCACGGCAGCCGCCGCCTGCATGTCGGCTTGTAGCATATAGCCAGTGCCTTCCGTACCTTGCTGCGCAGCCACTGTGATGTGTCCTATCATAGTACATGCCTCCATTCCGAGCTGGGGCCATATATGCAGCCGGGTCAAGAAGCTGACAGCATGCACATGTCGCGCTTGTCCGTAATAGGACCCTCTCAGCCGTCCTTCGTTTTCGTGCAACCATTATATGTCGCCCTCATCCATCAAGGCTGAGAACGTTTACGCTAGGGGGCATAGTGCCTCGACTTTGAAGAAAGCCCTGGGGGTCAAGAAGTTCGGTATCCAATATTGTGTCAGCACATATGTACGCCAGTACACAATCCTTTTTGTATACCAATTTATTTGAGATATACCAGGCTCGAGCGCGAAAATGGTGACATTGACCACTTACAACTTCCCCCGACTCTTCTCCATCTCCTCCTGCAAGATCATACCAACAGGCCCACCCCGGCTTCCATCACCAGCCCACTGCTCCTCTGGTATACGTTCAGCTGGCCACTCCCAGCGGCCCTTGAAGTCCTCCGGTGTCCTCCCCTCAATACACTCCACAATGCTATCGCCAATAACAGGCAAGAACTTAAAGCCATGTCCTGAACCGCCTGTTGCCACAAAAAGCCCCTTGTACTTGGGATGATACGAGATCAAAAAGTCACCATCCCTTGTATCAGTATACCAGCAGATTTTCGATTTTGTGAACGGTCGCGAGGGAACGGCGAGGGAGGGGTGGATCGCGGTGAGGAAGTCTCGGCATTGGCGTTGGCCTTCTATAGGGACGGCTTGCGATGGGTCGTCGACGTGTGTGTAGGGAAGCGAGGTTACGATTGTCTCGTTCGGGTCTTCAGATTCTGGGTGTGGGATTGTGGTTGGGTTGAGATAGCCGTGGCCGTGGCGCGCTACTTTGAGCAAGCCCTTGTGAGGCGGGATCATGAAGAGGCCGTGGGAGAGGTTCAGAATAGTTGGCCGCGGAGCCATCTTCGCTTCCTCCTCCTTGGAGATGGGCATGTAGCACAGCGCCTGCCCGGTGGCTTTACAAATGCCACGGAGATCGATGAGCGATGCCGTCCATGCGCCTGCCGCCAGCATTGTAAGGTCCGCCTTCAATTCGGTCGAATCGTCGAGCCGTACACCGGAGACAGTGTTGGTTTTGTGATCGATCAACAGCTTCTTCACGCCCTTTGTGACAAACTTCACTCTCCCCAGCTTCTCCACCTTTTCTCTCAACCACATCATTGCACCCTCTGCGTCTGCCCAGCCTGAACTCCAGTTCACGTAACCGGTGCAGCCATTACCCCAGGGATCTTTGCCCTCCAGACCACATGCTTTCTGTATTTCTTCCGCCGAGTTGAGCACTTCCACTCTGTCTGTCCCTATCGCGCGAACATTTTCGAGCGAGCTGGAGACGTACTTCTGCTCTGGGCCCCATGCTGTTACACATAAGCCGACCTCATGGTAGTGTTCGGTCGCGAAGTCGGTGCGCCAGCGGTTTTGTGCGACGGTTGCGAGACGGGTATAGCGCGCGGCAGCGTAGTCGGGACGGATGATTCGTGAGGCGTCGATCTGTATGCGTTCGCTTGAGTGTTTGGTCTTGAATGAAGCGGTTGTTCCGATCACTAGGGAGTTTTCTGCTCCAGGGTATGGCGTCGAGAAAATTTAGATTGAATTGCTCTACTTACACTCGAACCATCAGGTGTAGGGAAGGGCTGACGGTCTACAACAGTAATTGAGGTATCCTTGTACTGCGGGTTTTGACATAACGAATAAGCTGTGGAAAGTCCAAATGCACCGCTGCCGACGATTAGGATGGATGAGGGTCTCTCAAGAGATGCAGAATAAGCCATTGCGCGCGAGATTAAGATGTTTGAACGTATAGCAACTGAGCAAAAGGAAGGAAAGGCATGGAGAAAAGTCCACCTACCTGCGTCCGAACGGCGTGCAAGTGCCGCTGGTGGGCCGATATCGTTGACTGACTGATGATTTGAAGGGCGTGCGTCGGCTGGGCACGGTTGAACCTCGTGGCTGCAGGGAGCTTTGACGCTACCGAGAGATTGGGTCATCGGTGCATGGAAAGATTTGAGGCCTCAATTCGACATCGACAGCCTCACCAATCGCACCTCAACGTCATCCGCTACTAAGTTATTCTGGGTCTGCCTGTATCGCAATGGCAAAGTTACCGAAGCCCCCGAAGGCGTTCCCCGTAAAGCACACGATACCGTCGAAGCCCGCGATACCACAACACATACGAATACAACGAGCGCAACACGATAACGAAGTACCGCTATATGCTCCAAGGAACCAAACACCCGAACAAGCACTGAAGAGAGTGCTGGCAGCACGTCCGCGGCTCTCAGATCTACAGCGGCTTTCAGATGAGGAACTGAAGTCGGCGCAACACCAGGCAAAACTGCGGAGAGCGAGACAATGGCCAATGTTCGGTATTGGGTTGATCGCATTTGGGTTGGGCACATACGGAACCATGCTCTACGCTTCGTTGACGCAGGAAACGGACCTGGGAAACTTACCTGAAGACCTGTCCGATCGATTCGACAAAGAGGCTGAGGGCTATGACGAGAAAGTGGACACATCTGAGATGCTGCTCTTATTGACTTCTAAGCGCAAGAAGCTCACTGCCATGGCCAAGGGACATGTGCTAGAGGTGGCTGTCGGTACAGGCAGGAACATACCATACTACAAGACCAAGCAATGTGCGACGGTGACGCTACTCGATTCTAGCGGGCCCATGCTGGCTGTTGCAAGGCGGAAGTGGAACGACACGCACAAGGAGTACTTTAGCCGTGTCTTCTTCAAGCAGCAATCTGCCTTAGATCCGATTACGCCCCCATTTGATGCCCAAGTTGGCTACGATACGGTGATACAGACAATGGGACTTTGCTCCACGCCCGAGCCCGTGAAGCTGCTCCAGAATCTCGAGTCGTGCACCAATGAGAATGGACAGATCTTGCTTCTAGAGCACGGCAAGTCGCATTACGAGTGGCTCAACAACATACTGGACAAGTCAGCTCCAGCCCATGCGGACGAACATGGTTGCTGGTGGAACAAAGATATCGGCAAAATTGTCGAAGAGAGCGGGCTGGAAGTTGTCAACATAAAGCGCTACAACTTCGGCACGACATGGTGGTTACAGTTGAGACCCAGGAAGGGCATGCGGCAAAGATTGGCCGAGACCACCGCAGTCGAGCAGCCGCTTGCTGCTCAAGCCGGATCCCCGGTAACACAAAAGTCCTGGTGGTCACTGTGGAGATAATAAGTCGCCGTGTCACCTTCCCCACATTCACCATGATCGAGAATGATCGAAATGTTGCAGCGCTGCCGCTATTATAGACAGTGCGCCTAAACTTACTCCAAGTCCACTACCCAAGCTGTTGCACTCTATCAGGCAGCTTAGTTCTGTCTCAAACGACGTCAACTTTACGCGTTATGGCAGAAGGAGGGGAAGGCCCAAAACGGCAATTTCCAGATCGCGACCATCGATAACCTGGGATCCAACAGAAGGTCAAGCGAGATCTGCGGTCGGGATCATGGGCAAAGGACAATCGCGTCACGGCAGACTGGAACGCGACATGGCTCGCCCGAACTTTGTTCTGTCTTATCATCCGGGCACGCCATGCGTTTGCATGTGCGTCTGGGGTCTGATGCCCTACCGTTGAGCACGATGGGCTCGCACCTCGTAATCATCATTGCCGAGCACACCCAGCGACACGTCCATGGCTGACATGCATCTTTATCAGTGTCGACGAGGTTGCGTGTGGGAACAAGCAAACAAACAATGCATCTTCACCGTCTTTCACGACTTGCCAACTTCCTCATGCAGTCCACACTTCGTCTGGGGAAGATACGTAGCGCATCCGTGAATCTGTCTGCCCACAGGACAAGTGCGGCGCCATACCTTCCAGTTCCCCACAAAAGGTGACGCTGTGCTGCGCATGCAGACCGGACCTGGTTCCATGCGCCTGTCCCCATTGGGGAAAGACGTATGCACAATCCCTGCGCAGCCATCGGAAGTGATGGCAACTCGCGTGCGCAATGTTTGGGGGTGTGGTCGCAATGCGGAGTGGAGGCTGATGAAACTGATGTGCCAGAAGATCCAGCTCGGCATCCATCATCACTGTGCTTTTTCCGGGCATCAATGCCACTCGTTATCAATGAGTTATCAATGAACAAGCAGCAATCAAGCCACATGTGCTGAGAACGGTTTTTGTCGTTCGCGTATTAACGTTGCCGAGGGTTGGCCGCATGCCAGTAGGAAAACTTCCGTTAAAGAAAAATTCGAGAAAAGTGTGCTCACCGCCCTGGGGCATCCTGGTTGCAGCGTTGAGGCTAAATCCACTTTGACGGCTAGGCGAAACCTCAGAACAGGGATGTCTCCGCTCTGGAACAAGATGATATGCACGCTGCATCAGATCATGGCCAGCGCCCGTCCACTCGCATCGTGGCCGTTTGAGTGCTTGGAGACGCGGAAGATATTATAGCGGTCAGCGTGCGGGACAGCTGTGATGACCCGCCCAATTGCAGGTGGGAAGGATGCGCGATGCTCGAACCAGACGTGTTGAGCATGAGATCACTTGCGGGAAAGCCGTCTCAGGGCAGTAGACGTTCGTAATCGTTGGCGGAGGTTTGTCGGCAAGGAAGCATCCTTACCAGCTCCGTCTAGCATGTGCCACTTATTGCGCGCTCGGAGCAAGATGTAGAGAGATCCAAGTGCGGTGTTCACTGCTCCGGGCTCAGCTGAGACCATCTGATGCCCGAAGCTTGACACGGGCAGAGGTGCAACACAGACGGCCCAGATACACGGGATTGGTCAGGACAGCGAAGCCCATACAAGACGTTGGACAGGCTGCCGGAAGGTTGTGCCTAGAAGTGTGCGGCGAGTAAGTACCTACGTTAGAGGACTCTACCGTGTGGTACATGCAGGCAGGCAACGGCATGTTGATAGGAGCGTTAGGCTCTAGCCCCTGGCCAACAAAGCAAAAACGGGCTCTAAAAGTAGTATGCTGTCATAACCAAAGAGGCGATCCCTGGATACATTCACCCTACTAGACGCACGGTCTCTTACCGGAGCCTAGTCGCTCCTTCTTCACTGTGTGCTCCACTACGCCTCCGTTCTTTCCCTCGTCGCATCCCCTCTTCCTTCACCACCCCTCGAACTACATCAGGGCCCGACATCAACTGTCCTGTCCCATTCCGTTTCCCCTTGCCTCTCTCTGTTCTGTTTCCTGATTCCCGTGGTGTTGGCGCAGCACTTGATTGTGTTGCCATTAGTTGTTGGTTCGAGCTCAAGGCAACCGGGCGCCATCGCCGAGTTACGTATTCACTCTTCAGGAGGCGAGCCGCGTAGCTGCGACAGGACGGGTGCCACTCAGCATTCAACTCCGCCAGACATCTCTCGCAATAATCAGGCGCTCTTTTCGACGCCAAAGCCTGCAGTGCAGACAGAAGCGCACGCTACCTGCATCTCGGCGGCAGCGTTGGTGGTATAGGCTGCATTGCATTCCTACCGGACCAATCGACGACCCTGGCATTCGCGCAGTAACAAAACACTTTTGGCTGCACACCCTCTGCCAGCCTCAATAATTATCTTGTCCCCCGGAAGCCTCCCTCCTTCCTTCCTCTCCCTGCGCGACGTTTGCGACTGCATCGCCGCTCCCACTATGCCCTACAACACACGCCGGAAGTCGCTGTCGCTGCCGTCGCTCGGCATCCAGCTGCCAGGAGGACCGCGATCCGCGCGCTCACCGCCTTCGACAAGCGACGGCCAGCACGCCGCAAAGAAACAGAAACGCTCCCACTCCGGCTCTCTCTCATCGGCACTCCCCTCGCCATCACGCCCCGCCGCACTGCGCCTCGATGAGCAGCGACCCAAAAGCTCAGGCCGGGTGGCAGACACCCCGCCACCGTCGCCAGGCGGCGAGTCCGGCACGACCAAGATCGATACCCAGGGCATCGACGACGAAATCGTGGTCGGCGTTATCGAACAGCTCCAGAAGACAGGCAACCGTCCCCACCTGCTGAAGGAACTCGCCCTCGTTCTATCGCCCATCATTCCCATTGTTGAGAGGTACGTACCAAACTTCCGCCATCCACGCCCTGACCACCAGTTACTCATGCTGACGTACTCTAGCTCCGCCAACCCAGCTGCCATTATCTCGTCACGCTTAGCGACCTACCTCAAGCGCAATTGGACAGCGCTGTCGAGATGCCCACTCGACAAGAAGCTCGTTGGTACCCACCCCAAGCGTGTCTACTACTTCCTCTCCACTTGCCCGCATCAGCCTATCCCGGCCGACGGAACTAGCACCGCCATGGCACCGCGCATCGTCACCCCATCGCTGTCGTCCGCAACTTCGGAAGAAGAGGACGCGGATGCGAGGTCAAGAGGTCGCATGTCACCGTCGCCCGAGCTAGACCTGTCCGACTACGACAGCCACGACAGCGACCCCTTCTCCAAACAGAGCCATCTCCCCACGACTGCGAACATCTCGCACAACCGCCGAGCTCAGTCGCCGCCTTTAGAAAAGGATGAGCGCGAGTTCACCCAGACTGCGTCGTTCCTGCAGCAACGCCGGATGAGCCAGGAAGCCGAGCGCGAGCGATCTGCCAGCGCATCTGCCGAGCCAACACAACAGAGCGACGTCAAGATGGAAGAAGTCGCCGTCTCCGTCGAAGAGACCGTAGAAAGCGCTGCTCAAAAGGACTCGGAAGCCGCAGCCGCCCTCTTCGGCCAGATGGACCACCTCATGACCTTCCAGAACGCTCTATCACCCAGCAGCCCCGCGCTGAAACCCGTGCTCCACATCGAAATGCCCCCGCCGTCGCTCAAGCGCAAGTCGATAAAACTCGAGCTTGACGACGACTGGATCATGAAGAGCCCGGAGCTTATTGACCTTGACGAGCTTGATGACCTTTTCGGCGGCTACTAGGCCGCTATTTCCTTTGCGCGATTTCTCTCTGTATACGACATTTACGATTCTCCCGGGGCACGTCTCTCATCTATTCCTCCTATCTATTGTATTCTCTCCTCATGTCGTTTCATCATTGCGTATGTCCTAGATGGATTCCATTTCGCCGCTCGCGCTGCACTACACACTCTAGGGATGTTGATTTATCGCATGGAGTTCTTGAGATCTGGGTGTCTAGGAAGGAATTCTGTAAGATAACTGTAGAGTGTAGCTGTGCGATTACCAGCCAGGAGGCCTGGCTGAGGCGCTGGATTGTTACTCGGCGTCTGAATGCGCGAATCTGCGACTCGGTGTTGGCCAGCATTTTCCAGAATGAGGCAGTCGCCCATGGCGACGAAGAATGAAGTAAAAGGAACGGAACTACTAGATAAAAGTTCATGAAATTGAAAAACAGTTGATATCCTTCAGAACAGCTCATCAAAACAAGCTCTTGCACGAACGTGTCTGTGATGTCGGCAATCTCGATTGTTGCCGACCAGAGCTGGTGGGCCGGGTTGTCCCCTACCAACACGTACTCTGCGCTCACCGCCCGAGTTGCGCACTTCCTGCACCTAACACCACACCTGGCAGTGGTCTAACGCATAAGAGCGCGAAAATTGGGCCCTCACCGGCAGGGCCATCTGCGCCCAATGCGGCTCCTACGATGCGGTGTATCCTAGCCCCAGACAGGAAGGGACAGAGACCTTGGCGCTGCGTTGTTGAAGAAGTTGCGGTCGAGCGAGATGCGCTGGAGAACAGCCTCACTTTTGACCGCACACGCGCACACCAGCGGGGTTGACGAGTAAATCTTTGCATGCTGCTCCAGATTCTGCTCATCTGCCTGGTATAATCAACAATCCCGAGGGGTAATCGCATGTTCGCAGACAAGAGGCTGGGTAAGCGAGTCCAATGACTTGGGCACCCCCAGCCCTGTACAGCAAAGCTTTGAAGCCGAAGCCCAACCACTCGACGTAAGAGTGCGCTGTGCGCTGCGCGACACGTCCGCCCTATTTCCTTTCCCATATTGACCATCCGACCCCCTCGGTTTCACGGATTCCTGTGCCCTGCGTCAAAGTGCTTGCTGCAGGTTCCCGAGGCTGATGAGGAAGCCCGTTGCCTCGCTTACTCCCGCCCATCAAGTTTGAAGAGTTGGAACGGAAGAGCTGGAAATTGTGAAAAGAGGAGGCTGGGGATCCGCGACACCCTCATCCACTGCCCATCAGACGTGCGATCGCTACGAAACGAAGCGCGTCTTTCCGGCGTCTTTGCAGTGGTATACGAAAGGCCATTCGCGGACATAGCCCAAGGCTGCCAGCAACACAACACCAGCAGAGTGGATAGTCGACACGTGGATACGCAACAACCGGGTTAGCCGCATTGCCAGTCACCAAACCTCGCCGCGGGCGTAAAAAGCTCACGCATATCGACGTAGCCCGCTCTAACTCCCCTTGGACTTGGGCTGCGTCTACACCACGACAGCAACTGCCTTTTTCAAAGGCACACCAAGAAAGAGCCAGGAACCTCAAGAAAAGAATGTCTGTAGCACTATCCCGAGCGCGGAGCAGAAGTCGGGCGCCGAGCACAAGAGCGCCGTTAACATCACAGCCCATCGTTGTGGATGTTCCGCGAAGTGGGGCTAAATCACCACTCATCATTGATGTGCCAGCACCAGCACCCCGCGCAAGGAGCAGAAGCGTGCGTAGCATGCGCGAACCCATGGTCGACGCACCTGGACTCAGCGGTGGACGGGGGATGTTCAAGAGGTTGATCGTTGCGTGTGACGGAACCTGGCTAAACTCGGACGATGGAACCAAGAACGGTACTCTCTCCATCCCAAGCAACATCACTCGCATATCAAGAGCCATCAAGGCAGTCAGTCAGGACGGTATCCAGCAGATTGTCAACTATCACCAAGGTCTTGGGACCGAAGGCGGAAAGCTCTCGAGATTGGTTGGGGGTGCTACGGGCAAGGGCCTGAGCGATGATGTTCGAGAAGCCTATTCGTTTCTTGCCAACAACTATCACCCAGGAGACGAAATCTTCTTGCTAGGGTTTTCGAGAGGCGCGTTTACCGCGCGTAGCATCGGCGGCTTGATCGGAGAGATTGGTCTTCTCACAAAGAAGGGCTTGAACACGCTACCAGAAGTGTATGAAGATGTCCAAAATCGGCGGAACCCAGACTATCGCCCGAAGCACGAGGACGTACCTTTCCCGCGGAAACCAAGCGCAGATGACCCACGATACGCAGAGGAACTGGAACGCAGAGGATTGACTAGACTGGATATTCCAATCAAGTGCATAGCGGTGTGGGACACCGTTGGCAGTCTCGGCATACCGCGGATCGGGAAGCTGCAGCGCCTGGGTCTACAGATGAAGCAGTCAAAAGCAACGACTTTCTACGACACCAAGCTGTCTAATTGCATCGAGAATGCATTTCAAGCGTTGGCTCTGGATGAGAATCGGTCGTCGTTTTCGCCTGCCGTTTGGGAGAAGCCCGAGGGCAATCGAACGACGCTCCGCCAAGTATGGTTCCCAGGTGCGCACGCAAACGTTGGTGGTGGCTACGACGACATGCAGATTGCGAATATCAGTCTTGCGTGGATGATGAGTCAACTTGAGCCATTCCTGGATCTGCGGTCTGAGTATCTGTTTGAACAAGACGATTTGAACGAAAAGTACTACAAGAAAGAGGAGGGTGCGATCAGACCGTGGAGTTTTGGCAAGATCTATAGCGAGCTGAAGGGCGCCTTTGCGATCGGTGGTAGTACTGTAAGTTTCAATTTCTTGCAAGTATACGCATGCGTACTGACGGAAATACTAGCAACGCAAGCCAGGTCAATACACCTCCGTAGACCCCTTCTCAGGCCGCTCAACAGAACGACCCCTCCGCCAAACCAACGAATACATCCACCCCTCAGTCCGCACCCGCTACCGACTCGAAGGCCCCGGAATCCAAGACCGCGGCCTCTACGAAGCTCGCGCCCTAACCGACAGCTACAAACTCGTCGTCGATTACGGCGCCAACAACTCCCGAGCCGGCGACGCAGAAGTCTACTGGAAGATCAAATGGAGAGACACCATGGCCGTCAAAGTCCTCCCCGAAGCCCCTCTCTGGCGCCTAGAACGCGAACTCGCAAAACGTGATCCAGCAACCTACGACTACATCAAAAAGCCACCTGCCACTGCCACTACGCGGAGTAAACGCCGTACTGCGCGGCCTCTCTCCGCGGATTTCTCAAACAGCAAAGTGGGCGGCGGACTCACGAGTCCCACTTCTACCCGCAAAGCGAGGAGGGACACGTTTTCTCCGCGGTCGACGTTCCCCGCCGAAGACCGCGCGCCGCCTAGTCGGAGGAGCACGACGAAGATTGAGAGACCGCGCAGTAGGAGTCGCGCGCGCAGTGTCGAGTTTGCGAGTGATCGAGAGACGGATATCAGGGAGAGTATGCCGCATCGCAGGGAGAAGGACAAGGCGTGGTGGGAGGGAAGGCGGTGACGAAAAGTTGATTAAGCGCGCAATGTTTCCTTAGACTTTCTGATTTATACTTTCGGTTGACTTCATATGGAGGGTTGGATATATGCGGATACCCTTTTAGATGTAATACGATTCGATACTTGAGTGTTAGGTGGACTTGGACAAGTCACTTCGCATCGATGTGACGCTCATTATGCACAGTCATTCTCGGAACCAACAAGCTGACGAAACCATGCTTTTGTTCGACTGCCAGCTACCATGACAAATATGTATATCGAAAAGTACCGTGGTGCTGGAATCACGTGGGTCATGGGCACCCGGTTGCCACTCCCTATACCATTCGGTAATCCAGCGTGACCAAATAGCGAACACCCGCCCAATACCTAAACTCACAGTACTTACGACCAGACTATCGCAAGATAATTGAGTGCGAATAAAAGAAAGATGGTAAACCCGCCTACCAAGATTTGGGTGATCGACCTCATCGGGCATACCCACAGATCTCCTTTCTAGACCCTGGTGCGTGAGGCTCGATCGACGAGGGGGACCCTGGCCAAATCTTCGCAGTCAACGGTTTCAGTGAGTAATGCGCGGACCGACTGCTGTTTATGTGTTATTCACCGCATGGCAATCGCGACGATGGCAAAGATGAATATGAGGTGAGGTGACCTGATGTGTGCTGTGTTGTGATGTTTGCAGCGGAGGTGCAGCAGGCGGGATGTGAGTGGCCAGACCACAAGTCGATGATGGCTGCGCCGCCCGCCCATCGCTCGGGAAACGGACGTGCGAGAATATCGTTTTCGTGCGTGGAACGCGCAACGCTGCATGACAAGGCCGTGTAAGCAGCCCGTCGACTCCACGATATTCTCACGAGGTATAGCAGTGACGGTCCATGACATACCCACCTCCTCGAAAAGACCTGTCTTCGTAACGTCCAAGCCCAGAATACGATGCGCGCATTGATGTCTCCCTCGGAACAATATCGTGTTGCGGAGCCCTCATGTTATATTTAGGGTTGCATTGCCCTCTAGCGCTAGTGTCTCTCGGGCTGCCCCCTGCTTGTATCCCATTCGCCGCCGCCCGCCGCTGGGCTGGTGCTGCTGAGCTGGGCTGGGCTAACAAGTCGAAGCTGAGACCATCAAACCTCTCCTTTCACTTCCGCCGTTGAGACAAAAACCATCAATCGCTTTATCGCTTACCTCGAACCCGTCGCCTATCTTCACCCTTCGCCAGTCGCTCGTTTATACGGACGGAGAGGTGTTAACTGTAATATCCATTCGTCGTTTCTCCGCGTAATACTTGTGTCGCGTCGCCTCCGGAGCTCATTCTTCTCTCCCGTCCCGTCACGCCTGAGAGTTGTACGATACCTGAGATTCCACGAGGAACTCTTCCCGCTTGCGAAACGAGTTTTTAGCCGGTACACACGTTTTTGGGGCTTCGAAGGACCAAAGGAGACTTGTTTTAGGCATCTTTCGGACAAGATGAGGCCGTCTCAGCTTCTCGCTGCCGTGGTGGCCATGTCGTCGGTTACGCATGCCATGAACGTCAAGCATGCATTCGACAATATCCATGGGTTGACTGATGTCAAGAACGTGCTCATGGGACGTCAGGATAACAGTACGTTTGAGCATACTCAGGATTAGATGGTTGAGTACTAATGTCATGGTTAGACAACAATAACAACAACGACAACGCCTCAGACGCACCCGCCAGCACACAGCCCGCGAAGACATCCGCAGCGGACAAACCCACCGAAACAGGCGGCGACAACAACAACGATAACAACGACAATAACAACAACGACGACAACAAGTCCTCCGGCACCGCAAAGGAAACCGCAAGCGGCACCCAAAAGCCCAGCGGCTCCAAGACCACCGGCAAGGGCTCAAAGTCCACCAGCTTCGACGCCCGCCTCCCCGCCGGTGGCCTCACAATGGTGACCCCCAACGCTCTGGCCGGAACACAATTCTACAAAGTCGGCGACTGGGTAACTTTCGCCTGGAACTACACCTCCCTCTCCGTGACCCCCTCGGCCATCGACGTCCTCGCCTCCTGCACCGCCAACCAAGCCACCTACACCATCGCCGTCAACATCTCCGCGAAGCAAACTGAGGTTCTCTGGGATACCAAGCACACGCCTGATGGCCAGGCACCGTTTTTGACCGAGAACTACAAGTTGCTCATCTACGACTCGGATCTTAGCGCTACTGCAGCCCCAAGGCCCGGATATCTTGGAGCGTTCACTGGATTCACGTTTGGCATGTACCTGCCGCAGGAGTACATTTCGCTCAAGGATGGATACACGTGCCCTAACTGCAACGGCGCGCTTTCGCTTTCTGAGAAGAAGACGCTTGCTGCTATGCTGCTTACTACTGGTACGACGATTGGCTCTATGCTTTACTTCACGTACCAGTTTGGTGTCTGGTAGATGAAGCGCCTTTTCGATACACGTACACGTAGATCTACGACAACGCAAATCCGATAAAACGCAAGAACTCGACGCTTCACCGCTCACGATTACGGCATATCACAACACACTTTCTTTTTACGCCAATCTTCACATCTGTCCATATTTCGCCACTCATTTACAAAAAGATTCGGGCGCTTTCTGGTGGGCAGTGATATACGGAGCATCGTCACAATCTTTTTGGGGCCATTGAGGCATCTGGTGTTTGGGAGTTGTTATATGGGCTTTGATTGGAAACAATGGTGTTCTGCATTCGGCTCGAGAGTATAAAGATATGTAATACTTGGATTGCTTCGAGGTAAAGATGGGTATGCAGGGGGGATGTGTATATGCTTGGATGGGTGTGAAGGGATGGCAGTGTTGCTAGCATCTTCGTCATTTAGATTGAAAAGAGGGAAAACAAATGAAAAAATTATGTTAAGCACTTCACTTCGGTTTGAGGATTCGCACGTGGGGAGGCTGTTGTGAGATGTGCAGGCTACCGAGATCTATGGAATAGGACAGACGATGTCGTACTTCGCAACACCGCCAGTCGGACGGAACTCATATGATCTACTTGTATTACACACGCCTGTCTTCATCAGCTTTCTCATGCGCTTTAAAGCAAGCGTCCTTATACTGTGACTCGGAAGTAGACAGTGATCCCCTCCATTCTTCACAGCAGGGGCGTAGCTTCTCCGGTCGGTGGTGATCATCGCCATCATCACTTTTCCACAATCTGTGCGACGAGATGACGGCCTGTGCGTCTTCATCTGCATATAAATAGCTCCTGTTTGAGTTCTGACTCTCTTCCTTACATCTACAACCATTCCTTCAATTTCCAAAAACCCATGGATCGAGATCGCATGTGTGGAGAGGACGTTCTCTCTTCCATCAAAACGGGAGCAATGATAGAGTATGAGAACTCCGCGCCGTGTTTTCTACTTTCCAAAGTATAGTCTCTATTACTCATGTTCCACCCGCTGCGATCTGCAACCTTTACCAAAACGCAAAGTGCTTTCATCGATGGTCCTCTCTGTGCGAAAACGGGTATTCGAAGAAGCTATGTCTTTCGCCTGCTGTCACCAAAAAAGACAGGACAGTCCACTTATGGAGATCAGAAAGAAGACCTCAACTATTTCATGAGCGGCGCTGCCTCCGCAACTAGCGATACCGCATAGCGTCTCGGTGTCGGTATAAATATCTACCCGCTCGCACCTTTCACACTCTTCTTCATATTCCTACCCATTCTCAATTTACCGAAAATGACACTCAACTGGTTCATGTCTGAGTCGTTCTTCCGAGTCTCTCAAAAGTTTCTCGATCTCTCTCTATGTTGTCGCTCCAAACCTTGCCTGTTACCTAGAGTATTATCAAAAACTGTCAACCCCAAGCCGATGTCTGTCTCCTCAGACGGGCCGCGAACATCTTTGAAATGAGAGATATCTTGGTTATCTTCTCTATCCAAAAGTTCAAGAGACAAGACAAATGTCTTTCGCCTGCTGTCGAAAAGAATCGATCGAAACGGAATATGACTTCCAAAAACACGAGGTCAACTGCCGATGACGATAAATGCGACCATCGAAAAAGCTATGTTGCACGGGTCTTCTGGAGCATAAATACCTGCCACTTGAACGCCTCTTACTCTTCTTCATCACACCAACACTTGACAGTCTTTCCAAAAGACGAAATTCGTTGGATCATGTTGGTTGCGCGACTCTCTGTTCAAAAAAGGCACATTTCACTGCGATGTGAGCGCTCCGAGCTACACCTACAATTATCAAAAAACGAGAGTTCTTCTTCGCATGTCTCCGTCCTTGAGCAGATCGGAGATAATTTCAAAACCAAGTATCCCGCATTCCATGCTGGCCGTCGTCCTCCCTGAACGCTAAGATCACGGCCTGTGCGTCTCTTATTACGCATATATATCTGCTACATAGCTACCCCCTTCTCCTCCTTCTTCCAACAGTCTCTTCCTCCCTTCAAAAAAGGATATGAACAATCTCATGTCGCTTGTGCGTTCTGGGTTTCTGAAAACTGGGGACGACCTCTCGATGTGAACGCCCCGAGCCATACCTTCTATTATCGAATCCTCCAATAGTTTACACTATGTTTCCGTCCTCGATAGAAATGCAAATCGATCCAAAACCAACCTGTACAGGCTTCACGTTGGCTGTCCTTCCTGAACGCCAAGGTCACATACCGCCCGTCTCTTCCCCTGCATATATATACCTGTCACTTGGACGCCCTCTTCTCCTCTTCATTCCATCAACTACTATTGTTATTCTCCAAAAACGCGGTTCATTCGCAGCCATGTCGCTGGCGCCTTCTCTGTTGTCCAAAAATGGGATTTAACCGAGTCATGTGGAAGGTTCGAGCTGTACCCTCTATCGCTAAAACACCGTGGAGCGCCTATGATGTCTTTGTTCCCGAAAGCCTTGCATTTCAACTAAAAAGACACAGGACGAAATCATGTTCTCTTCTCCGTGCGAACACCACATCTCCGACATGGATCTTGCTCTGCCTCTGTGCACATAGATACTCTTCCTTTGGTCTCCTCCTTCTCTTTTTCACTCCAATAACTTATCTTCTTTCTCCAAAACCGATCCGTGTTCTCTTCATGTCGGTGGCGCCTTCTGTCCTCCTCAAAACTATATCAATACCAAGTTATGCGGACACTCTTATCCCTATCCTCTATCTACTCAAATAAATACGGCGACATTGGATGACCTCGCTCTCGGCTGGACTAGAGCTTAATTCAAACTCGCGAACATGATCTCAATGTGTCGACTGAGTTCGCTGTTCAAAAAGCGAAAGCGAGACAATCATGTTCTTGTGCCTGCCGTCACCAGATCCTTAGCAGGCTATCAAAACTTGATCAAGAAATGGCTTCTGGACTTCAATGATCGGAACTGTGCTGAGAGGTGTTTTCTTTTTTGCAAAATCTTCCTGGCCCTGGAATCATGTGTTGCTGTTGGTTGTGAGAGCGCTCCTATCGGTCAGGTTGAAAAGCGAAGTGCAGCTCGCCTACGCAAATATTTACGAAAGTGGAATCCATGAATTCCTCGGAAGATATTGTTCACTCTATTCAAAACGACGAATGCAAAGTAGCATGATTCTTTTTGCTTTGGTTTTGACATCATGGAAGATATTGAGAAAAGTTTGATTGTAAAGATCTACAGAAGAAGAGAATAAGACTACCAAAGCGTCGCCCACCGAAAACGATGAGATGCGCACACCACCCGGGCTTAAGCAGCTGGGTCAGCTAGTCTAAGCACGGCTGAAGCACTTAGTAACCAACTCGCGGTCAGTGGAGCCGTTAGGCGTCAAACCAAGCACGTAGCTCTGATCAAACGCACCAGCCGACCAACCAATGTAACCAAGGTAAACATCGCTGTTCTTGTTCAAGCTGTCAAGCGCAGCGCAAACATCCTTCTCGCACGACACAGTGTTACCGCCACCGACCTCAGACAAGATAGCCTGACGCTTGTTGTCACGGAGCCAAGTAGCGAGCGGGACGAACGAGTCCTCGACGTGGTCGCTGGTGCACTCAGCGTGGGTGCCGGAGTTGTCGCTGTCGAGGTAGCGGTGGACGTCGAAGATGAGCTTGTCGGTCGTGCCGTCGGCGTCCTTGACCTTGAGAAGGGAAGGTCCGCTAGCGGTGGGGAAAGTACCGGCGGATGTGTAGTCGGTACCTGGGAGGAGGATCATTTGCGACTTGGCGCCGGCCTTGCGGATGGCGGTTACGGCGGCCTGGCACGAGTCGGCCCAGGTGGACATGGTGAGGTCGTGGGGCTCGTTCATCAGGCCAAAGGCAACGTTCTTCTCGGACGCGTACTTGGTCGCGATCTTGGTCCAGACATCTGCGAACTGTGCGTTGGTTGGACCGCCTTGGCCGACGATCTGGCCATTCCAACGGGCGTAGTTGTGGAGGTCGAGAAGGCAGACTGCGCCGGTGGCCAAGCAGCCTTGGACGAGCTTGTCGTAGGCAGCGCTGACGGTGGCGTCGAGGTTACCACCGAGAGTGTTGCCGGTCAGATGCTGCCAGCCGATGGGCAGACGGTAGATGTTGAGCTTGTCGTCCTTGGTGAAATGCTGCATCTGGGCGATTCCGTTCGCACCGGGGTCGACGTAGGCTCCGCTGCATGATCCGGATGTGTCGCATCCGAAGTCGAAACCAGCAATGTTCATACCGGCGTACTGGGTCTTTCCGGAGCTGGCTGCCGCGTTGGCAGCGACGGCAGCCTTGCTAGGAGCGGCAACAGCTACTGCTGCCGGAGAAGAGGTCTTAGCAGCGGGTGCCTTGGTGGCAGTCATCATGGTTGTAGGAACAGGGCTTGCTACAGGGCTTGCTGCACCGGCACCGGCACCAGGAACACACTGAGAGTACCAGTCGTTCTGGACCTCACAGTGGTATCCAGAGACACATGCGGTGGCTCCGGTGAAGCCCTTTCCACCACACTGTGTGTAGGCTGCGCTCTGCGCAGCGTAGGCACCGCTTGCTGCTAGAGCAGCGAATGCGAAGGAGTAACGAGCCATTGAAGCGAAGTTTGGACGAAGGAAGTAAGGATTTGAATAGATGAAGGAGTGACAATGCGATCTAGCACAAGAAGAAGTAAAGGATTGAAACTTCACAAATGTGATGGAGAACTTTGGTGAGGGTGGGTAGGTAGCGCTTTTATCATGTCATGGTAAGAGTAGGTACTCCAAGGGTCACGTCCTTGCGCTTCCAACCCGTTCGAGACCTACATTCCAGAAGACGGCGTGGCGGCACGTAGTCTCCGCATTGTTCCCACCGTTTCACGATCATTACCGAGAAGCTCGGTGATATTGAGTGGCTGTGAGCCAGAAACACGGGAGATGGGTTGCATGTGCGACGTTCCGGCATCTGGAGCTGTCAGTGCTGTCATCGGAGCCTTCGGAGGGCGGCGGCTAGTCCAAGCGAGATGGTCGACCCGCTTTTTGGCTTGCTCTCGAGCCCGGTGAGCGGTTTCGAGCCCGTTCGTGGTGTTGGAGTGAAACGACTAGGCTGGGTTTTGTGGGGATCGGCGTAATGTTTCTTCATTTCGCCAAGATGAGAGGGGTGTGACAAGCTTCAGGATTCACGGAGAATAGAAGCTTGGTATGCTTGTTCAAAGACGCATCAAAGTATTGAAAGGCTTGTTCTGAGAGGCGCAAGGGAGGAATATCTGGTACTCGTGATCCAGTGATTAGGCTGTCGTACGTCCTTGCGACGTGGAGTTGGATCGTCAAAGTCGTGGGGTGAGCCGCGGTCCAGGTACCGCCGGGTTACAACCGGTGGAAGAAGTCGACATCGTGGAGTGCTTAGTTTGTTTTACAAACGTGCACATCCGTAACGGGTAGACAGCGATGATCTCATGTCATCATGCCGTACGGAAAAATTACGCGTGCTTCGTGGCTGCCATTCTGTTCATCTTTCTGGTGTCGCCTTGAAAATCTGAGACATCCTCTACCGATCTTCATCCTCGGCTTCTGAGCGTGCCGATGCGCAAAGAAGTATTCGGACAGATTTACACATCTCTGTGAAGTTTGTACTCCTCAGGTGCGCGTTCTTTTCATCTGCTGACCTTGCCACTTTTCTTCGAGACCATCTATGCCGTCGGAAATAACATCACCACCCGTGCGCCATTATGTTCTTTTTCTTCATCGTTGACGCCGTCTATTCCCTCATATCCTTGTGTTGGTAAGAACCCAGCCGTAGAAGCATCAGGCTTTGCCTCCTCATCGACCACGTGCCGTTTCCTCTGGTTATCACCTTGTCCTCTCACCCGTTCACATCCAGCCGTGGGAATGAATGGCTGATTGTCCATCGACGATCGCGTTCGTTTCGTGCCTCGTTTGTTGATGCCGGCACTGGATCATCGCCAAGGGCTGACACGGTAGATTGAATGCGCTTAGCATCTCTTTCGAATATTTCATACCTGTCATAGTTCAACATTTGAAGCCTGCTTTCCAGAAAGAACGCTGTTCTCCATGTGAGTATCGAGGTTGCGAGAAGCTCAACGGCAGTCGTGTCGAAGACGATGCAGTCGATGATTCGAGGCGACGGCCTACTCCGTGAAGTCATCGTTCGTCTCTTCCATTGATAGACAGCGCGGGAAAGAGTCAAAACTTCTGTTGTAATTCTGATCAGCATTTTGTATGTGCGATAGGTCTTTTCGTCGGGTACGATCTGGCATGGACATTGCAAAACCTTCAAAGCTTGGATGCCATTGAAAGTCGGTCTGCAGAGTGCAAACCGCGAGGCTGTGTAGTGTTACGGCTGCAATCATCGACTAGAGCCCTTGAATTGAGTATTCTCAAGCTTGAAGGCGTATGTCGCTGGTGTTCGTTCGGTCCAGCAGCCAGCATGACGACCCCGCCTTTCCAAGAACAATTAGCTTGTGTAACGTGGTAGCCATCCACATGCATTGTAGTGAATATAATGCACTTCCTAGCCTTGCGACTCTTATCTTCCTTCCCATTTTCGCTCTCAGATCAGTGCGGATTGCGGGATCGAAGAGCAGGTCCCAAAGCACGCTCAGGATATCCCAAAAGTAAGCCAATGTCGCAAGCCTCGCCTACTGCAACCATCGATTGACCTTACTTGACGCCATGCCTACGGTCGCCATCACACCTGGTGCGACAGTGTTTGTAACAGGCGTCAACGGGCTCGTCGGAAGCCATGTCGTCGATCAGCTTCTGAAGCGAGAGTACAATGTTCGCGGTGCTGTGAGAGATGCCGAGAAACACAAATACATGACCGAGTACTTCAACGATAAGTACAAGAAGGCGAGATTTGAGTTGGTCGAGGTGCCGGATATGACAGTCGAAGGGTGCTACGACGATGTCGTTGATGGTACGTCGAACCTTATGTCATTAGTGATATCTTGACTTCTAATATTGGGGAACTTCATTCGCAGATATTGAAGGCTTCATCCATGTCGCTTCTCCGATCGGAGGCATCTCCGACGTCAATGAAGCGATCTCCATTACCGTGAAGGCGGGTCTAAACGGTCTCAAGGCTTGCGCGAAGGTACCCTCATGCAAAAGTTTCGTCTTCACCTCGTCGTCCCTTGCCGCAACGTTTCCTCATCCAAATGTGGAATTCTCAATCGATGAGAACACATACAATGATGAAGCATTGAAGATTCTGGAGAAAGAGCCTGGCAAACCAGGGCTGTTTGTCTACGCCGCCATGAAGACTGAGACCGAGAAGGCGATGATGAAATGGATGGAAGATAATCAGCCCGGCTTCGTGTTCAACCGCGTTGTGAGCAGAAAATTCAGTGCTTTGGAAAGGTCATCGTTAACCCCAAATAGTTGCCAAACGCCAATTTTGGCCCCGTCGTGATCCCCGAGCATCAAAGCTTCCCTTCAACCATCGGTTGGGCTCGTGCTGCATGGGAAGGCAAACAGCTCGACTTTTGGACAACTTCCGTTGGTCCGCAATGGTACGTCCATCCTGTCGACTGCGCGCTCGTACACATCTCCGCGCTGATCCACAGCGATGTCGAAAATGAACGTCTCTTTGCCTTTGCAGAACCGTGGAGCTACAACCAGATGTTGAATATATGGCGTACACTGTATCCCGAAAGGGAGTTTCTGGATAACATTGAGGGCATGGGCGTTGACAAAATGAGTTTGCCAAATACCAGGGCCGAGGAAATCATGAGCTGGCTGAAGGGACCGGGCTCGAGATGGGATAGTCTTGAGAAAGGCTTGCGAGAGATGACTGAAAACTGGGTTTGAACATTCCTTGTTGTTCAAGTCGCTGGGTATGCGACTGTCGTCAGCTGTGTAGTTGTTCAGCAGGCTTACCATGTTGGCAATGAAGTCATGTTAATCCACGTTCCTCGAACATGTCCTGATAGTATCGCCCTTCGTCGTCCAGTGGGTAGAATCCTTCTCGTTTTCGAGTCAAACACGCCCGTACCATGAGATTCTTTGCGCAACAGAGGATGGAAGATTTCGAAGCGCGGCCGCGGCAATCCAATCCTGTACGTCAAGCCACTACAAGCCACGATCGCTCAGGGCGCAGGAAAATTAGACCCTTGTCCCCCGCAGAAGTAACCCACGATACGCGGGGAGGAAAGTTGGGGTTGGCGAAAGCAGGTTGCCAAGTCGTGGGGTTATTCGTGGGAAAATGTAACCAAGACGAGGCGTTCACTTGGCGACGCATCTCATAGTCTGGGGATACATCGGTTAAATCTGCGCCAAGTTTGCTACACCACCGTTCTCGCGTCGTCATTCACGGAAACAACCTGGATGCCAGTTCTTCCGCTGGCTTGGAGGCGGTGATGCCGGGGTAGCTTTATGGAAGCTATGACCCTGTGCAGCTACACGAGCATATGGAAAACGGTCGCGCCAGGGTTGTAAGTGGAATCGCGTGAGAAGAATGCGCGTGATGAGGCTTCTGGACAAATGGAGAGCTCGGCGAGACGGTGTTGTGGGAGATATAAAACCTAGGGCAGCTGCAAGCAATGCAAAGTACCTCTCTTGCATCTCGACAGTCTTCAATTGACCTAGAATCTCAGTCAAAAGAGCTCAAATACCCTCATACTTTACAGCCAGTCGTCGCGATGAAGCTCTCTACCTCCGTTATCCTCCCTCTCCTTCCTGCGCTCTCATCGGCAGCAGTGATCCGTCGTCAGAATGGCGATGGACCACAAGGAGGCGCAGACTCCACTCAGGGCGATCTCGGTGCACGACCTCTTCCACGATTCCCTTTCCCAGTTACCAAGTTCCCGGTACCGACTGAAACGGTTGTCCTCAACGAGACCATGTACATTCAGCCCGGCCAGGTCTTCGATGGGCAGATGAAGCGTTATGAGCGCGTGGAGGGCTCGTGCAACGAGCAGGCGGAAGGAACAGATGCCGATGCTGTTTTCAATCTTCTTCCTGGTGCCACAATTAGGAATGTGGTCATTGGAAAACACCAAAGCGAGGGCATCCACGCGCTAGGTGATGCATGGGTCGAGAATGGTAAGCTTCGCAACCGGAGGTGATCTGACCAGCATACTAATTTCTTGTCATAGTCTGGTGGGAGGACGTGTGCGAAGATGCCCTTACGTCCAAGGGCCTCAACACCCAACTTCGCGTGATCGGAGGCGGTGCTCGATCCGCAACCGACAAGATCTTCCAGGACAACTCGCTAGGCGGAAAGTTCAACATCACTGGATTCTACGCCGAGACTTTCGGCACCTTCTACCAGTCGTGCGGCAACTGCTTGAACCAGGCGAAGCGCAATGTCACCATCCAGAACGTCATTGCCGTCAATGGCACCAGGATGGGAATAGTAAGCCCCCCAAAGGTCTTCCTCTTTCATTGTCTTCTTATTAACACATGGGTAGATTTCACCCAACTACGGCGACGAGTACCGCATCAAGAACGCGCAGGTTGTAGACGTCGAGCGCTGGGTCGACAAGGAGATCGGAAACAACGTTCAGACCGTCCCATACACTGTTGGAACGGGACCAGATGAGAAGTACGCGCTGTACAACTTGACACGCGACCACCTTACCGACTTTGAGGGCGAGATCTTGAACCAGTATGTTCCGGAGAACCCGTACGAGTGGCTGGATGAGTTCTGGCCAGAGGGTACTGGTGCCGCGAGGAAGTAGAGCGTTACAGTAATGATCTAGTCGACATAATCAATAATGAGAGCATTTATCGCGAAAACATTTGTCGATCAGGACTCGCGTGCGCGCGTATCGGTTGCTGTGCATCCCAGCTTTGTGTGTGGCCTACCGGTACAAGACGGGTAGGTGACGCTTTCGGCGGTGCTACTGTCATTGCAGAAAGGTTGCCCCAATAGGCGCGATTGAGAGATGTTGTGGCTGACGATAGATATGATACGAGTGGAGACGCGCGCATGCGCGCGAGCAGGTGTTTCTTGCCCAAAAATCAGGCTTAAAGCGAACAAGGGCCTCAGAAGCACGGACCTCCCGACATCCGTCCCGCTCAGCTCGCGTCCTTCTCCATACTGCCACAACGCCGCGAGAATGGAGGCATACAACAAGGTTGAAATTAGCATGGCCATAAGAATCGACCAGGATGTTCCGCCAACGCATACCTATCAGGTGCTGCAGGTGCGGAGCGGCTGACCGCTACCCTACAACTTCCCGCTTACCTAGTAGCATTCTCAGCCCAAGGCATAGTACGCCTCCAGGCAGTTCGATAGGTATAAACTACTGCTAATTCTTCGATCTTTGATCATTGCGACAAAGCTTTGGAGCGAAACTTTCCATCACTCTACTTTTGAGCTCCGTTACTGACGCTATAACCCTTCACGACCGCACAGCCTCTGGCTAATCATCGCCTAGTCCTCGTCCTTGTCGACAGGTGCTTGTCGCATCATCCCCAACCGATACTGTGTTTTCTCCGAGTCTAACTCAATAGCCCTTGGGTCGGCGAAGCCTCCTAGTCTTCGCCACCACTCGTAATCTCACAGGAGCCCTATTCCACTCAGTATCAGACTACTTCACGTTATCTCACCCCTTGTCCGTGTCGTGTAAACAGGCATGTTTACGATGAACGGGGAGGTAACCTTACCAGCAGTGGAATCTGCTGCTGTTCGCGTTTCGTTTCGCCTTACGAAGTCGAGTATAACGTCAACCCCGTCATTCATGCTCCATACGTGCGTCCGGGCATACCACCAAGCGAGCCCACCACAGACACAGACTCTACGAGAGTACCCGAGCCCATATCAATCTACTCGGCGCCCGATCAATTGTCTGTAGCAGGCCTGGAAGAGCCAGCGACTGGGACACGGCTGAATCAAGCCTCGGAAGCCTTTTCCAACATTCAGCCACAAGTCAACCCCACAAATTACAGCCTTGTTTCCTCTCCTGCTACAATTTCGGACTTATCGGACGTTTCTAAAGTACCTTTCCGAGACTCAACCATCAGCAGCGAAAGTACCCTTATTACAGGGAACTGGTCGTCGTCCTCGAACGGCAGTTTTACGGATAGCGACTTGGGTGACTCAATATACCCTACGGACAACATCGATACCATTGTTGATCATACTCCCCAGGATTTCTCTTCGCGCTCTGTTACTCTTGAAAATGAAGAGGAAATTACCATCAAAAGAAGAAAGGATGTCACGGTCCAGCCACTCAACTGCAGCTTCTGCGACGACACCTTTCAGCACACACATGAACTAAAGTAAGCACAGAAAACCCGACTCTCATAAAAGCTGCACTGACCATCGCAATATTAGCACTCACATCCGCCGGAAACATGAAAAGCGATACCGCTGTACCCATCCCGGGTGCTTGAGCACCTTCGGTCTACGCGCAGATCTGGAGCGACACCGCCAAAGTCACGAGTCGCCAGAAACCCGGAGCTGCTTTCGATGCCTTGCACCTGACTGCAAGAAATCATACCCAAGGAAGGACAACATGCTCAAGCACTTTAGCAAAAAACATACATGATTAGTCGCGTTTTTTTCGGAGCCGTTACTCTCTTTGGAACTACCCTCATTCACGACTTGTAGCACGTTTTCGAAGGCGGGGGTCTCTTCTGCGGACATATAACAATCGCTAGTCTCCGTACAAATCTATATCTCTTATTCCCCATGTGTTGTCCCCATCTTCCGACACCCGTCCACCCTGCTACGGACGACCTCAATATCTCCAATTTGGTATGGGCTCATAGTTACCAACTCAATGTCTTGCACTCTACTGCACCCATATGAAGAGTCTCAATAGAGCTTTGTTACAAAGAAATCGCTTGCCTTCTGCTCAAGACGTGAGAATCGATGTTGTATCGTCTCATCGCGCTAACGAGTTTCAGCCCAAAGAAGAAATGCACCAAACACCACGATCATATTTCGCAAGCAACCTTTCAATTCTTATTCACGCAAAGAAAGACTGTATCCTTTTCATGATGCATTCCGTCCCCACAATCTCGCCGTCGCCGCCGCCCTAGCTTCCAAGTTCCTCCGCGGCCCAGCCCCCACCACGAAAATTCTCACCGCATCATCTCCACCACCTTCAACCATCGACCAGCATTATATTTGTTGCAATTCTCGTTTCCTCCATCAACCAATCAGATACCAACGGACAGATGGCCGAGTAAGCAGTCCCTCAATTCACCATCTCAGAAATTCGTTCCTAACATCAAACTCAGGCTGGTTATGGCGCCAGGTTAAGGTTTCTTAACGTTAAGTCTATATAATAGACGTCCTGGTCACGAAAGTGGCGTGGGTTCGAGTCCCACTCTGTTCAGCATTCGTCTGGCTATAGTCAGATACCCCAGGTATTCTTTTTTGGTGATTTTTTGGGGGTGAGGGGTGGGGTCACGTGACCGCACATGAGTACCCACCCACATAGATTCACGATCCTATCAGTAACTCTACAGTGCTTACGATACCGTCTAAGTATGCATAGCTATCTTGCAGAGACGGTGGGTTGTTAATAGAAAAAGGATTTGTTAGGGCAAGGCTGTAGGCGCTTCTTTTTTGTTGCCTTTTGGGTTGAATCGCATTCGTATTACGAAGAGAGTACTTGTCTAGTATCACACAAGATTAAGAACACTAGAGTAGTTGAAA
The DNA here is from genome assembly GCF_023757995.1 of Alternaria metachromatica. Taxonomy (NCBI): domain Eukaryota; kingdom Fungi; phylum Ascomycota; class Dothideomycetes; order Pleosporales; family Pleosporaceae; genus Alternaria; species Alternaria metachromatica. The sequence goes on from NW_026055502.1 coordinate 580,488, forward strand.
AAAGTGCTATTTTGGACTTATTTCCATCACATAACATATCCTTCTCAACTACAAACACTCGACCCTCACATCTCCAACGTCCCGATCCGACTCCCCACATTCCCACTATCGCCCCAAACTCCATCGCCAACCCTCCTCCTCACCATAGCCAGCACATCCTGCCTGCCACCATCCTGCTCCAACTTTCGCCCCAGCGTCTTCAACACCTCAAACTTCGCCGTCGCAACGATATACGCCGCGTTCTCCGCATCGCCACGTCCACCAACGAGATTGGAAAAGGTGGTCGCAGGCTTCAGCAGTGAAGGGAGGACGCCACCGCTGATCGTGGGGTCTAAGATCAGATCAACACCAGATTTGGGGAAGGCGTTGAGACGGGCGTAGGTTGGGTCGTTTGCGGGGATGTTGGGGAGTGGCTCGGTCGACCAAGTCGAGGTGATAAGGGCACCAACGAGAGTCAGGGCCGCGAGTGCATTCTCTTTCATGGCGATGGTTTCCATGTGTGTGGTTATGTCGGCGAACATGTTTGGCTTTTTCATGTAGAAGAGGGCGGTGAGGAGGCGAGCGTATGCTGCTTCGGTCTGTGTGCGTTTGCTGTCTGAACCTATAGTTTCGGTTTGTGGGAACGTGATCTCTTCTTTTGGTGGACCGTGGAAGATGGTTGCGAGTGTCTTGAGCGCATCTTGATTCGTTCGCGTGATTGGCATGTCGGTAATGACACAGTCATCCCAGGCTGGTCCTGAAGCTTTTTGCGGTATAAGCGTTGATCGAGGCATCGAAGCGATGATGTTCAGGTCGCTTGCTTCACACTTGCGAATGTTGCGGTGTACATAATTCCGGATAGTGGGCATCTCGCTGCTTTTCTCAAAGTTCTCTGGGTAATGCGATGCGTAGTCGCTGATATACTGGGCTGTCCGACTGCTCAAGAAAGAGTGGTCAAGGCTGGGGTTGTTTGAGGTGTGGAAGTCGACGATGCCTTTGTGCACGCCTTCTTCTATAAGGAAATCTAGAGCAAGACTTGAGTCGTAGTGTGAGAGGTGGGGCTTCGCTTTGACCGTGGTGATCAATGTGCTGTAGAATTGGAGCAGGGTCATATGCATGAGCATATCATCTTCTGTGTCGACCATCTTTAGTGTAGCGTAGTGCAGCAAGCCTTGACCTTCCTTCAGTCCGACTTCTTTTTCAGCTTCCAGACCATACGAGGAAGTGACGGCATTCCAGTCCATAGCGGCGACGCGCGGTAGCCATGACAGTAGTCTAGCCTGTGAAATGGTCTTGTCACGTTTGTTCAGAAGTGGTTGAGGTGGCGATGTGAGGTCCTTGAGAGATGTGTAACGGTAGTACAGCGAACTGATATCCCTGTCGCTGAATAGGCGCCTCCACATGGGACCTGTACCATACGTATGTAGCGAAGACTTGCCGTCTATCGATACAGGCTCATTCTTCGACACCTCCAGTAACGAAGTAAGAAGCTCTTCGGCTTGTGTAGCGACTCCAGCATCTTGGGTGCATAACCACAGACGAACGATGGCCAATATGACTGCTGGCCGGTTCGCAAGTGCTTGAGCATCGGTGCTACTGGTGGTGGCCTTCTCTAACAGTGTCAGGATGAGACTGTGAAATGGAGTAGCTTTTAGATCCAGGCCGATTTCGAAGTCAATGTCCTTGATATCGTCAAATCGATATGGTTCCGCCAGCTTGATGATGAAGTGGGTGAGTGGCGTGGGGTCTTGTTGAAGCGTTGGTAGTAACGCCGCCATCTGCAGAAAGAGCGGCCTCGTCTCTTTCCATATATGGCTACGATATTCTGGAGTGTTGGTGGAGAGCTCGCATCGCTCAAGTAGATCTGTGTCGAGCGGAGTGGTAGGATCTTGGTCGACCTTCTGTAGATGCTCTGACAGCTCGCTGAGCGTAGCAGTCGATGCGGCCATTTTGGATATCTGGATGTAGTGTTTCTTAAAGAAGTTGGATTGTCGACGTTCTCGATGGTAGTCCTGGCTCGAGCGTGGCGGTTATAGTGTAAGAGAAGGTTCTAGGCCGCTCATGTGATTGCGCGTATGGGGCACGCGTTCCCTGTAGCCTGATGCGCGGTGATGGCGAGTGCTGACTGCTTAGACTGCGGCTGTATCTCAAGCTGGGTCGTTATGACTCGATATGCATCCGGTTCAGGACTGTAGATGACTTGGTATTCCTTCGAACGTTCCTATTGTCGTACACCTCAATACCGGGGTTTAGGGTAGAGGTGGCGGGGCTGCGGGTGCAAGTTCGCTATTGGGACCCCACCCTCGAGCTCAGCCTAGCAAGCCGGTCGCAACTGCACCGAAATAATTTCTGACTCCACAACTCTCCCAAACTCTCGCTCCAAGACGCCTGGTCGATCGTCCCGCGCAAAGTAACGACTATAGACGCAGCGACTCATAACATATAAGAAACTTGATATGCCGCCAGCAAGAGGAGGACGGGGTGGTGGCCGCGGAGGTTCGCGCGGAGGTGCCTTCAATCCCGCGCGAGGAACCGTGACGATTGCGGGAACGGAGCTCAACTGGGATCTTACTGGCCTCGACATTCAGAAGGGCCCTGCCGAGCGCTTTCCAGTGAGCATCTCCCTTTCTCCCTCGCATACCCATCAGCCGCATCGCGACTGCTCTGCGCATGTTTTCTACGGCATCGCGCATGTCTACTAGCACTGCGCATGTCTATATAATGTTGTCGCAACCACCATGCCTCGCCAATCGCAGTCGCAGCAGTCCACCAGCACGATACTGAAGAGCGCATCTTTGATTCACCCACTAAGCCACACACAGGAAGCACCACCTCCCCAAGCGCCTCCACCAACCGACGATGAGCTAGCCATGGTAAAGCACCACCTCGCAGTCCGCGACCGCATCCACGAAGGCCCCTTCTACACGATCCTCAACGACGGCATGAAGAACGGGCTAAAGCGCAAGGCCAACGAGCCCGCCCCCACCGAAGCCTCGCTCTTCGACCCCTTCACCGGCAACCAGACCTACTCCGCGAAATACCTAAAAGTGCGCCGGCGCCTCCCAAAGCTAGACGCGCGACCATACGGCAAGTTTCCACGAAACCATCACACGACCGTCAATATGGAACTAACACCCCACGCAGTCGTCGACCTCTTCCCCACCGAACTCCGCACAACCCTCACCGGCACAACCAGCACCACCTCCTCCAATACAAAAAAGCCCGCCCGCCGCACCCTCGCCGTAACAAAAGTAAGCAGCGTCTCCCAAATCGAGCGCCTGATAAAATCCGAACAAGAGCGCACCAACGAAGCGGAAGCGCGCGCCGAAGAAGACGACGACGACGCCGAAGCCGAAGACGACGAGATCGACGAGGAGAAACCTGATGCCGTTGATGAGGAGGATAATTGGAGCGCCGCCAGTACGGATTCAGAGGAGAGCGACGATGATTATAATGCGGAGCAGTATTTTGACAATGGCGAGGATGAGGATATTGATGATGCGGATCCGTATGAGAATACTTATGAATAAGGGGGGAGGGGAGGGGAGGGGAGGGGATATGCAAGAAGTGGAGGCATGAGATACGGCGTATGGATGGATGGCATATTGCGGGGAACCAGCAAGCGAGCATGACAGGCGTTCAGTCAAGTAGATACCCAAACTTCATTTTTACACAGCAAGCATTCATCTTGACACTGTTCCAACCAACTACATCTGTTACGATCACGTACTGATCACGAATTCGCCTTAGCTCGAAATTTCTCGTGGAGCACATGAGAGTATAACAGTTCGAGAGTGGCATGTACAAGTTTCTCATTCTGTTCGTTGTACGGTTGGATGCTATTTACGTTGGCTATCTAAGCCTGATACCATTGCATCTCATTTCCCTCCAATTCATCGCACATCCCCTTCGTTCGATCGTTCAATACATACAATCCGAACGCCAAACGAGACAACGAGGGTATGCGCAAACAAAATCGCTAGATCAAAACGCATGGGTCGAAACCATCAAAATGCTTCCATCCATCCTTCTCAAACCTCGTCAATCCAGATAATCGCATAGTTTAGCACGGCTGCAGATAGTTCGACGGCACAAGACCAGGTCGACCCGTGTTACCCACAGGTTCAGCCTCCCACCACCCATCATCCTGCAATCTAAGCACAGCCAAGATATCGCCCTTCTGGAAACCCAGTTCCTCTGGAATCTGCGCTGCATACGAGTACATTGCACGCGCTGTCGTGATCGTTAGCCGACGTCCTTCATCATCAACATCAAAGGGAAAACTTACAGTAGTTCAAAATAACCCTGCCCTGGCTATTATAATTCTTCGGCTCAGCCAAACTCTTACTCCTGGCCCTGGATTCCGCTCTGACGGATCCAGCGCCAGACCCGCCGCTGAAGCCGAACTCGCTTCCTGCGCTGCCGCCGCCCATGTAGGAGCTTTGCGGGCGGGCGGTACTAGCGGTGCCTGGACGAGCTGAACTGGCTGTCGTAGGCCGGGCGGAAGAAGCAGTACCGGGCCTACCACGTACGCTGCCTCCGTACTGGCTTCCGCCGTAAACACTGCCGTCGCCGCGCTCGCTGCCTGCAGTGGAGAGTGCGAGTGCCATGCCGCTGTGGGAACTGGGCGGTCGTTCTTGGGATTGGCGGAATTGTGGGTTGGGGCTTGCGGCTCGTGAGACGGGGGCAGCTCGTGAGGCTGGGCGCGATTGCGATTGCGCGTAGGCTGGTTGAGGGGGCTGTTGTGGGGGAAGGGGCGAGGCAGTTCGTGGGGTGGGGTTGACGCTGGGGGATGGGCCACGGTTCGAGGAGTACGAATTACGTCCTACAGGTGTACCGTATGCTTGTGCAGCGGCGGTAGCTGTCTGTGCTCTGGGCCTACCCCCAGCATTTGATGCCGCATACGGATTTGGCGATGCTGTCCGGCTGAATGAATTTGCGGGAGGGGCTTGTTGTTGAGGCCTTTGCTGCTGCTGCTGTTGTTGCTGCTGCTGTTGTAGCCTCGATGCCGGCCGTGGAGTTGGTTGTTGCGCAGGCTGCGGCCGTTGTGCAGGTTGAGCTACAGGTTGTTGACGCGGAGCAGGCTGTGCCTGGGGTTGCGCTCTTGGTGCAGGCTGCGATGCTGGTGGTTGCTGTCGTTGCGCAGGTTGGTATGTCGAAGGCGATGATGGCTGTGATTGCCCTCCAGATGAGCGGTATGAGTTCTGAGACGTATTGAGGGGGGTTGGTCGAGGACTGATAGCTCGAGGTGGTTGTGCCGGAGACGCGACCCGTGGGGGCTCTTGCTTTGTAGGGCTGCGGCTGGAGGATCGAGACGCCTGACTTCCGTTGAACATGCTCACTTTCTGATTGACATACATCTGAGTCGTCTTCTGCATAGCGCGCGAAGTATGCGCAGGCTTAGGAGCGCCCAGGTGAGACATGGGTGGTTGCTCGCGCGGCTGCTCACGGGGCTGCGGAGGCGGCTGCTCGCGTTTTGGCTGCTCGTATGTCGGTGGAGGCGTGCCTCGCTTTGCAGCGCTCAGGTCGACGTTAGAAAGGGGAGTAGGTGCACCACCTGCCAGCTTCGATCCGACCGCGGGCGTACCTGGAGCAGGCGTTGCGAGACCATGGTAACGATCAGCAGTCTGGCGAGAAGACGCCTGCTTGCGATCATCTGGCTGCTGACGGACAGACGTTTGCTTTGTGACACCTCTCAACTCCTCAAGAGCCTGCGCAATCGGATCAAGATCTTCTTGCGACTCTTCCTGCTCTTGTTGCTTCTTCTTGTCCGGCGAGGCCACGTCGAAAACATTGTTACCAACATTGAGCTGGAAGTTGGCGCGAGGATCAGCTGGTTCAGGGCTGGGCGAAGGAGCGCGACTCTGAATAGCATTGCGAGGAGCGGCTCTAGTAGCAAAGCTCTTCGTTGGGCTGGTATTCTCCTCCGTGTTTCTGCGAGCGGGAGGTGCCCATGTGTTCCGATTGCGATTGGCAGGAGTAAGAGCTGCTGGGGTCTCGACTTCGTGCTTGCTCTTTCTCCGTGCGAAGGGGCTGTTGAAGAAGCCCCTCTTCTTTGCCACAGAGCCCTCTTCAATCGGGCTGGGTTCAGGTAACTGCGACTGCGGCATTGGCTTGCCAGGAGAGGCTGAACCACTCGGAGGCTCAATGCTTGAGAAAGACGTGGGGTTGGAGTAATCGCTCTGTGAATCTCTACTGGCAGGTCGAGCGGGACTTGGGATCGAGCTGCGATCAGACGGCGCATCGATGCGGCAGAATTGTGTCATACCATCCGAAGGATAGTCGTTGTGCGGGACTTGACTCTGCTGGTATTGTTGCCGAGCTTGCTGCTGTGCCTGAACCAATCGAGGATCTGGCTGTACTGCGCGTGCTACTTGCGGGGATGGAGGGGCTTGTTGTGGCTCTGGTTGCCTTGGTGGCTCCACATGTTGTCGTAGGGGTTCAATGTGGTGTTGTTGTCTCAGAGGCTCGATGTGCTGCTGCTGCTGTCTTGGTGGGTCTGTATGCTGCCTCAAAGGCTGCACGTGCTGTTGTGGCTGTTCTGCACGTTGCCTCAGCGGTTCGACCTGCTGATGCTGGTAGTCCCCATTTGATCGGGATTGGGCACGCGACCGGGTCGATTGTGCATACTGTCGGGGAGATTCTGCCTGTTGGTGGGGAGACTCTCCACGTCTGCGGGGTTCATCCATGAGCGGAGGCGGTGGTTCCACTGGCTGTCTGAACGATTCCACAGATTGACGAGGCATATCTATAGACTGACGTTGTGGTGGACGGTCCAAGGACTGTCGCGGTAGTATATCGTCAGGAGCGATCGGGCGTGTTTCCTGTGGGAGACCTAGCTCTCGTACTAGTGGGTTGTTTGGATCGTGGTGCGAGGAGAAAGTAGATGGCGCTGGTGATGAAGCGCGGTAGGATGGGTTCAAGGTCCTAGCAAACTGGGCGACTGAGTAGTTCTCGTCCTCGTCAACTTGTGATGAGGTCTCGGCATCTCCTCTGCAAAAGTTGATGAACTTGGGAGGGTCGGGGATCTCCTGGCCAGTGCCGGACTCCTTGATGAAGCCGCTGATGTCCTTCTCTACGTCGCAGTCCTCGAGGGACAGGCGCATCTTCTCGCATCCGGCATCGTCGCTGACGCATACTGTGGAGGCAATGTTGGCAAAGTTCCAGAGACTGCTCTTTGTGTAGTCGATGCGCTCCTCTTCGAGATCCTGGAATTTGTCGCAGGCGGCTTTCCAGTCCCTGTTCCATCTGCCAGTGGTCTCCTCAAGCACCTTGACCGCGGCCTCGTATTCGCTGCTGGTCGTCGCCAGATTGATTTGTGTCTTCTCGAGCTTTGCCTTGTTCTTGCGCTCCTCGTGTCCCATGACCATGTGCGCCTGCGCTAGGAAACCCTTGATCTTGAGACAGTCCTGCTCGTATCGGTCGCGTGCCTTGTTGACAGTCGCCGTCTGCTGCATCTTCAGCTTGAGCAACTTCTCGATGCCGTTCTGCACAATCTTCCTGCGCTCCTTCATTCCACCAGCGAAAGCGGCCAGTGGCTCTTCTAGCTCTGTCTTCATCTGCTGTGCTATGCTCTGGTGCGCCTTGCCCATGGATTCGACCTCGGCTCGGATGACATCGCACGACAGTCGTAGGGTGCCGGTTTCGCATGATCCCAGGGGCTTGCGTGAGAGATTTAGGAGTTTCCGCGAGTATTCCTCTTCAATTGCGGAGCGGGCTGCGTAGAAGTTCTTGAGTTCGTCATTGGTGACCTTGGCCGCATGCATGCGGTCGAGCATGGGACCGACGCCGGCGTCATCTTTGCCCCAGAAATTGTTGGCAACTGCAAATGTCAGTATGGATGAGGTAAAGGGAGTAGTCAATTCTCATACACGATAGGGAGACCGAAGGCGGCTCCGTCGCTGCACCACCCATGGCGCGTGTGTTTACTGCTTCAGCGAGGGGAAATGGAGGGGGCGGGCAGATTGAGCGAGAAAGCGAATGCTCGCATGTGGGTGGGGGAAGAATATGGGGATATCGGATATGCAGTCGAGCGACTGAGCCAGGTGTTGACGGTTAACCAGGATGTGCTGGCGGTGTACAGCTGTGTTGACGGCCAGCAACATCACCTAGGCGACGCGAGCGCCGAGGGGTACCTAGGGAGCGCTAACCCCAGCACTATGACGAACCACCGCGTGCAGGTCAGCCTATCACCCCTATTGATACTTGAGCTTGTTATTGGGAATATTCTTTTCTTGTGCTGCGTTTCTTGATGTGTTCGCGCGGACCAATGCATCGCGTGGCCATGTCGGAACCATCGTCATACTGCAAACAAGCAAGCCGGCGCAAGGGGCTGCGTCAGGCATCAGCTCAATGTCTCCGAGAAACATGCTTTAGCAGAGTGCATGGTCAGTTGTGTTAGCTGGTGGATGCTGCATGCAAAGGATGCATCGTGCCTGTGTCGTCCCTACTGTTGTAAGCTGGAAGTCGTGCAGCTGCAGCACTGAGTTCGCGGAGGACGTCCTAGACTGCATTGATGACAACCCTGGAGGAACCATTGACAATCTACAAATCATGTGATCACAAGTCGTCAAAGTCAGGGTACCCTCGCAGGTGATTGATGAATGTGGCATGGGAATTGGACAGGATGGATACAGTCATGTCGTTAGGCGGAGTGTGGGGTATCAGCAGCATGTAGCCCTGGAGCCTCATCACAGCTTCATCGTCAAGATCGAGCATAATAGTGATATCACAGTGGTACACATTGAGATCACTGATAACCGGAGAATGCATTACTAGACATTCATAGACAATTGTGCTTTCTTGTGGTGTTGAGTTCTATCAAACGTGTCAGGTCTACTAAACTCTGCCAAGAACATCGCTTTCCTACATGGGCGAGCCTGAACATCCATCACGTTCAACACCACTCCCACGCCATCACCACCACCTCTCCCCCGCCTGCCACGCGCTACTCATGGAAAGACGCTTTCGATGAGCCAGCAACACCCCTGGGGCCCGAGACCAAACCAAAGCACACGTCCCTCGCCCATCTCGACCGCAATTGCCCACGACCAGCGCAACTCCAGCACGCCCTCGCCCAGCAGCTCGCGGCCCAGCCAGTCGCCCGCCGCCTCCAACTTCCCCTCGCTGCCGCCCGCCTCGGTGTCGTCACGCCTGGTCAGGTCCCGCAAGTCGTCGGCCGCCTCGATAACTTCGTCGCCCTTCCCGCCCGCCGCAGGACAGCAGCTCCCCGCCAGCCAGCTGCTGTCCTCGAGAGGACCCAGGACCATAGCGCCCCACGCTGCTCAGCAACTGGCTTCCTCCGCCGCAGCCGCTACCAACGGCGCCGGTGCACAGTCAAGTAGCGGCGGAGGAGCCTCCAAGCTTGTCCGCGCCTCGCCCTCCCTCTCCACCTCGAGCACCACGGGCTCCCCCAGCACCGCCAGCAACCCCTCCGGCGCGTCCTCGCAGAACCTCTCCCGCATTGTCATCGCCCAGGTATTCCTGCTGCTCAGTCAGTTTGGCCCCGTAAAGGACGACAAAGACCGCGCCAAGTGGGACACGCAAACCGAGCAGATCAGGAAGGTTCGTTGTCCCATCGCCCCTGCCCCATTGGCACTTTACTGACGCGCCGCTAGCTGGTCGACTCCAACGGCATGGAGGTCTTTTCCAAATACTTCCGCCGCGTGCTGCAGAACAATGCAGCCACTATCTTCGGCACCGGCGCCCGCAACGCCGACCCCAACGGCAGCTACCAGATCCTCCTGACCGAGGTGCACAAGATACGGAAGGAGCCCGAGCAGGCAGACAAGATTGCAGAGTCAATAAGCTCCAGCGAGGGCGACCTGTTCCGCGACTTCGATCTCGCCGCCTTCATCGCCCACTTCAAGCTCGACTCGGTCGCAAAGACGATGCTAGCCCTCGCTTGCAGGAAGACAGATCTCCGGACTAAAGGTGGGCTCTCTCACCTCCCAATTGATTCTCACGCTAACTCTCATCAGCCGATGCCGTCCTCTCCACCGTCGGCGACGACCTGCTAATGGCCATTGCGCAACCCACCCAGCCAGAAGACATGAGCCACGAATACCTCGCCGCCCTCGTCGAACGCCTACTGCAAGACCCACCACAAGGCTGGGACGAAGAGAAGAAGATGAGCCTCGCGTACGCCGTCCAGATGCGATACCAGCAGACACACCAACAGATCCCCGGCATTGTCGAATCGAAACTCATACTCGTCGAGCTCACGGACGGCTCGCGGAACCCGCTGGTCAAGCTTGTAAGACAGGCAGGTCCGCAAGGCACAGCTACGGTGGAGGCATGCAAAGAGGTGCTCGCGTCGGCCGAAACGCGCGACATCAGCTACCAGCAAGTCGCGGCGGTGCTCCTTTACCTCGCCCTCTCCACCGGATACAACGCCAAGAACTTTGTAGCCGCACTGCGCGAACACCGGACCGGACAGAGAATAGACTGGCAGGACGTTGTTCTGGCATTCGACCGCGATCACCTGCGCATCGAGCGCCACCAGTTTCTGGCCATCTACAATGCGCTGCTCCCCGTCGCCCAAGACAACGAGAAGTTCGACATACAGGCACTATGGGGAGGGCAATGGCAGCATGACTTGACGCAGCTGTACTTTGTAGTCGCTTTCCTGTCTTCTACACGGCAAGAGCTGGACGTGACCCAGATTCCCAGGTTGCGCACTTCCTACTCGATGAAGACATTCGAGAACGCCTCCGACGACGCCAAGTCATTCGCAGAAGAGGCCGTCAAGCATCCCTTCGTTTCGCTCGACGCGACCGCCGCGCTATTCAACATGATCTTCCAGACGTCCGAGACATATCACACCGCACAGCTCATGGGCATACCCGACTTGGTGATTAATCCACACACAGCGGAGTTCCTGGTAGCGGCAGCGGCAGTACCGAAACCCTGGGGTGCCTTGCAGGAACAAGCACTGAAACAGCTGTTTGACCCTTACTTCCAGAAGAAGCTGCCCATATACAACTTTGTCCTCTATGGTCTTTGGAAGCAGGATTTCCAATGGCTTACAGATCGCTTTGTTGACGCATACAACGCCGATTCGATGACCCTTACCCTGGTGCTCGAGCACGCCGAGACGAACAACTGGTTAGAGCAACTGATTCGCAGTAATACTGACATCAGCTTGGACCTGGCTGCACAAGCTCATGCGCGCGGCAAGTTTGATCTCCAGCCCTGGCTGGAGCAGACTTTCGACCAGGCAGGACCATTATTCCGTCGCATCCTGACTAACTTTCTGAGTGCGCGGGCTGCGGAAGAGATGCAACGAGCACGAGACGACCATCTACCTCTCAATCTGCCACTCGCAGTCAAGACAGTATACCCATTGCTTGGATTCCTCTCAGACTGTGGTCTACCCGAGCCCGAGCTGCTGCCCCTCCAAAGGAACTGCATCCAGGCGTACCCGCGATTAATCAACTATGGCGAAGGCGTAGATGACATCATCGATGCCAACGGGCAGAATGGAAACTCGCTTCCAGACGATGCCGACAAAAAGATGCAGGAGCATTTCAAGAATATGTACAGCGGCGATAGCGACGTCAGAGACATCATCTCAGCACTCAAGAAGTACAAAGAATCGCGCGACCCCGCGGACCAGGAATTGTTCGCATGCATGATTCATGGCCTTTTCGACGAGTACAACTGCTTCGGGGAATATCCTCTAGAAGCTTTAGCCACGACTGCTGTGCTTTTCGGGGGTATCATCAACTTCAACCTCTTGTCCCGAATTGCACTTCAGGTGGGACTGGCTATGGTTCTAGAAGCTGTTCAGGAATACAGACCCGAAGACAGTATGTATAAGTTTGGTCTCCAAGCTCTGATCCATTTCTCGAACCGACTTTCTGAGTGGCCCAATTACTGCGATCAGCTTCTCATTGTCCCTGGGCTCCAAGGAACTGAGATTTTTATTAAAGCTGAAGAAGTCGTAGGTCAGCAGCTCGGTGAAGTGAACGGTGACGGTCACAACGGCATAGGCATGACGAACGGCAACGGCATCGATGAAGCTCTGCACCAGGAGCCGGCTGTACCCAAGTTCTCCTGCCTCTACGTCGACCCCCCTCTCCGCCCTGAGCTCTACGAGGACCCAGACGAGGACGTGCAGGACAAGGTTTTGTTCGTATTGAACAACGTTTCCGAGCGTAATCTGCGCGATAAGATCAACGACCTCACTGAAGCCGTCGAAGAAAGGCATCACCAATGGTTCGCAAACTATCTCGTCGAGGAGCGTGCCAAGATGCAGCCCAACTTCCAGCAGCTGTACCTCGATATGCTAGACCTTTTCAACGACAAGACCCTCTGGGCAGAGGTGCTCCGTGAGACGTATTCAAGCGTCATCCGCATGCTCAACACCGACTCCACGCTGGGCTCTACAGAGCGTGGCCATCTTAAGAATTTGGGCTCTTGGCTTGGCTCATTGACAATCGCCCGCGACCAGCCGATCAAGTTCCGTAACATTTCGTTCAAGGATCTTTTGCACGAGGGCTACGACACCGACCGTCTTCTGCTTGTGATTCCCTTTACCTGCAAGGTACTTGTACAGGCCCAAAAGTCTACAATCTTCAAGCCCCCCAATCCTTGGCTCATGGAAATGCTGGGAGTTCTCATGGAACTCTACCACTTCGCCGATCTGAAACTTAACCAGAAATTCGAGATCGAAGTTCTCTGCAAAGGCTTGGAACTTGATCACAAGAACATTGATCCTACAAACAGTATCCGAGGCCGACCACCCGCGGATGAGGAATTCCTGGGATCCATGGTCACTGACGGAATGGAAGCGTTTGGCGATCTTTCCATCATGAGCCTGAACCGTGGCACCCGAGGTCCCAACGAGCGCTTCTCGTCAGCGGCTATCACCGCGGCTCTCCCCGACTTCACGAACCAGCTCCAATACCCACCGTCTGGAAACAGTGCGGTCCCTCCAGCGGCACTGAAGAAGATCTTCCTCACTGCTGTCAACCAAGCCATCCAAGAGATCATCGCACCTGTTGTAGAGCGCTCCGTTACCATTGCCGCCATCTCGACATCGCAGTTAATCAACAAAGACTTTGCCATGGAACCAGATGAGGAGAAGCTCCGCAACGCAGCGCACACTGTTGTCAAGGCTCTCTCCGGTGCCTTGGCTCTTGTTACCTGCAAGGAGCCATTGCGTATGAGTATCCAGAACAACATCCGCGTCACCGCCCGAGACCTCCCCGATCAAGCTCTTCCAGAGGGGCATATCCTCATGTTTGTCAACGACAACCTTGATCTAGTCTGCAATACGGTCGAGCAGGCTGCTGAGATGTCGTCTCTCGCAGAGATCGACATGCAGATCGAGGATGCCGTCCGCGTCCGTCGCATGTTCCGCAGCTCTCGTCCAAATGAGCCTTTCAAGGATGCGAACATCAGCCCATGGGCATTCTACATCCCTGAACCGTACAAGCAGATGCCTGGTGGTCTAAACCGCGAACAATTGGCCATCTACGAGGAGTTTGGTAGACAGTCACGCGGTGCTAGCCACGTTAATAACGCCTCGCAAGATGGTGGACGTCAGCTCCCAGACGTTCTCCAAGATCAATTCGCGGCGGTACCAAACCTCCCAACTCCGGGTGCTGCGCCGGCAGAGCCGCGTCAACCAACACAGCAACCGCGCCTACAGAGTCTTCAGACACCCCATGCACCCTTGGCGCAACAACAACCCAACGGCTATATGGAAGCTCCAGGTCTAGAGCGCGGCCAGCGGGGTGTTGAGGATCTACTCCTTGAGCTCACTCGCGTCATCAAGGAGGCACCAGAGGAACGCATCAGCGAACTTCAGCCTGGTAACAGCACTGTTCATCAAGTCTTCGATCAGCTTATCACAAGCGTTGAGTATGCAGGACCCAACAAAGAGACGTGGGCTTTCCGCATTGCAGGCCAGGTCACGAACCACCTCTTCTCCGACTCTTTGAGTCGTTTGGAGGTTGAAGTCATGGCGCATCTACTGAGCCATCTTTGTCAATTGTCCGTCCAGACTTCGCGGCAGGTACTCATGTGGTTGGCGACTCTGCACGATGATGACAGGATTTTCAAGTCCACGGTCATGATCGCTCTCATGGAGGTCAGCCTGATGGACATGCACCGTCTTAACACGACTATCGCCAAAGCCATTCAAGAACGACGCGTCGCCGCAGTAGAGATGTTGTCCAGTTTGATGGAGGAACTCCTACTCAACGACCACCCGAGTGCGTTCCGTGCCGACTTCGCCATGTCAATTGACGCTCTTACTACCTGGCTAGCAGAGGACCCGTCCTTTGAGCTTGGAAAGCGCGTCATCGCCAACCTGCAGGCATCCTCCACCGAGTCAATGCTTACACCGCCGCCCTCTGGGCACAAGGATCAGCTGGAGTATGTGTTTGATGAGTGGGTACATCTCCAGATGGAACCCATGCCGAAGAAGACGGTTGGCGCTTTCATCTACCAGCTCCATCAACAGAAAGTGATGGAAACTCAAGAGTCCTCAGTCGCTTTCATTCGCACCTGCATTGACTCTTCAGTGACTGCATACGAGCAGGAACACTCAGTGCCGTACGGTAATGGTAACGAAGACATTGCGACAGTCAAAATCGATGCGCTTGGCCGGCTTGTCGTCGATCTCGTCGTCTATCAGGGCGAGCAAGACGAAGCTGTCAAAGAAAGCAAGGCTAGGTACCTGGATCAAATACTCGTCGTAGTAGTGCTCGTTCTCTGCAACCACCACAGCACACGAGGCGACGCCTTCAACCAGAAGGTCTTCTTCCGCCTGTTCTCTGCCATCCTGTTCCATCTGAACGATGCGGTAAAGGAAGAGGCTTTAGCAGACCAGAAGGCCGATGTCTTCCTTGCAGTCGCTAGGGCTCTATTGGTCATCCAACCCTCGCACATCCAACGATTTACGTTCTCTTGGCTGGCACTAGTTGCTCATCGCATCTTCGTGCCTGCCATGCTGGAAGAGGGCCAAGGAGACAAGCGATGGGACGTCTACGCTCAACTTGTGGAAACACTCTTGATCTTCACCGGGAAGCTCATCAAGCCAACTGGAGAGACTGTCATGGCTGAACAGTTCTACCGCGGTGTTTTGCGCGTTCTACTGGTGATCCACCATGATTTCCCCGAGTTCCTAGTCGAGAATCACTTCCGATTCTGCAACAGCATCCCCATGCACTGCACGCAACTGCGCAATCTCATCGTCAGTGCGTACCCTTCCACAATCCTGGAGATGCCAGACCCGTTCACGGCTGGGCTCAAGGCCGACCGACTGGAGCACGACCTTCAAGCCCCGGTCATTCGTGCCGACATCGCGCAGGTACTTTCCGATGCAGGTATCAAGGGTGCTATAGACAACCTCCTCAAGGGCTCGGACCTAAAGAACCAGGATGTTGATAAAGTGTGTCAAGCTGTTTACTACGCAGAGGCTCAGTCGCCAGCTTTTGAGCTCGTTTCAACGACCGCAAACCCAACGTTGATACATGCGATCACTCTGTACATTGGAATCTCCTCTCTAGGTACCGGCCCAGCCAGCGTACCGATCTTTGACGCGGAGAGCCCAGCCACCAAGGTCATCGAGAGGCTCGTCAAGGACTTCCACCCCGAAGCCAGGTTCCACTTCATTAGCGCCATCGCGAACCAGCTCCGCTTCCCGAACACGCATACTCACTTCTACAGCTATACGCTGCTACACCTATTCGGGCCCCCGAACGACGATTCGTTGGCGTTGGAAATCCAAGAGACGATCACCCGAGTGTTGTTGGAGCGCCTGCTGGTCCATCGTCCTCACCCATGGGGACTCATCATCACGTTGTTGGAAATCCTTAAGAATCCAACATACACATTCTGGGACTTGCCGTTTGTCAAAGCGGCTCCTGAAGTACGTAATCTTCTTATTACTCTTCTGTCCAATCATACTGACTCGTCTTCTTTTGAAGGTTGAGCGACTTCTCAATGCACTTTTCACGCATGCACAGTCGAGCCCACGACCGCTAGCTTAGGCAGCTGGTGGCAAGATCTCGACGTTTTCAGCACGAGTGTACCTCCAGGGCACCAATAACCTTCCGCCGTTCTTCATACGCCCAGCGTAGTCCGACGGTTAGTGTATCTCTCTTAGGATCAACCACACGGCCGTCATCTCTTTCCTTCTCGGTGTAATACCTTTTCTATACGCATCACTCGGCGACTTCTCAACCGCTTGCGGGATCACGACTCACTGGGCTGGCTGGCAAAACAACGGGTCAACGATAAACGTACGTGGGACGGGGAAAACCGAGATGAGCATGGTGGGCTAGGAAGGGTGACGAATGCTCAGGGTTTTCTTGGTATCGTTTTCTCAGTCTTTTGGTTCATGATGATACAGAAAAAGCAAGGGAGTTCTTCGGAAATCGTCTTTGGGTATCTCTAATATCCGTTCGTGTATGTCTTTGCTGCGCATTTCATGTAGAATAAGCATTGCTCGGCGAAACTTGTACTGGGGACGGGATGGATGTAACTGGATGTGGTTTCGAGGCGCGAATGCTCTTTACTTTCTCCGTCATCGTCGAAGTGCATACATTGTAGGATATCATGAATGGTGTTTTCTGTCTTTATCGTCGTTCATCTCAAGATTGTGTTGTCATGGTGATGGGAGCACGAAACCTTGGAAGGATGTTCAGTGAAGGTGAGATGAGATGAGATGGCTCCCACGTACCGCAATCGCTCTCTTCTTATCTGGATCTATTGGATTGGAAGGTGCGCTATCGACTTATCCGCCGGTGCGCGGCGCGACAAACGCAGGTCTTGACAACAACAAACGGATATCTTCACTCTCACTACTCACTATTCATCGTCGCACAAAGGGCCCGAGCTCCCCGCGCGCTCTCTCACCTCCAGCTTTTCTTCACCTCGTTTTCCTTATTCTCACCCACACGCCCTCTACCTTTACTTCAAAATTACTCGAGACTCACGCGATCGCAACCGCAATCGCAATGGATCAACCAGCCTCAGGCAACCACCACGACTCTGACGCGATGGCATCGCAAGTTGACACCAAGCCGACCGCTTCGACCGGCTACCCGGTCGCGTATTTCCTTTGCGATGGTGTCACTGAGAAGATGCTCAAAGCAAGTCCCAACCATACTCACCACACACAAGCTACACGCTAACTCCAACTCACCACCCCAACAGATCTCGCTCATGCTGTCCCGAGTGCCCAAGCTACGCAAAGCACGCGTAGCCGGCTACCGACGTTCCGTGCGCTCTGGCGATGGACCCAACACGCTCGCATTCGATGCGGTAAACTTTGGTGAGTGGAGCGGCGAAGAAGTCGTTAAAGGCGTTGTTTTTCAAGCGTTCAATTTGGAGGAGGAGCGTCGTGTGATTGAGTATGCGGGAGGTTCCGGCGAGGTGAAGCAGGTGGTCATGAAGGTTGCTTGTCCGAGTGTACTGGGCCTGGCGGGGAAGATGGAGACGGTGTTGGGGAGGATCTTTGTTCCTGAGGTACGTCGACTCTTTCTTCTTACTTTGAGGAAGTGGTGGAGATTGGCGGGTAAGTTTGCTGATGTGCATAGGGCGATGGCGATACTCTTGTCGGGAGTGAGGACAGTAATCGCAGTACGACAGCTCAGGATGGAGATCGCAACGAGGACTTCATCGACGAGTTCAGCGACGAGGACTTCTCCGAGACCAGCTCGCAGGCCACCGTCGAGGGTCACCCGACTCCACGTATCTCACCTTCGATCTCTACTCTCAACGACGCGGACGTTCCGCACAGGTCTCTCGATGACCTTCCGCTTTCGGCCATCAATGAGCATCCTGTCGACCCGATGATCGAAACTACCGATTGGGCGGCTACAAGACACGTTGAGACTACGGACATCAACCAGATTGAGGAGTCTAAGGAGATTCAAGACGTCGAGGAAACCGAGATCGACGAGTCCGACGAGTCCGAGGAAGATGCCCAGGAGACTGAAGGCACTCAAGAGATGGAGGAAACCGAGATTACCGAAGACAATATCGATAACATCTCCATGAGCTCAACCAGATCTCTAAGACCATCCGACTTCCAGAGGTTCCTCGGAGCTGAATCCGCACGTGCAGTACCCTCCTCGCCCTGGCAGCCAACCATCCCCTGGGAGAAGAGGACTGCGCTCGCACCTGTCCGCAACGAGATTGTACGTACCCCGAGCCAGTTCAGCGGCACTGAGACTAGGAGACGCAAGACCAGCGACAGCATCAAGTCGCTCGTCGATCATTTCGAGAACTTGTCCCCGATGAGTACGCCTACCAAGGACAAGTTCGGCAAAGAGGGTTCCATCATGGACGGCTCCATCAAGGACGGCTCTTTCAAGGAGGGTTCGGCCAAGAAGGGGTCTGTCAATGACGGCTCTATCGAGGACTCTTCCAAGAACACCGACAAAGGCGCCTAGGTGACGCGAGAACTTCGCGCACTGTGCAGAAAGATTATACAGAAGCACGCATCGGCACTGCTACGTTCTTTGAACCAAAAGTTTCTTTGAATGGGAAGGTATATACCGGTTTGGATGTAGGAGGATTGGTATACGAGAGACTTTGTGTGTCTACTCAGTGAGGAGGTTTTCGGGGTCTTACTTGTATCTCTCTGGCAGTACCACGTGTACATTTGCTTGATTGCTTGCTTACATGCTTGCTCGTATGCTTGCTTCTACGATTGCTTGTTGGCCTTCGGCTCATGAGATACTGAAGCATGATTCATGGTGGAGGACAATGTACTTGCTTGCTTCATACCATACTCTTCTCTCATACTCTGCTTCTTCTGGACACTTCATGTGATGGTTGAGTTGGTCAACGCCCCACCTGGCCCACCTTCTGGACCCTTCGATGTCTCTGGTACGTTCCAAATTCCTTCTCGTGAATGATCGCATATGCCGAGCTCACATTGGAGCATCTTTCTTCTCAACGGTAGGTATCCACCTCAAGAACCTGAGCGACCCATACACCGGCGTTGGAACATCACTGAAGTCCCCGCCGAGACAGTAAGAGTACGCATCAGTGCTCTGACTGCTTGCTCCTGACACGAGAATCGCGCAGTACTCCTGCGTGCTACTTGACATGACAACTATTCTGGGCTGACAGAAATGCAGGTGGCGATTCAAGCCATCTTGAAGTTTAGCTTAGCGACCCTGAAGACGAACGCGCACTCCAAAAGACCGAACAAAAGCTTGGTTGTCGTTTATATTACCACCATAAGTTGATTAAGCTTTGTGGCTTCATGAACTTGGGGAGATCTGCCGCCGCGCGTTCGTCCTTCGTGGTTGTTGCATCACTTTGACTGCCTTGAGGCTGTCGCATGATCGTTGCGAGAGATTTAGCAGTCGGAGAAAGCCTGTCAGCATAGTGCATGAGTAATGAGCGGCACATCAAGTATACCAGTGCGAAAAGTATCATGAGCAGCGGTTATGGACAAACTCGAGCGATGCCAGTGTCGTGAAACGCTGGAGTTAATGAGAACTCCGCACTCAACACCGCACCGGCCTTCCAGAGTCGTGATATCCTGGTACACGATAAGGAA